>NC_091286.1:221756114-222367480 GCF_032444005.1 Ranitomeya imitator | reverse complement strand
ACGCCACCATGGACTCAGATCCTGCAGTGCCAGACGTGTCCCACTGCTTAAGCCAGTACATGTCCGGGCCCGTCTGAAGTTTGCTAGAGAGCATTTGGATGATCCAGAGGAGTTTTGGGAGAATGTCCTATGGTCTGATGAAACCAAACTGGAACTGTTTGGTAGAAACACAACTTGTCGTGTTTGGAGGAAAAAGAATACTGAGTTGCATCCATCAAACACCATACCTACTGTAAAGCATGGTGGTGGAAACATCATGCTTTGGGGCTGTTTCTCTGCAAAGGGGCCAGGACGATTGATCCGGGTACATGAAAGAATGAATGGGGCCATGTATCGTGAGATTTTGAGTGCAAACCTCCTTCCATCAGCAAGGGCATTGAAGATGAAACGTGGCTGGGTCTTTCAACATGACAATGATCCAAAGCACACCACCAGGGCAACGAAGGAGTGGCTTCGTAAGAAGCATTTCAAGGTCCTGGAGTGGCCTAGCCAGTCTCCAGATCTCAACCCTATAGAAAACCTTTGGAGGGAGTTGAAAGTCCGTGTTGCCAAGCGAAAAGCCAAAAACATCACTGCTCTAGAGGAGATCTGCATTGAGGAATGGGCCAACATACCAACAACAGTGTGTGGCAACCTTGTGAAGACTTACAGAAAACGTTTGACCTCTGTCATTGCCAACAAAGGATATATTACAAAGTATTGAGATGAAATTTTGTTTCTGACCAAATACTTATTTTCCACCATAATATGCAAATAAAATGTTAAAAAAACAGACAATGTGATTTTCTGGATTTTTTTTTCTCAGTTTGTCTCCCATAGTTGAGGTCTACCTATGATGTAAATTACAGACGCCTCTCATCTTTTTAAGTGGTGGAACTTGCACTATTGCTGACTGACTAAATACTTTTTTGCCCCACTGTATATATATAGACACTGATGTATACCAATCTAATGAATGTAAAGGACCTCATCAGTAAAGCACTCCAAGCTACACAAGAAAAAAACATGTCTTGAATAAATGTATACTACACTAGATCTTAATTCACAGCAATGTCACGGATAACTGATCATCAGAGCTTTCATGATAAGTGTTATAAGCAGCATTCTCTCTGTGGCTCAGTGATATATATTGTATGTCAGTCACATAATTAACCAGCACCTGGTAGATCCCATGGGTGCTAGATCAAAGTAATTATATGACAGATTTTTTATTTTGGAACACACATTAAGATAAAAAGGATTCAATGTACCATTGTTATCAGCTAAACAACTTTTAATTGAACAATTCAGGGCACAAGAATGAAACTGAGTGATATAATGTGTTTATAAATCCTACCTTAATTCCACTGCAGAATTTCGAGCCATTTTTAAACCTATTAGTATTATTCGATTGCCCAGATCTTTCCATTTTGTACTGCTTCAAATTCATAGCTACAATTGATCCAGATTTATCTGACCTCATAGAGTTTAATTCTGTCATCTTGCTAAGTCCTAAAGGCACTGAAATCTAACAAAGAAATATTAGTCTTCGGGTCAAAGTTTTCTGGAGCATGATGGCTTATAGGATCAATAATGTTTGCCTCTAACAATTTATATACTATTTAAAATTGTAGTTGAGTATAGCTACTAAGATTGATGCCCACAGTGAATAGGAGAACATGCAATTCACCATAATATTCAATTATAATACATGTTAATTATCTCACTACAATGACACTTATCAGGTGGTAGAATACGTAAGGCAGTTTTTAATCTTTCATTTCTTTTGAGCTGTGCAACCTATTAGTATGGACATACAGGTTAGCGAATGCCCAGAGATGGACGGAAGACTGAAGAGAAATGAGGGCACTAAGACTCAGCAAGCGTGAGATTACAGGACAAAAACCCTACATCACAGGCACACAGTGAAGCTATGGCAGGCAATTCACATGATAATGAAGTGCGGAGGCAAAGTTATCTTCTGGGCAGCGTCCTCAACATAGCCTAGAAGAACTAGTTTACATAAAGTGATAAAAATGAATTTCTCAACAACAAGGCATAGATATGACTTTTTTTCAACAGTCTATCACCTGTGTATCTATATTAATGGGTTATATAGCTCAAAAGTGGTGACAGATGCCCTTTAAAGTTATTGTGCTGGAAGCAATAGTAAGAATTAGAGGGACTTTGACAAGTGCCACATTCTAATGGCCAGAAAAGAGAGTCAGAGCTTCTCCAATGTCCAGTCTTGTAGTGAGTTCCTGGTATGTAGTAGTTAGTACAGATCTAGCAAAGGTTAATTTGACACATATAACAGCAACAAACTTATAATTCAGCACCTAACATCATTGAAGGCGTGTGCAATGCAGAGTTTTCTTAATCCATACGATAAAACCTTGTGTGATAATTTATCAAGATGATGTGTTGTGAGTAGTGTTGAGCGATACCGTCCAATATTTGAAAGTATCGGTATCAGATGGTATCGGCCGATATCCAAAAAATATCGGATATCGCCGATACCGATATCCGATACCAATACAAGTCAATGGGACACAAATATCGGAAGGTATCCTCTATGGTTCCCAGGGTCTGAAAGAGAGGAAACTCTCCTTCAGGCCCTGGGATCCATATTCATGTGTAAAATAAAGAATAAAAATAAAAAATATTGATATACTTACCCTCGGACGCGCCCTGGTTGTAACCGCTGCAACCGTCATGATTCCCTTCCTAAGAATGAGCGCGTAAAGGACCTTCGATGACGTCGCGGCTTGTGATTGGTTGCGTGACCGCTCATGTGACCGCTCACGTGACCAATCACAAGCCGCGACGTCATCGAAGGTCCTTCACGCGCTCATTCTTAGGAACAGAAGCATGGCGGTTGCAGCGGTTACAACCAGGGCGCGTCCGAGGGTAAGTATATCAATATTTTTTATTTTTATTCTTTATTTTACACATCAATCTTCATCCCGATACCGATTCCCGATATCGCAAAAATATCGGAACTCGGTATCGGAATTCCGATACCGCAAAAATCGGCCGATACCCGATACTTGCGGTATCAGAATGCTGAACACTAGTTGTGACTTGAGTCATGATAACCTTTGCTACATCTTTACCTACCCAAAATAGTTCATGGAAGTACAACAGGTTAATCTATACAGAATAAGGACACCCAGGGCTCTTTTATGTGCGTAGAGAACTTAGGCTAGTTTTATAGGTATTGTGGAGTCTACTCTTACATAATATTAAGTTGGTAGTCATCAACTGCCTAAAAATATAGCTAAACAGGTCGCCTCACCATTTTCTCTATTCCTGTACCATTCCCTTATTCATGAACTGTGTTAGCGCTGCATCTACACTTGTATAATAAAGTCTTCACAAGCATCTATCAAGAGTGTGCGGTGATTGAACATTACTCTAAAAATATAGCTAATTCAGCTAAAATGCTAATTAAATTTGCACTGTATTTTCCTAGTAAATAAGAATGTTTTTGCGCTGCCAGTAGTTAAAAAGTAATTTTTTTATTACTTTTGGTGCATAGGTTTTTTTTTCGCCATTCAATTTAGTAAATGACCTAAAATTGAAAAATGTTATTACGTAATGCTTTGAAAGCGATTTCTACACACAAAGCAATACAATTGTTTTTCTTATCATCCACAAAATGCAAAGTGCATGAAATACATGTTGTTGAGCCAATCTTGTCCTCAATGCTTAATTGGAAGCTGACCTCAGGATTTACCCCTAGAAGATATTAATAATGCTTTGTCAGCCTCTTAACGCCCTCTTTAATGATGCCTGTATTAGCCTTAATCAATAAATGTAATAGTTTAAAAACAAAGTTTAATTGTCCCTGTTCTTCTTGCTTGGGGTCACTGGACTAACCTGGAACATGGTGGAGGGGCAGCCACTTGGGTGGCAGCTGTAAACCCAGGCGGCAACAACAGTGTATGGAGTGGGTCCAGCTCCTGGCCCTGCTCCAATTATGTAATGTAAACCTCACCAAGGGGTTAATATGATTGCCTACCATTAACAATCCCATTTATTGTCACACTTGCAAATTTTGGTATTTATTCTGCATCAGTGTTAAAAAGTCAAAACCATGTTGAAATCACTGGAGAACAAATCTCGACGATAAAATCTGCATTATTTTTTCAATGATACGTCTTCTCTGTTTATGTTATACTTGTTTTGGCTTCAAAATAATTATCAATCAAGTAACATACCCATGAGATAGGATAAAGAGTGCTAAAATATTGTAAGCAGCAGATCGTTTCAATTATTACTTCTGTAGTTTTATTTCATAAAATAATTTTTGCCTCAGTCTGAGACTCAAAAGAAATGGTTTAACAGGGTCATTTTATGGAATCTGTAAAAAGTTATTTAATTTTTTATGGCAATAATATTACACTGTTGTCAACCATGTCAACAATGTTGAGAATGCGAACATTATAACAAAGCAGAATGTGGTATTTTTAGTTATCAGTTCAGAGGAGACTTGTTCACTTGGGATCGAGTTTTCTTTGTGACTGTGAAAATGTCATGTAAAACTTTTCAAGGTTGACTTAACTTGTACTGAGTGAGCTAAAGCTGGTAAATAGCAAACTGTTTGGAATATATTCATAAAGGGTTATTGTCAAGTTGTATCTTCAGGAGTGCATGGCTACTGGCGCTCAGCTTCCTGCTTTGCCTGGGGAGGTGCGATCCTGAAGATTGACAGTTTGGACCAGCGGTATGACCTTGCTCTCTCGATTGCTGCTAGCAGAGACAGCAAGGGACAAGTTGTATCTTCAGGAGTGCACTGCTCCTGACGCCCAACTTCCTGCTTTGCCTGGGGAGGTGCGATCCTGAAGATTGACAGTTTGGACCATCGGTATGACCTTGCCCTCTCTATTGTTGCTAACAAACAGGTTGTAAACCATAGAATATAGACCCATTTCTGAACTTCCAACAATATTTGGATTGCTTGGAAATAAAGCTGTGGCTTAGCCTAACATCATATTTATCAAAAAGTAGCTCAGTTGATAATATAAACTATACGTCAGGATATTATAACAATTGTGAGAAAAAGTAATGCTACTGTATCCTTTGACTGCTTCTAGACTGAGACTGCAGCTACCATGAAATTGCAGATGAGAAGAGATGGCTGTAGAGTCACCGTGTCCCTTCCTACTATTGGAGATCGAGACACTAGAGAGTTGCTCTGACGTGCTCCACCTTTCCAATAACAGGAGAGACTTGTGACTGCTGAGTTCTCAGTATGTTCTTCTGTATATACTGTATAAATCTGAGTGTATGTATGTGTATGTATCAAACCACGTACACTCCACATAGCCCTGCCCACTCCACATAGCCTCACTCACTCCGCATGAAAAACCTAGTGCACACGGGCAGAAACATGTTCACCCCAAAAACCACCCTGCAAAACTCACCGGCTGTGACGTCCCAGTTGCTGCGAGCTACAATCAGGACCACTGCCTTCAGAGCATCAGTGCACGGCAGGCACAGGCCACATCTAGCTCCATCGTGTCAAGAATGGAGTTGCTCCTGTGAGGCATGATGTCAAGGGTAAAGGAGGAGCCTCATGGATTAGACTGCTGTGCTCATAACAGGAAGTTGCTGTGCATGTGTGAGGGGAAGTGAGGAATGAGGGGAAAATGAGAAAAGTGAGGGGAAAATAGTGGAGTGAGGGGAAAATAGTGGAGTGTGAGGAAAATAGTGGAGTGTATGGGGCAAATAGTGAAGTGTGTGTGCGAGAGGCAAATAGTGAAGTGTGTCTGTGAGGAGCAAACAGTGGAGTGTGTGTGAGGGGCAAATAGTGGAGTGTGTGTGCGAGGGGCATATAATGGAGTGTGTGCACGAGGGGCATATAGTGGAGTGTGTGCGCGAGGGGCAAATGAGAGAAGTGAGGTGCTGCTGCAGTATAAGGCTGTGTATAAGGCCACATTCACAAGTCTGGCTGGCTGTGTGAAAGGGATATTCTAGCTCTGAAAAATGATTGTGTCAACAAGATCAACCTTCAAATTTTAAGTCTCCTTCCAGCTATGTGCATGACCTACAATTCAGTGGATACAGTAACAGACACTGATCAAGCATTATTCTATCCAATAGAGTTCATCAACTCCTTGGAACCACAAGGATTTCCTCCACATAAACTCTTTCTAAAACTTGGAGCACCTATTCTAATGTTAAGAAATTTAGATCTTCCAAAGCTGTGTAATGGAACAAGACTCTTGATTAAGAACCTGTTTACACATGTAATTGAAGCAACCATTTTGTCAGGATGTGCCAAAGGAGAGAACATTTTCATTCCAAAAATTCCACTCATTCCATTTGATTTGCCTTTTGATTTTCAACACCTCCAGTTTCCAGTTCGACTGGCATTTGCAATGTCCATTAACAAGGCTCCGGGACAGTCCTTGAAAGTAGTAGGGATCGATTTGCAATCGCCATGCTTTTCTCATGGTCAACTTTACGTGGCCTGTTCAAGAGTTGGAACTGCCAAAAATCTGTTCATCTTTGCACCGGAAGGAAAAACTTAAAATGTTGTTCATCAAAAGGCTCTTGAATGAGTTGAAAATAAAATACTATCAATACTTGGGTAATCATTTAGTTAATTTGTGTTGCAAATCTGTAGTGTTGAATATATGATGTGAAATGTTTTTATGTGCAATATAATCATTATAATTTGTTATTACTAACCAAAGATAACTACTATGCCCAGGCAACGCCAGGCTCTTCAGCTAGTGTAAAATAAATCTAATCTCAGGAGACCACACAGAGCCATGCTGTAGCTGTGATCTTCTCTATAGGCATTTGTCTTCTCCTCTTTATGATACGGCTACGTTTTGGCCAGCATTATAGAAACAAAAAAGCAAACGTCCACTGAGAAGTTCTATGCTATACGCCCAATTGGTTGGAAAGAAAATTTGCATCTTCAATGATGGGGAGGGCATAACTTTGGAAAGGAGGGGCATAAAAAAGCTGTTCCAGAATCAGTGGAACAGCAGCAATTGGAGAAGATACTCAATTAATTTTTTTTTTTTTAAATACAGTGAAAGGTCCAATATTAGCATAACTAAAAATCATATATAAACTTCAGAGGTTTTTATAAATATGTGAAAAGCCCTTCTTCCCAATATTTAGTCAAATACTGTGCTAGCCAACATGAAATATCATGACCTAAGTGGCACATTTAACGTTGCTTCAGATTACTTCCCAATTATCAGTTTTCTGATCGACTCTTATGAGGATTAGGAACACCTTTTGATATCATGCACACAAAGGTGAGGGTAATTCACTGTACTTCCAAAATATTCAATTTTGTGACACTGACTCTGCAAGACAAATATATGGCATACCGGAGAACTCCTTTTCACACTACGGGGGATTTCAGAAGCCATAGTCAAAGCCATCCACTGCGTGCCAGGGAGACAAAGGGTAACAGGCCAACCGTGCAAAATCTGTTGCCCAATCTAGTGAATCTAATGAAAACCTGGACATTTATCCAGGAATGGACAGCTGTGATATCATTCTGTATATACAGTGCCTTGAAAAAGTATTCATACCTTGCAAACTTTTCCACATTATTTCACATTACAACCAAAAATGTAAATGCATTTTAGTGGGATTTTTTCATGGCACTATACATTCCTACATACAGTATTTTTATATACTTATACTGTATATATTTATTTGCAAAATTCTGACCATACAATAAGTTGCAGGAGCTGATATAAGAGGAAAACATTAGCTATTGATCCATTTGCAAATATCAATTTAACCTACAAAAAGAGTCAACATTTCAGACTCTTGACCAACTGAAGAGAAAACACATAAATTCAAAAGTCAACATATAGGTAAGTCTATTCCTACTGGCTTACCGAATATAGATGTCTGGTTAATTAAAATAAAATGCTGTATCATCACAAATATAAAGTTTGTGCGTGTGAAAAGAAAAAATGTTCATGGGGTAGGAATACTTTTTCAAGGCTCTGTAAGCACATACATAAATATATAAATAAATGATTCTAGAAATAAGTTTTAGACAAAACAGAAATACTAAATATCTAATGAGTTTACAGAAGAAATTAACACCAATAGCCCGAAACATCGTGTCTGCAAATTGAGATACTGATTTGGCTTTTATCCTAAGTCATATTGCATGACTCGTTAAAGGGTTGATTGTGACTTGTAGGATCGCTACTTCCAACAGGTGGCGCTATGGAGTTTAAGTCCTCTTTTTCTCGGAAGAGGCAATTTGCATATTAAAATTCACAGAGAAGCATTGCACAACGAATAAGCCTCCTTAGCTTGACAAGCCAGAGCTGGTATGTCACTCTCCACAGGAAGAAACGTTAGCCCTTAGACCCCAGTCCATAGCATCGCACCTAACCAAATTAGTTCTCATGCTTCGCACTGACGAGGGCAAACAGCCCGAAACACCATGTCTGCAAATTGAGATAATGATTTGGCTTTTATCCTAAGTCATATTGCACGACTCATTAAAGGGTTGATTGTGACTTGTAGGATTGCTACGTCCAACAGGTGGCGCTATAGAATTTGAGTCCTCTTTTTCTTGGAAGAGGCAATTTGCATATTAAAATTCCCAGTGAAGCATTGCATGGCGAATAAGCCTACTTAGCTTGACAAGCCAGAGCTGGTATGTCACTCTCCACAGGAAGAAACGTTAGCCCTTAGACCCCAGTCCATAGCATCTCACCTAACCAAATTAGTTCTCATGCTTCGCACTGACGAGGGGCCTTCACTTCAGCCGCCAGCGGTCCTCCTCAAAAGCGTCTGGCGGCTGGCCGAGCGGTGCCACGGGCGGCTGTCATAAGTGACAGCTAGCTGGCGGGCCGTTTGAAATCATCAAGCGGGCCGGATGTGGCCCGTGGGCCGCATCTTGCCCAGGTCTGCCTTAGACCCCAGTCCATAGCATCTCACCTAGCCAAATTAGTTCTCATGCTTCGCACTGACGAGGGCCAACAGCCCGAAACACCATGTCTGCGAATTGAGATACTGATTTGGCTTTTATCCTAAGTCATATTGCATGACTCGTTAAAGGGTTGATTGTGACTTGTAGGATGGTTACTTCCAACAGGCGGCGCTATAGAGTTTAAGCTCTCTTTTTCTCGGAAGAGGCAATTTGCATATATAAATATACAAACTAACATTTTCAGAACAAAAAGAAATATCTGAGTTTGGAAACAACTATTGCTTTCTACATTTTACCTTTTTTATTCCAGAATATAGCATAAAAAAGCAAAAAAAGTCACAACTCCTAATGGAAATGTAAGAGTATCAAGCTATTTGTAAAATGACTTTTCTACACTTCATTTGTGTACACAATGTACAAAATATTTTTACAGTCACTGAAATAGTACTAAAGACTCCAATGTGTCCTATACTTTCTTAATGCAAAACAGTTTACTCACATAAAATAGTAAATTTAATATCTAGTCATAAAGGACCATGGCAGTTTTCATGGTTTTGTCCTCATCATTATAGCTTGGTCTACAAAAACACACCGAGTTATGCTTTGAAGTTATTTTCCAGACTGCAAAGTCTGCAGTCACTCTACGTGACCGTGATGAAAAAAACTGCTGTTCATATTCCAAAATGTTGGAACACATGACTCCATGAATGGAGAAGGGCGAGGGGAGTGGTGAAAAAAAGCTAAAGGAGTTATGAGGCAGATTGGAATCAATATGGAGAAATACACAGTCCAGCTACAGCCCTCAGCCTGTCAGGACAAACACAGCATGTGATTGACCTACAAATAGACTGCCTGTGAGGAGAACCACTAGAGATTGGACAATGCTGCTTGACAGGCCTCTGCTCTGTGATGGACATCACGCTGGCTCAGTGGTTAGCACTGCAGCCTTGCAGCGCTGGGGGTCCTGCATACAAATCCCACCAAGGACAACATCTACAAGGAGTTTGTATGTTCTCCCCGTGTTTGCGTGGGCTTCCTCCAGGTTTTCTGGTTTCCTCCCACATTCCAAAAACATACTTGTACGGAATCTAGACTGTGAACCCAATGGGGACAGGACAGTGCTGATAATGTCTGTAAAGTTATGTGAAATGAATTGTCCTGTATAAGTGAGTAAGATAAATAAATTCAATAAATACACTCAGGCATTGGAAACTTACTGTAATACATATTTTTCGCACTACATCTGATTCACCAATCAACACCCAGTCACACTTACCTGTTCCACCTTTCCTATATACACAGAAAATAAAAAAATAGAGCTGAATTTCATTTTCTTTAATAAATTTGTACCAGGGACCCCATATTCTATTATGCAAGTGATTCTGTCCTTTATTCCACTTGTTCTTGGAATAATGCAACTTTTTGTTGTTACTTAGGGTCACACTTGTGAGTGCAATGGGAGAAACTCACACGAGTCTCTCGCATCAATACTCGGCACTGCCATCAGCACTCGGGACTGGAGCATGTGGCTACATAGAAATACATGCAGCCGCATGCTCCGGACCCGAATGCCGACGGCAGTATCGGGTATTGATGTGAGAGACTCGAGCGAGTTTCTCGCATTGCACACGCAAGTGTGACCCCGGCCCCAGAGAGATCCCTCCACTGGCCTCCAAACAAAGAGATCATTTGATCTGAATCTATATTTAATTTCATGTTGATATTTATTCAATTTATAATTTCTATTTAATACCTATGTAATTTTGACACTATGGACACAAATTAAAGTGTTTGCCCACAACCCCTTCTCAATCGCCATATTCTCCCACATGAAATAACACAGCCTGTACTCACCTCCAGTGCCAGTGCCACTCCAGTTATATCAGTGCCGGATCTCATGTGACGTTGTTGTGTCATGTGAGTCCTGCAGCAACGCAGTGGCCACTAATGGGCCACTTTACACCCATTCCCATCAGATGAAACTCATACCCGGTAGAAGTGAGAGCTGCTGCTACCCCCCTGGGTGTCAGCTAAATCTGGAGAAAGTAGAAGTGAAGTGGCCCATTAGTGGCTGTGGATTGGCTGTAGGAGCCCTAAATAACTCGACGTGACCTTACTCAACCTCAAAGAGACTTTTCCCAATGTCGGTAGATTGGTGCCGGCACTGGAGGTGAGTACAAGGTGTTTTATTTTACGTGGAGAGGAACATGGAAATTGAGAAGGAGTTGTCCAAGAGTGAACAACCCTTTTAATTAATGCTTAACACTTTATTCAAACTTTAGTCATTAAATATTGTTCACATGCATAAAATGTACTAGAGCTCTCCTGCACTTAGCAGAACATTGTTACCGAAAAGAGACTAACGACAGCTCATGATATGTCAATGTTATGACATCTTTCGAGCACTAAGTCTGCACTAATGGGTTATTTCAGTATAACAACAATGACTTGGTGGAGATTGATGAAGATTTATTGATGTATTTGTGGCATGTTAATGCAAGATATTGTATCAATGTCACTGAATTACATTTTATTGTAACTGAAAACCCGTCCAGCCATAAAGCTAATGGTATACATTTACAAGCCCTGGTAAAGTGAGAGGAAAAACAGCCCATTAGCATTGGGTCCAGACAGGCTTTCTGTAACATTTGCTTAAATCTATTGAAATTTATAATGTTTTCTTTCTTCATGACTGCAAATTAGTGTAATGTCAATGTCTATAAACAGTGTCAGCTATCAGCAAATAAGAAATAAAATGTTCCTAATCATCATAAGTCAACTAAAAAGGACTTTCATTAACCCAAAATGATTAAAATCATTGGGCCCTATGGTGGTCGTGGTCTTAGGCTTATTTAATTGAGTACAGACTGTGTACATTAAAGCACCACTCTAGCAATTTTTTTATATTGTAGCACTGAAGTAATACTACTAATTTAAGTTCCCCAACCACATTATTATGCTAATCTAAGTTTTCTGACCCCAGTATCAGACTAATCTAAGTTCTCTGACCCCAGTATTACACTAATCTAAGTTCTCTGACCCCAGTATTATGCTAATATAAGTTTTATGACCTCAGTATTATACTTACCAGCCACTCTCTTCAGCTGTTACCGCTGCTGCTCTGGTCGTGCGCCGCCATCTTCAGACTGCAACATCTAACTGACTGGAGGTCAGATATAATGATCACAAGCTCTCAATGTGAGATCCTCATTTTGGCTCTTATAGACTTAAGGCCCCTTCACATTAAGCGACGCTGCAGCGATACCGACAACGATCCGGATCGCTGCAGCGTCGCTGTTTGGTCGCTGGAGAGCTGTCACACAGACAGCTCTCCAGAGACCAACGATGCCGGTAACCAGGGTAAACATCGGGTAACTAAGCGCAGGGCCGCGCTTAGTAACCTGATGTTTACCCTGGTTACCATCCTAAAAGTAAAAAAAACAAACACTACATACTTACCTACCGCTGTCTGTCCTCCAGCGCTGTGCTCTGCACTCCTCCTGTACTGACTGTGAGCACAGCGGCCGGAAAGCAGAGCGGTGACGTCACCGCTCTGCTTTCCGGCTGACCGACGCTCACAGCCAGTACAGGAGGAGTGCAGAGCACAGCGCTGGAGGACAGACAGCGTTAGGTAAGTATGTACTGTTTGTTTTTTTTACTTTTAGGATGGTAACCAGGGTAAACATCGGGTTACTAAGCCCGGCCCTGCGCTTAGTAACCCGATGTTTTCCCTGGTTACCAGTGAAGACATCGCTGGATCGGTGTCACACACGCCGATCCAGCGATGTTCACGGGAGATCCAGCGACGAAATAAAGTTCTGGACTTTCTTCAGCGACCAGCGATCTCCCAGCAGGGGCCTGATCGTTGGTCGTTGTCACACATAACGATTTTATTAACGATATCGTTGCTACGTGACAAAAAGCAACGATATCGTTAACAATATCGTTATGTGTGAAGGTACCTTTACATTGAGTTGTGACTTCCGTCTCACCCAACAAACACTGGAGCAATCTGGTAGGTCACAAACTGCAGAAGAGAACCAGAGTGGCGCCAATAACAGATGAAGACATTGGCTGGTGAGTATTTTACTATGGGCAGGGAACTTAGATTAGTAGAACCATCACTTCAGCACTGCAATAAAAAATACCGGAATTACGGTCTCCTTTGAAGCCTGACTAAAGAAAGTGTTTCAAAGAAGCTCTGTAATGACAAGCACGGGGGTCTTAGCAACAAATCGGTGACCCACGATCACATCACGGGCACACTGATGGGCACAAAGAATGACGCACCCTCGTGCCAACATGTGTGAAATACCACTGTCAGAGTTTGACAGTTGCACTTAACAGGTTAAACACTATCCACCCATAATTGCTAGAGGCCAGTCCTGGGTGTGACACACAGCCATGCACTGTTGGATAAGGGTCAAGCTCACCCCGTGAGCCAGCTCCATACCCCCGATTCTGACTTACGTCGTACATATAGGGTAAATATCATACAGGGGTTAAGTAACTTTTCATAAAAAGCATACAGCAAAAAAGTATACAACTTTAAAGATGCCAAAAGGACTTGAAATACACTCCTCTACATTATAATTGCAATGCCAAAAAGGAAAAGTCCAAAGATTATGGAAATCACAGATCATGTGACAAGTTATTGATATGTAAATAATGAAAAAATGGAAAAAAATTAAAAAAGTATCATGATTTATTCAGTATCGAGTATTAGAGCCCTGTGCAGAAATACAGGCACTTACATCCCTTGGGTGCTATTAATGAGGTTATTAATGGTCATCTGTGTAATATTCTGCCATGTTGAATGGACTTGGGTATGCAAATCATCAAGGTCCACTGCTGTCAGTTCCCTTTGCAATTGTTGACCACTTCTCAGATTGTTGTGATGGGAGACAAGTCCAGCAATGCAGTAGGCGATGGTAGCTCGTTTAGCCCAAACACACTGATCACAGTAGTATGAGCAACATGCGACTTGGTGTTGTCATGATGAAAAAACGCTCCTGGGATATTGTGGAGAAATGGCAGTACCACTGCTTTCAGAATTGATCCATTCGGTACTGCAAATATAATTGGACCTCACATAATAAGCCAAAGGCATCAAAAAGTGTATACAGAGGGGCGTAACTTTAATAGGTGTAGGAGTTGCAATCGCACTTGGGCCCTGATGACTAGGAGTTCCCAAAGGTCCCTTTGCCCCATATGAAAAGACTATTACTTGTGTTCCATTGACTTCAAACCACAGCTGTCAAAAAGCTATCATGCTGCAGAGCAAGATAGCAATGGAGGCTAAAATGGAGGTCTATCTTCAATGATGCTATTGCCTTGGAAACAATGATAGATAGAGATTGGTCTGTAACCTTGTGGGCAAAGCCATGAAGATGGAATGTCTCACTAGTCCTACTCCAGGGATTATGGTATGGGGTGACATAGTGTATGGTATCTGGACCTCTTCAGACTTCATTCCAGGTACACTGTCAGCTCTTTCGGAACTCCTAAAGTGAACGCGCAGAAATACGACAACGAACCTCCCAAGGGTGAGCTGGCCTGGTGGACCACACCCAACACAGGGAGTGTTAGGGGCAGGCCCGAGGGAGACTATTGCCGCAGAAGCTGATACCCGGGGACAGGAAGTAGGAGTGGAAAAGACGCTGAACTGGCTATGACGGAGACACAGGACAGACTGGCAATGACAGAGACTAAGAATAGGCTGTATATGGCGGGTGCCCACGACAGATCGGATATGGCGGACGCCCAAGATGAACTGGATATGGCGGAAACATGGGTCAGGCATGGTATAGCAGAAACACAGGACAGGCAGGGTATGGTGGAAACACAGGACAGGCAGGATATGGCGGACACACAGGACAGAGCAAGATACGGCGGAAACACTGGACAGGCAGAGTATGGCGGACGCACAGGACAAAGCAAGGTATGAAAGGACCTGGGTCAAATGAGGACAAATGACAATCAGGTAAGGAGGCAGAGGAAGAGTTACCTTAAATAGTAGAGACGCAGAAGGACTTCTGGGTCAGGGTCCCCCAGGGTCAAAGAGAGGAGAAGCGGCGCGCCAGTATATCAAAAGGGAAAGTGCGCGTGTGCAGAGGGAGCTGGAGTGCGAGGTGCACACATGCAGCCGGAATCCCAGAAGCTGAGGTGAGTCATGAAGAGGAGAAGGAAGAACGTGCACCCGCAGGAGGAGCGCGCCGAAGCAGGTAAGTATACCGGCGAGCGGAGAAGGGAGCGAGGGGCAAAGCGGCAGGCAGGGCAGCAGGAGCGGCGGCGTAGAGCAGAGCCGTGACATACACTAACCGGTTACATTGATTTGGATGTGGAACCAGTGATACAGTCATTTCTCCAAAGTGTCCAATGAGCCATTTTTTAACACTACAATGCCAGATCACATGTTGCTTGTGCTAATGTGAGCGGCCAGCATGGACTAAACAAGCTATCACGACCTGTAGCATCTCTGATCTTCTCTACCATTACACACATTGGCAATGGTTGCCAACTGCATAGGAAGCTGTCAGCAGCGGATCTTGATGATTTGTGTACCCAAGTGCATTCAACATGTCAGAACGTTCCTGAAACAACTATTAATAATCTCAGTGATAGCTTGCCAAGGCGTGTAAGTTGCTATATTTTTGCATGTGGCGGCCATACCTGTTACTGAAAAAATCAAGATGTTTTGAAAATTTTGTTTGTATTTTTTCAATATTTGCATATCATTATCATGTCTATTAATCCTGTGACAACTGGAATTCCACAACTTTTCATTCTTCGTGTTAAAATTTAGATTTTGAGGAATGTACGGTATGTCAAACAGACGATGCAAGTTTCTATTTCAAGTTTATTTAGAGAAATAAAACAGACACATTTTAATTTGGTAATTAGCAGTGTCCAGTGTTTTGAGGGAAAAAAATAGCATTTGGGCATAATAATTCTAAACAAAGAGCTGCTTTTAAATAAGTAAAAGAAAATGTCCATAATTGACTCCGTTCTAAATCCTAAAGATATCACATGACTGAAGATTGCCATTAGCTCGTGGCTTTTAACAGACTTCACTATTTAGAATTAGTGCTACCAAGTGTATCCAAGTGTCAACACTCCATACAGCACCCTGTAATTACCCACAGAAAAAAAAAACGAAACGGCTTAAGAAGATTTCGATAGTTAGTCAAAGAGAAAGGAATGACATTCAATGTGTGTTCTATCGAACACTTTGATTAGAAGCCTGCTAATTGGAAGCCACACTCTGTAGTTCCAAACATTAACAAGAACCTGGAAGAAAGTATAATACGTTATATGTAATGTTGAGTTTTCTAGAGATGAATTGGGGAAGGATCTAAAGAAATTCTGTAGATTCTGATATAAATTAAAGTCTATGAAATACTTGGCTTGCGCAGGAGTGTACTATGGAGGACAGAGAATGAACTTCAATCCAATATTGCAGCCAGCGGGTAAGGAAAGGGTGAATCAAAAACCCAAAAACCCCGCCTTCATGGCTGAAGATTGTTCCCTCCAAATTCAGGTGACAGTGTCCCTTTAAAGGTTAACTAAGGAGTTGGGTAGGCAGTTCGAAAATATGGATAAGATGCAAGGGTTAAGGAATAGTGAAAAAAATGTATTAACAGTTCTTGAGGGGTTAACTTATCCTGTCAGATGTTTATCAAGATATGGCCATCCCAGAATAGGTGATGGCGCCAACAATTGCTGATGCAGCGCTTGTTCAATATGGTCCTGGAAGTAACGTTGATCCGTCTTTTGGCGGCAGCGGTTGGTCTCCAATACCTTCCGCTATGCCCCTACTCCATGTACGTGTGTGGCTGGATGAGCGTGGGCCACGGCACTGTCTGAGCCTGACGGGATCCGGCAGACATACGCTGGTGAATCAGGGTGCAGATGACAGTTCTGCACCCGATCTCTCTCTGGCAGCAAGCGTGCAGTACTCACTAGCCCGGAACGTTCAACACTGCGCTTTGTGGTCACCAACGGGCACACTGCACGTCCCTCCTCACAGTCTCTGGCAGGGATGGTGGGGAAGCTCAAGTGTGGGCCTGCGCTATACTGATACTCAAGGGCCGGAGCACTCACGTAACCCTGCTGCACACTGTCTCTTCCCACCGAGTCTGCCATATCCGCGTGCGCTGAGCCTGAAAAACCCTTTCCACGGCATGGTCCCTCTTCTTACATGGGCATGCAAGTCATAGGAAGCTGAATAAAATAATACCTGAATATCTGCGATCCAATGATTTATTCCAGAGAAATCCATTTTTCTCTTTTAAGTAAATTAGATGTTCCAGGCTATGGGCCGGATACTAATCTGCATGAAACTCCACCTCCAAAGCTAATTTTACATGAAGGGGGAGTTACTAGTGTGATGTGTACTGGCCGCTCTCTGCTCTCCTGAACTCACTGCAGGGCTGTGTGTGATTCTACCTGAAACATCTGCAGCTTCCTCTCAGACTGAGCTCCCATCTCACAGGCAGACAGGATTGCAACAGTGTTAGGATATGTTTCCATGGTCAGTATAAGCAGCGCTTTGGATTCAGTACATGTCCGCTCCGTCCAAAGCGCTGCCGGCTTTTGTATGTGCAGTGATTCCGCATGTGTTCATTGAACCATGCAGATTCACCGCATCCTATACATTAGACTGTGATATTTATCTTGCAGAGACTGAGCGTCTCCACAAGATAAATTGACATGCTGCGGTCTAGAAAGACGCGCCGCATGTGAGTATATGCAGGGAAGCCTGAGGTATCCCTGCACGCATATGTGGCACCCCTGGGGTCCTGTCGCCACAGAGGTACTGCACCTCACCCAGAGGTGTGGTATCCCACTCTCAGGTAAGGAGGGAGCACTACCCAGGACTCTAACACTCACATCCAACATACACTAGTTCAGTCGGGGCATCTGGGTGTACCCTTAAGGAGGAAGGCCTCATCCCAGGCTGGATAGGAATTGGTGTTGGGGAGTGGGTGGGGTACTGTTGTGAATTCCGCTCTTGGGCTCCCTCCGGTGGTTGTAAGTGGCATTTTTGTGAGTTCTGCTCTTGGGCTCCCTCTTGTGGTTTCAAGTGGTATGGCTGCTCCTTGGAGTTAGCTGTCATCAGCTGCCTCCACTTATCGTCTCTTCTGCTCAGCTATTTAGGCCTGGCTGTTCCTTCAGCCAGTGCCACTTGTAAATGGTTCCTGGTTGGATTCACATCTCTTTGGATTTCCCTGTTATCCTGACCAGTTCAGCAAAGCTAAGTTTTTGCTTGCACTTTTCTGTTCACAGATTGTGGACTTATCCATTCAGTGCTTTCTATGTTTGTCCAGCGTTATCAGTATGAATTAATTCTGTCTTGCTGGAAGCTCTGGGAAGCAGATTTACCCTCCACACCTTTAGTCAGGTGTGGAGATTTTTTTGTAAACTCTGCATGGATTTTTGTAGTGTTTTATACTGACCGCACAGTATTCCATCCTGTCCTATCTATCAAGCTAGACTGGCCTCCTGTGCTCATCCTGGTTTCATTCTGTGTATGTCTTTTTCCTCTCCACTCACAGTCATTATTTGTGGGGGGCTAATCTATTCTTTGGGGATTTTCTCTGAGGCAAGATAGTTTTCCTGCTTCTGTCTTTAGGTGTAGTTAGCTCTTAGGCTGTGACGAGATGCCTAGGGAGAGTTAGGAGCATTCCACGGCTACTTCTAGTGTTGTGTTGAGCTTAGAGACTGCGGTCAGTACAGTTACCACTTCCTTCAGAGCTCGTTCCATGTTGCTCCTAGACCACCGCATCATAACAGGGTAGGTAGAGTAGGGGAGGAGGATAGAAGGCAGGAAGAACAGTGCAGAGGGCACTTAGAGAGAGAAGTGTAGCTGAGCAGACATGCAGGTCTGCAGCTCCTGAGAGACAGAACAGAGAAGTGTGAGAGAGCAAGAAGGAAGCTCCAGAGCGGACAGAAGGGGTCCTAGGAGCACAGGTAGTGCAGAAGCCACCTGTGGGTAAGGACTGGGACACTGTGGGTAAGTCGCTGGGCAGGAGAAGAGTAATGCCAGTGTAGTGAGACGGCCAGAGAAAGGCATACGAAAGGAGTCCTGGAAAGGTGTATCTCAATCTACCTGGGAGTTTTCTGGACAACTGACCTGAAGAACACAGCATCTGTCTAGCGTTTGTGAGTGAAAGTGGAAACTGCACCTTACTGTGTCCTTTGGGTTATTTCTACAACACCTGCCCAGCCTACCTCAACCACCATCATCACATCACCTACTCATACAGTTGCCCTGGGGTTTAGCTCTGCCTGTGAAGAGCTGTACCAACACTGCTACATCACCACCAGCCCCAGCGGACTTTGAAGCAGCGTTGGCTAACACCTTTACTGACGAGTGTCACAGGTGGCATCTTGAACAATTCCCCTTTTATTACATTCTCTCTTTTATTGGACGCCCAGGACCATGGACCGGGTCCCTGCTGCCGTGACACATCCCCTTTAAGAACCAGCCCGGTACCGAGTATCCCCACGGTCCTGGCGGGTGCTCCACATAGTGGAGATGGGATTTCATAAAATCCCATCCACTATGCTGTAACATTTTGCCGCCGCGGATTGGATGCTGCGGCTGTAAGCAGCGTCCAATCCGCAGAGTTTACTGACCGTGGAAACATACCCTTACAATTTAGCAGAGCTTAGAGAGCTGCAAAAAATCTTTTCTAGAAGACAAAATTCAGTTCTGTGTTAGGTCTCTTTCACACATCAGTTTTTTAGAATCAGTCACAATCCGTCAAAGTGTTGAAAAGACGGATCCTGTGCAGATTGTAAAATACTGATGCACTGGATCCATTTTTTTTTTACGGATCCATCGAAGCAGCTGCTGCCGAAATTTAAAAGAATAAAATTCGAGAGAGAGATTTTTTTTCCCTGAATGGAAAAATGGGTTAAATTAGAGGAATTAGAAATTCTTCCAGGCATGCTCAGTTTCAAAAGACGGAATCCAGCGACGGGTCCTTCGTCCATAGGCTTCCATTGTAGCCAACGATGGACAGCGCAAGATCCGTCGCTGTCCGATTTTTCGACGTACACAAAAACCATTACTATGTCCGTTGTCTCCGGGCGACGGACACAGAATTTAAGACGGATCCGTCAAACAACGGATGAAACAGAAGGCCAATCGTCACAATCCATCGCTAATACAAGTCTATGAGAAAAAAAAACAGAGCCAGCAGCAACATTTGCTGGATCTGTATTTTTCACAAAATAACAGATTTTGATGGGAACAAAAAGACTGAAGTGTGAAAGAGGCCTTAATTACATGTCTCAGATTGATAACTTCCCTTTTTATTTAAAATAATCTCTGGAGCCTGAGCAACTCATTTACATATAAGTAAAATGTGGATCTCTCTGGAAAAAGACATCGGATGGCAGATATCAAGGTATCATTGTATTCAGCTTCCTATGACCTGTATGTCCATATAGTCAGTTTAGGAGGGTTAATCCTACTGACTGATTCCCTTTAAGAATATACAGTATATAGGGAGCAAGAGATGACTATAACAGTGTACAGAAATGTTATACAAATGGCATCTGGATTTTTTAAAAACTTTGACCAGGAAACATCACTGGGGAATTAAAGGGAACCTGTCACCAGGTTTGCCTGATATGAGATACAGACATCACCTTTCAGGGCTGATATACAACAGATATGCCGCAGATCCATGGGTCGGCTAGCGACCTAGTTACAGCTGTTGTCCAGGGAGATAGTGGATTATATCCGCGCTGCCAGACAATGCAGAATACAATATACGGTTAAAGGATGATGGTGGTTTATTCTACATGTTTCAAAGTCATCAGGACTTACTACATATCTGCAGGCTAATAGTATTTTTTCCTGATGACAGGATCCCTTTAAATAAATGTCTACAATGTCATTAAATACTGCACACGTGTAATATCAGGCACAACGAATAGCATAGCCCATTCTGCCATTCTGAATTCAATTAATTACAGTGTCCTTGTTCTCCAATTAAATTGGCCATAGCCCATTACCCACAGTTGTATTGTGGATGTTCAATTAGGTCATTGAAGACAGCTACATAAAAAAGTGATCTGGGCAAAAATGTGATTGAACCGAGTTGTCGCTAGGGTCAAAAAAGATCAGTGGCCTCAGTATCATGAAAGATATTTTGCCGCCATATCCCCTTCTCACCTCCAATGTAAGACTTTGTAAACACCACAGAAAACACAGTGATAACTCTGTATGTACATATAATGTAGGATATGTTATCTGCAGTCCTAAGTAACACAACAGAAAACACTGATAACTCTCTGAGCACAGATTATGTACTAGATGTTATCTGCAGTCCTATGTAACACCAGAGACAACACAGTGAATACTCTCTCAGCACAGATAATGCATACCTCCCAACTTTAGAAGAACAGAAAGAGGAACAAAGAGTGGCAAATTTTGGCAAGCCCCTGGCCACACACCAATCCACGCCCATTTACCATTTCAGCCACGCCCTAATCACACCCCAATCTACACCCATTTGCCATATCTTTCTGCCCCGGCAGGAGGACATGTCAGAGTAGTAGGTGGCAATGAGGGACATTCAGCAGACGCTGGAGACTGCAAGGCATAGATCCAAATCTGGGACTGTCCACTGTATCCGGGACACTTGGGACTAGAGATGATTATATCAATCCACGGGACTCCAGTCCAGCATCCAGGTCAGTGGTACTTGGTGACTGGATGGTAGGCCACGAATCTTTTAACTTCCACAAGCACCGGCCCCAGGGAAGAAGCTGTACAGTAAGCGCTGTTCCCCGGCGCCGGGTGCTGAAGACAGCTCTCATCATTCTCCCCTGCTCTGCCGGCAGTCAGCGCGAGCAAGGGAGAATGATGAGAGTTATATTCAAGTCAGAACAATGACAGCAGGTGATGGCTGATGGGACTAATACTCTCATCAGCATACACCTGCTGGCGCTAATAACAGTGAGTGCAGGAGTGGCTGATGGGAGTATTCATCAGCCGCCATCTGCACTATAAATAAATACATAAATAAATTAAAAACCTGGTGTGGGTTCCCCTGTATTTTCTATAACCAGCCAGGCAAATCTCACAGCTGGGGGCTGCAACCCTCAGCTGTCAGCTTCAGCAAGGCTAGTTCTCAAGAATAGGGGGGCCCCCACACTGTTTTTTTTATTATTTAAATAAATAATTTAAAAAAATGGAGTGAGGTCCCCCCTTTTTTTTACCAACCAGCCGAGCTAAAGCTATTAAGTCTTGCTAAAACCATTGATATTGACCCCACAGCCTAAAAATAGCAGCCTGCAGCTGCCCATAAAAGGCAAATCTATTAGATGTGCCAATTCTGGCACTTTGCCCAGCTCTTACTACTTGCCCTGTAGCGGTGGCAAGTGGTGTTCATAATTGTAGGGTTGATGTCGCCTTTGTATTATTGTCAGGTGGCAGTAAGCAACACGGCTTAGTAATGAAGAGGCATCTAGACACCTATCAATTACTAATCCTATAGTTGTATGGCAAATAAAGACAGAGTCAGAATAAAGTTCGTTATTAGAAATAAAACAAAACACACTTTTCCATTTTTATTTAAAAATAGCAAACAGTTATACTCACCTAACGCCTAATTCCACTGAATCTTTCATCTCCTGTAATAAACAAAAATAAAAAACAACAATATGCCTCCCCTGTCTGTCATTCTGTCCCACATGGTAATCCATTTTTGGATTCATGGCAGCTCTGATTGCACTATAATTTAAATGTAGCTTTTTTCCTTTCAGGCCAGGAGGGGTTAATGTCAGTTTTCCTTGCTGTCAGCTTGCTGCAGGTGCTCAATTGCTAGGCCAGCTGATATGGGTGGTGACCACTCCCACCATCCTTTAAATAGTCACGTGATGCATCAGCTGACTGCAGGTGATAGTTATTCTATGTAGACCAACCTTGCAGTTGCAGGTCTCGGGTGTCAGCACTGTATCAGCTACTTCTGGAGTTCGGGATCCTGTTTCCATGTCCTCTGCGGTGCGGAGCTTGGCAGCAGTGCCTGGAGCTAAGTTTTGTGTTTTTACCTTATCTGTCTCATGCTTGTCACTAACCCCCTGTGTTTGTACCATCTGCAGTGGTGAGGCTAGCTCCCTTGCCGGCCAGTGCACTAGCCAGGGCTGTGTGAGGTGACAGTGAAGGATGAGGTTTGTGACGGCGGCCAATGGAAGGACCCACCCAGAAACAGGCTCAGGCTGGAGCTCAGGAGTTATCCCATCCCTCATTCCCTATTTATAGGGCCTTCTTCTCCCCTTTACCACCCCATTGAGTGTGTGTTGTGCCATCCACTGACCGACCCCCAGTGGGATTATGACACCATGTCTGGGGGATGAATAGTTTTCAATCTGGGCTGTGCCAAGATGCGACCATCAAGCCTGAGAACTACAGGTGAATGAGCTGCTGCAAGCACAGCATCATTGACTAGCAGTAACATCATCATGGTTACCGACGGTCAGTGAGACTGCAATGTCAGCAGGGCTGACCTGCAGTGACCTCAGCACCCAGGGAAAAAGTCAGTGATGAGGTCACCGCAGTTCAAGCTCAGTGAGTTCACAGCAGATCGCGTTGAGAATTTCTGAAGAAATTCAGATGAAAAACGCAAAGGAAAAAATCACCGTTGTATTTTTAAGCGCAGAATCAAAACTTGTCTGGATTATTAAAAAGTGTTAGAAACATGGATTCACGGGGGCGTGGCTTACAGAGGGAAAGGAGCAATCGCATTTCACAGGAGCTCCTGCTATTCCCTTCAAAAAGCAACTAAAAGCTTACTAAAAACTAGAAATATTGGTCTTATTTACGACCAAATCATGACCGGACCTAGCCACAAGCAGAAAAAAACAGCCCTGGAGGATAAAACCCCCTTTCCAGGCTGTAAGAAGACCAGGGCACACAGCGGAGGCATGCAGGCCGCGGAGAAAGACCGGAACAAGCCTGTACTCCGAGAGCTGGCTCATAGCAAGCTCCAAGCTAAGCGGAGATCACCCCAATCCCAGTTGTTACACCAGACGCGGAGTGGCGGGGAATCTCAGCTTCAAGGTACCCCTGAAGCGGCAGAGACGACCGGAGACCAGAGATCGGCAGAGGAACAGCGCGACAGCAGCCGGCGGGGAGGTGCTGCAATTAGAGCGGCGGCTACAGAGACAAATGCCCGCCGGCAGAAAACAGCAGCCTGCAGGATCCTGGGGAGCGGCGGTGAGCAATCGCAGGGTTGCGGTGGACACTTCCACATGCACAGACACCAGGAACCGGCGGGAGGGACATCCAGCTAAAACGCCGCTCACAGTGAAGCGAGCGCCTGCCGGTAAACAAGAGTGAAATGCCGTGTCCCTGGGAGCTGTGTGTGACGCGACGAGCGGGAGACGGGGATTAACAGCGGCTACTACCACCAGCGGACGACGGAGTGGAAACGAGGAGAAAGCAGCGGTCACACAGGGACAAGCACTCATGAGGACTACCACAGCTGGATTTCAGCAACAAGGAGGACTGAATTACAATGCACAGGTATTTGTGCCGAGGTCGCATGTGGTGCAGGAGTCTGGGGCATTGGGAGAGACAGGGGAGGAGAGGGAGCTTCCCTCGCTGGAGCAGCATCAGTCTGATAAACTAAGCCCCCACCAGGCTGAGGGAATTGTTCAGCTAGCAGCAGCACAAAATGACGGAGAACAAAAGCTTGTGCAAATAAACAGTTAAGCAATAGTGACCCCGGCCCTGGAAAATATATCACAGCTAACCTTTGAGGCTCTTCACATTACATCTAGCAGTGCTGACATTGTTTATAACAATCAGCATTACATTAACCACTCCAACTCTGGGGAAACCGGGGATAAAACGATGTTTAAAGGATCAGTGCATCAAAAAATCCCTCGGTGTGCTTCACCTCTGGCTGACCAAAATCTGGGGGCTAGGTGGAAAAATGGGACAATCAAAAAATTAACCCCAAATGAGCCTCTGAGTCTTGCCAAGGACTCATCTGGTACTCCCTCTACTATAGATACGAATTTTAGGCAGCTGTGCTTTGATTTCTTTAGGGAGATTAACTCCCTACATACAAATAATGACCGAAGCATCCCTGTTGATGTCAGGGATAACGAGACTTTAACAGACAACGCGGGTAATTCTATGGCCTCATCAGACAGTTTGGAAAGCGTACATTCTGAACAATTTTGTGAATTTACAGACTATTCCCAATCCGGAGAAAGCGACTTTTCTGACTCATCCCCATCCACCTATTCATCCACAAAGAAGGAAGCCATATATGCAAACTCTATTTCAACTGGAAAGCTTATTGACAGGGGGTCACCCTCCCACCTACTACAGATTGACAACATTCCTGCATCCGACAACCACCATACAGTAGGATTTATGGTTAACATACTTAAAGCCCTTCTAGCCTCAGTTAAACACATGGGAAAGCAGGTCTTTAGAGAAGGCGAAAATGATCTTTTGATAACTCTTGAGACTCAATTCTCGGAACAAGAGGGATGCAACAATACGATTGCTTCAGAATCCTTTATTAAAAATCTTTTTAGAGACTCATTATCAAAAATGGTTGATGTCACTCATTCAATATCTTCTGGAGTCTCGGCTGATTCGGCTTCGGATCCTGACTCGCCAAACGCTTTCAAAAAAGACCTCAACCTCAACGTTGTTCAAACTATACCACCAATTTCTGATCCACTAGACAAAATCAAAAAAGATATGGCTTATCTCAGAACCAGCTTACTTGATTATGAAGATTTTAAGAGAAAGAACAATGTAAAAATCAGGGGGATCCCTGAGTCAGTTCAGACTCATCAACTAAAAGGATATATCTTTTCTATGGTTACTTTGTTTTTCCCTAATATTGGCGAGAACTGTCTGATTGAAAAAGCTTTCAGGGTGCGTAGACCACGCTCCCTACCACAAGATATAGCAAGGGATGTTATCGTTTCGTTCTACCCAAATTGGATTAATAACGCACTCTTCAGACTATCAAATGACCCAGAGTTCCTTGCATCCCCATACAGCGGCTTAGTCTTCTTTAAGGACTTATCAAAAGACACGTTAAAAAAAGGAAAGATCTTGCCCAACTTACATCTGATCTCCGACGAGCTGGGATTTCCTACATCTGGACTAGATCCTCGACTCTCCGAGTCAAATATGCGACGAATCTCTTTTATATTTCTTTTCAAGAAGAAGGAAACAACTTCCTTGAATACACCGGACTAAAATTCAAAGGCCTCTCTTGAGGTATCTTCCTCACAAAGCTGGTCTGTTGACCTACCCAAGAAAATGTAAAAAAATCTTTCTCAATATTTCATAACCGCAGGTTAGGGCGGTTAAAATTTCATTTCTATTTCCACTGTCATAGCATTTTTTTTGATTGAGCCGAACTTTTACCCCACGAACACTGGATTTCTAAGACTCTTCCAGTGGAAGGTCTGGGATCACTTAAGGGTGACCCCAGGCAAGGCAGATTTACACTTACTAACATAACACCTATATATAGCGTTGTTCAAGCCTTTGACATTTCTTTAGATTTCTTAGATTTGAATATACAGCATATTTTAAGCTTTTCAGATGTTTTATAGATTGTATAGTTTGCTACTGATTTGGGTTTTTTTCTCGGCAAAATTTGGTGTGTGCATATATGTTTATCTGACTTTTCTTTTAGGTATGGACCCTAAGCAACCGACACTTGTCTAAATATGCTTTAAAATGACTACATACATACCTATTTTATTTATCTTACCTTTCCACGCACCCTTTTCATTCCCTTCCCTCCCTCTTCCTTTCCTTAATTTCCTAAAATGTGAAACATACTACAAGCTACCGAAAAAATGTACGGTAAAAGTTTTAAAATGTTAATAAAAATATTTGAAAAAGAAACACGGATTCACATACAGATCAAGTAATCAAGTATTCAAAATATTCTCAAAGCGACATCTCCACAGAATGGGGTTCAATAGCAGATTTAGCTCCTGCCAGTAATGTAGAAGGTTGTGGGTTCAAGTACTGGGAGACTTACAAAAAGGAAAAAAATTACATTTTTGTAATTTCTCTGTATTATTTTTAGTAGTTCTGACTCTCTATTCCCCACTAGTATACAGGGATCATAGAAATACACTGTTATATACAATGCATCTCTATCTATATGTATAATCTGCTTCAGTGTTTACTGCCTACAACACAGCTCAAGAGTCTCATATTATCCCAGTTTTCCATTGTGGGCTCATAGCTAGAGTTGCTGCCTGAAAACATTGATACATGAGCTTGAGTCCTGAGGAGACCTGACCAGGAAAAAAGGAGTGAATATTATAATTTAATTGATAATATTCACACTCCCCCCCCCCCCCAGGGGACAACAGAGCGATGACGACCGCAGACATAGGTGGGTATTAGATGTCAGGACACAGCTTTCATGTGGTGGGACTGAGCGCTCAAATTGTGACAGCCTCACTGAATCCAGGACAGTTGGGAGCTATGTACAGGGTGGGCCATTTATATGGATTCCGCAGAGGAAATGCTAGTCTAAGGGAGTCAGATTCCTTGTAGGAAAGCTCAGACCTGACACCCATAATATGGTGGTGCACCTCTTGCTGGAAGAACTCAGGGAACGTGCCATCTTCAGTGCATAAAGAGGGCAACACATCATGATGTAGCAATTTCAGATATCCAGTGGCATTGAGGTTTCCATTGATGAAGAATGGCTCCACTCTCTTTGTACCACATATACCACACCATACCATCAATTTTTGTTTTCCAATTTTTGTTTTCCAATTTTTGTGTTTCCTGCAGAGTGGATTGGACATTGTGGGCCAGTTCAATGGCCACCAAGGTCTCCCGATCTGACCCCCTTAGACTTTTATCTTTGGGGTCATCTGAAGGCAATTGTCTATGCTGTGAAGATGCAAAATGTGCAGCATCTGAAACAACGGATACTGGAAGTTTGTGCTAGCATTTCTTCTGTAATGTTGCTTGCTATCAGTGTGTCAAAAATAGGAGAAGAAGGTTTCATTGACAATCCAACACAATGGGCAGCACTTTGAACACATTTTATAAGTGGTCATAAACTTGAAATTGACGTTTGATGTGTCACATGACCCTCTTCCCAATTAAAAAAATAAAGTTGGATCCAAAATGGCTGACTTCAAAATGGCCACCATGGTCACCACCCATCTTGAAAAGTTTTCCCCCTCCAATATACTAATGTGCCACTATCAGGAAGTTGATATCACCAACCATTCCCATTTTATTTAGGTGGATCCATATAAATGGCCCACCCTGTATAATATACTACATGTTACCTGCAGTCCTATGTACACAGTGATACTTAAGTACAGATAATATAGTAGATGTTACCTGCAGTTTTGATTTAAACACATTTTTCTGCTTCAGTGTCTTTAGATCTTTTAGTCAGATGTTTCTATTGTTTGTAAAGCACAGTTATAAGCATCTCATATATTTTTCATTTTTGCTGATGTGACGCCCAGGAGACCGGGATACCCAGCACCGGACCAATGGAGTCTGTCTCTTGAGGGGGATGTCACGGGTGGCTTGACCCGGTGCTGTGGCCTCAGGCAATGCACAGTGTAAGGGGTATCATGAGGGGACAGGCACTTACTTGATCAGCAGCAGGTTCTCCCAGCGGTGACGATCCCGATCCTGGATAGATGGCTATTGTCCAAATGAAAGACTGAGGCACTGAAACGTTTAACCAGTTTACTTTAACATAAAAGGATTTACAACCAGTCCTGTCACCGGAGTCTGTATGGGAACTCTGAGTTACTTTGACCCTGCCGGGGTCTTCGCCTCTTATTGTGCGCAATTTCTGTGTGGCCCTGCTGCTGTATGTGAACTGGCTGCCGGCCCAATCTGTCCCCTCCGGGTCCTGGTTCGACGGGCAACCCGAGTCCTTTTATCGGCTTACCCCCTCCAGGAGTACCGCTGAACTCTGTGCCTGTTGCTGCGTCCGGCCCTAGTGAAGCTGATATCACCTCAAGTTTTTCCGGTTGCTGTATTATATATAATGAATACAGCCACGGATCCGGTATCCGTCTTTGCGCCTGTTCTGGGTAGTGATTAATGCTACCCGGTTCTCACAATGTCCCTTTTCTCTGTCCCTCTTCTCCTCAGGCCGGTGATTTAGGCCTGGTAACAGTCACAGGGCTGTTAGAGATTCAACTGTATGACCTCTCACTATCAGCTCCTTGGCCCAACTGCCATTTCTTCTCTCAGACCAGAATGGATCAAGGGGAGTCTCTGGAGCTCCCCCTTCTGGCCGGAGGTGGTAGTGCAGTCTTGCTATTTTAGTATTTGTACTTACTGTCAGTAACTATTTTTGTGGCAAATACCCCTAGGGGTGCCACATTCCCCCTTAGTTAAGAACAGTACTCCGGGACTGTGGGACAATAACATTTTGAAATAACAATTAATATGTACAGAGTCTTAAAAATGAAAAGTTACAAAAACCACTCAAGGAAACAAAAATAGAGTTCTGTAAAAAGTCACTTCAAATAGCGTCCATTAATACAGTTCTATCCTTGAAGGTATTAGGAACGGCACTGTACTTAATGTCCAGGAATTTAGTTCCATTTTTCCAACGGAGTTATCAATATAAAGTCTAAAGAAAGTTCAAAAAGAGCAAAAAGCAAAGTTCAAAAAGCAGTCTTTCCGGAGCTTTGATTTAGTGCCTCCGGGCTGATAAAAAGTTCAAGAATATGCAATAAGTTCATACAGACAAGTCTCTGTAGGCACTGGGCTTAAACGTTGCAGACTGATAGCAATGACTATACTACATTTTCTGTTTAACTATATACGGCATAACATATATACAATTCACATTATGAGCTTTATAGTTGGTAATCTGCATACCTGGTCGGTAATTGACCCTGGGTACTACGCTGTGATCTACGTAATAGCGGTGTCTCTTTATGTGGTGTACTACTGTCTACTGCGGATGTAGTATCTGCCCGCTCTGCTAAAGATAATTCCACGACTATGGAGTTGGCAAGTCCACCGTGAATGGGATTACTCTGACCAGGAATCTGTTCTTCCTGGCCTGGAACCTCCTGTAGTACGGGGTCAGCCTCTTCCTGTCTTGGGACTTCTGGTATTGGGTTCGGTGTTGGGTAAAAGGCCACCATGGGAACCACTACTGCACCATGGTATGTTAGTAGGGTTTTGGGAAAGTCTCCTATACAGGTGTGATACACTTCCTCTTCTTTTTCCTTTACTGGTTGAACCTGTATGGGTTGAATAACTTCTGGTTCTGGCTGGACAACGTCTGGCTCTTTCAATGCTTCCGGACATAATTTAAGATTGTCTCTTGACACTAGTACAGATGTTAAGCCTCCGTTTTTGCTAATGAGACACATTTTAGGATTATCCACTCTTGTTGGTAAAACTGTGTAGGGTACGGCTTCCCACTGATTGTCCAGTTTATTGGTTCGACGATTTCTCTTGAGCACTTGGTCACCCGGTCTTAATGGGGTCGCTAGAGCATTCTGGTTGAAAGTTCGCTCTTGTCTTTCTCTAGTTTGCTGAAGGCTTCTTTCCACACTCTCTTGCACTTGTCGATACTGCTTTTGCCGTATGATATCCCAATTGGAGTCTTGAACTTCTGCGTCTGGTTTCAGAATTCCCATTTCTAGATCGATTGGTAATTGGCCGGGTCTTGCACGCATAAGGTAAGCTGGGGTGCAGTTGGTGGAGCTCACCGGGACATGATTATACAGATCCACCAAGTCAGGCAATTTCTCTGGCCATTGATTCCTTTCTGTCTCAGGTAAAGTCTTTAGTAGGTCTATTACAATATGGTTCATCTTCTCGCATAAGCCGTTTGTTTGTGGATGATAGGCTGTCGTCCGGATCTTTTTGCAACCATACATATTACAGAATTCTCTGAAGATCTCTGATTCAAAGGCTGTACCTTGGTCGGTGAGAACCTGTTCCGGATATCCATGGGGTCTACAAAAGTACGTTTGGAACGCTTTGGCTGCTGTTTTTGCTGTCAGATCTTTTACGGGTACTACTACCAAGAAACGTGAATAATGGTCCACGATGGTCAAGGCATAGACATAGCCGGACCGGCTTGGTGTCAACTTCACGTGGTCCATGGCTACAAGTTCAAGTGGTTGTTTGGTGATTATGGGCTGCAGTGGTGCTCTTTGGTTCTTTTGATCGTTTCTTCTGAGGTTACACGGGCCACAATTTCTGCACCACTGTTCGATTGATTTTCTCATCCCGACCCAATAAAATCTTTCTCTTAGAAGTACTTCTAACTTTTTCCAACCGAAGTGACCAGCACCATTATGGTAAGCTTCGAGGACCATCTTCACATCTTGTTTAGGCACAATAATCTGCCAAACCAATTCATGTGTTTTCGGATTGGTGTATCTTCTACAGAGCTTCCCTTGATACAGGAACATTTTGCCTCTCTCTTTCCAGAGTTGATGCGTCTCTTCTGGGGCATCCTCATAGGGATATGCACTTTGCTCAGTCAACAGTTCCTTCACCAACTTCACAGCCGGATTGCTGTCTTGGGTGTCAGCCCATCTATGGTGTGCTAACGGATTAAAATTCACCTCTTGTTGTTTCTGATAGGTACTTGACTGATGATGTTTTGCCTTGGGACGATGGAAGGCTGGTAGTTCAATTTCTTCAAGCTCCCCCGTTTCCTCTTCTACATCTCTCAAGTGTGGCATCCGGGATAGGGCATCGGCATTTCCATTCTTGCGACCTGCTCGATACTTGATTATGAAGTTGTAATTAGATAACCGGGCTATCCATCGCTGTTCTAACGCACCTAATTTGGCTGTGTCCAGGTGGGTCAACGGATTGTTGTCAGTATAGACAATAAATTCTGCAGCGGCCAGATAGTGTTTGAAACGCTCCGTCACAGCCCAAACTACTGCCAGTAGTTCCAATTTGAAGGAGCTGTAATTTTCTGAATTTCTTTCAGTAGGCCGGAGCTTTCTACTTGCAAAGGCGATGACTTTCTCCCGACCTTCTTGCTTTTGTGACAGCACCGCTCCTAGTCCCACATTACTGGCATCGGTGTAGAGGATGAAAGGTTTATGGTAATCTGGGTATGCCAGAACCTCTTCTCCGGTTAGTGCCTTCTTTAGTTGTTCAAAGGAGTCTTCCCTTTCGTCGTTCCACTGAAAAGGAGGGTTTCGGTTTGAAGGTTTCTTCGTCTGCCCTACCAAGGTGTCTTGCAAGGGTGCTGCCAACTTGGTAAATCCTTTTATAAATCTGCGATAGTAACCCACCAATCCCAGGAATTGTCTCACTTCTTTTGCGCTGGTAGGTCTTGGCCAATCCCTTATGGCGCTTATTTTCTCGGGATCTGGTGCTACTCCCTCCGAACTCACGATGTGTCCCAGGTACTGTACCTTTGGCTTGAGAAGGTGACATTTGGATGGCTTGACTTTCATGCCATACCTGGATAAGGCTTCGAACACTTCTGCCAGGTCTATTAAGTGTTGTTCGTAAGTCTTTGAGTAGACGATCATATCATCTAGGTACAGGAGGACGGTCTCGAAGTTCTTGTGTCCGAGGCAGCATTCCATCAGCCGCTGGAAGGTACCGGATGCGTTGCAGAGTCCGAACGGCATGCGATTAAATTCACATAGACCCATTGGTGTGGTGAATGCCGTCTTTTCCTTATCTCTCTCAGCCACAGGGACTTGCCAATACCCGCTTGTTAAGTCTAAGGTGGAAAAATAATTAGCAGATTTCAAAGCAGTTAAGGACTCTTCTATCCTAGGCAAGGGGTAGGCGTCTTTATGGGTGATGTTATTAATCTTCCGGTAGTCTACGCACATTCTCATGGTTCCGTCCTTTTTTTTGACAATCACTAGAGGGGCCGCCCAGGGGCTACAGCTGTCTCTTATTACCCCGGCCTGTTTCATTTCCCTCAGCATATCTTTTGCACATTGATACTGAGCGGGCGGTATGGGTCTATATCTTTCTTTTATTGGGGGATGGTCACCTGTGGGGATTGTGTGTTCTACCCCTTCTATCCGTCCGAAGTCCAATGGGTGTTTACTGAAGACTTGTTCATATTCCGTCACTAGCCTATACACCCCTTGTTTTTGATGGGTAGGTGTTGAATTTATGCCCACGTGTAGCTGTTGGCACCAATCCTCTATTTCTCCATCTGAGCCATTGCCTTCCACCTGACAGGTTGGTTCTAAGGGCTCAATGGTTGTGATGGCATTGTTGTCAACAGTATATAGCTTTGCCATTGTAGCATACCTTGGCAAAGTGACCTCTTCCTCTCCACAGTTCAAAAGTCGTACCGGCACTCGTCCCCGGTGTACCTCGACTATCCCTCGTGCTGTGAGTATAGTGGGCCTGCTGTCGGTGTACACTGGTTCTATTAAGGCTTGATAATCTCGTCCCTTAGTACCAATGGCTGCTCTACACCATACCAGCATTTCTGTTTTTGGTGGGATTACAATAGACGTTGGATCACTTACCCTCACACTGCCGATTTCTCCACCTGCAACTTCTACCTGTTACCTTAACATCAATACTTTTATTTCCCTCCGGAGAACTCTCTGCTGGCAGGATTGGGCAGTTTCAGCAATTTGCTGTAAGACAGAAATGACTTCGGAAAAGCAGTTCTCTAACACATTCATTCCTATCAATACAGTTGGTTCACAGTTCCGCCGGTCAACATCAACAACAATTATACCCTGTTTCTTCAGTTCTACTTTACCAATCTTTATGGTCATCTCCCTGAATCCTTGTTTCGGTGCCAACTTACCATTACTGGCCCATATATCTAGTTCAACATCAGAGGGCCCTTTATCAATATCTGCATCAGCCCAGTACCTCTTATAAAGAATATACGGTATAGATGAAATCTGGGAACCTGTGTCCAGCAAAGCGTTGAGGGGAATTCTGTCCAGCACGATAGGGATAATGGGTCGTCCTCCGATGTACCTGTCGTGCCAGGGTGTTGGGCCTTGAAAGTTCATTCCTGCGAAGCGGCCCGCATTCCCAGGGGATTCCCATTTAAATCCCATCCAGTTCAGCCTAAATTATAGGCTGAACTGGATGGACAAATGTCTTTTTTCGGCCTTACTAACTATGTTACTATGTTACTTACTAACTATGTAAATCACAATCTCGTGCAAAGTGGCCCGGCTGCTGGCAACGGCGGCAAATGGGCTGTCCATCCGGTTGGTAGCGGTCGCGTGGTCGTCCTCTCCATGTCGGGTATCTCCGGGGTCTCATCCATGGAACATCCTCTCTACAGTTTGCCAACTCCATCTTGTGTCCTCTCATCTCCTGCATGGTTTTAGCCATTGAAGCAACAACATCAGCTAAAGAGTCAAGCTTTTGTTGAAGAGCCTCATTAGTACTGGGCCCCAGGGGCTTAGCAATGGCCCCAGACATAGCTGATGTCACTGGCACTCCCTGTTGTTGAGGTGCCTCTGCCATGGGTTGCGCAGGATCCTGATCCCGAGGTGCCTCTGCCAGCTGGAGACGTATAGCGCTCTCCTTTAATTGGGCAAATGTCAATTCAGGGTTCTTAAAAACAAGCATGCTCACATGCCCCCGGTGAGAAGGGGTGTAGAGTCCCTCAATAAATTGATCTCTTAGCAGTTTATCCGCTCCGGTGTTAAAAATGGGTTCAGCCAGTGTAAGTGATTTAAGGGCTTCCTGCAGGTTTAAGGCAAAGTCTCTCACGCCCTCATTAGCTTTTTGTTTGCAACTAAAGAATCGTATTTTAGCTTTGCTGCTGGCCGTGGTTTCAAATGTAGCTTTTAATCCAGCAAATATGCGTTCAACAGTGCCTTTTAGATCAGCTGCCCATGCTGTGACTTCTCGCTTAGCATGGCCACTTAACTGCATCATCAGGAGACTAACACGCTGAACTTCACCCACAGGGAACATGTCAAAATGGGCCAGCATCTTTTCTCTGAAATCGTCAAGAGTATTAAGCTCACCTTCATACATTGGAAGCCATGGGCCACCCGGGGTATATGGCATCAGCACCGGCATGATGGGCGCCACTCCTTGCACCGCTGCGCTGCCGGACTCTCTACTGACACTCTGTCTTTCAGCTGCATTAGCGTTGCCGAGTGCTGCGGCGTCTCCGTGCTGCGACATACTGTGCCCCCTTAGTTAATCCGGACCCTTCCGGTCCTCCGCTTCCGTCGGGATAGTGTAGATTCGTTCCGCTGTGCAGCAGGATCGATTTTCCCCTTGCTCTGATGTCAGAGCGCTCAGCTTGGTGCCGCCCACAATGACACGCCCCCTGCTGCTCCCACCCACCGCGCTCTGTAATGGCGGATTCTGAAGTTTTTCAGTTAGACTGGGGCTCAGGTGATGGCGTAGCTCAATTAACAGTCTCGTGCCTAACGGTTATGAAGTGATTACCTCAGGGGATGGCGGCCATCTTTACTCCATTATAACCAATGGGGAAAAGTCACTTTCAATAGTTTTCAATGGGGAATGGATTTTTCTTTAATAAAGTCAATTTTCAAGATTTTTCATCCCAGTTTTCACAGTTTTGGGCTCCAATCACGGCACACAATACCCGGTATACGGGCTGGCTAGATCCTGTTCGTGACGCCAATTGTGACGCCCAGGAGACCAGGATACCCAGCACCGGACCAATGGAGTCTGTCTCTTGAGGGGGATGTCACGGGTGGCTTGACCCGGTGCTGTGGCCTCAGGCAATGCACAGTGTAAGGGGTATCATGAGGGGACAGGCACTTACTTGATCAGCAGCAGGTTCTCCCAGCGGTGACGATCCTGATCCTGGATAGATGGCTATTGTCCAAATGAAAGACTGAGGCACTGAAACGTTTAACCAGTTTACTTTAACATAAAAGGATTTACAACCAGTCCTGTCACCGGAGTCTGTATGGGAACTCTGAGTTACTTTGACCCTGCCGGGGTCTTCGCCTCTTATTGTGCGCAATTTCTGTGTGGCCCTGCTGCTGTATGTGAACTGGCTGCCGGCCCAATCTGTCCCCTCCGGGTCCTGGTTCGACGGGCAACCCGAGTCCTTTTATCGGTTTACCCCCTCTGGGAGTACCGCTGAACTCTGTGTCTGTTGCTGCATCCGACCCTAGTGAAGCTGATATCACCTCACGTTTTTCCGGTTGCTGTATTATATATAATGAATACAGCCACGGATCCGGTATCCGTCTTTGCGCCTGTTCTGGGTAGTGATTAATGCTACCCGGTTCTCACAATGTCCTTTTTCTCTATCCCTCTTCTCCTCAGGCCGGTGATTTAGGCCTGGTAACAGTCACAGGGCTGTTAGAGATTCAACTGTATGACCTCTCACTATCAGCTCCTTGGCCCAACTGCCATTTCTTCTCTCAGACCAGAATGGATCAAGGGGAGTCTCTGGAGCTCCCCCTTCTGGCCGGAGGTGGTAGTGCAGTCTTGCTATTTTAGTATTTGTACTTACTGTCAGTAACTATTTTTGTGGCAAATACCCCTAGGGGTGCCACACTGACAAATGCATCAAGTTTATGCAAAGACTCTATCTTGACCCTTATCTTTCAAAACTTCCGCAATTCACCTTGGCAGCTGGAATCAGCTTCTGGGCCCAGGGCTGGCGTCAGCACCCGGCGCACCTGGGCAAATGCCGGGGCCCTAGAGAGAGAGGGGGGCCCACTCATGCTGTCATAGATACAGCTGGGAGAGCAGAGCAGGAGAACATGCTCTCTCCGCCCACAAAGTCACTGCTGGCTGCGTTCTCTTAACCCCTATGTGCCAGCTCTGACACAAGCATCTTCTCACTCAGTCAATGCAGCCAGGCAGGCACACATAGGGGTTAAGAGAAGGCAGCCAGTGTGACATTGTTTGTGGGCGGAGAGAGCACGTTCTCCTGCTCTGATCTCCGCCCCTGGCTGGCTGCAGTGCTGCTGAACTTATCAGGCAGATTCCGGAGGAGCTCCTATCAGTGCCTGAGTGAGTGGCACTGCTATATACTACATGGGCAGCTGGGCTGCTATATACTACGTGGGCTGGGCTGCTATATACTACATGGGCTGCTATATACTACATGGGCTGGGCTGCTATATACTACGTGGGCTGGGCTGCTATATACTACGTGGGCTGGGCTGCTATATACTACGTGGGCTGGGCTGCTATATACTACGTGGGCTGGGCTGCTATATACTACATGGGCTGCGCTGCTATATACTACATGGGCTGCGCTGCTATATACTACGTGGGCTGCTATATACTATGTGGGCTGTTATATACTACGTGGGCTGTGTTATATACTACGTTGGCTGCTATATACTACTGTGTGGCTGTGCTGTATACTACTGTGTGGGCTGTGCTGTATACTACTGTGTGGGCTGTGCTGTATACTACTGTGTGGGCTGTGCTGTATACTACTGTGTGGGCTGTGCTGTATACTACTGTGTGGGCAGTGCTGTATACTACATGTCTGTTCTATAAACTATGTGGGCCGTGTTATATACTATATGGGCTGTTATAGGATACGTGGGCTGTGTTATATGCTACGTGGGCTGTTATATATACTACATGGCTGTGTTTATATGCGATCACGAATCGTGGTATGTGTTAAAGGGGGGGCCCACTGAGACTCTTTCGCCCGGGGCCCTCAAAAACCTGGAGCCGGCCCTGTCTGGGCCAAATCCTGCTTGATGGAAAATCATTCTTATCTAATCAAGATCTAATTGTTTGTCCTTCCACTTTTTGAGAATGTCCCATGGGTTCTCAATGGGATAGAAATCTGGAGAGTTTCCTGGCCGTGGACCCAATTTTTTTAAGTTTTGTTCACTGAGTCCACTACTCGAACAACTTCTGATGATGGCGCTGTTCCAGAGATGTTGGCACTGGCTCTTCTGGATATAAATTTGACATGGACATCCTTTACCTGTGGCCAATCAGTGCTGGCTTCACTGTCCCATACTACGGACATAATTGATATCTTGAGAAAGTAAGAGAGCAGCAACAGCTCTCACTTCTTCCAGATTTTTTGATTTGTCCGAAGGAGGGGAGAGTTAAGCCGATTGGCCGCAGGTAAAGCGTGACATAACAATGTGATACAAGCCTAGGGAGAGCCAGTGCAATACCCGTGGAAAGGTGCTGGAGGTGAGTACAACTGTTATTGTTTTATTGGAGGAGAAGCGTAGTGATTCAGAAGGGGTTGTCCAAGTTGAGAACCCCTTTATTACTTTTGACTTGTGACATGGTCTCCATTATGCTAGAAACAGCATTGTTCATCACCAAATTTCTGCTGGATGGTTGGGATAAGTTGGTCTTGGAAGATGATTAGATACCATTCTTTATTCATGGCAAAATTGTGAGTAAACCCACTCTATGGAAGAAAAGTCCCCACACATGAATGGTCTCAGGATACTTTACTATTGACACCGGAATCATAGTAGCACTCACCTTTTTTTTCTTCAGAGAATCATTCTTTGAGATGGCCCAAATAGGGGTCTTCATATGAAAATAATAACTAATTTAACAAAAATTACTAATTTGGTGGTTTACTGTGTATATCTCTTTAACACTGGTGACTGCACAGTTGTCCCAGAAAAGTGTTTGTGTAGCCCAACCCAACTTAGAGTAGTTGCCCATCACAACAACCCATGTCCATTTGTTACATTAGAGACCCTTTTTGTTTGTGCTCTAATAATAAATGAAATAAACACACAATTACATATATGTAATTAATACTAATGATTCATTACAACCCAAAACATAAAAATTGGTTAAGGTAGAAATCAAAACTAAAAAACTAAATTAATATATCCAAATTTACTAAGGGGAAACTGAAGGAGGTTACAACATTAATGATAAATGTCTGTTATATTTACATTGTTGACATGCTCAGCCAAAAAAACGTTCCACTTTGGATGGCTTTTGATAGGTAAAAGTTATACCGATATAGCTATAAATCTTATTTTGACTGTCTTGTGGGGTCATCGCTTTTTCTATGTGGATGTCACAGACCCCAATATACCGTATTTTTCGGACCATAAGAAGCATTTAGGTTTTAGAGGAGGAAATTGGGAAAAAAATTGATGCAAAAAATGGTAAATTCTGTACTGTAATAAACCCTAACCTGGTATGCATGGCTCCCTCATCCCTACCCCAGTGTGCATAGCCCCATCCTTATCCTGGTATGATTGGCACCATCTCGGTCGTGGTATGCACGACCCCATCCCAGTCCTGGTAGGATTGGTCCTATCATGCTCCTGGTTTGATTGGTCCCATCCCTATTCTGATATAATGTCTCCATCCTGGTCCTGGTATGATTGGCCCCATCCTTTTAATCTTATAATTGGCCCCATCCCGCTCCTGGTATGATTGGCCCCATCCTTTTTCTTTTATAATTGGCTGCATCCCATTCCTGGTATGATTGGCCCTCCTTTTCCTGGTATCCATGGCCCCATCAGTAAAGATAAAATAAAATTACACTTACCTACACGGCGCTCCCTCGCAGCGTCCTGCTCCGGTGCCAGCAGCTGCTTAATGCTTGTAAGCAGCGAATGGCAAGGACTTCATTTGCTGCTCCCAAGCAGTGCGAGCACAGCTGTTGGAATATTTACTGGGACCATTCATCGGAGATCACGGTGAGTATCCATTCCTCTTCAGTAGCGCGCACTGTCAGCCGCCTGCTTCCTGGTGGGGCAAGCAGTCACATGTGCCGATACTTAAGAGATATAAAAATTTGGAATATTCATTTCTCTTAAGTATCGGCACACATGGCCGCCGGCCTCAGCAGGAAGCAGGCGGCTGACAGTGCGCGCTACTGAAGAGGAACGGATACTCACCGCGATCTCTGATGAATGATCCCGATGAGTATTCTGGCAGCTGTGCTCTGCTTGTGAGCAGCGCATGACATCCCTGCCATGCGCTGCTTACAAGCATTAAGCAGCTGCTGACGCTGGAGCAGGACCCTGCGAGGGAGTGCCATGTAGGTGAGTGTAATGTTTTTGTTTTTTTAAATCTTTCCTGATGGGGCCATGGATACCAGGAACAGGATGGGGCCAATTATACCAGGGATGCCAGAAAAATGAATATGCATTGCCCTCCACGCCCATGGGTGTGGAATGCAGTGCATATTCATTTTTCTTTAGCAGCGGGCACAGGAGCTAGCCGGAGCCACCGGCTCCAACCTCCTGTGACCCGATGCTCCACCGAAACCGCTCCCCCACCTCCCCACCACAGCCAGAGCCCATACATCCGGACTATAAGACGCACCCCCATTTTCCTCCACATTTTGGGAGGAAAAAAGTGCGTCTTATAGTCCAAAAAATACGGTACTTTAGATAGCTGTTGGCCGAATAATGCACCTATTTCATCTGGCTCCACCAAAGACAGGAGCACTTGAACTGATGAGCGCTCCTGTCTTGCCAGGTCCATATCTTCCCTGACATCATCCATTGAGGAAGAGGTGGGACCCCAAACACATTAAACTGTTGGACAAACCCATTGATATACAGTTGAGTTGGGTTGATGTTATTTCAATGTATATGGGAGCTTAAAGGGAATCTGTCACGAGGTTTTTGCTATTTAAGCTGAGAGAACCATTATGTAGGGGAACAGATCCTAATTCCAGGGATGTGTCACTTACTGGCCTGTGTGTTGTTGTTTCAATACAATCACTATTTTATCAGCAGAATATTATCACTACAGGACAAGCTGCCTCATGCTTGTTAGTCTAACCGCGTCCCCAGCACTGATCAGCAGCTTTTTGTCATTATACAGTGTATACAGAAAGCTGCCAATCAGTGATGTGGGCCGGGTTTTACACAGCTCAAAAACTGAGTTCTGCTAGATCTGCAGCAGAAAAACCTGTGATTGTATCACAATTGCGTAACCCAGTAAACTAAGTAATACATTGCAGGAATCAGGGTCTCTGTCCTTATCTCACGCTCTTGTCATATTACATAACAAAAACCTGTACATACTGAAGATAAAAAAAAATCTTCTGCTGGCAGGTGCCAGCGTGCCTCCTGATTACTTATACAGATGGCATATACTTATGTCCGACGGTAGGGACAGTGAAGTCGGTGCTGGCTGGTCGCAGGGCTCATGCGATATAACAATCTCATGTGAGCACCAGGAACGCGAGCACTGACACCGCTGGAACAATGCAGGCACTGAGGGTGAGTATAAGCATTCTGATTGAGAAGGGGATGCCTGGTAATGGACAACCCCTTTAAGGCTATCATTATTTCCCACTGTATATTTTGCACTGTTAGGAAGCATTCTGCAATGATTTTTAGAGATTTCCATGTACATAACTTTTGTAAAAATGGCCATTAATAATGTGCACATTTCTCCACGCTGTCTAAACTTTGTGATCTAGCAAAACTTAAATTACAACACTGAAATTTCTCCGATTCTTAGATCTATCCCACTACTTTTCCCTGTAGTCGTGCTTTCCATTGTCTTCTTTGTAACAAGATATAATAAGGGAAACAGTTCTTTAAGACCTCCCCAGGATCTACTTATGCCTGCAGGAGTCTCCTGGTCTTCAGGAAGCAAAAACGAACCAAGAACGGGGATTTTCCCTGTGGCTTGCAGTTTTCAAGAATCAAAAAGCCGGAGCCAGAGGACAGAAAAACGTTGAAAATCATTTTGGAAGCCGGAATTTGATAGTAGGTGATTTGCAAACTCCACATGGATAGGAAGTGAAGATGTGCAGTAGACTTGTTCTACAAATTCATCTCTACATTTCCAATGGAGTTAAATGTGCAGAAACATTGTTTATGACACGCTACGTTATATACAATGTTAAAAATAAGCAGGGTAATTGTTTTTTGCAGACCTTAGATAATAAGACAAAGATTCCGAATATGCCATAAAAATAATAACAACTTCCCAGTACAGGTGTATTGCCATATAATAACTAGACAATATCTACACAGAACACCTGGGGCACAGATTTACACAAGTTAGATAAAGCTCCAAGCTTTACTATTGCAATGTAATATGTGTTGAAATGTTATTATATTATTACAATTAATACTATATAAAGTGACATAAACAATCTTATAATCTACCTTATTATCTATCTAATATCTATCTATCATCTCTCTATCATCTCTCTCTCTCTCTCTCTCTCTCTCTCTCTCTATCTATCCCATATCTATCTATCTATCTATCTAATATCTATCTATCTATCTATCTATCTATCTATCTAATATCTATCTATATGTCTATCTATCTATCTCATATCTATCTATCTTTCTATCTCTCTCTCTCTCTCTCTATCTATCTATCCCACATCTATCTATCTATCTATCTATCTATCTATCTATCTATCTATCTCATATCTATCTATCTATCTATCTAATATCTATCTATCTATCTAATATCTATCTATATGTCTATCTATCTATCTAATATCTATCTATCTATCTATCTAATAGCTATCTATATGTCTATCTATCTATCTCATATCTATCTATCTATCTATCTATCTAATATCTCTCTATCTATCCCATATCTATCTATCTATCTATGAGAGAAATCTGCCAAAAAGTTGCTGCTAATGGATCAGCAAAGCCACATTTTTTCACTTTAATTTTTGGAGTGCTGCCTGTTTTTTTCTGACTTTCTATTTTGGAGGATTGGACATCATGTTAACAGGTTTTACTGAGCCCATTTGTTTTTGGTAGTGCAGCCAAATTTTCTTTAATTATCTATCTATCTATCCATCCATCCATCTATCTATCTATCTATCTATCTATCTATTATCTATCTATCTATCTATCCATCCATCCATCCATCTATCTATCTATCTATCTATCTATCTATATCTACCTGTCTATCTATCTATCTATCTATCTATCTATATCTACCTGTCTATCTATCTATCTATCTATCTATCTATCTATATCTACCTGTCTATCTATCTATCTATCTATCTATCTATCTATCTATCTATCTATATCTACCTGTCTATCTATCTATCTATCTATCTATCTATCTATCTATCTATCTATCTATCTATCTATCCCATATCTATCTATCTATCTATCTATCTATCTATCTATCTATCTATCCCATATCTATCTATCTATCTATCTATCTATCTATCTATCTATTATCTATCTATCTATTATCTATCCATCCATCCATCCATCCATCTGCTTTAGTAACATATAAATAACATACAATTGCTCCGGTTGTGAGCTGAGCTTATTTTTCAGGATAGTCCGCCAGAATTCCTAGCTGTGTGATAAATATAACAATTAATTTAATGCAGCACAATACAAAGATGCCACAGAAACAATTTTCTTGATGAATAAGGCACATTCCTGCAAATACGAGTGTTAGACACAAGATATGGAGTCAAAGCGTGATTAATGTATGAAGAAAATAGGTGAAATCATGTTCTAATATCGGAAACTATATAGGAGAGCTTCAGAGAACATAGGAAATTGGTCACATTATCTGCGGTTGCAGGGGTGCCATTCATCCTCCATGTCAGGCATTATCTCTAATAACGGGATGCAGGACGGGCTGCATTTATGCTCTGTGGGACATATTGTTTGTATTCAGAAGCCCCGTCCCCTTTATTAAATAACAATCTTATTCATTAACACAACTTATTTGTGAGCAGATTATCTCCTTACCACAATGGGACGAACAAACCTATTCATTATCAGCGGCTGCTGGTGTCACGTCAAGTTCCAGAATCCCTTGCATCACCCGGGCGTGACCCAGTTCCAGGCCCCCTCCTGATTGACTGGGCAGTGGGTGGAGTTTCCAGCGTGCGCTTTCCCTCTCACCCCTGCTTTGATTGGCTACAAGCACACGCTGGATACTGGGCTGTGACGTGTGGTGAAACTCCACCCACAGCCCAGTCAATTAGGAGGTTGACGGCGACTGGGTCACACGCGGGTGATGCAAAGGATTCTAGAACTTGACATGACACCAGCAGCGGCTACCGCTGGGGTCACGTGATGCGGATTGAGCAGTCAGCAATAGCGCCATTATTTACAACATTTAAATCGATGGGGGCATCATAAGATATAGTGGACATCCACTTTAAAAGTTATTCATGGTTAGGACCATGGTCCAGCATCCAGACAAGTTTTCTGAGCCTGAACCGCTTTCTAACAAGCCCAAATCCTCTTTGGATTAGCCAACCTGGAGCATCATCATCGTGGTGGCCTGACATGAGCACATTGCTTCACCAAGCCAGCTATCTGATCAAGGACCTGAAGATGCCGGTAGGTAGGAGGCTTCACCGGGCTCCCGTCCAGCTATCACAGAAAACTGATGTGGCCTCTGGGCCGGGGTCCTGCAGATTTGTTTGCCGTCCTATAAAAGTTAGTATATTTGTTTAGGCCAGTTTGAATCTATATTGGGACATGCGGTACATTATAAAGTTATACAAACTGCATAGTCCAAACTGGAAAATACGATCTTATATCTGTCTTGATGTTGTTGCTCTGTATGCCAATTTATTATTATTCATTTATTATCTTTTTAACTTTTTTTTTTAGAGCAGCAATGAAACTCGAATTTCATATATTCCATGTTTGCAAACTATAGCGCTACAGAGTGCGGCTTTAATTTGTTTGCTACATATGGAAGTGGATACTCTTACCTTGCACTTGTTCACACCTGTTTTTCTGTTTGAAATGGACAGTCTTTGATATGTGCATACACAGGCCTACTGACCTAGCACTCCATCCATCAGCCTATGGCGGTTTTAATCACAGCTTGTCCCTACCCACCCATATAATTTGTAGGCTACAAGCCCAGGAGAGGTTTCATATTAGGTTAGGATCCGAGCAAAGAAGGTCACCTTGTTGATGGCCGTTGGGCAATTCATGTGCTAAGTATCTTCAGTTTAACTTTTTTCTAGAGCAGCAATACAATTCCATTGTCATATATTCCATATTCGCATACTATAGCGGTACAGAGTGAAGCTTTAATTTGTTGGTTGCTCTATGTGCGTTTAGGAACACGGCATTATAGACTTGCATTAATTACTTTTTTCCGTTGTTGAGCTCTTACACAGGCTACAGCGTAAAAGACTTAATATGATAAGGTATATAATAAGTAACATAAATCGCACATAACATAAATTCTTCCAAATCTGCTTAACCCAGGCTCTTAATGGATACATCTTGTAAGTTCCATCCTTAAATATTAATGAGTCTCTGTCTTTTCAGTATTAGATTAATAATTAAGAAATTTCAAGCGAACATGCTTAATCTAGACTCAGCAAAGTTTTTTTTAAGTACAAATGAAAGGCAAGTTCACTTCATTATTTTGGGATATCTTCTGCATTACTAGAAGTTCATCATCCTTGGAGCTACAGTTGCAAAATACAGCTCCCTGCCCAAGAATGGGGTCCCTGAGAATCAGCTTGGAGGCCTGATAAAAGGTCATCAAGGGCTGTAAATGGCCCAGGGGCCTGAGGATCCCCACCCCTGTTTTAAGACATCTCTGGGGTCTCATTAATGGTCAATGAAGCAGAACTGTGTGCTGCCATCTGAGGCCTTGGTCCTCTAAGATGACATTCTGTAGAGTCTCAAGGACCAGAGGAAAAAGTCTCCTTGACTAGTTCACAATTGGCCTTCAAGCCAGCATCCAGTAGTCAAGAGAAAAATTTCAATGAGGTTAACTCACATTGTTTATTTATAGTTTATCCTTCAATGTTTGCAAGTCAACAAACTTCATGGCGTGGTACAATTAGTCAATTAGTAATCAACAGATCAGCAAATATCATTGTTCAATGACCATGCATTACTGTTTTGCAAAGATAGCATACAATAAACTGTAGAAGCTGATATTAGAGGCAAATATTCGCCCTACAAGAAGAGTCAATACTTCAGACAAATGTTTATGATGTTGGACAAACTGAATTTACGTCTGGCATAATTAAGAAGAAATGCTGTGTCGTCACAATCTGTCAGCAGGATTGTGCTGAGCAAAGTACAGACACTGTTATGTTGGCGCTGTTATACTGATTAAAATGATACCTTGGCTGACGGAATCCGTCTTGCGGTTGTTGTTTAATCTTTATTTATTAGTTAATGAGATTCTCGTGCTTTGGGGGGGGAGCTTTTATGTGGTGGTCTGCTTACATATTTATCCTTATGGTTTATGACAGGTCACTTAGCCCTCAGTGATCTGCCCCCTATTTTACATACTGAATAAAATATGGTTTGAAAAAAAAATCATATTCATCATGCAGGCGAGTTTTGTTTGAGAATTTGTTTTTCTTCTTCAAGCAAAATGGTGCCAGCGGCGCCACCTGTGCAGTAGCATATATTGCGTTCCGATAGATGCTACTGCCAGGTCCATTTTGTCAGAGAAAAAAAATTGGGCTTCATCAAGATGCCACCAGAAGCGCCTGCGCAGTTTCATCTATTGGAACGCAATAGATGCTATTGCACAAATGCTGCCGTCAATGCCATTTTAGCAGAGAGAAAAAAATTAGGCTCACTCAAGATGGCGCCGGCGGCTCGTGCGCAGTAGTATCATTCTAATGGATGCTACTGCGCAGAAACCGATGGCGCCATCTTGATGAAGCCTAACTTCCTCTGGAAAAATGGCGGTGGCGCCAGCGCAGTAGCATCTATCAGACCACGATAAATGCTACTGCATAAGCGCACCCGCCGGCGCCATTTTGTTTGAAAAAAAAAATCTTAAACAAAACTATATGTATAAATAAAACGAAAATATGCATATTATCTTCTGTATCATGCTACTGTGCGGGTACTACAGCTGGTGCCATTTTGGCACATAAAAGAAAAATTAGGCTTTGTCAAGATGGCTCCGGCAGTGCCTGTGCAGTATCATCTATTGGAATGCGATAGATGCTATTGCACAGGTGTCGCCGCCCGCGCCATTTTGGCAGAGAAAAGAAAAAAATTAGGCTCAATCAAGATGGCATTATCCACAAATGGCGATAACATGGAACAGTGGTGAAACTTCCCAAGAGTGGCCAGCCGACCATCCTTACCCCAAGTGTGACAGACATGCAAATAAGAATAGGAAATCAGGAAGGGGCAAATACTTTTCACACAACTGTATATGGTGAAGATTTACTAAGCATCAGAATTTTGTCACAAATTGCACCAACAAAGTGGGTATGTAGTGTGAGCAAAATACAACTTATTTTTCCAGTTTCCCGTCATCTTCCATGCATGTCATGTGCACATTGGGTACTAGTGTATGGTGCTCCGAACATAGTAGGTGGAAGCATGGTGTGCCAGATTGTTTTTTACCACATACTGAACAACATAAAGAAAATCCAATAAATAAGGGTAAAATTTCATTTGTTTTCACCATTTCACAGGACTTCGAATTATTTTTCAGTTCTTCATTACATTACATGGTAAAAAGAATAGGGTTTTTCTAAACTACAACTAAGTTTTTGGAAGAATTGTAAAAAAAAAACAAAAGTGCAAAAATTAAAAATCACTTGGTCCGAAAGGAAATGCTTCCCACGCCTAATTATACCACTTTGCAATCTGACTAAGCGGAGTCTTAAAAACGACCAAAGACATACAGAATTGTTGTGCACAAAATATTGGCGCTTATGTGCTGCAACCAAGAGGTGTCACAAGGAAACTGCATAAAATGTATCACACCATTGTGCTCCTTTGATAAATTTGGTGCAATTGGCTACAATTCTGCTCATAAAGGAATGCATCCTATCAGATTGCTGGTGCAGATTGCTCAAGGTATCTAGTGTAAGTCATCATGGGAGCAACAGATGTAAAGCCACAATAATAATCATAGCAGCGCTAAACAACAAGAACTACAGGCAGATTTATCTTTATATCAAAGTGTTTTAAGTTTCAGCTAATCTGAATTAAAAAAAAACATTTTAACATGGTTCAATAATGTAAAATAAAATAATAATGAAAAAATAAGTATTAGAAAATGTGTTACTATATGCTGTGAAATCTACTTATATATACGAACACAAAACATAAGGGTTAAAAACAGACATCCATTTCTGGGAATTATAATTCCTGACAAAGAAGGAAGAGATATTTCCAAAACAAACAATATATATACTATGCCACACTGTATATGCCCAGCAGAGCACCCATGTGCCCAGCAGAGCACCCTAGTACTCAGCACAGCACCATTGTGCCTAGAAAGCATCCTTAGTAACCAGCACAGCACCCCTGTGCCCAGCAAAGCACCCTAGTAGCCAGCACAGCACCCATGTGCCCAGCAGAGCACCCTAGTACCCTGCCAGCACAGCACCCATGTGCCGAGCAGAGCACCTATGTGCCTAGCAGAGCACCCATGTGCCTAGCAGAGCTTCCTTAGTACCCAGCAGAGCACCCATGTGCCCAGCACAGCACCCAGCAGAGCACCCATGTGCCCAGCAGAGCACCCATGTGCCCAGCAGAGCACCCATGTGCCTAGCAGAGCACCCATGTGCCCAGCAGAGCACCCTAGTACCCAGCACAGCACCCATGTGCCCAGCACAGCACCCAGCAGAGCACCCATGTGCCCAGCAGAGCACCCATGTGCCCAGCAGAGCAGGCTTACCTGTCTGCACTGAGAGCAGTGAGGGTGAACACTGATACTCCCACAGAGGTAAGTTGGATGGAGGGGATAAGCTTGCAGCACACTTCTCCAAGGATCCACTCCTCAAAGAAGAATCTGAAGGCGTCCACAGGCACACAGGTCACCAGCAGCAACAAGTCCCCAGCAGCCAGGCTAGAGATGAAAATATTCGGAACACTTCTCATAGCACTATTGGTAATGAAGATCTTCACCAAGGTAACATTGCCCAGAAGTCCCACCATGATGATGATCAGGTACAAGGAAGGAATCACACACCTGATGATGAAGAAAGCCATTTCCCTGTTTGGGGGCACAGATGTCTCTGGCAGTGTGCTTGGCACTAGCTGACTCCCATTACTCTGGAGCAAGGTGCTGTTGGAGAGCTGCCCAGTGATCATCTTGCAGGCTGAGGATGCTCAGAGAGAAGTGGTCCTCAGCAGGGTTCTTCTTCTTTAGTGAGGGTCCTGGTAGTAGGCAGGTGATGACTGCTCTTTAGTCAGGTAACTGTGGGTTAGCTGAGAAGTTGCATCCAGGTAGTGAGGGAAATACAGTCTTTACACTGCATTGCTCAGTTCTCTAACTCTTCTTCTCTTGAAGAGTCTGGCTTATCACAAAGAGCAGAAAATCACCATGGAGGAGCCTGTAACCTCCTGTCAGAAAATGTCAATGGATCTTATAGCACAATCTATGTGAAGAGCAGTGACAGCTGAGTAGCTGCCTTCCCTCTCTGCAATGTTCTTCTACTGTACCACCTCTGGGTCCTCTGAGAGGGAGGGACTGCTCCATCCTCAGCAGCAGAGGACTGGCAGCTTGAGGTGTGTGCATGGCACGAGGACAGCTTGAGGTGTGTGCATGGCACGAGGACAGCTTGAGGTGTGTGCATGGCAGGGACCCTTCAGCATCCTCTCTCCTATACAAGAGGCTCCAGAGTATTCAGTGGGGACATAATGCATCAAGAGTCTTCTATCTGTCTAGACTGGAGCTAAAAACAACTTAGAGGAGTCACTGGAAGGTGCAACAATGGCAGGAGGTGCCCTAGGAGAGGCAGAAGTTCAGATGACCATGCTAAGCAGCCACTCTGCATTAGTAGCCCCTAATACAAGCCCCCCTAGCTGCAGTGTTATATAGTGGCATAATTAACAATGCCTTGCTCTAGCTGCAGGGCTATCCTGTTTAAAGGGAACCAGTCACCAGTTTTTGCCTTATAAACCATGCCCAAATCATGTGAATGATTTGTATCTTCATAGGTGCCCCTTCATGCCTCTGAAAAATTATTTTATACATGTCCTGCGCTGCATTTAATTGCATGATCCAGTCTGATGGGCGAATCCAGATTGCGATAAATGCTGCCCTGGTCCCATCAAACGCCACCTCATCTACCTGGATGGAAGAGTATGACGTCTTTACGTCATCCACATAGGGCTCGAAGTCTCACACCGGCGAGATGGAATTAGAGAATTAGATAAATAATCATGAATGAGAGTTTTTAAAGGGAACCTGTCTGATCCAATAAGGCTACGTTCACATGTTGCATTTTCCCTCTGTCTTTTTTTTTTCTGCAGCCAAAACCTGTTCTTTTGCCAGTAAAAAAGCTGGTTTCAAAAAGTTTTGCTGCGTTTTTGGTGCAGATTATATTTGTAATTTATCTACAGTATAATAATTTAATTTAGTTTCATTCACCAAAAAAGCAGCAGAACCACATGGTTGTGTTTTTTTTTTTTGCAGTGTGTTTGTAATTTCTTATTTCTTTCTATGGTGATGAAAATGCTTCCAAAACCTAAAAGAAGTGACATTTAGTACTGTAAAAAGCAGCTTTTAATTTGCAGAAAAAGACTCATAAAAAAAGCTGCAAAAATGTAACGTGTGAACATACCCTAATGCTGTTACCCTGCAGCTATAGGGTTAATCTGGAGGTTAATGCTGTTATAAAGGTGCCTGGCCATTGTACTAGGGAAAAAATGAACTTTCTCCCGGGAGCCGTAGGCTTTCATTCATGCAGGTTTGCCAGGAGCAATTACTATCAGCGGTCACAGCACTGAGAGTAGCATTTGTAAGCACGTGTCGGCACAGAACGACAGCTGTACAGTGTATCAGGGAGGAGCCCCCCAGCAGTCCGTGCCAGAGCCTCCTTGTAGCCCCCAATTCTCAGTGCTATGAGCAGTGACTGTAATTGCATTGTACACCGTAAATCCCCTTTGAACAACCAAAGGAGTCGTTCATTGGTTGCAAGCATCTTTTAGCTTGATCAAAAAAATTATCGTTCTCAGAAAATCATCTTGTGCAAACAGGGCAGGTGCTGCCGAGAACAGTTGTGTATGCACATAGAACGGCCAATTAATTACTGACTGTCTGCCCATGGGAAATGTAGTCTGCCTGCCTAAATAGGCTATTAAAGGGAATGTGTCAGCAGTAGTGTTGAGCGATACCGTCCGATACTTGAAAGTATCGGTATCGGATAGTATCGGCCGATACCCGAAAAATATCGGATATCGCCGATACCGATATCCGATACCAATACAAGTCAATGGGACATCAAGTATCGGAATGTATCCTCATGGATCCCAGGGTCTGAAGGAGAGGAAACTCTCCTTCAGGCCCTGGGATCCATATTAAAGTGTAAAATAAAGAATTAAAATAAAAAATATTGTTATATTCACCTCTCCGGCGGCCCCTGGACATCAGCGGGAGGATCCGGCGTCCGGCACGGCTTCTTTCTTCAAAATGCGCGCCTTCAGGACCTGTGGAATGACGTCCCGGCTTCTGATTGGTCGCGTGCCGCCCATGTGACCGCCACGCGACCAATCAGAAGCCGCGACGTCATTCCTCAGGTCCTAGAAGGCGCTCATTCTAGGACTTTAGCTGAGGAATGACGTCGCGGCTTCTGATTGGTCGCGTGGCGGTCACATGGGCGGCACGCGACCAATCAGAAGCCGGGACGTCATTCCACAGGTCCTGAAGGCGCGCATTTTGAAGAAAGAAGCCGTGCCGGACGCCGGATCCTCCCGCTGATGTCCAGGGGCCGCCGGAGAGGTGAATATAACAATATTTTTTATTTTAATTCTTTATTTTACACTTCCGATACCGATACCCGATATCACAAAAATATCGGATCTCGGTATCGGAATTCCGATACCGCAAGTATCGGCCGATACCCGATACTTGCGGTATCGGAATGCTCAACACTAGTCAGCAGGTTTTTGCTATGTAAGCTGATGTAGGGGGATAAAACACAGATTTCAGCAATGACTCTCTTATCAAGCTCTGTTGGTTGATAAGTGATTAGAAATGGGTGAACCCGAACAGTAGAGCAGCGTCTGTACCAAACACCTACTGTTCGGGCACAGACACCAAACACAGACTTCACCAGGAGATCCGTGTTACTGTTCAGGTTTGGCTGTCGTGCTGTAATGTGCATGAGAGTGTGGCAAACACAGCTTTTGATGACAGCATGAATGCGCAGCTGTGATCAGAGGTATAAAGTTCACTATCGGTCACTGGTGTCAGTTGATGGGACTACCGCTCCCATCAGCCAACACCTGCTGCAAATAATAACAGTGAGAGCAGGAGCGGCTGATGGGAGTATTCATCAGCCGATGCGAGCGCTGTAAATAAATAATTAAAAAAACAACGCCTTGGGTTCCTCTGTATTTTTGATAACTGCCAGGCAAAACTCACAGCTGGAAGCTGCAACCCTCAGCTATCAGCTTCAGCTAGTTATCAAAACAGAGGGGTCACGATGCTAGCGGGGATCTCCCTGGCTGGGAAAGCAGCCTCAGTGACAAGAGGTAACCTCGATGACGTCACCGCTGGTCACTGATGCTGCGCTCGCAGAAGTTCAGTTACTGGTGGTACTAAACCTGGATGGTCGCATCTTGGCAACGTCTAGGTTGAAAACTGTTTTTCCCCCAGACATGGATTACACCATGGAACTGAATGAGGCCGATTTCACACGTCAGTGGCTCCGGTACGTGAGGTGACAGTTTCCTCACGTACCGGAGACACTGACTCACGTAGATACATTAAAATCAATGTGTCTCTGCACATGTCAGCGTGTTTTCACGGACCGTGTGTATGTTTGAAAAACACGGAGACATGTCAGTTTTCGTGGGAGTGCACGTATTACACGGACGCATTAAAGTCAATGGATCCATGTAAAACACGTACCGCACACAGATGTTGTCTGTGTGCAGTCCGTGTGCCGTGCAGGAGACAGCGCTACAGTAAGCGCTGTCCCCCCAGCGTGGTGCTGAAGCCGCCATTCATTTCTTCTCTCCAGCAGCGTTCGTTGGAGAAAAGATATGAAAAATCTTTTTTTTCTTTTGGTGTTTAAAAAAAAGATCCCTATCCTCAACCCCCTCCCACCCCCTGTGCGCCCCCCCACCCCCCCCCCACTGTTAATAAGATACTTACCCGGCTCTCTCGCTGCTTCCTCTCCTCGCCGCAGCTTCTCCTATATGAGCGGTCACGTGGTGCTGCCCATTACAGTGATGAATATGCGGCTCCACCTCCCATAGGGGTGGAGCCGCATATTCATCACTGTAATGAGCGGTACCACGTGACCGCTCATACAGGAGAAGCTGCGAACGCTGCTGGAGAGAAGAAATGAATGGAGGCTTCAGCACCAGATGCAGGGGACAGCGCTTAACTGTAGCGCTGTCTCCTGCACGGTGCGTGTGGTACCCAGTCGGCACATGGGCAGCACATGGATGCCGCTCGTGTGCCACACTGATGTGCCACGTGAGCACACGGACACACGGACACGGATAATTCCGGTACCGATTTTTCTGGTACCGGAATTATCTGGATGTGTGGGACAGGCTTGACAGAGAGGTGAGGGAGGGATATTGCTGTTTTTCATTTTTGTTTTCTTACAGAAGACGAAGGCTTCGGTGGAATTAGGCGTTAGGTAATACAATTATTAGGTTCTGTAGAAGGACGTAGATCTGGGTACTTATTATGATGGAATATAGGCTGAACTGGATGGACAAATGTCTTTTTTCGGCCTTACTAACTATGTTACTATGTTACTATGTTACTAGGTGAGTATGGCTGTTTGTAATTTTTAGTTAAAAATGGAAAAGTGTGCTTTGCTTCATTTCTAATAAAGGACATTATAATTGCTGTGTCTTTATTTACCATACTACTATAGAATTAGCAATAGATAAGTGTCTTATAGACACCTCTCCATTAGTAATCCGTTGGCTTGATGTCACCTGACAATACAAAGGTCATGAAAACCCAATATGAATCCCACTTGCCACTGCTACAAGTGGGAAAAGCTGGGCAAAGCACCAGAAATGGCAGATCTAATAGATGTGCCTTTTGTGGGCTTCTGCGGGCTGCTATTTTAAGGCTGTGGGCAATATCCATGGTATTCCTGAGAATACTAGTCCCCAGCTGTTTGCTTTAGCAAGGCTGGTTGTCAAAAATGGGGAGACCCCACTCCGTTTTTTATTATTATTTATTTAAATAATAAAAAAATACAGTACATGTTGAAGCTGGCAGCTGAGGGTTGCAGCCCCCAGCTATGAGATTTGCCTGGTTGGTTATCAAAAATACAGGGAACCCACGTCATTTTTTTTTAATTATTTGTTTACAGTGCAGGAGCTGGCTGATGAATACTCCCACCAGCCACTCCTGCTCTCTCTGTTATTAGTGGCAGCAGGGGTTGGCTGATGGGAGCGGTAGTCCTATCATCTGACACCAATTACCGGAGGAAAATTTTATACCTCCGATCACAGCTGCACATTCACACTGTCTTTTCACAGCGTGGGAACCGCGGCTCTCTAAACGGCAGGGATGATTCCACCTCTGATCAGAATTGGTGTTTGCCGTGCATGCACATGACAGCGTGGCAAACACTGGATGTTCAGGCACCAATTGAAGTCAATGGGGTCCGGGTTTGGGTCCGGGTACTGTTCTGGTTCCCGAACCTGAACTTTTTGTAACTATTCGGCTGAACCCCCTGGGCCCAAACTTCTAATACTTCTGATACTTAGTTAGAATCAGCTTCATTTCGTCTACATCAGGCTTCTTTCAGATGAGGTAGCAAAAACCTGCTGACAGATTCCCTTTAAATAACAGCTGATCATCAAATATGTAGCTTATTAGTGGTCATTCAGTGTAACCCCACCTTTAAGCTGCAGTCATACAACATCTGCGGAATACCTATTGCTGATTAGCTCATACACTTGATTATTCAGGGACATCTCACGAGTATTTTACCTTGGGTAGTTGAAGACCTTGTAGTTTTTCTCTTTTAGTCTGTTCTGAGGAGGTCACTTGCAATTTAACTTGAATTGGTATTGAGGCAACATTGTCAGAAGTGTTATTTAGTAAGAAGCTGATGATTTATAAAGGCTCATGGGTTGATGGATTTCTTTTGAACTTTCAAGCTTAAATTTATACAGTACATTTTGGAGTAGTGAAAGTGATTATTCAATTTGGTTTCCATAAAGATCTGATGGGAGGAATTTCATTTGCATCTCTTGCAGCCAGGGTTGGACTGGAGCACCAGAACACCAGACAATTTTCCAGTTGGCCAGGGTCCGCAGCGGGTGTCTCAAGCAGGATGGGGCCCCTTGGTTTCAACTAAATGTGTGTCCGAGGACGCACTTTCAGATGGAATGTATTGCGGCGCAGAATGTCTACACTGCAATAGTTAACATGGCCAGCGATTGACTTCAGTGTGCCCATTACAGGCAGCACATGAAAGAAACCTCGACGGGCGCACTGACGTCAGCCTTCGGATTTTGATAGGTCAGTGGCCATTTTAACATGACTGTATTGAATCGTCTGTGGATGCGGCATGATGCGGGACCAGGGACATGGAGGCCAAGGACCAGGGGCATGGGGACCAAAGACATGGGTTCCAGGGACAAGGGACATGGGGGACAGTGACATGGGTACCAGGGTTATGGGGACCAGGGATATGGGAACCAGGGACATGGGGACATGGGAGTCTGGGACCAGGGACATGGGGTCCAGTAACCTTGATAGGTGCACAGGCATCAGACGCCATCCTCTGTCAGGTCAGTGGCCATTTTAACACGACTGCGCCAAACCTTCTGTGGCTGCAGCGTGATGCGGGATCAGGGACATCATGTCCAAGGACCAGGGACATAGTACTAGGGACCAGGAACGTGGGACATGGTGGCCAGGCACATGGGGACCAGAGACATGGGGGCTAGGTACAGGAAGCTAGACACCAGAGACATGGGGACCAGGGACATGGGGCCTGGGGCATGGAGACCAAGGACATGGGGCAAGGGACCAGAGACACGGGGGCCAGTGAAATGAGGACCAGGGATATGGAGACTAGGGACATGGGAGCCTGGGACCAGGGACATTAGGGCTCAGGACCAGAGACATGAGGGCCAGGAACATGGGCACCAGGAACCAGGGACATGGGGGCCAGCGACATGGGGACCTAGAGCATGGGGGTCAGGGACAGGGACATGGGGGTCAGGGACCAGAGACATGGGGCTAAGGACCAGGGACATGGGGGCCAGGGACACAGAGACCAGGGACATGGCAGCCAGGGACCAATGACATGTGGGTCAGGGACATTGGGGCCAGGGACATGGGGCCTGGGACATGGGAACCAGGTACATGAGGGGACATGGACTAGGGACTTGGGGGCCAAGCAGGGCCGGACTGGGACGAAAATTCAGCCCTGGCATTTGAAGTTACACAGGCCCACTTGTCACATGGTGACTATATAATATCTTTGTACACTTGTAGGTTACAAGAAGTGAGGGGAGTGTAATACAACTATATAACATATAATTACAGCTGTATCCAGCATTACAGCTCAGTCCTATTTATTGCTTTTAGTTGCAGTACCAAGAAAAGCCGCTACTTTACCTACATAACTGGATCTCGTAGATAACCTCATTCTGGTGCTCCATAAACTTTGCCTACAGCCACTTTTGGTTTCTCTGCGCAGCACGAGACCCGGTGACTCTGAAGAGCGATGACATCAGTAACGTCACCGCTCTTCAGATATTCCGGGTCTTGCGCTAAGCTCGGCGACTGTGAAAAGCGGTATTGTTACTACCGTCACCGCTCTTCAGAGTCGCTGGGTCTCGCCAGGTCTGGACTAGTGGTGGGGGTGTCTGATAGACACCTCTCCATTACTTACACCAGGGATTGATAGCAGCTGACATTACGCGGCTGACATCAACCCTAAAAATCATTACACATACCAGAATTAAATGCCCTGGCGGCTGGGAAAAGCAGTAGTTAGCGCTATTCCCAGGCGCCGGGTGCTAACTACAACTGTCATCATCCTTGCCTCATCTTCCTTAGTAGCATTTCTGCTGTATTTACATGAACTGATCTCAGGCCGCTAAACAAGTGTGATCAACAATACTGAAGTTGTTCGTTTGTTTCCCGGCCTCTTTACACCAACTGAGAAAGAATGATGGGGACAGAACAATCACAATTATATCAATCTGTCCCCATACAGTATCATGTTATCAGCAGCACATCTACAGTTTACACCAGCAATGTGCTGCTGAGAACAAGGATTTCTGTTCCCACATAAACAATCCAATCAGTCGAATAGGCAGCATTTTGCTTGTTTAGTATAATACACCCCATAGTCCTCCATATATTATAATGTGCGCCTCAGTCCTCCATATAGTATAATACACTCCTCAGTCCTCCATATAGTATAATACACCCCTCAGCTTTCCATATAGTATAATACACTTCTCAGTCCTCCTTATAGTATAATACACTCCTCAGTCCTCCATATAGTATAATACACTCCTCATAGTCCTCCATATATTAAAATACACTGCTCAGTCCTCCATATAGTATAATACACTCTTCAGTCCTCCATATAGTTACTATATTATAGTATAATGTACTGCCACAATCCTCCAAATAGTATAATACACTCCTCATAGTGCTCCATATAGTATAATGCCCTGCCATTGTCATCCATGTAGTACAATTCACTTCCCATAGTATAATATACCTCATAGTTCTTCATATAGTATAATGTATTCCCCATAGTCCTACATACAGTATAATTCAGCCCACATATAGTATAATGATGCCACTCCAGAGTATAATGCAGCCACCTCACATAATATATTGTAGCATCCTGAGTATAATGTAACCCCCCAGAGAATATAATGTAGCCCTCTCATATAGTATAATGCAGCCCCTGCATATATATGGTAGCCCCCTCATAGAGCATAATGCAGCCCCCCATAGAATATAATGTAGCCCCTCCATAGAATACAATGCAGCCCTCCTCATATAGTATAATGCAGCTCCCCATATAATATAATGCAGCCCCCTCATAAAGTATGATGCAATCACCCCTCATAAAATATAATACAGCCTCCCATAGAATATAATGTAGCCCCTCCATACAATACAGTGCAGCCCTACTCATATAGTATAATGCACTCCCATAGAATATAATGTAGCTCCCTCATAGAGTATGATGCAAATACCCCTCATAGAATATAATATAGCCCTCCATAGAATATAATGTTGCCCCCAGAGAATGTAATACAGCCCCCCATAAAATATAATACAGCCCCCCATAGAATATAATGCAGCACCCTATAGAAAATAAAACAGCACCCCATAGAATATAATACAGCCCACCTCCCCACATAATATAATAAAACCCCATGAAATATAATGTAGCCCCCATAGAATGTAATACAGCCCAGCCCCCATAGAATGTAATACAGCCCAGCCCCATAGAATGTAATACAGCCCAGCCCCCATAGAATGTAATACAGCCCAGCCCCCATAGAATGTAATACAGCACAGCCCCCATAGAATGTAATGTAGCCAGCCCTCATATAATGTAATAAAGCCCCCCCATAGAATGTAATGCAGCCAGCCCCCATAGAATGTAATGCAGCCAGCCCCCATAGAATGCAATGCAGCCAGCCCCCATAGAATGTAATGTAGCCAGCCCCCATAGAATGTAATAAAGCCCCCCGAATAGAATGTAATACAGCAATGTAATGCAGCAAACCCCCATAAAATGTAATGCAGCCAGCCCCATAGAATGTAATGCAGCCAGCCCCATAGAATATAATGCAGCCAGCCCCCATAAAATGTAATGCAGCCGGCTCCCATAGAATGTAATGCAGCCAGCCCCCATAGAATGTAATGTAGCCAGCCCCCATAGAATGTAATGCAGCCTGCCCCATAGAATGTAATAACCCCCCGAATAGAATGTAATACAACAATGTAATGCAGCCAGCCCCCATAGAATGTAATGCAGCGAGCCCCATAGAATGTAATGCAACCAGCCCCATAGAATATAATGCAGCCAGCCCCTATAGAATATAATGCAGCCAGCCCCCATAGAATGTAATGCAGCCAGCCCCCATAGAATGTAATGCAGCCAGCCCCCATAGAATGTAATGCAGCCAGCCCCCATAGAATGTAATGCAGCCAGCCCCCATAGAATGTAATGCAGCCTGCCCCATAGAATGTAATAATCCCCCGAATAGAATGTAATACAGCAATGTAATGCAGCCAGCCCCCATAGAATGTAATGCAGCCAGTCCCCATAGAATGTAATGCAGCCAGCACCATAGAATGTAATGCAGCCAGCCCCCATAGAATGTAATGCCACCAGCCTCCATAGAATGTAATGCAGCCAGCCCCCATAGAATGTAATGCAGCAAGCCCCATAAAATGTAATGCAGCCAGCCCCCCATAAAATGTAATGCAGCGACCCCCCCATATAATGTAATGCAGCCTGCCCCCATAAAATGTAATGCAGCCAGCCCCATAGAATGTAATGCAGCCAGCCCCCCATAGAATGTAATGCAGCCAGCCCCCCATAGAATGTAATAGAGCCCCCACCATAGAATGTAATGCAGCACAGCCCCCATAGAATGTAACGCAGCACAGCCCCCACAGAATGTAATGCCACCAGCCCCCCATAGAATGTAATAAAGCCCCCCCACATAGAATGTAATGCAGCACAGCCCCCATAGAATGTAATGCAGCCAACCCCCCAAAGAATCTAATAAAGCCCCCCATAGGGGCCAGGGACATGGGGGCCAAGGACATGGAGGCCAGAGACATGGGGGCCAGAATCAAGGGACACAGAAGTGAGGAACATGGGGGTCAGGGTCATGGACCAGGGACATGGGGGGCCCAAGATGGGGCACATTATTAATCAAGTTACAAAGTTGAGGAATTGAATTACTGTATGGAGGTCAAAATGAAGAACCTATATTATTAGTTTATGGTGGCAAGTGGATGGACATAATTACTGTAGGGGCCAATTAAGGAACATTACTGCTGTAATATAATTTACTTTTTAGAATGCTCATTTCCATGGGGGTACCAAAAGGGAGGTCCTGTTACTATGCAGGGTAGCACTATGTCGCCTTTTTTCATCTGGTATAGTGCATAAGTCAAGGAATAAGTGGGGAATGTGCTCTAGAAGTGATCAGCTATTGATAACTGTGTGTTATTTTCTGTAGAGTCGATTCCTGGCTGGTAGAAGTGATAGCGGTCTGTGCCTGATGAAGAAAAGAAGTAAAGATGAAGGACTTAAAAAAACAGATGGCACTGGTACATCAGTGTGTTATCTGTACACTTACAATACAGTGATGACCAATAGTTTTGATTTTTTTGTAAAGTGTGATTACTTCTGCCTAGATGTTGTGATGCCATTTTCCTTGTGATGAATTGAAAATGCATGAAGTTGTCATCATATAAGGCCGGCTTCACACTTGCGAGTTTTACGGACGTAAGAGCGCAGAAACTACGTCCGTAAAACTCGCAAAAAATACGGCACAATTATTCTCTATGCCCCTGCTCCTATCTGCCGTATTTTACTGATCAGTATTATACGGCTTTCTACGGCCGTACAAAATCGCAGCATGCTGCGTTTGTCACCGTACTGCGCAAGAAATACGCCAATGAAAGTCTATGGAAGCGTGAAAAATACGGATTACACACGGACAAGCAGTGTGACTTGCGAGAAATACGCAGCGCTGTTAGAGAGAAAAGCCGGTAATTCAGTGCGGTGTACAGTAAAATCACACTGACAGCTTACAGTAGAATAGGTAGAATAAATGTCTACACATAGAATAGGTATATATATATATATATATATATATATATATATATATATGTCAGTAGATACATATATGTATATATATTAATATTTTTTCCAGCGCTATACAGCTTGAAAGCCGGTAATTCAATTACCGGCTTTTTCTTTCTCCTTCCTAAACCCGACATGATTTGAGACATGGTTTACATACAGTAAACCATGTCTTCTCTCCATTTTTTTTGCAGATTCCACACTACTAATGTCAGTAGTGTGTATCTGCAAAATTTGGCCGTTCTAGCTCTTAAAATAAAGGGTTAAATGGCGGAAAAAATTGGCGTGGGCTGCCGCGCAATTTTCTCCGCCAGAGTAGTAAAGCCAGTGACTGAGGGCAGATATTAATAGCCTGGAGAGGGTCCATGGTTATTGGCCCCCCCCCCGGCTAAAAATATCTGCCCCCAGCCACCCCAGAAAAGGGAAAGTTCCCACGATCTATGAACATCCAGCAGAGGGCGCCTCACCGCAAATGAAGCTAAATATAGATCATTGATCTATATTTAGCCTCATTCCCCAGGGTTTTGCAGCAAGGAGCAGCCTGCATTAGCGGAACTCCTTGCTGCAAAATGATTTAACCCCTTCAGAAGGATTTACATCGTTGGACGTTACAGATCTGCGGAGGGTAAGTATATTGTTGGTTTATTATGTTTTTTTACTTACAGAACGAGGGTCTTCAGTGACTGGATTGGGCGTAGAATAAAATACTCCAACAACCATTGTTTTTATTTCATTAAAATAATTTTAAATAATGTGTTTGTGTTTTATTTAACCCTTTACTACAATTGGATTAATAATGGATAGGTGTCATAATTGACGCCTCTCCATTATTAATTAGGCTTAATGTCACCTTACAATAGCAAGGTGGCATTAACCCTTCATTACCCCATATCCCACCGCTACACGGGAATGGGAAGAGAGTGGCCAAGTGCCAGAATAGGCGCATCTTCCAGATGTGCCTTTTCTGGGGTGGCTGGGGGCAGATATTTTTAGCCAGGGGGGGGCCAATAACCATGGACCCTCTCCAGGCTATTAATATCTGCCCTCAGTCACTGGCTTTACTACTCTGGCGGAGAAAATTGCACGGGAGCCCACGCCAATTTTTTCCGCCATTTAACCCTTTATTTTAAGAGCTAGAACGGCCAAATTTTGCAGATACACACTACTGACATTAGTAGTGTGGAATCTGCAAAAAAAATGGAGAGAAGACATGGTTTACTGTATGTAAACCATGTCTCAAATCATGTCAGGTTTTAGGAAGGAGACAGAAAAAGCCGGTAATTGAATTACCGGCTTTCAAGCTGTATAGCGCTGGAAAAAATATTAATATATATACATATATGTGTCTACTGACATATATATATATATATATATATATATATATAGACAGTATATATAAATTTTTTTTTCTTTTTGGGACACATGGATCACTTCTATAGCGGTATGTTGGTTTTGCAAGCCTGCGAGAAAACCACGCAGTACGGATGCCATACGGATTACATACGGAGGATGCCATGCGCAAAAAACGCTGACACACCCTGCCTACGGAGGAGCTACGGACCACTATTTTCGGGACTTTTCAGCGTATTACGGCCGTAATATACGGACCGTATTTTCATACGCTGAGTGTGAAGCCGGCCTAAGACCTTAATTTTAACCAAAATGCTTTAGAATATAGGTATAGTCATTTAATTAAATTAAATTAAAATTAAAACATTTTGCATTTATCATTTATTGATCACAACAGAGTAATTCATTGTTTACAATGCCTTACCTTACTATTTTGTTGCATAACCTCTTGCTTTAACCCCTTCATGACCGTGGGATTTTCTGTTTGTCCCTGCTCGTTTTTCGCTCCCCTCCTTCCCAGAGCCATAACTTTTTTATTTTTCCATCAATATAGCCATGTGAGGGCTTATTTTTTGCGGGACGAGTTGTACTTTTGAACGACATCATTGGTTTTACCATGACATGTACTAGAAAATGGGAAAAAAATTCCAAGTACGGTGAAATTGCAAAAAAAGTGCAATCCCATGCGTGTTTTTTTGTTTGGCTTTTTTGCTAGGTTCACTAAATGCTGCAACTGACCTGCCGTTATGATTCCCCAGGTCATTACGAGTTCATAGACATGAAACATGTCTAGGTTAAAAATTCCAAACTTTGCTAAAAAAAAAAAAAATTGCGCCATTTTCCGATACCAGTAGCGTCTCCATTTTTCGTGATCTGGGGTCAGGTGATGGCTTATTTTTTGCATGTTGAGCTGATGTTTTTAGTGTTACCATTTTGGCGCAGATCCGTTCTTTTGATCGCCCCTTATTGCATTTTAATGCAATGTCACGGCGACCAAAAAAACGTAATTTTGCCATTTAGAATTTTTTTCTTGCTACACCGTTTAACGATCAGGTTAATCCTCTTTTTATTGATCGATCTGGCAATTCTGAACGCGGCGATACCAAATATGTGTATGTTTGATTTTATTTTTATTGTTTTATTTTGAATGGGGCAAAAGGGGGGTGATTTAAACTTTTATATTTTTTTTATTTATTTCATATAGTTGTAAACATTTTTTTTTACTTTTGCCATGCTTCAATAGCCTCCATGGGAGGCTGGAAGCTGGCATAGCCTGATCGGCTCTGCTACATAGCAGCAATCATCAGATCGCTCCTATGTAGCTTAATTACAGGCTTGCTATGAGCGCCGACCACAGGGTCGCGCTCAAAGCAAGCCGGCGTCAGCAACCATAGAGGTCTCAAGGAGACCTCTGGTTGCTATGCCGATGCATCGCTGACCCCGATCATGTGACGGGGGTCAGCGATTCGTGCATTTCCGGCCGCGCGGCCGGAAGCGGTAGTTAAATGCCGCTGTCAGCGTTTGACAGCGGCTTTTAACTAGTTAATAGCGGCAGGTGGATCACGATTCGACTCGCAGCTAATGCGCACACATGTCAGCTGTTCAAAACAGCTGACATGTCACGGCTTTGATGTGGGCTCACCGCCGGAGCCCACATCAAAGCAGGGGGTCTGACCTCGGATGTACTATCCTGTCCGAGGTCAGAAAAGGGTTACTACTGCACCACACTGACTGGGTATTCAAGTGCCATTCCATTTGCAAATCATCTTTATTGCTATGGCTACGGCCCCCAACTCATCGCCCCAACTCATCCCAAAGGTGCCCTATAGGGTTAAAATCAGGTAATTGGCTTGGCCCTTACAACAGGCAAATATTATTCTTTACTAACCAATTATTGGATGTGTGCTTAGGATCATTGTCTTGTCTTGCTGGAATTTCCAACCCCTGCTAACTTTGGGTTTACCATATGGCTGCATTACATTCTCCAGTATAACCTTGTACATGGTAGCATTCATATTTCCTTTAATTCTATGCAGAAGTCCAATGGCAGATGCAGAAAAGCAGCCTGAAACCATGACATTGCCACCACCATGTTTCACTTGAGGTGTTTGGTACTTTACACCATTACATTTTCCAATTGGGCAGTGTACATAGTGCTTGCTATCACTAACAAACAGATTGAACTTGAATTCATCTGACCACAACACCTAAGACCAATCCATCTTTTTTCATTGGCTGTGTCAAGTTGGACCTTCCGGTTCTTTGCAGAGATGAAAGGCTTCTTGACAGAAACTCGTGCATTCAACCCTACTGGTCTTATCCGTCGCACCACAGTTTGGCGACTCACGTTGCCCCCATATTCTTCATTCATTTTGTGCGAAATCTGTACAGCTCTTTTATGGACATCAGATACTGACTTTTTCTTAGTAATGCTATCAACTTTGGAGGAAGTTGTCATTGGTCCTCCACTTCTAGGTTTGTCAGCTGTTCCATAACCTTCTTTTTCTTTCTTTATTGTATGTGACACTTGCCTCTGAGTGCAGTTGAATTCCATTGTTACCTTTTTTTGGCTTTTGCCTGACTTCACTCTCAGAATAATAAGCTACCAGACATCTTGTGATAAATTTGTCTTTGTCTTTGCCATGTATTAACCGGAAAACACACAAAAAAATGTTTTAGTCAAAATTCGACTACCCATGACAAATAATGCAATTTTTGTCAGATTTTGTCAAGCCCATCAAATGTTGAAAACGAACACATAAAGGGATAAAGCAATGTCAAACACAATTTTCATCATTACAGCTAACTACCATTTGCTTCTAGTTTTCTAAATCGACAAGAAAATGGCATCTCAACAACCTGACAGAAGTAATCACACTTTAAAAAAAAAAGGAAAACTTTTGGTCACTACTGTATATATTATATACAGGGCTCCTGTTGTAATGTAACTGATGATCACTGTATTACCTGTACAGTATATACAGAGCTCCTGTGTATAATGTCACCAGTGATCAAACTATTACCTGTACACCTTACACTATATACAGAGCTCCTGTGTATAGTGTCACTGGTGATCACTGTATTACCGGTACACTTACACTATAGAACGTATATTATATAGAGTTTCTGTGCATAATGTAACCAGTGTTGTTAGTATTGTGGTTTTTATTAATGATCAGTATTGTAATATTCGGTCACTATGTTGTAATATGTCGTACGGTCATTGTGTTTATCCCTGTATGTGGTATTATTCTGTCACTATGTGGTCTGGTCACTGTGTGGCAGCATTTCTCCCTTGTATGTGGAATTATATGGTCGCTATATGCTGGTAATACGTGTTTTGGTCATGGTGTGGTGGTATTTTTCTCTTGCACAGTGTGTGGAATTATTCTGTCTCTATGTGGTGGTAGCATACAGGTGCTTCTCACAAAATTAGAATATCATCAAAAAGTTAATTTATTTCAGTTCTTCAATACAAAAAGTGAAATTCATATATTATATAAAGTCATTACAAACAGAGTGATCTATTTCAAGTGTTTATTTCTGTTAATGTTGATGATTATGGCTTACAGCCAATGAAAACCCCAAAGCCATTATCTCAGTAAATTAAAATACTACACCAGCTTGAGAAATGATTTAAAAATCCGAAATGTTGGCCTACTGAAATATATGTTCAGTAATGCACTCAATACTTGGTTGGGGTTCCTTTTGCATCAATTACTGCATTAATGCTGCGTGACATGGAGGTGATCAGCCTGTGGCACTGATGATGTGATATGGAAGGCCAGGTTGCTTTGATAGCAGCCTTCAGCTCCTCTGCATTGTTGGGTCTGGTGTCTCTCATCTTCCTCTTGACAATATCCCATAGATTCTCTATGGGGTGAAGGTCAGGCGAGCTTGCTGGCCAATCAAGCACAGTGATACTGTTGTTTTAAAACCAGGTATTGGCACTTTTGGCAGTGTGGACAGGTGCCAAGTCCTGCTGGAGAATGAAATTTCCATCTCCAAAAAACTTGTCAGTAGAAGGAAGCCTGAAGTCCTGGTAGACGACTGCACTGACTTTGGTCTCGATAAAACACAGTGGACCTACACCAGCAGATGACATGGCTCCACAAACCATCACTGATTGTGGAAAATTCACACTAGACCTCAGGCAGCTTGGATTGTGTGCCTCTCCTCTCTTCCTCCAGACTCGGGACCTTAATTTCCAAATGAAATTTAAAATTTACTTTCATTTGAAAACAACACCTTGGACCACTGAGCAACAGTCCAGTTCTTTTTCTCCTTGGCCCAGGTAAGACGCTTCTGGCGTTGTCTATTTGTCATGAGTGGCTTGACACAAGGAAATCGACACTTGTAGCCCATGTCCTGAATACGTCTGTGTGTGGTGGCTCTTGAAGCAATTACTCCAGCAGCAGTCCACTCCTTGTGAATCTCCACCAAATTTTGAATGGTCTTTTCTTAAAATTCCTTTCAAGGCTGCAGTTATCCCAGTTGCTTGTGCACCTTTTTCTACCACACTTTTTCCTTCCACTCAACTTTCCATTAATATGCTTAGGGTTAATGGCTAACAGGTATTTGCATGTAGCTGTAGGGTGAGCCCCTAGGTTCAAATCCTCCTGTAGGCCCCAGACAACCCAGTCTGACGTTGCTTGCAGCTGTTTTACTGTGTCTGGCTTGGGAAAATTCAACATTTTGATAAGTCGGATAACTGACATGGCTTATGCTAGTTACTAAGCTATCATGTCTGTAACACTGACAGGATCTCTTAGCAGCCAAAATGAAAATGACAAGACAACACAAAGCAGCAACAGTCACTGAGAGAAGATATCTCCGTAGTAGGACTAAGTAGACATGACTACTACTAGTCACTAGTCAGTCACCATATAACTATATATTGTCTTGTACAAGAAGGAGCTGTCCATGCAGTGGAACTGAAAAAGACACACTTAGTCCGGTATGTATGGTACTTGGAGAAGATGTCCATTCTTCACGGGTGGGTGAAGGCAGACATTGCTACTAATAGTCATTAGAGTTATTGTGTAACTATAGAGCATACGATACAGGAAGGGCCATTGTTGTTTGCAGTAAAATTGAAATAGACAGAAACACTATAAACCACCAAACTAATATTGTATAAGGATAATAATGGAAGGAGCTGTGCACATTTCAGTGCTGAAATTGACCCATTGTATGGTGCTATACTCACCAAGCAATCATTCATTAACAATTGTATAGCTAACAAGTAGTTGTCCTCTCCGTAGTGCTGGACGTAACCCATCTACTACCATTTATCAACCCGTGCTATTCTACATGTCAGCATTATCCGTAGTACTGAGTAGCTGTCCAATAAGCAGTGTTGAAAGTCACCTCTTATAATTTTAGTCATCGACCCTCAAGCTATCGCCAAATATTATCAGAATTACTCTTTACAGGCTGCAAGACATGATTAACTGTAAACTAGTTAAAGCTTAATATATCTATGATGAGGTATGAGAGCTGCATATAATTCAAAAAATTAAGGCATGGCAGAAGTTAATGAGGTCACAGCACGAGAGGAAGCACAAATAGACTGTTTTTATAATGTCAAAGAACTAGCATTTCTAAATAGCAATAAGGCTGTCAAAGACTTGCAATATTTTTCAGACTTGGGAAATTAATGAAATTAATAAGGGGTAGTCATCTTTGGCACTGAGCTTGCATGAGTATATCTTTGCATGGCAAATATGATCGCATCTAACCAACTGTACCATCATTTACATTGTCTAGTACTTTGAAAGAGCTAGTGTTCTTAAAAGGGAGTCTGTCACCCCCAATACGCTATCTAAGACAATTATAGAGGTATGTAGGGGACTTAGACTTTATAAAAAAAACACTTGTAAAATAGCTTTTAGAAGTTAAGTTGGCATAAAAAATTGCACATGGTGCACCACAGTCCCCTCATTTGCATACAAACTAAATAGTTTTACTAATGCCAAATAAACCTCTAAAAGTTAGGTTCATTAAGACCCATGATGTTCTCGCTGGCCTTGAGGATGTGTGGCAGAGCCTCTTCATTACAGATTGGAGAACCCAAACAGTAAAGTTCAGCATCTGTACCGAACACCTACTGTTCGGGCACAGACACTGAACACGGACTTCACCAGGAAGTCTGTGTTACTGCCTGGGTTCAAACCCCTGAACGCTGGGTATTTGTTGCACTGTCATGTGCATGACAGCGCGGTAAACACTGCTTGTGATGGGCAATAAAATCATCATCACTGGTCAGACAACCACAGTTCCCACGCTGTCAAATGACAGCGTGAACCTGCAGCTGTGATCGGAGGTATAAAGTTTACTTCTGGTCACTGGTGCCAGCTGACGGGACTACTGCTTCCATCAGCAGACAACTGCTGGCCCTAATGACAATGATAGCATGAGTTGCTGATGAGAGACACTCATGCTCTCACCTACTGTATCCTCACCCATCACTTGTAGATTGTGAGCCCTCACGGGCAGGGTCCTCTCTCCTCCTGGACCAGTTGTGACTTGTATTGTTCAAGATTATTGTACTTGTTTTTATTATGTATACCCCTCCTCACATGTAAAGCGCCATGGAAAAAATGGCTCTATAATAATAAATAATAATAAATAATAATTAGCCGGTGTGGGTTCCTCTGTATTTTTGATAACCAGACAGGCAAAACTCATAGCTGGTGGCTGCAAATCTCAGCTGTCAGCTTTAACAAGGCTGGTTATCAAGAATAGAGTAGTCCCCATGTTGTTTTTTAATTATTTTGACAACCAACCAAGCTAACGCAGACAGCTGGAGGCTGGTGGTATCCTCAGGCTGGTAAGTGGCCCCCAGCCTAAAAATAGCAGCCCACAGCCACCCAGAAAAGGTGCATCTATTAGAATCGCGCCATTTCTAGTGCTTTGCTCAGATCTTCCCACTTGCCCTCTAGCGGTGGCAAATGGGGTTCATATTTGTGGGGTTGGTGTCACCTTTGTATCGTTCGGTGACATCCAGCCCACAAATTAGTAATGGAGAGGCGTCCATAAGACACCTATCCATTACTAATCCTATAGTTGTATTGTAAATAAAGACACAGCCCGAATAAAGCCTTTTATTTGAAATAAAAACAACACACTTTCCCTTTTTTTATTTAAAAATAACAAACACAGTTATACTCACCTAACGCCTAAATCCACTGAATCCCATACATATACTGACATTTTTGGGTTGCTATTGATGAGGTTATTAATGGTTGAGGAATAATCTACCATGTTGAATGCACTTGGTCACGCAAATCATCAAGATCCACTGCTGGCAGTTTCCCTTACAATATATATTTACAGCATAAACATATAGAGAAAGAAAGTGAGAGTAAATTACATTAACAGCCTTTTAGAATATTACGGTCTTTGCAAATAAGGTTTATGAATTTTAAATTTATTCAATTTTCTAAGGTTGAGAACCTTTGTTTCTGATAATCATACTGGTCCATTGCTCATTGGTCACAGTACAGTTGATGGAGCTCTACTTTGCTGGAAAAAGTTCACATATACAAAGTATTAAATCGCCAGGACTATTTTTCAAGCAAACAATGTAGGCTCCCAATGATTTACAGCAAGCAAAGATCTTGAAAACCATGAAGTATCGATGCACACAGAATACTGGAAAGTTGTATAACTTTTCACTGTGCAACAAATATGAGTTAACATGAACAGTAAATAATGATGAGCGAACATGCGGCGTTATCTGGGAACACTCGGGTGCTAACCAAGTGTCTCCGTTGTGCTGGTAAAATATGTTCAAGATACTGAGGCTGAATGCTTCACGACTGTTTGTCAGCCGCAACACATGCAGAAATTTCCTGTTTGTTAGACAATCACTGTGCTATTGAACAGCCGCGAGACATGAAGCCGCGTGGACTCGAACACAATATTCCAGGGTGTCGAAGACACTCATTTAGCATGAGAGTATGCTCAGATAACACCTTATTACAGCACATTGGGTCATCTACTATATAATTGTCTAAGGGTCACTTCCATCTTTCTGTCTGTCTTTCTGTCTGTCTGTCACGGAAATCCCAAGTCGCTGATTGGTCGCGGCAAAACGGCCACGACCAATCAGCGACGGGCACAGTCCGGCGGCGAAATGGCCGCTCCCTACTCCCCTGCAGTCAGTGCCCGTTCCATACTCCCCTCCAGTCAGCGCTCACACAGGGTTAATGGCAGCGTTAACGGACCACGTTATGCCGCGGTGTAACGCACTCCGTTAACGCTGCTATTAACCCTATGTGACCAACTTTGTACTATTGATGCTGCCTATGCAGCTTCAATAGTAAAAATATCTAATGTTAAATATAATTAAAAAAATAAAAAATCATTATATACTCACCCTCCATCAGCCCCCCGGATCCAGCACAGACCTTTCCCGCTCCTCGCAACACTCCGGTGACCGTCCATGCATTGCGGTCTGCGAGATGATGACGTAGTAGTCTCGGGAGACTGCTACGTCATCATCTCGCAAGACCGCAATGCACTCTTGGGACCAGAACGTCACGAGGAGCATCGGTAAACGCCTGGGCTGGATTCGGGGGGCCGCCGGAGGGTGAGTATATAATATATATATATTTTTTATTTTAATTCTTTTTTAACCCCTTCATGACCCAGCCTATTTTGACCTTAAAGACCTTGCCGTTTTTTGCAATTCTGACCAGTGTCCCTTTATGAGGTAATAACTCAGGAACGCTTCAACGGATCCTAGCGGTTCTGAGATTGTTTTTTCGTGACATATTGGGCTTCATGTTAGTGGTAAATTTAGGTCAATAAATTCTGCGTTTATTTGTGATAAAAACGGAAATTTGGCGAAAATTTTGAAAATTTCGCAATTTTCACATTTTGAATTTTTATTCTGTTAAACCAGAGAGATATGTGACACAAAATAGTTAATAAATAACATTTCCCACATGTTTACTTTACATCAGCACAATTTTGGAAACAAAATTTTTTTTTGTTAGGAAGTTATAAGGGTTAAAATTTGACCAGCGATTTGTCATTTTTACAACGAAATTTACAAAACCATTTTTTTTAGGGACCACCTCACATTTGAAGTCAGTTTGAGGGGTCTATATGGCTGAAAATACCCAAAAGTGACACCATTCTAAAAACTGCACCCCTCAAGGTACTCAAAACCACATTCAAGAAGTTTATTAACCCTTCAGGTGCTTCACAGCAGCAGAAGCAACATGGAAGGAAAAAATGAACATTTAACTTTTTAGTCACAAAAATTATCTTTTAGCAACAATTTTTTTATTTTCCCAATGGTAAAAGGAGAAACTGAACCACGAAAGTTGTTGTCCAATTTGTCCTGAGTACGCTGATACCTCATATGTGGGGGTAAACCACTGTTTGGGCGCACGGCAGGGCTTGGAAGGGAAGGAGCGCCATTTGACTTTTTGAATCAAAAATTGGCTCCACTCTTTAGCGGACACCATGTCACGTTTGGAGAGCCCCCGTGTGCCTAAAAATTGGAGCTCCCCCACAAGTGACCCCATTTTGGAAACTAGACGCCCCAAGGAACTTATCTAGATGCATAGTGAGCACTTTGAACCCCCAGGTGCTTCACAAATTGATCCGTAAAAATGAAAAAGTACTTTTTTTTCACAAAAAAATTCTTTTAGCCTCAATTTTTTCATTTTCACATGGGCAACAGGATAAAACGGATCCTAAAATGTGTTGTGCAATTTCTCCTGAGTACAACAATACCTCACATGTGGGGGTAAACCACTGTTTGGGCACATGGTAAGGCTCGGAAGGGAAGGAGCGCCATTTGACTTTTTGAATGAAAAATTATTTCCATCGTTAGCGGACACCATGTCGCGTTTGGATAGCTCCTGTGTGCCTAAACATTGGCGCTCTCCCACAAGTGATAAAATGGATCATAAAATTTGTTGGGCAATTTCTCCCGAGTACGTTGATACCTCATATGTGGGGGTAAACCACTGTTTGGGCACTCGGCAGGGCTCGGAAGGGAAGGCGCGCCATTTGACTTTTTGAATGGAAAATTAGCTCCAATTGTTAGCGGACACCATGTCGCGTTTGGAGAGCCCCTGTGTGCCTAAACATTGGAGCTCCCCCACAAGTGACCCCATTTTGGAAACTAGACCCCCCAAGGAACTTATCTAGATGCATATTGAGCACTTTAAACCCCCAGGTGCTTCACAGAAGTTTATAACGCAGAGCCATGAAAATAAAAAATAATTTTTCTTTCCTCAAAAATGATTTTTTAGCCTGGAATTTCCTATTTTGCCAAGGATAATAGGAGAAATTGGACCCCAAATATTATTGTCCAGTTTGTCCTGAGTACGCTGATACCCCATATGTGGGGGTAAACCACTGTTTGGGCGCACGGCAGGGCTCGGAAGGGATGGCACGCCATTTGGCTTTTTAAATGGAAAATTAGCTCCAATCATTAGCGGACACCATGTCACGTTTGGAGAGCTCCTGTGTGCCTAAACATTGGAGATCCCCCAGAAATGACACCATTTTGGAAACTAGACCCCCAAAGGAACTAATCTAGATGTGTGGTGAGGACTTTGAACCCCCAAGTGCTTCACAGAAGTTTATAACGCAGAGCCATGAAAATAAAAAAAAATAATTATTTTCTCAAAAATGATCTTTTAGCCTGCAATTTTTTATTTTCCCAAGGGTAACAGGAGAAATTTGACCCCAAAAGTTGTTGTCCAGTTTCTCCTGAGTACGCTGATACCCCATAAATGGGGGTAAATCACTGTTTGGGAACATGCCGGGGCTCGGAAGTGAAGTAGTGACGTTTTGAAATGCAGACTTTGATGGAATGCTCTGTGGGCGTCACGTTGCGTTTGCAGAGCCCCTGATGTGGCTTAACAGTAGAAACCCCCCACAAGTGACCCCATTTTGGAAACTAGACCCCGAAAGGAGCTTATCTAGATGTGTGGTGAGCACTTTGAACCCCCAAGCGCTTCATAGAAGTTTATAATGCAGAGACGTGAAAATAATAAATACGTTTTCTTTCCTCAAAAATAATTATTTAGCCCAGAATTTTTTAATTTTCCCAAGGGTAACAGGAGAAATTTGACCCCAATATTTGTTGTGCAGTTTCTCCTGAGTACGGTGATACCCCATATGTGGGGGTAAACTACTGTTTGGGCACATGCCGGGGCTTGGAATTGAAGTAGTGACGTTTTGAAATGCAGACTTTGATGGAATGCTCTGCGGGCGTCACGTTGCGTTTGCAGAGCCCCTGATGTGCCTAAACAGTAGAAACCCCCCACAAGTGACCCCATTTTGGAAACTAGACCCCGAAAGGAACTTATCTAGATGTGTGGTGAGCACTTTGAACCCCCAAGTGCTTCATAGAAGTTTATAATGCAGAGCCGTGAAAATAATATATACGTTTTCTTTCCTCAAAAATAATTATTTAGCCCAGAATTTTTTATTTTCCCAAGGGTTACAGGAGAAATTGGACCCCAAAAGTTGTTGTCCAGTTTCTCCTGAGTACGCTGATACCCCATGAGTGGGGGTAAACCACTGTTTGGGCACACGTCGGGGCTCAGAAGGGAAGTAGTGACTTTTGAAATGCAGACTTTGATGGAATGGTCTGCGGGTGTCACGTTGCGTTTGCAGAGCCCCTGGTGTGCCTAAACAGTAGAAACCCCCACAAGTGACCCCATTTTAGAAACTAGACCCCCCAAGGAACTTATCTAGATATGTGGTGAGCACTTTGAACCCCCAAGTGCTTCACAGACGTTTACAACGCAGAGCCGTGAAAATAAAAAATCATTTTTCTTTCCTCAAAAATTATGTTTTAGCAAGCATTTTTTTTAGATTCACAAGGGTAACAGGAGAAATTGGACCCCAGTAATTGTTGCGCAGTTTGTCCTGAGTATGCTGGTACCCCATATGTGGGGGTAAACCACTGTTTGGGCACACGTCAGGGCTCGGAAGTGAGGGAGCACCATTTGACTTTTTGAATACGAGATTGGCTGGAATCAATGGTGGCGCCATGTTGTGTTTGGAGACCCCTGATGTGCCTAAACAGTGGTAACCCCTCAATTCTAACTCCAACACTAACCCCCCCACACCCCTAACCCTAATCCCAACTGTAGCCATAACCCTAATCACAACCCTAACCACAACCCTAATTCCAACCCTAACCCTAAGGCTATGTGCCCACGTTGCGGATTCGTGTGAGATATTTCCGCACCATTTTTGAAAAATCCGCGGGTAAAAGGCACTGCGTTTTACCTGCGGATTTTCCGCGGATTTCCAGTGTTTTTTGTGCGGATTTCACCTGCGGATTCCTATTGAGGAACAGGTGTAAAACGCTGCGGAATCCGCACAAAGAATTGACATGCTGCGTAAAATACAACGCAGCGTTTCCGCGCGGTATTTTCCGCACCATGGGCACAGCGGATTTGGTTTTTCATATGTTTACATGGTACTGTAAACCTGATGGAACACTGCTGCGAATCCGCAGCGGCCAATCCACAGCCAAATCCGCACAGTGTGCACATAGCCTAATTCTAAAGGTATGTGCACACGCTGCGGAAAACGCTGCGGATCCGCAGCAGTTTCCCATGAGTTTACAGTTCAATGTAAACCTACGGGAAACAAAAATCGCTGTACACATGCTGCGGAAAAACTGCACGGAAACGCAGCGGTTTACATTCCGCAGCATGTCACTTCTTTGTGCGGATTCCGCAGCGGTTTTACAACTGCTCCAATAGAAAATCGCAGTTGTAAAACCGCAGTGAAATGCGCAGAAAAAAACGCGGTAAATCTGCCATAAATCCGCAGCGGTTTAGCACTGCGGATTTATCAAATCCGCAGCGGAAAAATCCGCAGAGGACCAGAATACGTGTGCACATACCGAAACCCTAACCCTAGCCTTAACCCTACCCCTAACCCTACCCCTAGCCCTAACCCTAGCCCTAACCCTACCCCTAGCCCTAACCCTACCCCTAACCCTACCCCTACCCCTAACCCTACCCCTAACCCTACCCCTAACCCTAACCCTATTCTAACATTAGTGGAAAAAAAAAATTCTTTATTTTTTTATTGTCCCTACCATGGGGGTGACAAAGGGGGGGGTCATTTATTATTTTTTTTATTTTGATCACTGAGATATAATCTATCTCAGTGATCAAAATGCACTTTGGAACGAATCTGCCGGCCGGCAGATTCGGCGGGTGCACTGCGCATGCGCCCGCCATTTTGGAAGATGGCGGCGCCCAGGGAGAAGACGGACGGGACCCCGGCAGGATCGGTAAGTATGATGGGGTGGGGGGGACCACAGGGGGGGATCGGAGCACGGGGGGGGAATCGGAGCGCGGGAGGGGTGGAACGGAGCACGGGGGGCGTGGAACGGAGCACGGGGGGGCTGGAATGGAGCACGGGGGGGTGGAACGGAGCACCAGGGGGGGGGGGTGGATCGGAGTGCAGGGGGGGTGATTGGAGCACGGGGGGGTGATTGGAGCACGGGGGGGAGCGGACAAGAGCACGGGGGGGAGCGGAGCACTGGACGGAGGGGAGCCGGAGCAGTGTACCGGCCAGATCGGGGGGCTGGGGGGGCGATCGGTGGGGTGGGGTGGGGGCACATGGCCGATGATATTTCAGCATCGGCCATGGCTGGATTGTAATATTTCACTCGTTATAATAGGTGAAATATTACAAATCGCTCTGATTGGCAGTTTCACTTTCAACAGCCAATCAGAGCGATCGTAGCCACGAGGGCCCCCTGGGCTAAACTACCACTCCCCCTGTCCCTGCAGATCGGGTGAAATGGGAGTTAACCCTTTCACCGGATCTGCAGGGACGCGATCTTTCCATGACGCCACATAGGCGTCATGGGTCGGATTGGCACCGACTTTCATGACGCCTACGTGGCGTCAAAGGTCGGGAAGGGGTTAACAGGGATATGGTGCCCACATTGCTATATACTACGAGGGCTATGTTAGATACTGTGTGAGCTGTGTTATATAATACATCTCTGTGCTATACACTATGTGGGCTGTGCTATATACTACATGGCTGTGGTATATATTATGTGGCTGGGCAATATACTACATCGCTGTGCTCTATACTACGTGGCCTGTGTTATATACTGCATGGGCAGTGTTATATACTATGTCTCTGTGCTATATACTACGTGGCTGTGCAATATACTACGTGGCTGTGCAATATACTATGTGGATGGCAATATACCATGTGGCTGTGCATTATATTACGTGGCTGGGCAATATACTACGTGTCTGTGCCATATACTATGTGTCTGTGCTATAAACTACGTGGCTGGGCATTATACTACGTGTCTGTGCTATATACTACGTGCCTGGGCAATATACTATGTGGCTGGGCAATATACTATGTGGCTGGGCACTATACTACGTGGCTGGGCAATATACTATGTGTCTGTGCTATTTACTACATGGGCTGTGCTATATACTATGTGGCTGGGCAATATACTACGTGGCTGTGTTATATACTACGTGGGCTGTGTTATATACTACGTGGGCTGTGTTATACGCTACTTGGCTGTGCTATATTTCTCTGCTGTATCTGTGCATCATGAATCGTGGTATGTGTTAAAGAGGGAAGCCCACTGAAACTCTTTCGCCCGGGGCCCTCAAAAACCTGGAGCCGGCCCTGGCTTCACTGATTGGTCATGCCCGGCCGCGAAAAATCAGCGACAGGCGCAGTCCGCCTGCGAATTGGCACGGAATTTGAACCACGCTTCGCTAATTGCTCGCGGCCAGCCGCATTCTATGTATAAATTGCATTATTCTGAAAACTTCATAAATAAACTACATACACATTCTACAATACCCGATGCGTTAGAATCGGGCCACCATCTAGTCACTAATAATAAGAGAATGATCTGTATGAAATCCACGCTGCTTCTCGACAGCTGATTAAGTAACTCTAGACTTAGTTACAATTAATGGCTCACTGAAATCCTAGCCTTCATTCAGTGTAAACACTTTTCAAATTAAATCCCTTATTCATTAAGACTTTTCATTAAGAAGACGTCTACATGTACAATTGATAAGTCAGTGGCCAGTTCTGGTGATGCGTTTTGCGTTAGAGCATCGCCTTCAGCACGCATGCATTAGTGAACATGAATACAGCTGTCTGACCACATTCCGTATCCTTCCGAGCAATCCCATTGGAATGCCAAAATCTCGATACGCAAAACACCATCAGCGAGAAGCAGCGAAGAATGAACACATGCATTCAAATGAGGCATAACCGTAGAGCTGTCTACAAACGTTATTAGACGAAGATGCAAAACTGACATACTAAAGAGGAGGAATTCTTACACAGTCACGTGTGAGACGATAATAGGAGATGCATAACCATGTCTCAGCCATGCCATATGTGCCCTCCGTATCGTACAGTTACTCCTGGCGTGCGATGCCAATCTCGTCCTAGCTGCTGCATGTCTACCTTTCCAGCTGTTACGTCTTATGCTAGATCATTACATTATTATTACTAAACCATCTGCATCTAATCGAACATAATGGAATTCATTTAAATGTTTCATGCATGTGATTTAGCGTGACCCATATTTCGAGCAATAACAGCCAGGTACGACGCTAAGGACGATGACATTATATTTAGTCTTTGTGACTTTAGTTTGCAATTAAATTTCCTTTTGAGCCAGGGTTGTGTTCTGCGCGTTGGGGGCTTTTTATCAGTGCCGAGCAGATGTCTGAGGTGAATGTGAGCAGAAGAAACAACCCAACTGTAATGAGTGCCTTCCACTTCCATCCTGGAGACATCGCCCTACTCCTAATGTACGGAAATGAGGGAGCTGTCCAGTGCTGAATCCACAATGAGAAGCCTGTCTGACGAGAGGAGATGAATCCCGCATCTATCTAGCGTATTCTCTTAACTCTGAAGAACGTTATCACATTGCCTTTTTTTATACTTGTATATTTCCAATACGGTAGGTGTATCTGCAGTCCTATGCCAGGTAGGATACACATTTGAAGGTAAAATAATCAAACTAAATTTCTGCAAAATGCAATGTTTTTATGTTCCACATCAAGAAATATTAGTGATACATTGGAATAGATAGCTTTATTATAATCGCATATTGTTAGCAAGAATCTGGACACAAAGATGTAATTTCAAGATTTCAGGTTAAGCTAGATATTCCCAGAAGACATCTCAAGAACAAAAGGATATTATTATTTCACAATGACTCTGACTCACAAAAAAACAAAAAAGCTGGCAACTTTGATTTCTTGAAACGGCACCGGAATTCATTTGTGGTGTCACTTTATAGAGTGCGGTACCTGATCTGATAGTGTTCCTCGCATCTAAATGCAAGTGCGCAATTACCAAGCTTTTCTTCGGCAACAGAGCGCCACCTAAGTGTTACTTCGGAAATTACACAATCAGTAACCTAAACGTGGTGCGCTTTTAAGCCACGTAGCGTCTGATAGTGAGGATTTAGCAAATTGTCATAGACCATTTATTTCTTTTTACTGTGTAACAAGTTAAGGCAACATGTAAGGTTTTGTTCTTTTAACATTAAAATACAGTGAAAAGTTTAAAAAAAAAAGTTTTACGAATATGAAAAGAAATAAAAAACTCATAAAACTACAAATTATTTAATTTCTCCCCCCATTGAAAATAAAGATAATAAAAATTAAACAAAAATACACATATGTGGTATCGCCACATTCTGAAATCTCAGACCTATCAAAATATAAAAGTAATTAACACAATTCATAAACACCTCAAATAGAAAAAAAAAATTCAAAAGTGCATTTTTGGGTTTCTGCAATACTACAAAAAATGCTGTAACAATCTGTCAAAATGTTATATCTATTCCGAAATGGTAGTAATAAAAACGTGTCGTCCCTGGAAAAAAAAATAAGCCATCACACGGCTTCATCAATCAGAAAATAAAGTTATCACTTGGAATTTTTTTCCCTCTTTCCAGTAAAATGAATAGTGTCAAAAGTACAACTTGTCCCAGAAAAAATGCCCTCATACATCTGTTTGGACAGAAAAATAAAAAAAAATATGAACACGATAAGGAAAAAGCAAAAGCGCGAAAATGGAAATTGGCCACGTCAGGAAGGGGTTAAACTGTATCTCTATCAGCTGATTATGTCTGCATTTTCTTTATTTTGCTTCAGTTTGGCCATTGTGTCGTAAAAACCTCTCTGTTGCTATATATAATAAGAATTTGGTGCAGCAACACTTCCACTGCTCTATGTATGTTCCATCATCTTTCCCCATCTCTTCTGTCATGTGTATTTTTTAGAAATATACTTACTGTGCTAGTTATATAGAGGTAGCTTGCCATCCTATTAAGGACATTGGGAGTTATTTCTAAGTCCCCTGATGAACCCCCAGGGAAGAATGTATGGGGGAGAAACGCGTCGGGACAGTGAGAGCTGGTGTATCGTCACAGCTGTTTGAAGGGACTGGCTGAGAAGTTATAAGCTAAGTGAACAAATCTATGAGCTATGATTTTGCACTTTATCTGCACACTCAGCACTTTATAATATAGGGTATCTGAGATGCACACTATAAACAGGAGAAAATTGTTTTCTTTGGTAAAGATGAGAATGGATTTTTGGTCCAATAACTATTTGGATCTGTAGTGCATATTTGATTGATTTTTTCTTGTGATACCCAAAAGGGCAGCTCAGACTTAGTATAGCCCTTGATGCCCTTGCTCCATAGTTTGACTATACATCATATGCATTCAAGCTCTAATTAATATCAATGCCAGAGATTAGTTTTTACTGGAGCAGGAGGTTATAATTATAAGAGAGATTGGCCTAGAGCCATATAGTAGTGCTGACTGTGGTTACGCAATAGATGTAGATCTACAATCAATTGTTTTTGTGTCTGTGATTGTGATAGATGGAGGGATCGCCCAGGGATTGAAGAGACAGCCGCCGTTGAGCGGGGGCGCCACATCGCAAATTAGGGTCCCAACCTCTGCTGACAGGAAGGTTATCAGGGTATATTGTATATTACTTTTTCATTTTTTCATTTTTTTCCATCTTTTCATCACTTTTTCATTTTTTCTTTTGATGTACTCTTCCCGTTATGGGCCGTTGCCCAGATTCCTGGGCTGAGAATCCCTGGTGGGATGTTTTTAATCTATTTTTTGATTGTTGGTATTACCTGTGATTATTAATAAAGATTAATGTTTTAGGGGTAGTTTTCTCTTTAGTGGTGTGAGTGTATTATACTATACAGGCCTATGGGGAATGTTTTATATTATATTGAGGACTATCTGGCACATTATACTATATGGAGGCTATCTAGGGGGCCATCCTACAGTGTGGGGATTACAGTGAAGGGGCCATCACAAAGTGTTTTGGGTCATCAAGCAGTTTGGGGGCTACTAAGGGGTCAGCATACTGTGTGGGTGCATTATACTGTGTATAAGAGAGCATCATGCTGATCATACTGTGTATAGGGGAGCTGTACAAGGGGGCAGACTCGGGACATTATTAAATGTAAAGTGGGCACTTATTGTTATAGGGGAACTGAGGTTACTGTGACTATCAAAGGGGCACACAGGGCACTATTACTTTCTAGGGAGCAAAATATGGGCACTGTTTTCTAGGGCACTTGCACCCGGCATTACTATATTATAGAGGGGTGCTTTTGAATTTAGAGGGCACAGAGAATAACACAGCAGGTGCAGTAATAGGGTCACATAAGGCAGCAGCGGCTCAGTATTGGGGTAACAGCAGGATGAGGAGTTTATGCAGGTTGGGAATAGATGGTGATGGCTGAAAATGTGAGAAGTGAAATGTGTCTTTGTTGTATTCTCTGCAGACGAGTCCTGGGTGGAAGAAGGTGTGAGTCTATGTGTGTATAAGAGAATTAGTAGTCAATATTTAAATGGGAATAACCCTTTAAAGGGGTTGCCACTACTGGGACAACCCCTTCTCATTCCTCATGTTTGGCCCCATTAAAATAAAAACATTTACACTCACCTCCCTTGTTGGTGCCATTCAAGCAGTGTTGGCACTGGAGTTCCCGGGGCTCATGCGCGGTTGTTATGACATGTGAACCCTGCACTGACGTCACTGTCTCCGCCTTCGGACAAATCGAAAATCAAGAGGAAGTGAGAGAGCAGCCACAGCCCTGACTTGCTGGTGATGTTCAATATGTCTGAAGGTGGGGACAGTGACACTGGTGCTGATGTATCAGTGCAACATAAATTGGGAAGGAGGAAAAATGAGAAAGCAAAGTGAGAAACACAGCAACTCTCATGCCAGGCTTGGAATTCAGTTTCTGGATTTAGAGACAACCCAAAAATGCACCCAATATATTAGGAGGCATGTGCCTTTAGTTTAAGACTAATATTATATGACACTGCTTTTAGTTTTTGGTGTGTAGACATGTTTATTTAAGTAGCTTTTATTTTGGCCAAAACAGAATCTGCGCTTTAAAAAAATATTTTGTTAGGGATTTCTTTGACCAACATTTAATTAAAAATTTCAAAATTTATTTAGCCAAGTGTAATAGAATGAAATACAGATTGAGGCCGGTTTCACACGTCAGTGGCTCCAGTATGTGAGGTGACAGTTTCCTCACGTACCGGAGCCACTGACACACGTAGACACATTGAAATTAATGCATCTGTGCAGATGTCATTGATTTTTTGCGGACCGTGTGTCCGTGTGCCAAACACGAAGACATGTCAGTGTTTGTGGGAGCACATGGATTACACGGATCCATTAAAGTCAATGGGTCCGTGTAAAACACGTACCGCACACGGACGTTGTCCGTGTGCAGTCCGTGTGCCATGCAGGAGACAGCGCTACAGTAAGCGCTGTCCCCCCCACTGGTGCTGAAGCTGCCATTCATATCTTACCTGCAGCAGCGTTTGCTGTAGAGAAGATATGAATAATCGTGTATAAAATAAAGATCCATGACCCCCCCCCCCGCTGTTCTTAAAATACTCACCTGGCTCCCTCGCTGGCTGGCACTGCTTCCTGTCCTGGCCGCAGCTTCTCCTGTATGCGGTCACGTGGGGCCGCCGATTACAGTCATGAATATGCGGCTCCACCTCCCATAGGGGTGGAGCCGCATATTCATTACTGTAAATGAGCGGCCCCACGTGACCGCATACAGGAGAAGCTGCGGCCAGGACAGGAAGCAGTGCCAGCCAGCGAGGGAGCCGGGTGAGTATTTTAAGAACAGCGGGCGGGCGCACAGGGGGTGGGAGGGGGATGGGGACATGGATATTTATTTTAAACACGATTATTCATATCTTCTCTACAGAAAACGCTGCTGCAGGGAAGATATGAATGGCGGCTTCAGCACCAGATGCAGGGGACAGTGCTAAACTTTAGTGCTGTTTCCTGCACGGTGCGTATGGTACCCAGTGGGCACACGGGCAGCACACGTGTGCCGCACGTGTGCCACACTGATGTGCCACAGAAACGCACGGGCACACGGACACGGATAATTCCGGTACCGATTTTTCCGGTACCGGAATTATCTGGACGTGTGGGACTGCCCTCACATATGTCTGGAAACCCCTGACAGCACAAAGGTTCACACATATCACTGTAAAACTCCAAATGTTCTCTTGGTCTTTCTCAAAGAAATTGGCATATTATGAGAAACAGTCTGTCCCTATCTTTGTCCGTTTGAGAAAGTGGAGGATCAAATAAATAAATATTGTATCCAAGTCATTATCCCCAAACAATGGTTCATACATCCAATTATGTTTTTTTGTTTTTGTTATATGGAAGTGTAATGGCTCCTCAAACAATAAAGGATAGCTGCCCTCATGTGAAATTGTAATATGCCAAAAAATGGTACAAACAGAGAATCAGTGAACTTTCTCATTATATGTGATACTTTATTAACTAGACTTATTTCAAAACGATATATTAGTAAATGTGTCAATTAAATGTTCACACTTTACCACACTGTCCCTCTCAATGATTCATGCCATTATTTCCTCTTATTGCAATATGATATAAGAAAAAGCTTTTTGACAGATGTACAAAGAATATATCACTAAGAAATAAAAAAAATAATTATTTTCCTATGAAGCTTAGTCATGTATGACTAATATAACTAATCTATTAAGCGACATTTCATAGAATGGAAAAAGCCACTGTAAATTATACATGACAAAACATACATGCATAAAATAAATAAGAATTAAATATAAAAAAACATACAAAAGAAAAATAAAAACTGAGTACAGTGGATTACAAATATATTCACCCCCTTGGTATTTTTCATGTTTTGCTACCTCACAACCTGGAATTTCACAGTTTATTTGAGGCTTTGCATCAGTTCATATAAAGAACATGCCTACTAGGGTTGAGCGAAATGGATCCGACAAATTCAAAAATCACCGACTTTCGGCAAAGTGAAACCCGACCCGATCCTAGCGTGGGATCAGCCACGAGGTTGGCGATCTTCGTGCCAAAGTCGCATTTCGTATGACGTGCTCAGCGCCATTTTTCAGCCAATGAAGGAGGACGCAGAGTGTGGGCAGCGTGATGACATAGGTCTCGGTCCCCACCATCTTAGAGAAGGGCATGGCAGTGATTGGCTTGCTTTCTGTGGCGTCACAGGGGCTATAAAGGGGCGTGCATGCCGACTGCCATCTTAGTTCTGCCGATCGTAGCATAGGGAGAGGTTGCTGCAGCTTCATCAGAAGAAGGGATATAGTTAGGGAGGGAAGATTAACCCCCAAACCGCTTGTGCTGTAGCGATTTCCACTGTCCAACACCACCTTTTCTTTGCAGGGACAGTGGAGTTTATATTTTTGTGCATCAGCTCTGTAGCTTATTAGGCTGCCTTATAAGGCTCCCTGATAGCTGCATTGCTGTTGCTCCTCTCTGCACAGTTATGTTGTTTATTTGTCCACAATTTTGTGTGCAGCAGTCCTTTTTATTGCTGCTATACTTTTCCCGAGATCATTGTAGGGAGATTGAAATTGTACTACAGTCCTTGTATTTTTTTATATATCTTCCAGCCACGTTCTCCCACTTACATTGTGTAGTGTTATACACTGGGCCTGAGTTTTGGTGCAGTCTCCCCCCCAAAAAAGGGAGATTTAAATTGTCACTAAGTGGATCTACGTCAGTTCTGTTAGTTTGTCGTATCACAGCCAGCCACGTTCTGCCACTTACATTGTGTAGTGTTATACACTGGGCCTGAGTTTTGGTGCAGTCTCCCCTCAAAAAAAGGGAGATTTAAATTGTCACAAAGTGGATCTACGTCAGTTCTGTTAGTTTGTCGTATATCTTCCAGCCACGTTCTGCCACTTACATTGTGTAGTGTTATACACTGGGCCTGAGTTTTGGTGCAGTCTCCTCCCCAAAAAAGTGAGATTCAAATTATCACAAAGTGGATATACTGCAGTTCTATTAGTTTGTGGTATGTCAGCCAGCCACTTTCTGCCACTTACATTGTGTAGTGTTATACACTGGGCCTGAGTTTTGGTGCAGTCTCCCCCCCAAAAAAAGGGAGATTTAAATTGTCACAAAGTGGATCTACGTCAGTTCTGTTAGTTTGTCGTATATCTTCCAGCCATGTTCTGCCACTTACATTGTGTAGTGTTACACACTGGGCCTGAGATTTGGTGCAGTCTCCCCCCAAAAAAGGGAGATTTAAATTGCCACAAAGTGGATCTACGTCAGTTCTGTTAGTTTGTCGTATATCTTCCAGCCACTTTCTGCCACTTACATTGTGTAGTGTTATACACTGGGCCTGAGTTTTGGTGCAGTCTCCCCCCCCAAAAAAGGGAGATTTAAATTGTCACTAAGTGGATCTACGTCAGTTCTGTTAGTTTGTCGTATTGCAGCGCCCCAGAGAACTGGTCGTTGCAGTATGGCACTCTGCCGCTAAGGAGAGTGGCGGTACGTCTGATGGCACTAAAGAGTTCTCCTGACCAGGTATCACCAGAACATATTACACTTCACACTCCGGCCACTAGGGGGAGAAAAAGGCTTTATTTATTGGGCCACTCCTCACATTGGTAAAACTAGGGGCTGGGGAGGAAGTTAGTCAGAAGCCGTGGCAGGGGGTGTTGCAGGGAGAAGGCACAGGGGGGTCCCTGTCAGGCGTGGGAACCTGGCAGGTGCCTAGCGAACAGAAGAGAATGTAACGGAACCGCGCCTGCACACTCTGCGGCGGTATCCAGGAGAGAGACACGAAGGGAAGGATATTGTGGAACAGTGTAAACGAGATCAAGCACAAAGGAGAGCCAGTAGGAGTCGTGCCGAGAGAGAGGCAACATCTTACTGAGGCGCGTAGTCGGTGGCCGGAACACCGCAGGAGTAACTGACTTCAGGCCTTACTTCAAACTCCGCCGGACAGTTAATTATAGGTTGGCTGTCTACCTTACTACACCTACGAAGACATAGGGGGAAACGCGTGGAGAGAGGCATCTCTAGGGTCCCGGAAGAGCTCCGAGCCTTCCCGTCATACGGGTGGCGTCCTAGCCATAACATACCTGGGGGACGTTAGAAACTAGTAACATCTGGAACCAAAGAACGAGAGAGAGAGCTGTAGAGAACGAACGAATGAGAACAGCAGTTGTGAGGACTATTCCGAATGCTCAGCAGGGTAGGACTACAACACACAGGCGCTAGTGGTAGGCAACGATTTCCATCTGCGAAGGAAACTCTGGATGTGCCCATTGGACCGGCCGGTCTCTGATAGCCCTGTTAAACGTGCTCTGGATTGAGGATCCTGAGTCTTCAGTAAAGAGGTAAAGAGACTGCAACCCTGTGTCCTCGTTATTGCCTGCACCTCACACCATCACCATCCACCTTACTGGGAAGCCCTGGGGACATACTTCACCTGTGGGAAGTTATACCATCCAGCTGCCATTCCATCACCCCAGCGGACCCCACAGCAGCGTCGGTCACCCTGACCGAACACCACAGGTGGCGTCACGAACTCCTGACAGACTGTACCACCACCTTCATTGGACGCGCCTTAGCAGGGTCGCGGACCGGGTCTAGCCACCGTGACAGCCTCAGAACCGAACCAGGGAGGCCCGGTACCGAGAACCCGTGGCCCTGTGTCTGGGGGGCGCTCCAACTTGGCGTCATGAACAGGATCGTACTTTAGCCTGAGAAGCAGGTCATGTGTGCCTTGGAACTGTGATTGAAACGTGTTGGACTGTGGTTTATTACAAGGACTGTGCATTGCTATCTACCGCAAGATTCCCGCCAAGACTGCTGCCATTGCCGTGCCACGAGGGGTGCAGGAGAAGAAGAAGGGCGTGGAAGTGGGCGTGAGTAAGCTGGAGAGCGCGAAGGATAATGGCTGCCCAGTCTAAGCATTGCTGTATCCTGAGGGCATATCCGTCAGTGGCTGAGATCCGCCTCCTCATTCTCCATGGAGGGTGGAGACAATGGAGACGGGACCGCCCTCGGAAAAGAGCCCGGGAAGAAGACCCAGAGGAGGAGACAAAGATGGCGACGTCCAGGCCACCGCATGGCGACAACCCGGCAAGGAAGCGACCTGCATCCCCTGCAGCGACTTCGGAGTCATCACCGCTGCAGAGACTTGCCATCGCGGAGCAGCCGGAGGGAAATCCCGGCAGATGGATGCCCGTCGGTGGGATGGCCGCGGCCGAGGCCCGGCAGCTAGTGCGCTGCCTGAAGGCCCAAGCTCGTGTGAGTTCCCGATTGGGCCACCCGACGGAGATTCGCCTGTCGCCCATGTCTCCTCCTTTACCCGTTCCGGCCACGGCGGACCCCCGAACCCGGCCAGGGGATTGTGTACCGCAGGGGTCGGATGTGAAGATCTTCACGGTGACGGAGCATCAGCGACACCTGGTGGCGGCCTGGAGGAAGCAGCCTCGACCCGCGATCCTAGTCGACCTCACGGAGGAAGTGGAGGCCTTGCCGTCGCACTGGGGAGTGGTGGTCTTCTACAACCCCAAGGAGGAGAGGGGGGTCATCCAGGAGATTGGAGAGTCCCTGCAGGTCCGTGTTGATCGGAGCCAGATGGAGCCGTGTTGGGGGACGGTCGAAGACCGCGACTTAAGACCTGGAAATGTGGTAACTTATACCCGATGGTCGAGGGGGGCCAGCTGGATGGCCAGGGGCGTTCAGCAGTGTGCAGTCCTCCAGGTCGCAGTGGGGATCCCGGATGATGAGTTCCCCGCTGCGGATCGCCGGGCTGACCAGGCCCCGCAGGCAACTGTGGATCCCACCCGTGCTCAACGGAGAGGAGTGGTCTGCCAGGTAAGACCACAACCTTCACAGAAATAAACCTCGAAGACCTGAAAAATGTAAATAGTTAACTGTTTCCTGCTGTTGCTGCTACTTTAAACCCAACCAGGGTTAACTCCTAGGGATCCCTTTGTTTACCCGGGATCCCTATTGTTTTCTATTTCTTTTTCTACCTTTTGCACAAAGTTCATCATTGTTTCAAAGACTGCCGGATCATGGACGGTGAATGATTCAGAACTGTTTTGTATATAGTTTACACCTTCTTAACCCCTTAGCGACCGCCGATACGCCTTTTAAGGGTACTTAAAGCACAGCGCCGTTAATTAACGGCGCTGTGGAAAAAGTAAATAGCGCCCCCCAGAGTCGGATTTTCTCCGGGGTCTCGGCTGCCGGGGGTAGCCGAGACCCCAGAGAACATGATTCGGGGGGGTTTTTTACCGACCCCGCATTTGCGATCGCCGGTAATTAACCGTTTACCGGCGATCGCCAAAAAAAAAAAAACGCTATCTTTTTTTAATTTCTCTGTCCTCCGATGTGATCGCACATCGGAGGACAGAGAAAAGGGGTCCCAGGTAGCCCCCCAATACTTACCTATCTCCCCCGATGCTCCTCGTGGCTCCCGGTGGGCGCCGCCATCTTGAAAATGGCGGGCGCATGCGCAGTGCGCCCGCCGGCCGGCCCCGCGAGAATCTTTGGGGTCTCGGCTGCCGGGGCTAGCCAAGACCCCAAAGAGCATGATCGGGGTCGGTTTTACCGACCCCTGTTTTGCGATCGCCGGTAATTAACTGTTTACCGGCGATCGCAAAAAAAAAAAAAAGTAAAGTGTAATTCTCTGTCCTCTGATGTGAGGAATAGGGGGATTCAGGGACCCTATCATACTCACCTGTGTCCCTGGATCCTCCTGCTGATCCTCCAAAAGAAAATGGCGGGCGCATGCGCAGTGTGCCCGCCATATGTCTCCATCTGCTGGCCGGCAGGAGAACAGCAGTTGGGGCTAAAATTAGGGTTAGGGTTAGGGTTAGGGTTAGGGCTAGGGTTAGGGCTAAGGTTAGGGCTAGGGTTAGGGTTAGGGCTAGGGCTAGGGTTAGGGCTAGGGTTAGGGCTAGGGTTAGGGTTAGGGCTAGGGTTAGGGTTAGGGCTAGGGTTAGGGCTAGGGCTAGGGTTAGGGCTAGGGTTAGGGCTAGGGTTAGGGCTAGGGCTAGGGTTAGGGCTAGGGCTACGGTTAGGGCTAGGGTTAGGGCTAGGGTTAGGGCTAGGGTTAGGGCTAGGGTTAGGGCTAGGGTTGGGGCTATATTTAGGGTTAGGGCTAAATTTAGGGTTAGGATTGGGGCTAAATTTAGGGTTAGGCTTCTTTCACACTTACGTCGGTACGGGGCCGTCGCAATGCGTCGGCCCGACATACCGACGCACGTTGTGAAAATTGTGCACAACGTGGGTAGCGGCTGTAGTTTTTTAACGCATCCGCTGCCCAATCTATGTCCTGGGAGGAGGGGGCGGAGTTACGGCCACGCATGCGCGGTCAGAAATGGCGGATGCGACGTACAAAAAGCGTTTCATTGAACGTTTTTTTGTGCCGACGGTCCGCCAAAACACAACTGATCCAGTGCACGACGGACGCGACGTGTGGCCATCCGTCACGATCCGTCGGCAATACAAGTCTATGGGCAAAAAACGCATCCTGCGGGCACATTTGCAGGATCCGTTTCTTGTCCAAAACGACGGATTGCGACGGATGGCAAACGATGCAAGTGTGAAAGTAGCCTTAGGGCTAGGGTTAGGGTTGGGGCTAAAGTTAGGGCTAGGGTTGGGGCTAAAGTTAGGGTTAGAGTTGGGATTAGGGTTAGGGTTTGGATTAGGGTTGGTATTAGGGTTAGGGTTGGCATTAGGGTTACGCTTGGGATTAGGGTTAGGTTTGGGATTAGGGTTAAGGTTAGGGTTGTGATTAGGGGTGTATTGGGATTAGGGTTAGGTTTGAGGTTAGGGTTGAGATTAGGATTAGGGGTGTGTTGGATTTAGGGTTTTGATTAGGGTTATGGTTAGGGTTGACATTAGGGTTGTTTTGGGGTAAGGGTTGTGATTATGGTTAGGGTTAGTGATTAGGATTATGGATCGGGTTGGGATTAGGGTTAGGGGTGTGTTGGGGTTATGGTTGGAGCTAGAATTGGGGGGTTTCCACTGTTTAGGTACATCAGGGGGTGTCCAAACACGACAGCCAATTTTGCGCTCAAAAAGTCAAATGGTGCTCCCTCCCTTCTGAGCTCTGCCGTGCGCCCAAACAGTGGGTTACCCCCACATATGGGGCATCAGCGTACTTGGGATAAATTGGACAACAACTTCTGGGGTCCAATTTCTCTTGTTACCCTTGTGAAAATAAAAACTTGGGGGCTACAAAATCTTTTTTTGTGGAAAAATATTTTTTTTTATTTTTTATGACTCTGCATTATAAACTTCTGTGAAGCACTTGGGCATTCAAAGTTCTCACCACACATCTATATAAGTTCCTTGGGGGGTCTAGTTTCCAGAACGGGGTCACTTGTGGGGGGTTACTACTGTTTAGGTACATCAGGGGCTATGCAAATGCAACATAACGCCCACAGACCATTCTATCTAAGTCTGCATTCCAAAACGGCGCTCCTTCCCTTCCGAGCTCCACTGTGCGCCCAAACAGTGGTTTACCCCCACATATGGGGCATCAGCATACTCAGAATAAATTGGACAACAACTTTAGTGGTCCAATTTCTCCTGTTACCCTTGTGAAAATAAAAACTTGGGGGCTACAATATCTTTTTTGTGAAAAAAAAAATATTTTTTATTTTCACGACTCTGCATTCTAAACTTCTGTGAAGCACTTGGGCATTCAAAGTTCTCACCACACATCTAGATAAGTTCCTTGGGGGGTCTAGTTTGCAAAATGGGGTCACTTGTGGAGGGTTTCTACTGGTTAGGTACATCAGGGGCTATGCAAATGCAACATAATGCCCGCAGACCATTCTATCAAAGTCTGCATTCCAAAATGGCGCTCCTTCCTTCCGAGCTCTGCCGTGCGCCCAAACAGTGGTTTATCCCCACATATGGGGTACCAGCATACTCAGGACAAATTGGACAACAACTTTTGGGGTCCAATTTCTCTTGTTACCCTTGTGAAAATAAAAACTTGGGGGCTAAAAAAATCATTTTTGTGGATAAAAAAATATTTTTTATTTTCACGACTCTGCATTATAAACTTCTGTGAAGCACTTGGGCATTCAAAGTTCTCACCACACATCTAGATAAGTTCCATGGGGGGTCTAGTTTCCAAAATGGGGTCACATGTGGGGGATTACTACTGTTTAGGCACATCACGGGCTCTCCAAACGCGACATGGCGTCCGATCTCAATTCCAGCCAATTCTACATTGAAAAAGTAAAACGGCACTCCTTCTCTTCCAAGGCAAACAGGAAAAAAAAATCCAGCTTCCAAAAATATCAAGATTTATTGAGGATAAAATCCAAAGTCCAATGACATGGTTCACAGGAGAATGAGTAGCAGCAGGCTACGCGTTTCGAACAATGAGTTCTTTTTCAAAGTGCTTTGAAAAAGAACTCATTGTTCGAAACGCGTAACCTGCTGCTACTCATTCTCCTGTGAACCATGTCATTGGACTTTGGATTTTATCCTCAATAAATCTTGATATTTTTGGAAGCTGGATTTTTTTTTCCTGTTAGCCTTATCGTTCCACGTGATGACTGCACGGTATCCGGGCTTCCCCACAACAAATGCCTAATAGGTGAGCTGGTTTTTCACTTTTTCCTTCTCTTCCAAGCTCTGCGGTGCGCCCAAACAGTAGTTTACCCTCACATATGGGGTATCGACGTATTCAGGAGAAATCGCACAACAACTTTTGTGGTCTAATTTCTCCTGTTACCCTTGTGAAAATAAGAATTTGTGGGCGAAAAGATCATTTTTGTGTAAACAAAAGCGATTTTTTATTTTCACGGCTCTACGTTATAAACTTCTGTGAAGCACTTGGGGGTTCAAAGTGCTCACCACACATCTAGATAAGTTCCTTAAGGGGTCTAGTTTCCAAAATGGTGTCACTTGTGGGGGGTTTCCACTGTTTAGGCACATCAGGGGCTCTCTAAATGTGACATGGCGTCCGATCTCAATTCCAGCCAATTCTGCATTGAAAAAGTCAAACGGCGCTCCTTCACTTCTAAGTTCTGCGGTGCGCCCAAAATGTGGTTTACCCCCACATATGGGGTATTGGCGTATTCAGGAGAAATTGCATAACAAAATTTATGGTTACATTTCTGTTTTTACACTCGTGAAAATAAAAAAAATGGTTCTGAATTAAGATGTTTGCAAAAAAAGTTAAATGTTCATTTTTTCCTTCCACATTGTTTCAGTTCCTGTGAAGCACGTAAAGGGTTAATAAACTTCTTGAATGTGGTTTTAAGAACCTTGAGGGGTGTAGTTTTTAGAATGGTGTCACACTTCATTATTTTCTATCATATAGACCCCTCAAAATGACTTCAAATGTGATGTGGTCCCTAAAAAAAATGGTGTTGTAAAAATGAGAAATTGCTGGTCAATTTTTAAGCCTTATAACTCCCTAACAAAAAAAATTTTGTTTCCAAAATTGTGCTGATGTAAAGTAGACATGTGGGAAATGTTATTTATTAACTATTTTTTGTGACATATCTCTCTGATTTAAGGGCATAAAAATACAAAGTTTGAAAATTGCAAAATTTTAAAAATTTTCGCCATATTTCCGTTTTTTTCATAAATAATCGCAAGTAATATCGAAGAAATGTTACCACTATCATGAAGTACAATATGTCACGAAAATACAATCTCAGAATCAGTGGGATCCGTTGAAGCGTTCCAGAGTTATAACCTCATAAAGTGACTGTGGTAAGAATTGCAAAAATTGGCTTGGTCATTAAGTACCAAATTGGCTCTGTCACTAAGGGGTTAAAGGTGCTCCCTACTGGTTTTACAAGCGAAAGAAGACTTTGCGAAGACATGACGCAGAAGGTCTTGCTTGCAGTGAACTTGCAGACAGAGAGAGAATCTGCACTACTTACTAGAGACTTGGTTCCCTCTTAAAGGGAATGTTTACATGATTGCCTTAATAAAAGTTGAAACGTTAATAATGTTAAAAATTTAGAAAGTTTGATAATGTTGACAGAGACTGAGGACAGGAAAGCTTGAAGTGAACCCGTAGGGATTAGCGAGAGAGTCCTCCTGAGAGATGTAGAAAGATGGTCGGTCCTGCATTGGTGAAGTTGGAACGGAAAGAAAGTTGAATTGTTGTTATAGTATGTTATAGTAGGCCTTTAGTGGGTTCAGCTTATACGCCCTTAAAAGAAAAGTTAAATCAGAGTTTGCACTTAGTAGAATACCCGGCTGGGTACTGAGAGTTATTTATAGTCAAAATGTTATTTAAAAATATTTAATCCTGTTTTTGTTTGTAACGTTCAAGTGTCCTTACCTCCCATAAAGGGAAGCACCTTTTCTATTTACTTGTTCTAAGCATTTCAAAAATTTTGTATGTCTTTTGCTGTATTATATTGTTGTTCTTCTTCCCAGTCCAGGAGTACTGGATTTAACTGGGGGGGAGTGCAGCGCCCCAGAGACCTGGTCGTTGCAGTATGGCACTCTGCCGCTAAGGAGAGTGGCGGTACGTCTGATGGCACTAAGGAGTTCTCCTGACCAGGTATCACCAGAACACATTACACTTCACACTCCGGCCACTAGGGGGAGAAAAAGGCTTTATTTATTGGGCCACTCCTCACATTGGTAAAACTAGGGGCTGGGGAGGAAGTTAGTCAGAAGCTGACTGGGTTGGATTCAGGCAACATCGCATGGCAGGGGGTGTTGCAGGGAGAAGGCACATGGGGGTCCCTATCAGCCGTGGGAACCTGGCAGGTGCCTAGCGAACAGAACAGAATGTAACGGAACCGCGCCTGCACACCCTGCGGCGGTATCCAGGAGAGATACACTGTTACGCTTACCGCTGCTCGTCCGCGTCACGCCGCTTCTGGCCGCCGGCGCGCTGCTCCTGCTTGCGCTGGTCGCGCTTCATTTGGGTCTCGGCGCGTCATGTCTCCTGCTTCTTCTGCAGCGCCGGCTCCTTCCGCCGCTGCTCGTCCCCGCCGCATTACTTCCGGGGGACGGCGCGCTCATCGTCTGCTGGTCCCGCCTCCTCCTCGTCCTGATGGGGATGTGCGGTGTCTGCGCCAGCGCACGGGGGTCTCTGGAGGGCGCCTACGCTCCTGTCTGGCTTCTCCTACTTCCGGGATTCAGCACTCCAACCAATCCCGGTGAGACCCTTACTATTTCAGGCCACCTCCCCTGCTAGGAGGTGCCTGAGTGTCAATTGCTTTTTGCTTTGTCTCTGGCTTCTTCCTGCTCTTGTGCTCGTACCTTCCAGTACTTCTTGTGTTCCCTCCGCCTGTGTGTCTTCTCGTCCTCCCGTCATCCCTTCCGTTTTTGTCTTTGCAGTTTCGCCTTCGTCTCCTGCTTCCCTCCGGTTCAGCTTGTCTACCAGTCTTTGTGTCCTTCATTGTGCTCCAGCTTCCCTACCTCCGTGTATCCCGCTCCTGTGTTCCGTTTAGTGTCTTTTTTATTGTTTCTACTTGAGCCGCCCCTTCTGGTATCTGCTACCGTGGTAGGGTCTTCTTCGGGCCTGCCCCAGCCAGTCCCTGTATAGGGGTTGGTTAACACCTGGTCGCTCGCCCGGAGGGAGTACCTTGCTACGGCCCAGAGGGTCCACTCTCACTTTCGTCTCAGAGAGCGTAACAGAACACTCAGGCCATGGACCCCGCAGGTGCCGCATTTTCTGCCCAAAAGGAATTGGGACATTTGCGCGACAATCAACAGCGCATCATGTCGTTTTTGAAAAATATGGAGTCCCGTTTGACCACAATACAGGCCGCCGACCCAGTTAGTGCTTCACATCTAGCGAGCCTTCAGCAAGAGCTCTCCCAGCAGCGTGATACACAGGCACGCATGCTGACGTATATGGCCTCCATTGACGACCGTTTGTTCAATCTACAGTCTGTCCCTACGCCCCCTATTCAGGTGGTATCACAGGACCCAAACTCTTCTTCCTTATCTCACCCGCCGCCTCGTCTCGGCAAACCTCCCAAGTATAGCGGTGACCCCAAACTCTGTAGGGGGTTCCTTAACCAGTGCCGTCTCCACTTTGAACTCCTTCCCCAGCAATACCCGACTGATCGAGCCAAAGTGGCTTTTATTTTTTCCCATTTAGAGGGAGAGGCCTTAGCCTGGATTAATCCCCTCTGGGAGCGGGACGATCCCATAGTCTCTCAGCTAGCATTTTTTCTGGAGACCTTTCGCAAGGTTTTCGATGAGCCCGGGCGTTTAGCTTCCACCACGGAGTCTCTTTTTAATCTCCAGCAAGGCTCTCTAACGGTAGGCCAATATGCTATTCGCTTTCGCACTTTAGCCTCTGAGCTGGGCTGGAACAACGAGGCTTTGGTCGGGGCTTTTTGGCGGGGCCTGTCCAGTCGGATAAAAGATGAATTGGCTGGACGAGATACTCCCACCTCTTTGGAGGACCTCATAGCCCTCGCTACGCGGATCGATCTACGCTTCCAAGAGCGAACCCGTGAAACTGCCAAGGAGAGGAAACCTGTTCGCTCCCTACCACCAGTCCGTAGGCCGGGGAGTCCGCGCCCTGTGACGTCCTCTGCTCTCTCTGGACCTGAGCCCATGCAAGTAGATCGTGTCAAGATGGCAGAGCAGCGTCGTAGAGAGAGACGTTCCCAAGGGCTCTGCTTTTATTGTGGTAGCGCTGCTCACTTGTTGCGATCCTGCCCTGATCGTCCGGAAAACTCCTCCACCTAGGACAGGTAAGAGAGGCCTCCCTAGGTGTTTCTGATTCCTCTCTACCCCTGTTTTTCTCTGTCTTATTCTTAATCTTAAACGATTTTCCGAGGTTGCGTATGTGGATTCGGGTGCGGCGGGCAACTTTATCAGTCTTGAGGCAGTTCGGAGACTTCGCATATCAGTTATCTCTTTGGATTCCCCTCGTCTGATTGCTTCCGTGGATGGGAGACCCTTACAAGACGCCATCACCCTAATTACGGAGGAGGTCGAACTACAGATCGGGGCCCTACATTGGGAGAAGATCACCTTTTAAGTCCTGCCTCACCTTGCCCATGCTTTGTTACTTGGGTTGCTGTGGCTTCGAACTCATGAACCCACTCTGGACTGGCATTCGGGTGATGTGCTCCGTTGGGGATCTACTTGTCATAAGCGATGCCTATTGTCCGTTAGTCCTGTAGTTCCTCCTCAGACAGTTTCCATTCCCTCCGATTTGCCCTCTCCTTATTGGACTTTTGCCGATGTTTTCGATAAAAAAGAGGCTGAGACTCTTCCGCCACATCGTCCCTACGATTGCCCGATCGAACTTCTTCCCGGGTCCATCCCACCTAGAGGAAGAATTTACCCACTTTCTTCAACTGAGACCAGAGCAATGTCTGAATACATTCAAGAGAACTTGGCTAAAGGTTTCATTCGTAAGTCCTCTTCCCCTGCAGGTGCGGGATTCTTCTTTGTCAAGAAAAAGGATGGTTCGCTTCGACCCTGCATCGACTACAGAGGCTTGAACAACATTACAGTCAAGAACAAGTACCCTCTACCCCTCATTCCAGAGCTCTTTGATCGACTTAGAGGGGCCCGAATTTTTACTAAGTTGGATCTCCGGGGAGCGTACAACCTTGTTCGTATTCGTGCCGGCGATGAATGGAAGACCGCTTTTAACACCCGAGATGGCCATTATGAATACCTGGTCATGCCGTTCGGCCTCTGCAACGCTCCAGCAGTCTTCCAGGAGTTCATTAACGATATTTTCCGTGACCTCCTCTACTCCTGTGTTGTGGTGTATTTGGATGACATCCTGGTTTTTTCTGTGGATCTGCCATCCCACAGAAGAAGTGTTCGTTTGGTCCTGCAACGATTGAGAGAGAATCGTCTGTATGCTAAATATGAGAAGTGTCTCTTCGAACAGACCTCGCTGCCTTTTCTTGGTTACATAATCTCGGATTCCGGTCTCAAGATGGACCCTGAGAAAGTGAATGCCATTCTCAATTGGCCACGGCCCTATGGAATAAAAGCTATCCAACGGTTCCTGGGATTTGCTAATTACTACAGGCAGTTCATATCCCATTTCTCGTCTGTGATTCAGCCGCTTTCTGCTCTTACCCACAAGGGCTCCAACCCAAAGACTTGGTCCCCGGAGGCCGAGAATGCCTTTGTTCTTCTGAAGCAGTCTTTTTCGTCCGCCCCAGTATTGCACCATCCTGAGGTTAACAAGCCATTCGTTCTAGAGGTGGATGCCTCCTCCACTGGAGCTGGAGCGGTGCTCTCTCAAAGATCCTCTACGGGTCGACTGGTTCCTTGCGGATTCTTCTCTAAAACATTTTCTGCCTCCGAACGCAATTATACCATCGGAGACCGTGAACTTTTGGCTATCAAGTTGGCTCTGGAGGAGTGGAGACATCTTCTAGAGGGAGCAGTTCATCCTTTCGTTATTTTCTCTGACCACAAAAATTTGGCCTATCTTCAAACTGCTCAGAGACTAAATCCACGACAAGCTCGATGGTCTTTGTTCTTTGCTCGCTTCGACTTTGAGCTTCGCTTCCGGCCTGGTGACAGAAATATCAAGGCAGACGCACTTTCCAGACTTTCGCAGCCTGAAGAGGTCGATGAAGAACCAGCTTATATTCTGGATCCTTGCAAGGTCGTCACGGTGGCTCCTGTAAGCATGATCCATCCTCCTCCGGGTAAGACCTTTATGGCCGAGGGGGACAGAGAGAAGGTGCTTCACTGGGGACATTCCTCAAAGTTAGCAGGCCATGCTGGCATAAAGAAGACCCACCTTCTCATTACCCGCTACTATTGGTGGCCAGCGTTACGTCAAGATATCGAGGAGTTTATCGCCTCTTGTTCTTCATGCGCTAAGAATAAAGTGCCTAGACGATCTCCTCACGGAGGCTTGCTTCCTCTTCCCGTCCCGTCTAGTCCGTGGCAGCATATAGCCATGGACTTCATCACCGATCTACCGAATTCCTCTGGTTGTACAGTCATCCTTACAGTGGTGGACCGGTTTTCCAAGATGGCCCATTTTGTTTCTCTGTCCGGTCTACCTTCGGCTCCAAAGTTGGCGAAGGTCTTTGCTTCAGAAATCTTCAAACTCCACGGTTTTCCTCAAAACATCGTGTCTGACAGAGGTGTACAATTTACATCTCATTTTTGGAGGGCTTTATGCAACCTCTTAAAAGTGACTTTAGACTTTTCTTCGGCCTACCATCCTCAGACTAATGGACAAGCAGAACGAACAAATCAAATTGTGGCCGCCTACCTTCGTCACTTTTCTAACGTCCATCAGAATGATTGGGTCAGTCTTTTGCCTTGGGCTGAGTTTGCATACAATAATCACTCTCAAGAATCCTCTGCTAAATCTCCTTTTTTCATTGTGTTTGGTCAACATCCGAATATGCCTCTCCCAGTTTCCTCAGCGTCTGCAGTACCAGCTGCTGATGCAGTAATTTCGGACTTTTCTTCTATATGGGGAGAGGTTAAAGAAGCACTTGAGATGGCATCTCTGAGGATGAAAAGACATGCAGACAAAAGACGTTTAGATTCTTCCCCGTTTTCGCCCGGTGACAAAGTCTGGCTTTCTTCACGGTACATTAGACTAAAGATTCCTTCTTGTAAACTTGGTCCTCGCTACATCGGTCCATTTGAGATTCTGAGTCGAGTCAACGATGTTGCCTTCAAGCTGAAGCTGCCCGCCTCGCTCCGTATTCCCAATACCTTTCACGTGTCTTTGCTCAAACCTGTTATTTTTAACCGCTTCCATACATCTTCCTGTATCTCTCCTCAGCCCGCTCGTGCTGATAACATTTTTGAAGTGAGAGATATTTTGGCTATGAATAGGGTTCGAGGGAGAAAATTCTTTTTGGTGGATTGGATGGGTTTCGGTCCCGAGGAGAGATCTTGGGAGCCGCTGGAGAATATTAATGCACCTCGTCTTCTAAACAAATTTCTATCTAGTTTTGGGAGAGGGGATCTTAAAGAGGGGGTACTGTTACGCTTACCGCTGCTCATCCGCGTCACGCCGCTTCTGGCCGCCGGCGCGCTGCTCCTGCTTGCGCTGGTCGCGCTTCATTTGGGTCTCGGCGCGTCGTGTCTCCTGCTTCTTCTGCGGCGCCGGCTCCTTCCGCCGCTGCTCGTCCCCGCCGCATTACTTCCGGGGGACGGCGCGCTCATCGTCTGCTGGTCCCGCCTCCTCCTCGTCCTGATGGGGATGTGCGGTGTCTGCGCCGGCGCGCGGGGGTCTCTGGAGGGCGCCTACGCTCCTGTCTGGCTTCTCCTACTTCCGGGATTCAGCACTCCAACCAATCCCGGTGAGACCCTTACTATTTCAGGCCACCTCCCCTGCTAGGAGGTGCCTGAGTGTCAATTGCTTTTTTCTTTGTCTCTGGCTTCGTCCTGCTCTTGTGCTCGTACCTTCCAGTACTTCTTGTGTTCCCTCCGCCTGTGTGTCTTCTCGTCCTCCCGTCATCCCTTCCGTTTTTGTCTTTGCAGTTTCGCCTTCGTCTCCTGCTTCCCTCCGGTTCAGCTTGTCTACCAGTCTTTGTGTCCTTCATTGTGCTCCAGCTTCCCTACCTCCGTGTATCCCGCTCCTGTGTTCCGTTTAGTGTCTTTTTTATTGTTTCTACTTGAGCCGCCCCTTCTGGTATCTGCTACCGTGGTAGGGTCTTCTTCGGGCCTGCCCCAGCCAGTCCATGTATAGGGGTTGGTTAACACCTGGTCGCTCGCCCGGAGGGAGTACCTTGCTACGGCCCAGAGGGTCCACTCTCGCTTTCGTCTCAGAGAGTGTAACATACACGAAGGGAAGGATATTGTGGAACAGTGTAAACGAGATCAAGCACAAAGGAGAGCCAGTAGGAGTCGTGCCGAGAGAGAGAGGCAACATCTTACTGAGGCGCGTAGTCGGTGGCCGGAACACCGCAGGAGTAACTGACTTCAGGCCTTACTTCAAACTCCACCGCACAGTTAATTATAGGTTGGCTGTCTACCTTACTACACCTATGAAGACATAGGGGGCAACGCGTGGAGAGGGGCGTCTCTAGGGTCCCGGAAGAGCTCAGAGCCTTCCCGTCATACGGGTGGTGTCCTAGCCATAACATACCTGGGGAAGTTAGAAACTAGTAACATCTGGAACTAAAGAACGAGAGAGAGCTGTAGAGAACGAACGAATGAGAACAGCAGTTGTGAGGACAATTCCGAATGCTCAGCAGGGTAGGACTACAACACACAGGCGCTAGTGGTAGGCAACGATTTCCATCTGGATGTGCCCATCGGACCGGCCGGTCTCTGACAGCCCTGTTAAACGTGCTCTGGATTGAGGATCCTGAAGTCTTCAGTAAAGAGGTAAAGAGACTGTAATCCTGTGTCCTCGTTATTGCCTGCACCTCACACCATCACCATCCACCTTACTGGGAAGCCCTGGGGACATACTTCACCTGGGGGAAGTTATACCATCCAGCTGCCATTCCATCACCCCAGCGGGCCCCACAGCAGCGTTGGTCACCCTGACCGAACACCACTGGTGGTGTCACGAACCCCTGACAGACTGTACCACCACCTTCATTGGACGCGCCTTAGCAGGGTCGCGGACCGGGTCTAGCCACCGTGACAGCCTCAGAACCGAACCAGGGAGGCCCGGTACCGAGAATCCGTGGCCCTGTGTCTGGGGGCGCTCCAGTATCACAGCCAGCCACATTCTGCCACTTACATTGTGTAGTGTTATACACTGGGCCTGAGTTTTGGTGCAGTCTCCCCCAATAAAAGGGGAGATTTAAATTGTCACTAAGTGGATCTACGTCTGTTCTTTTAGTTTGTCGTATATCATCCAGCCACGTTCTCCCACTTACATTGTGTACTGTTATACACTGGGCCTGAGTTTTGGTGCAGTCTCCCCCCCCCAAAAAAGGGAGATTTAAATTGTCACAAAGTGGATCTGCATCAGTTCTGTTAGTTTGTCGTATATCTTCCAGCCACGTTCTGCCACTTACATTGTGTAGTGTAATACACTGGGCCTGAGTTTTGGTGCAGTCTCCCCCAAAAATAGGGAGATTTAAATTGTCACTAAGTGGATCTATGTCAGTTCTGTTAGTTTGTCGTATATCTTCCAGCCACGTTCTGCCACTTACATTGTGTAGTGTAATACACAGGATCTGAGTTTTGGTGCAGTCTCCCCCAAAAAAAGGGAGATTTAAATTGTCACTAAGTGGATCTACGTCAGTTCTGTTAGTTTGTCATATCACAGCCAGCCACATTCTGCCACTTACATTGTGTAGTGTTATACACTGGGCCTGAGTTTTGGTGTAGTCTCCCCCCCAAAAAAGGGAGATTTAAATTGTCACTAAGTGGATCTACATTAGTTATGTTAGTTTGTCGTATATCAGCCAGCCACGTTCTGCCTCTTACATTGTGTAGTGTTATATACTGGGCCTGAGTTTTGGTGCAGTCTCCCCCAAAAATAGGGAGATTTAAATTGTCACTAAGTGGATCTATGTCAGTTCTGTTAGTTTGTCGTAAATTATCCAGCCACGTTCTGCCACTTACATTGTGTAGTGTTATACACTGTTCCTGAGTTTTGGTGCAGTCTTCCCCCCAAAAAAAGGAGATTTAAATTGTCACAAAGTGGATCTACGTCTGTTCTGTTAGTTTGTCGTATATCTTCCAGCCACGTTCTGCCACTTACGTTGTGTAGTGTTATACAATGGGCCTGAGTTTTGGTGCAGTCTCCCCCCCAAAAAAGGGAGATTTAAATTGTCACAAAGTGGATCTACGTCAGTTCTGTTAGTTTGTCGTATATCATCCAGCCACGTTCTCCCACTTATATTGTGCAGTGTTATATACTGGGCCTGAGTTTTGGTGCAGTCTCCCCTCAAAAAAAGGGAGATTTAAATTGTCACAAAGTGGATCTACGTCAGTTCTGTTAGTTTGTCTTATATCTTCCAGCCACGTTCTGCCACTTACATTATGTAGTGTTATACACTGGGCCTGAGTTTTGGTGCAGTCTCCCCCCAAAAAAAGGGAGATTTAAATTGTCACTAAGTGGATCTACGTCAGTTCTGTTAGTTTGTCGTATCACAGCCAGCCACGTTCTCCCACTTACACTGTGTAGTGTTATACACTGGGCCTAAGTTTTGGTGCAGTCTCCCCCCCAAAAAAGGGAGATTTAAATTGTCACAAAGTGGATCTACGTCAGTTCTCTTAGTTTGTCGTATATCTTCCAGCCACGTTCTGCCACTTACATTGTGTAGTGTTATACACTGGGCCTGAGTTTTGGTGCAGTCTCCCCCCCAAAAAAGGGAGATTTAAATTGTCACTAAGTGGATCTACGTCAGTTCTGTTAGTTTGTCGTATATCTTCCAGCCACGTTCTGCCACTTACATTGTGTAGTGTTATACACTGGGCCTGAGTTTTGGTGCAGTCTCCCCCCCAAAAAAGGGAGATTTAAATTGTCACTAAGTGGATCTACGTCAGTTCTGTTAGTTTGTCGTATCACAGCCAGCCACGTTCTCCCACTTACATTGTGTAGTGTTATACACTGGGCCTAAGTTTTGGTGCAATCTCCCCCCCAAAAAAGGGAGATTTAAATTGTCACTAAGTGGATCTATGTCAGTTCTGTTAGTTTGTCGTATCACAGCCAGCCACGTTCTCCCACTTACATTGTGTAGTTTTATACACTGGGCCTGAGTTTTGGTGCAATCTCCCCCAATAAAAGGGGAGATTTAAATTGTCACTAAGTGGATCTACGTCTGTTCTGTTAGTTTGTCGTATATCATCCAGCCACGTTCTCCCACTTACATTGTGTAGTGTTATACACTGGGCCTGAGTTTTGGTGCAGTCTCCCCCAAAAAAAGGGAGATTTAAATTGTCACTAAGTGGATCTACGTCAGTTCTGTTAGTTTGTCGTATATCTTCCAGCCACGTTCTGCCACTTACATTGTGTAGTGTTATACACTGGGCCTGAGATTTGGTGCAGTCTCCTCCCAAAAAAGGGAGATTTAAATTGTCACAAAGTGGATCTACGTCAGTTCTGTTAGTTTGTCGTATCACAGCCAGCCACGTTCTGCCACTTACATTGTGTAGTGTTATACACTGGGTCTGAGTTTTGGTGCAATCTCCCCCAATAAAAGGGGAGATTTAAATTGTCACTAAGTGGATCTACGTCTGTTCTGTTAGTTTGTCGTATATCATCCAGCCACGTTCTCCCACTTACATTGTGTAGTGTTATACACTGGGCCTGAGTTTTGGTGCAGTCTCCCCCCCCCAAAAAAAGGGGGACTTAAATTGTCACAAAGTGGATCTACGTCAGTTCTGTTAGTTTGTCGTATATCTTCCAGCCACGTTCTGCCACTTACATTGTGTAGTGTTATACACTGGGCCTGAGTTTTGGTGCAGTCTCCCCCCCAAAAAAGGGAGATTTATATTGTCACTAAGTGGATCTACATCAGTTCTGTTAGTTTGTCGTATCACAGCCAGCCACGTTCTCCCACTTACATTGTGTAGTGTTATACACTGGGCCTAAGTTTTGGTGCAGTCTCCCCCCCAAAAAAGGGAGATTTAAATTGTCACAAAGTGGATCTACGTCAGTTCTGTTAGTTTGTCGTATATCATCCAGCCACGATCTCCCACTTACATTGTGTAGTGTTATACACTGGGCCTGAGTTTTGGTGCAGTCTCCCCCCTAAAAAAAGGGAGATTTAAATTGTCACAAAGTGGATCTACGTCAGTTCTGTTAGTTTGTCGTATATCTTCCAGCCACGTTCTGCCACTTACATTGTGTAGTGTTTTACACTGGGCCTGAGATTTGGTGCAGTCTCCCCCCCAAAAAAAGGAGATTTAAATTGTCACAAAGTGGATCTACGTCAGTTCTGTTAGTTTGTCGTATATCTTCCAGCCATGTTCTGCCACTTACATTGTGTAATGTTATACACTGAGCCTGAGTTTTGGTGCAGTCTCCCCCCCAAAAAAAAGGAGATTTAAATTGTCACTAAGTGGATCTACGTCAGTTCTGTTAGTTTGTCGTATCACAGCCAGCCACGTTCTGCCACTTACATTGTGTAGTGTTATACACTGAGCCTGAGTTTTGGTGCAGTCTCCCCCCCCAAAAAAAGGAGATTTAAATTGTCACTAAGTGGATCTACGTCAGTTCTGTTAGTTTGTCGTATCACAGCCAGCCACGTTCTGCCACTTACATTGTGTAGTGTTATACACTGGGTCTGAGTTTTGGTGCAATCTCCCCCAATAAAAGGGGAGATTTAAATTGTCACTAAGTGGATCTACGTCTGTTCTGTTAGTTTGTCGTATATCATCCAGCCACGTTCTCCCACTTACATTGTGTAGTGTTATACACTGGGCCTGAGTTTTGGTGCAGTCTCCCCCCCCAAAAAAAAGGGAGACTTAAATTGTCACAAAGTGGATCTACATCAGTTCTGTTAGTTTGTCGTATATCTTCCAGCCACGTTCTGCCACTTGCATTGTGTAGTGTTATACACGGGGCCTGAGTTTTGATGCAGTCTCCCCCCAAAAAAGGGAGATTTAAATTGTCACTAAGTGGATCTACGTCAGTTCTGTTAGTTTGTCGTATCTGTTATGATCCGGTGACCTAGGAGCTGCATGAGAACTTTCACTGGAGAAAGTGGCCACTGTACTGACTACAATCCTGAACTTAACACCAAAACTAGAAGTAGCCGTGGAGTGTACCTAACACACCTAGACACCTCGTCACAGCCGGAGAACTAAATACCCCTAAAGATGGAAATAGGAATACTATCTTGCCTCAGAGAAAATCCCCAAAGGATAGACAGCCCCCCACAAATATTGGCGGTGAGTCGGAGAGGAAAAAACGTACACAGGCAGAAAAACAGGATTAGCACAGGAGGCCACTCTAGCTAGATAGGACAGGATAGGACAGAGTTCTGTGCGGTCAGTATAAAAACCCTTCAAAACATCCACAGCAGAATATACAAAAACTTCCTACATCTTACTAAAAGATGTAGGAGCGTAAATCTGCAACTCCAGTGAATCCTACAATCAGAGCAGGAATAAAACTGAAACAAGCACACTGGCAGTGTGCCACAAAAACAAAAACCAAACACTTATCTTTGCTGAAATAGGCAGCGAGCAGGAGAAGCCAGAAAGTGAACCAACACTTCACAAGGAACATTGACTACTGGCAAGGGCTAAAGGATCCTGCCCACTTAAATATCTCAGTCAGAATTGTAATCATCCGATACAACTGGCCAGGTCTGTGACTCAGAGACAACTGCATTCCCACCTACAACCACTGGAGGGAACCCAAGAGCAGAATTCACAACACGTATCACAGCCAGCCACATTCTGCCACTTACATTGTGTTTTGTTATACACTGGGCCTGAGTTTTGGTGCAGTCTCCCCCCCAAAAAAGGGAGATTTAAATTGTCACTAAGTGGATCTACGTCAGTTCTGTTAGTTTGTCGTATATCAGCCAACCACGTTCTGCCACTTACATTGTGTAGTGTTATATACTGGGCCTGAGTTTTGGTGCAGTCTCCCCCCAAAAATAGGGAGTTTTAAATTGTCACTAAGTGGATCTACGTCAGTTCTGTTAGTTTGTCGTATATCATCCAGCCACGTTGTGCCACTTACATTGTGTAGCGTTATACACTGTGCCTGAGTTTTGGTGCAGCCTTCCCCCAAAAAAAGGGAGATTTAAATTGTCACAAAGTGGATCTACGTCAGTTCTGTTGGTTTGTCGTATATCTTCCAGCCACGTTCTGCCACTTACATTGTGTAGTGTTATACAATGGGCCTGAGTTTTGGTGCAGTCTCCCCCCAAAAAAAGGGAGATTTAAATTGTCACTGAGTGGATCTACGTCAGTTGTGTTAGTTTGTCGTATCACAGCCAACCACGTTCTGCCACTTACATTGTGTAGTGTTATACACTGGGCCTGAGTTTTGATGCAGTCTCCCCCCCAAAAAAGGTAGATTTAAATTGTCACTAAGTGGATCTACATCAGTTCTGTTAGTTTGTTGTATATCTTCCAGCCACGTTCTGCCACTTACATTGTGTAGTGTTATACACTGGGCCTGAGTTTTGGTGCAGTCTCACCCCCAAAAAAGGGAGATTTAAATTCTCAACAAGTTTATATACAACTTCTACCTTGTTTTGCAGTACCATATAACGTTATTTTGGTTAGATTGTTATTTTGGTTAGATTTTCCCAAAAATGAGGAAGTCTGGTGGAAGAGGCCATGGGCGGTCGTTGCCAGCTGGTAATGATGGTGGTGGTGGTGGTGGAGCATCTGGTGGTAGTGGGAAAAGCAAAATAGCACCAAAGGCTCGAGGTGTTGAGCCAGCGTCATCTTCTGGTTACACAAGGCTACCTCAAAGGCTCCCTTATCTGGGAGTAGGAAAACAGCTTTTAAAACCAGAGCAGCAGGAAAAAGTTTTGGCTTTCCTTGCTGACTCAGCCTCTAGCTCTTTCGCTTCCTCTTCAGAAAGTTCGAAATATAAAAGCAGCGAGTCGTCAGTGGATGCTCCCGGTCAGGAACAAGTCGCTTCCTTGTGTCCTTCACCCAAACCAAAAGATAAGGATGCAGCAGGCGACACTACAATTTACTCCATGGAGCTCTTTACACATACCGTGCCTGGGTTAGAAAGGGAAATTGTTAACAGCCCATTACAAGAAGAATCGGACATGGAGTGCACTGATGCACAGCCACAGCTAGATTATTATGCTGTTCCATTGACTCAGATCACTACATTGCCCTCGCAGTGTACTGAACCAGTATCTGACCCTAATGAGACTATGGTGCCCTGTCACGAACGCTATAGCACCTTACACGGTGACACAGAGGAAGGTGCACATGACATTGAAGAAAAGGTGATAGATGACCCAGTTGTTGACCCAGATTGGCAGCCATTGGGGGAAGAGCGTGCTGCTGCCAGTAGCTCAGAAGCGGAGGACGATGATCCGCAGCAGCCATCTACATCACAACAGCTTTCATCTGGCAGGCCCGTATCAGGCCAAAAACGTTTGTCAAAAACAAAAACAGTTTTAGGACAGTGTGGCCATCCGGTGAAAGTAGCACAGCGTGCAATGCCTGAAAAGGTATTCCATAGTAGGAAGAGTGCAGTGTGGGAATTTTTTAACCAAGATCCGAATGATCATTGCAAAGTTATCTGTAAGAAATGCTCAAAGACCTTTAGCAGAGGGAAGAATCTCCAAAATTTAAATACAACGTGCATGCTTAGACATTTGACCAGCATGCACTTGCAAGCCTGGACTAACTACCAAACGTCCCGTACCATTGGTGCACCTGCTCAGAATGAGGGTAGTGAGCAACGCTACATTGCTTCCCTCACTGTAAGCCCACCGGTTAGGACACCACCAGCAGATAATGTGGAGGTATCGTCGCAAGGCCAAAGCAGTCAGGGAATCACAAGGTTCTTGGTAGGAAACACTGTATGTAGGCCAACATCAAGAATACCATCACCAACCCTCTCTCAATCTGCCATGTCCACCACCACCCCCGCTAGTTCCACCATATGCAGCTCTCCAGTCCAGCTCACCCTACAAGAGACTCTCGTTAGGAAAAGAAAGTACCCATCCTCTCATCCGTGTACACAGGGTTTGAATGCCCAGATTGCTAGACTAATCTCGTTAGAGATGATGCCCTACCGGTTGGTTGAAAGCAAAGCTTTCAAAGCCCTGATGGCCTACGCAGTACCACGCTATGACCTACCCAGTCGACACTTCTTTGTGAGAAAAGCCATCCCAGCCCTCCACCATCATGTCAAAGACCGCATTGTTCATGCACTGAGGCAATCAGTCAGTAGAAAGGTGCTCCTCACAACAGATGCATGGACCAGTAGGCATGGCCAGGGATGTTACGTGTCCATCACGGCGCACTGTGTTAATGTGGTGGATGCAGGGTCCACAGGGGACAGCCATAGCGGGACAGTTCTGCCTAGCCCACGGTCTAGGAAACAGTTGGCTGTAGGCGTTCGCCATCCCTCCTCCTCCTCCTCCTCCTCCAGAAGCGAAAGCTTGTCCACAGCGTGCAGTCGCACGACCACTCCATCCGCAGCTGCCAGTGTTGCACACGAGGTGTCCCATTATGGAACAGCTAGTGGTAAGCGTCAGCAGGCTGTGTTAGAAATGAAGTGTTTGGGCGACAACAGACACACCGCGGAAGTACTGGCCGAGTACTTGCAGCAAGAAACTCACTCATGGCTGGGCAGTGTACATCTTGAGGCAGGCAAGGTAGTCAGTGATAACGGAAGGAATTTTATGGCTGCCATAGCCATTTCAGAAATGAAACACATACCTTGCCTGGCTCACACCTTGAACCTGGTGGTGCAGTGCTTCCTGAAAAATTATCTGGGGTTACCAGCCCTGCTACTGAAGGTGCGAAAACTTTGCTCGCACATCCACCGGTCGCCCGTACACTCCAGCCATATGCTGAACCATCAGCGATCGCTGAATCTTCCCCAGCACCGCCTAATAATCGACGTTGCAACAAGGTGGAACTCCACACTGCACATGTTTCAGAGGCTGTGCGAACAGAGGCATGCTGTAATTTATTTGTGGGAGGATACACATACACGGGCAGGCAGTTGGATGGCAGACATGGAGTTGTCTGGTGTGCAGTGGTCGAAGCTACAAGACCTCTGTCAAGTCCTTCAGTGTTTTGAGGAATGCACACAGCTGGTAAGTGCAGATGACGCCATCATAAGCATGAGCATCCCACTAATGCGTCTGCTGATGCAAAGTTTGACGCACATTAAGGAGCAGGCGTCTGCAGCCGAGAAGGAGGGAAGCCTTGATGACAGTCAGCCATTGTCTGCTCAGGGAACTCTCCTGGACGAGGTGGCGAATGAAGAGGAGGAGGAGGAGGATGATGGGGATGAATATTTATGGGAGGATGATGCTTCTCAGGGGGCAATAGAAACTGGTGGCGTTGCAAGGTCAGGTACAGGGTTTTTGCGGGACACAAGTGATGTTGATTTTGCAAGAAAGTGCTCCTCAACCCAGCACAAGCAGTGAATTGACACCTGGAACATTGGCCCACATGGCTGAGTATGCCTTGCGTATCTTAAATAGGGACTCCCGCATTATCAAAATGATGACCGATGACGATTACTGGTTGGCCTGCCTCCTGGATCCACGATACAAAGAAAAATTACAAAATATCATGCCACATGAGAACCTTGAGCAAATATTGACTACCAAACAAGCAACTCTTGTAGACGGTTTGGTTCAGGCTTTCCCAGCACACAGCGGCGGTGTAGGTTCTCACATGAGCTGTAGGGGGCAACATGGCAGAGGTGTAAGAGGTGCACAAATCCGAAGTGGCGAAGTGCTGCATCGATTCAAAGTGACAGGAGACAGCATTTGTCCAGTATGGTTACGAACTATTTTTCCTCCCTTATCAATGTTCTCCCTCACAGGTCATTCCCCTTTGATTACTGGGCATCTAAAATAGACACCTGGCCTGAATTGGCAGAATATGCATTACAGGAGCTCGCTTGTCCAGCTGCTAGGGTGCTATCAGAAAGAGTCTTCAGTGCTACTGGTTCAATACTGACCGAAAAAAGGACACGTCTGGCTACCCGAAATGTTGATGATCTAACCTTTATTAAAATGAACCAATCATGGATTTCAAATTATTTTGCCCCACCTTTTCCTGCTGACACGTAGCTTGCCTGAAAAATGTCTTGCTTTTGGCCTCCTCTTACCGACTGCTCCAATTCCTCCATTTGCAGCTGGTGAATGTCCACCATAGGCCATTTTTATACCTCCCTAAATGGGCTGACTCACCCCACAGGGCCGTGGTCACCACTTGGCGCAAGCACCCGTGCAAGTGCCGTTTGCCTGGACAGGTGGGTGTGCCCACTCTTGGGCGATGGCACTGGCACAGGGTCCCTCATAGTACAATGAAGTGTCTCTAACGGTGGTGGTGCACAACCAACATCAGGCGCACCATCGTAATATGAGGGGCCCTGTGCCAGTACCGCTGCCCACGAGAGAGTGTTCCCCCCCAGCTCGAACAGTGCTCTACCACTTGCAAAACTTACCTCTCCCTGCTCCACAATTGTGTAGTCTGTGCTGTTAAGTCCTTCAATGGCACTGCCAATACAAATTTGTTGAAATGATAGATGATAGTAAAAATATACCGGGGCCCTGGCCTCCATTTAGACCGGTTAATGCTTTGCGCCAAATACCACTCTCTGCTACTCAGCAGAGGAGCCCACCCTTGTACCTAGCTATGCCACCTGTTTATTTATGAACAATTTATTGGCAGGCATTTAGCCCACTTTATTATTTTGGCCTACTAACTGTGTCAGCCAGTCATTACAGTTGTCCTCCACTGAATAAAGCAATGCCGCCTGTTTAGTTCTGTTACCAATTTTGAACTGCATATAGCCTACTTACTTATTTGGGCCTAGTCAGCCACTCCTTAGTAACTGTGTTCTCCACTGAACAAAGCTATGCCGCCTGTGTACTCCTGTTACCAATTTTGAACTGCATTTAGCCTACTTTTTTATTTTTTTATTTTAGGCCTACTAAGTCTGTCTGCGCCATTCAATACAGTTGTCCTCCACTGAACAAAGCTATGCCGCCTGTGTACTCCTGTTACCAATTTTGAACTGCATTTAGCCTACTTTTTTATTTTAGGCCTACTAAGTCTCTCTGCACCAATCAATACAGTTGTCCTCCACTGAACAAAGCTATGGCGCCTGTGTACTCCTGTTACCAATTTTGAACAGCATTTAGCCTACTTATTTATTTTAGGCCTGCTAAGTCTGTCTGCGCCACTCAATACAGTTGTCCTCCACTGAACAAAGCTATGGCGCCTGTGTACTCCTGTTACCAATTTTGAACTGCATTTAGCCTACTTATTTATTTTAGGCCTACTAAGTCTGTCTGCGCCACTTAATACAGTTGTCCTCCTCTGAACAAAGCTATGCCGCCTGTGTACTCCTGTTACCAATTTTGAACTGCATTTAGCCTACTTTTTTATTTTAGGCCTACTAAGTCTGTCTGCGCCACTCAATACAGTTGTCCTCCACTGAACAAAGCTATGGCGCCTGTGTACTCCTGTTACCAATTTTGAACTGCATTTAGCCTACTTATTTATTTTAGGCCTACGAAGTCTGTCTGCGCCACTTAATACAGTTGTCCTTCACTGAACAAAGCTATACCGCCTGTGTACTCCTGTTACCAATTTTGAACTGCATTTAGCCTACATTTTTATTTTAGGCCTACTAAGTCTGTCTGCGCCACTCAACACAGTCGCCCTCCACTGAACAAAGCTATGCCGCCTGTGTACTCCTGTTACCAATTTTGAACTGCATTTAGCCTACTTTATTATTTGGGCCTATATCTGTGTTTCCTCCTCATCCTGCCCATTGCCCAGCCACTGCTTGATGAGTCTGCTGGTACATTGACCCAGACCACTACATTCCCCTTGCACTATACACAGCCAGAATCGGACCCTGCTGAAAGTCAGGTTCCCCTTCCCGCATACTATACCACCTTACACAGGGACAAAGAGAAAGGTGCAGATAAAAGTGCAGGTTCCTTCATCAGGTGGGGGGGCATACTCGTTGGCACTGGCACAGGGTCCCTCATAGTACGCAAAAGTGTCTCTGGCAGTGGGAGGCGCCACCCGCCGTCAAACACACTGCCGTACTATGAGGGGCCCTGTGCCAGTGCCAACTAGTGGGCCCCCCTACTTGCTCGGGATCCCAGCACTTGCAAAGTTGAAATACTTACCTCTCCCTGCTCCACCGCCGTGACGAGTTCCGCGTTTCCTGGGCCCACGAAAATCTTGAGCCAGTCCTACCCCCCCACAACTTTAGCCAAATGACCCCCTGTTTTCAATTATTTTAAAGTAAATTAAGATTGACAAGCTTCAGTAATACGAATTGATGTTTTTGGCATTAAAATGGGCACTGTAGGTGTTTTCCTGTCCTCCACTCACTGCCGACTTTGATTCCCCATTGACTTGCACTGGGTTTCGTGTTTCGGTCGGCCCCCGACTTTTCGAAATAATCAGCCGATTTCACCCGACCCGACTTTTGAGAAAGTTGGGTTTCGCGAAACCCGACTCGATCCTAAAAAAATAAAAGTCGCTCAACTCTAATGCCTACAATTGTGAATATTTGGCTTTCTATTTATTGTCAAACAAACAAAAAATAGGACAAAATAACTGAAAACTTCAGTGTTCATAACTATTTACCCCCCTAAAGTCATACTTTCTAGAGCCTCCTTTTGCAGCAATTCCAGCTGCAAGATTCGCTTTGGAAAAATAATAATAATAATTTTATTTCTATAGCGCTAACATATTCCGCAGCACTTTACATTTTAGAGGGGACTTGTACAGACAATAAAAGACATTAAAGAATAATAATAATCACATAAATCAACAGATACCAAGAGGAATGAGGGCCCTGCTCGCAAGCTTAGAATATTTGGATAAGTCTCTATGAGCTTTCCACATTTTGCCACTGTTATTTGTGCTTATTCCTTAAAGCAAAACTGATCCAGTTCCTTCAAGTTAGATGGGTACCTCTGGTGAACAGCAATCTTCAAGTCTGATTACAGATTCTCAATTTGATTAAGGTCTGGGCTTTGACTACTCTACTCCAAAACATTTACACATTTCCCCTTAAACCACTTGAGTGTTGCTTTAGCAGTATTCTTTGGGTCATTGTCTTGTTGGAAGGTGAACCTCAGTCCCTGTCTCAAATCACTGAAAGACTGAAACATTTTGCTAAAGAATATCCCTGTATTTTGCACAATCCATCTTCCTCTCAACTCAGACCATTTTCTCTGTCCCTGCTGCCGAAAATACATCCCCACAGTATAATGCTGCCACCACCATGTTTTACTGTGGGGATGATGTTCTTGCGGTGATGAGCGGTGTTGGTTTAGCTCCAGACACAGCATTTATTTTGGTGGCCAAAACTTGAATTTTGATCTCACTTGACAACAGCACCTTACATCACACATTTGAGAAGTCTCCCACATGTCTTTTGGCAAACTCAAAATGACCCTTACAATGTTTACATGTAAGTAAAGGCTTTTTTTCTGCCCACTCTTCCATAAAAGCCACCTCTATGCAGTGTACAGCTTATTGTGGTTAAATAGACAGATACTCCAGTCTCTGCTTGGTTACACTGCAGCTCCTTCAGGTTGACTCCCTTTCACTAAGCATGTAACTTATGAAGGTAATTGCTTGCACAAGCAATTTTTAGGGGATTCATAGCAAAAGGGGTGAATACATATGTGTAAGGGGTATACCAGGACCGCGTGATGCTCCACTCCCTTTCCTCATGTTAATATTACATTATTCATATGACTGTATATATAATTGCATGATGCTGCTATGTGTATATATGTATATATATATATATATATATCTATGTGTTGTGCAGAAAGGGACAGTGCAGTTATAGAATTAGCCACCAGAGGGTGGCATAGTAGAATAGGAATATAAGTTTAGTATAACAAATAGTTAACATATTAGGGGCCAGTTGTGGGTAAGATAGGAGTATTTCCTTATTTGAGTTCAATAGGCCCAGGGAGCCCAGACAGCCCAGTAGGGCCAGAGTGCTCAGGCAGTCCTGTAGGGCTCTAGAGCCCGGGGCAACACAGTTAACTCTGTAACATTCAAGCTAGAAGCCCAGTCGTCCAAGGCCAGCAGGTCAGAAATTGCAGCAGCACAGGAGCGCTGGTGGCTCTATCATGTGGCTGCTTACTACATGGGCAGATGCCCTTATGTCTGGTGTGAAACGGACAAGGGAATCCTAAAAGTAGTGAAGCTGGACAGGGAGGACGCTGCGGTCCTGGACAAGATGGCATGACCTGGGAACATGCTGAAGGACATGAGGGAGAGCACAGGAAAAGTGAAGGATAAAAGCTGTGTGGAACCCTATGTCGATGCTGTAATTGATTTGAACGTGCTGAGTAAGTTTAAAGTTAGAACTGGACTCTGTCTGTATTTGTGTGCAATCGCTGGAAGTGAGCCTGCAACAGACAAGAGGTGACTCTAATGGCTCGGAGAATAGAGAGACAGGTACGCTGACAAAGAGACACTTTTCATGTGGCGGGAGACCGGGGCGCATATAAACAAATACTCTCAGCCATGACTACGGCCCTGGCTCGCCTTACATATGCACATGTCAATTATTAGTTATTTGATCCCATAAATGTAATTTATACATATATTTTTCTCACTTCACCAACTTAGACTATTTAGTGCTGATGCATCACACACATCAGATTGCAAAAATATTTACACATAGGTTGTAATGTAACAAAATAAGTAAAAAGACAAGGGAGTGAATATTTTTGCAATCCACTGTAGATGCTTTGGTTTCAGAATTTGTATTCAGCAGCAGAATTAGGACAATTGGGTACTAAACTGCCTCCACTTGTTTGCAGTGAGTGAAGAATAAAAATGCAGCTATAAAGGTGCTGTGGTGCAGTATATCACAGATCAATCAATTCACAGTCATGCTGACTCTGCAGGTCAAGCACCTCCATATCACCTCTTTGGATTATTATTATTATTATTATTCAAAAACTGAGCCAACTGAGACATTCTCAATGTGGCACAGCACAGCAGTAATACACCACAATCAGATTTATGCTTTTTTCATTCACTATCTGTAAAAATGAGTTGTGCGCTCTGATCTCTCATGCTTAGGCTCTAAAATCCTAAAATGCTGCTATTACAGCCCTCATCTTTTACAGACCCTGTGATAGTCCCACCTGATTAGCTTCACTAGACCATGTGAATTGATGGCTGCTAGATATTATTGGGAAGCCTGCGTGGACGCGCCTGATGTCATGAGCTGATGCAATATGGTTGATGCAATTTTCAGTAATGCGTAAAATAACCCAACAATTGTTTTTTGCGATTTTTGCTAATATAATCGTAAATAGTTTAAATTTCTTGGGACCTGCGAATTTCAGGAAATTCGATTCAAAGTCAATTCCTACCAGATTGATCCATTCAACTGAGTTAGATTTACATAGAGAGTGAGAAAGAAAAGGTACAAGAAGAAGAAAAACCTCTAGATTCATAACAGTGGCATTTCATCCAAGTGGAAAATAAACATTATATTTATGGCAAGTGACAAGAACTCTTTAAGGACTCGCTCACACTAACGTATAACATGGCTGAGTGCTATGTGGTTTTATTGGATAGCACTTAGCCCAGTCTTATACTATGGGACAGTTCAGATCTGTGATGCCATTCGTATAACAGTTCGAATGGTGAGAACCCTGTAGAGGCCTGTGGGATTTCCCTGATGGAGAACAGTAGGTATGGTAGGAGACAATTCCAATCTCGGCCATCTTTCTCCACGACCTTCTTCAGCATGAACTTCAAGGTCTTATTGAACCTCTCGATCAGGCTGACGGTCTCTGATGGTACACCGACATCCTAAGTTGGTTAATCTGGGGGGCCTTGCACAACTTCCTTATTACCTTGGACATAAATGGTGTCCCCTAGTCTGTCAGGATCTACTTCAGCAGGCCTGTCCAGGAGAAGATATAGACTAGCTCTCATGCTATACTCCTGGCAGAGGAGTTTCTCAGTGGTACTGCTTCCATGTACCGTGTAGCATAGTCCATTACCAGCAGGAAGTATTGATGATCTCTGGCTAACTTAACCAGGTCCATGGCAGTCTGGTCAAACGGGACCTTGATTATGGGTAATGGAATTAGGGAACTGCGGAAGTGGGATACGGGGGCAGTTAGCTGACAGGTAGGGCCAGATCGGCAGAAACTAACAATGTCCCTGTGACACCCAGGCCAGTAAAACCTCTGAATGACTCATTCTTGGCTTTTATCTACATCTAGGTTCCTCCCTAAGACGTGAGCACGGAACAGATCTAGTACCCTATGTTTATAGGGCTCCGGGACTAAAAGCTGCTCTAATACTACCCTCTCTATTTAGTGACCCGATATAGCAACACCCCATTGACCGCAAACTACGAGAACATGGTGTCGGCCCCCGGCTCTTGTGCAACCCTATTTATCACAGTCACATTTTCCCATACATTTTTCAAGGTCAAGTCCTGAATTTGGGCAGTCCCAAAATTCCCCCCCGAAACTCCCAGTTCAGGAATTTTAGTCTCACAGGTCACGATCTTGACCTTGTCACCATCCAGGACACACAAGGGGAACTCATTCATCTCCGACTGTGATGGGGTTTTAACAGGGTTGAGCTGGCTCCTGTCTGCATCCTTTGATATCTCCGCCTTCCCCCACAAGTCCCAGAAAAGGCTGAAGTCCCTCCCGATTATCATGGGGTGCAGCAATCCTACGACCACCCTCACCTCATGGGGCTCTGTACCCCGGCTTGTTTTAACCAACACTCTGGGGACGGGATAGTCTTTGGCATCCCTGTGGATACAACATACACCCATGCGTTTCCCTGGGATCAACTGATGGGGAAGTGTGGCCCTTATCAGAGTCACCAAACTCCCTGAAATTAAGAGTCTTGTCACCAGCACCCCATTTATTGACATGGGACAAGCCTGTGGTATCTCACCGGGCTGATAGTCCACACTGCAGGTGGGGTAGGCATAGTAGGAGCAGCGCCTACCTAGGCTACAGTCCATCTCTTCGGAAGACAAGAGACAACGGGCGGCTATATGTTCAGGACCACGACATCTCCAGCAAAGCAAGTCTTGACCCCTCAGTGACCCCTTGGGATCTAGGACTCCCCCCAGTGGTGGCTTTACTACTCCTCTTTTGGGGTTCAGGTTCTCGCTGGTTACCCCAGTATGAGGATGCACCACCTCCTGGCTTTCTTAGGGACTTCTCAACCACCTGGAACCGTTCTACTAGGCCCACCAGTTTGTCTGCATTTCGGGGATCTCCCTGGACAACCCAGGTCTGCAGCGGCCTAGGAAGGGAATGCACAAACCTGTCCATGACAATGCGCTCGACCATCTGGGCTGGAGTGGAGGATTCTGGCTGCAACCATTTTTCCACCAGATGTAGAAGGTCAAACATTTGGGATCAAGGTAGTTAGTGCCCACAATAGGCCCAGTGGTGAACCCTTTGTGCTCTGACTGACATAGTCACTCCTGCACTTGCCAAAATTTCAGTTTTTAGTTTGGCATACTTCTGCGCATCCTGCAGTACCAAATCAAAATAGGCCTTCTGGGGCTCACCAGTCAAATATAATATGGGGCAAGCACCTCCACCCACTGCTCTGGTGGTAACTTTGCACGTTCTGACACCCGCTCGAACATTGTCAAAAAGGCCTCCACATCATCACCCAGGGTCATTTTTTGCATGGCTCGTCTTACCATCTTCCAGACGTAAATGTCATCACCTGGACTTGGGAAGGAGCTGTCAGCCTTCCATGAACCACCTCTGCCAGTTAGTCAATCTGCTGTTTTGCTGATGCTACATTTGTTGTATAAGCAGCTTACTGGTCTCTATTTGCACCATCTGTAGCTGCTATAACTGCTGCTGATATTGTAGCTGCTGTTGCTGCTGTGCTTGTAGCAGATGTTTGAGCGGGTCCTCCATCTTGCCTGCCATCTATGCTGGCACACGTGTTCGCTGGGAAACTGCCTCTGGTAGAGCGGCTCACTCGGCTGAACACAGAGGTATAACTGGAACACTGTCTCTATAAGAAAAGGCTCAGCTTACTGTAGCAGCATAAACCAAGCTGGGAAAGTTAAGACAGCCCTCTGGGCAAAACAGCAAAACAAAGAAACAAAAAACACAGTCCTTTACCTAGCGGGATCAGCCCGCTCACAGATAGCAATGTCCATGGTTCAGACTGAACACAAAACTTCCTGGAGTGCTATCTCTCCAGTAACCACTGAACACTGGAAGGTCTAGCAGTCAGCCATTTAAAGGGAACCTGTCACCCCCCCAGGCGTTTGTAACTAAAAGAGCCACCTTGTGCCGCACTAATGCTGCATTCTGACAAGGTGGCTCTTTTAGTTCTTGTTCCTGGCACTGCTGCAATAATCGTTTTTGAAATTTGTCCCTCATACCTCGAAATCGCCATGGGGGCAGGTCTTTCCCCCCTAATCCAGACGCACCACAGCCATCACTCATGGCCTCTGCGTGCCGGGCGCCGCCTCCTCTTCCTTCATTAGCTTCCCCGGCGCTGTTATTTTTTTTTCAGGCATGCGCAGTTGCCTTCGAACTTACAGCGCAGGCTCCGGGGACGCTAACGAAGGAAGAGGAGGCGGCGCCCGGCGCGCAGAGGCCATGAGTTTTCTTGATTTATACTCACAACAATGGCAATGTATAATAATATATTTAACAATTATTGCAATTTTCAAACTTTTTAAACCAGAGCGTTATGTCACACCAAACATTTACAACATGTCTACTTTACATCTGAATCATATTTAAAACATATTTTTTTCTTGTTAGGAAGTTACAAGAGTTGATCAGCAATTTCTCATTTTTCCAACAAAATTTACAAAACCATTTTTTTAGGGACCACATCACATTTGAAGTGACTTTGAGGGGCCTTTATGACAGAAAATACCCAAAAGTGACAACATTCTAAAAACTGCACGCCTCAAAGTCTCCAAAACCACATCTAAGAACTTTATTAACCCTTCAGGTGCTTCACAGGAATTAAATCAATTTTAAGTGAATTTGATATATTTTATATACCATATATACTCGAGTATAAGCCGACCCCCCTAATTTTGCCACAAAAAAAACTGGGAAAACTTAATGACTCGAGTATAAGCCTAAGGTGAGAAATGCAGCAGCTACCAGTAAATGTCAAGTAAAAATAGATATCAATAAAAGAAAAAAATTAATTGAGATATCAGTAGGTTAAGTGTTTTTGAATATCCATATTGAATCAGGAGCCCCATATAATGCTCCATAAAGTTTATGATGGGCTCCATAAGATGCTCCATATTAAAATATGCCCCATATAATCCTGCATAAAGGTTAATAATGGCCCCATAAGATGCTCCATAGACACATTTCCCCAATATAATGCTGCACAAATGTTGATCATGGCCCCATAAGGTGCTCCATAAAGATATTTGCCCTATATAGTTCTGCACAAACCTTGATTATGGCCCTATAAGATGCCCCATACAGACACTTGCCCCATATAATGCTGCACAAACGTTATGGCCCCATATAGTGCTGCACAAACGTTACGGCCCCATAAAGTGCTGCACAAACGTTATGGCCCCATAGATGCTCCATACAAACACTTGCCCCATATAGTGCTGCACAAACGTTATGGCCCCATATAGTGCTGCACAAACGTTATGGCCCCATAGATGCTCCATACAAACACTTGCCCCATATAGTGCTGCACAAACGTTATGCCCCATATAGTGCTGCACAAACGTTATGGCCCCATATAGTGCTGCACAAACGTTATGGCCCCATAGATGTTCCATACAGACACTTGCCCCATTTACTCTTGCTGCGATAAAAAAAATAAATCACATACTCACCTCTCCATTGCTCAGGCCCCCGGCACTTTCAATAGTCACCTGCTCCTCGTTCGGGCGCCATGCCATCTTGAGCGTCTTCTGCACTGAAATTCAAGCAGATGGCGCGCACTAACCACGTCACCGCGCCCTCTGACCTGAGCGTCACTGCTGAAGACACAGTGGCGCCCAGAACCGGAAACAGGTGAATATCGTGCAGCTCAGTGCTCCCCTCCCCGTTATACTCACCTGCTCCTGGCACTGTGCAGTCCCTGCTTCCCCAACGCCGCAGCTTCATCCTATACTGAGCGATCACCGTTACCACGCTCATTACAGTAATGGATATGCGGCTCCACCTCTAGGGTGGAGCCGCATATTCATTATTGTAATGAGCGGTACCATGTGACCGCTCAGTAGAGGAAGAAGCTGCCGATGTTGGGGAAAAGACGTGCAGGGACCGCGCCAGGAGTAGGTGAGTATAATTAGACAGCCCCCGCTCCCCCTCCCCTGCCGACCCCTGGGTATAACTCGAGTATAACCTGAGAGGGGGACTTTCAGCCCAAAAAAGTGGGCTGAAAATCTCGGCTTATACTCGAGTATATACGGTAATTATATATATACAGTGGGTACAGAAAGTATTCAGACCCCTTTACATTTTTCACTCTTTGTTTCATTGCAGCCATTTGGTAAATTAAAAAAAGTTCATTTTTTCACATTAATGTATAGTCTTCACCCAATGTTGACTGAAAAAACTGAAATGTAGAAATTTTTGCAAATTTATTAAAAAAAACTGAAATATCACATGGGCATAAGTATTCAGACCCTTTGCGCAGTATTGAGTAGAAGCACCCTTTTGAGCTAGTACAGCCATGAATCTTCTTGGGAATGATGCAACAAGTATTTCACACCTGGATTTGGGAATCCTCTGCCATTCTTCCTTGCAGATCCTCTCCAGTTTCGTCAGATTGAATGGTGAACATTGGTGGACAGCCATTTTCAGGTCTCTACAGAGATGCTCAATTGGGTTTAGTTCAGGGCTCTGGCTGGGCCAGTGAAGAATGGTCACAGAGTTGTTCTGAAGCCACTCCTTTGTTATTTTAGCTGTGTGCTTAGGGTCATTGTCTTGTTGGAAGTTGAACCTTCAGCCAAGTCTGAGGTCCAGAGCACTCTGGAAGAGGTTTTCATCCAGGATATCTCTGTACTTGGCTGCATTCATGTTTCCATCAATGACAACCAGTTGTCCTGTCCCTGCAGCTGAAAAACACCCCCATAGCAAGATGCTGTCACCACCATGTTTCACTGTTGGGATTGTATTGAGCAGGTGATGAGCAGTACCTGGATTTCTCCACCCATACAGCTAAGAATTATCACCAAAAAGGTCTATCTTTGTCTCATCAGACCAGAGAATCTTATTTCTCATAGTCTGGGAGTCCTTCATGTGTTTTTTTAGCAAACGCTATGCGGGCTTTCATATGTCTTGCACTGAGGAGAGGCTTCCATTGGCCACTCTGCCATAAAGGTCCAACTGGTGGAGGGCTGCAGTGATAGCTGACTTGTGGAACTTTCTCCCATCTCCATACTGCATCTCTGAAGCTCAGCCACAGTGATTTTGGGGTTCTTCTTTACCTCTCTCATCAAGGCTCTTCTCCAACAATTGCTCAGTTTGGCTGGATGGCCAGGTCTAGGAAGACTTCTGGTGGTCCCAAACTTCTTCCATTCAAGGATTATGGAGGCGACTGTGCTCTTAGGAACCTTGAGTACTGCAGAAATTCTGTTGTAACCTTGGCAAGATCTGTGCCTTGCCACAATTCTGCCTAAATTATGAAAATAGAGGCTATTCTCTGACATTTTTTGAGATAAAGAATTAATATGCATTGAACTTAAGTTATTTGTGGAGTGTTTAAACAGCAAAGAGGAGTTAGGTAATGGCGATACTGTAGATGGAATAAAGAAATAGTATTTTTTAAGTAATTTTTTCTATTGAAAAAAAATTCAGAACATGGAAAATGGTGACATAAAGAAAAACAGTTTTTTGTTTCAAGAAACCCGTAACATTTTCATTTTTCTGTTGAAGAAGCTGAGTGAAGGCTTGTATTTTTGCAGGGTGAGCTGATGTTTTTATTGATACCAGTTTTACCAGTTTTGCATGCATATGATGTTTTGATAATATTACATTTTTTATGGAAGGTAAAATGACTGAAAAAGCACAATTCTGGTGTTTTCATCGTTTTTCTTTTTAGAGTGCTTACCAATCGGGTTAATTTAATATTTTAATAGGTCAGATATTTTAATAGATTAGATGGTAAAAAAGGTGAGGAACCTTCATATATTTTGTCATTCAGCGCCATAGGTTGCGGTACAGAATTGGTGGACGTCGTTGGAACGCCATGGGTTATGACGGACCTGCAGGGGTTATATGTTAATAGTAAATTGGTGAACAAGGGAGTGTGTCTTGTCTTTATTTATTTAATTCCCTCTTTTTATGTCCTTCAGGTTCCCATTTGTGGAATACTTTAGATTCCCAGGAATAATTAAAATCTTCATTTAAAAAAGAAACAAATTGGTGATATAGGGCTAGAGCTGTGGGCTGTTTTTAAAATAAATTTTTGTGTGTTTTTTTGTCCTTTTAACTTACTGAGCTAGTAATGGGGGTTTCGGATAGAGGCCTCTCCATTACGAACCCCTGGGCTTGATGCCAACTGACATTAAACACCTGACATTAACCCCACAAACCATTACTCCAATTGCCTCTGCACCAGGGCAGTTGGGAAGAGCCAGGCCAAGCTCCAGAATTGGCGCATCACTTGTCATGCACCAATTCTGGGGCAGCTGTATGCTTGTATTTTTAGGCTGGGGAGTGCCCAATAATCAGGGACCTTCCTGGCCTGATACTGTAAGACCAAAGCTGTCTGCGTTACCTTGGCTGGTTATGAAAAATAAGAGAGACCCCACGTCTTTTTTTTATTTTATTTATTTATTAGGTTAAATAAGGCTAAATACCCTGTAGTGCCGCCACATGAAAGGCACTAAAGGGTAAAAGTGTATTATATGTATGGGAATTGTTAATTTATATGTCTACAGGATATCTATATATTCTATCTATCTCTGTATATAAGATTGCTTTATGAAACTAGCTTTAAATGACACAGAGAATTACTGTATGTAAAAGGTGATGTTAAAAACGCATTGTATACGGATTGCATACGGATATCATACGGTTGATAGGTAAGAAAAATTGCATTGTATTCACATGACACTTGCCCTATTTTCCTGGATCAACATCGGACTGATTTTTTTTCTACGCTAGTGTGACTCCAGTCTAATGCTGCAGTCACATTATCAGTATTTGATCAGTATTTCACATCAATATTTGTAAGCCACTTGAACGTGGCCCAACACATAGTATATGTCTGGGAGAAACACATTGGAAACTTACTACTCTCTTTTATAATGTTGCAACTTTTTTTAACTAGTTGACAAATATTATGGCAAATTGCTCTTCCTGTATGTCCCTGCACTGCTTTTTTTTAAGATGCACATTTTGATCTTTTGTGTATTTTTATGTCGAGTTTGGTTTTAATTGTCTCATTAAAAGTGGAGTTTTACTGAAAATGTTCTTTTTGACGTTGTACATCTGGTAAGACTATTATGCAAATTATCAGGGCTCATCTCCGAATATAGTAACACAAACAAATTATAAAATATATACTTAATTCCACAAAAGGAAAGTGTAAAAAAGACTATAAATATCGTATCACCATCATCATACTGATCTGCAGAATAAAGTTAACTTTTATTATGCTTCCTAATATAATCACAACATATACAGCTTTGTTTACGGATGTTATCACTGTCCCCATTGGGGCTCATAATCTAAATTCCATATCAGTATGTCTTTGGAATGTGGGAGTAAGCTGAAGTAAACCAAATGAGAACATGCAAACTTGATACAGATTCTGTCAATGGTGGGATTTTGCCCAGGACCCAGAATCCAGGAAAATTACAAATGCTTGCAATACGTTGCTTTTAAAAAAGAAAACATAGTAACACAATAATGAAATCTCACCCCCAGCAGCACTCAGGTCACAGAATTTGCTTTTCTGTCTGTTGGCCCTATGAGATCTGTGTTGGTGCCTGCCGTTCCTGTCTCTGCTTCTGTCGCAAGGCACTGCTGCGCTTGTATTACGGTCGACGCAAGGTTAGTTCCCAGGTATTTGTAGTTCTGTCCATACTGGGAGATCAGGAGTTCAATTTTCTGTTTTTCCTTCTGTGTGGGTTGCAGGCTATTTCAGCCTCTGAAAGGCTTCATCCTGCTCTGACTCCCTACAAACATTCCTGATCTTTGACCGCATCTCCTTTTTTGACTACTGTCCTGCCATGTGATTTTGTCCCTGTTCTGACCAGCTACAGCTCTGTGAATAATAATAATAATCCTTATTTTTATATAGCACTAACATATTCCGCAGCGCTTTACAGTTTGCACACATTATCGTTGCTGTCCCCATTGAGGCTCACAGTCTAAATTCCCTATCAGTATGTCTTTGGAATGTGGGAGGAAACCAGAGTGCCAGGAGGAAACCCACGCAAACACAGAGAGAACCCAGGACTCCAGCGCTGCAAGGCTGCTGTGCTAACCACTGCGCCACCGTGCTGCCCCAGAAGAAACCAGATTATATCTTAATTACGCCGACGACTATGTTAAGCAAACAAAGAAGAGTTTAATTTTTATCTGTTGGATTTTGGATTTAAAGGGAACCTGTCACCCCCAAAATCGATGGTGAGGTAAGCTTACCGTCATCAGGGGCTTAGCTACAGCATTCTGTAGATAAGCCGTCGATGTTACCTGAAAGAGGAGAAAAAGAGGTTAGATTATACTCACCGAGGGGCGGTCCTGCTGTGGTCCGGTAAAATGGGTGTCTCAGGTCCGCTCTGGCGCCTCCTATCTTCATTCAATGTGCCCTAACAGTATGGGTTCGGTACAGATGCCGAACTTTACTGTTCAAGTTCGCCCATATCTAATCAGCAGTAGTTATTAGCAGATTGAGTATGAGCACTTTTTATGGCATATTCTGTTCTCTAGTGCCCCCAACCATTCTCACAGCTCAGTATGTGCATGTACAGATGATCTTGCTCTGAGCGCTTGTGTTCAGCGCTGCTGCTATTTCTCACTGATCTACGAGACAGAGCCTTTGTGTTCTGGCTGCTCCTATTGCCCAGGACCAGTTGTGGAAATGCTGGTATCAAACACTGATGCGATTTTCCTTGAAATTCTTAAACCTGCTTTTGCTCCTGGTCATACTGGGCTGTGAGAAAGGCCAGAAAACACAGGTTCCAACTCACTTTTCAAGACAAGCAGAAGTAAAAGTGTTTTCAGAAGTATCAGGCCATGATCACATGATGCAATTACACTGTGTTCTTGCCTTGATTTTCAATCGCTCTACAGTTTTGGATGAGATATTCTGGTTTAGTCAAGCTGCAGCAATAAACACAGAGTGATTGTATTGTGTAAATTTGATTATAGTATATGCTGCTCAGCTGACTGACAAGTATAGTCAACCGTGCGCAAGCCACTAACCAACAAAGACATCTATTACAAGTATCATACATTTACTGTGCTCTTCTTCCTTCAGACAGTTGCCCCACACTTTCATCTTTTTATTGTTATGTTTAGACACACTGTGATGCAGCAGTATTGTATTTTTTGGAGAGCATGTGGATTTGGGGATTTTGTAAAAATAAGTGGTGTTCTCAATGCTGCGGAATACGGGCAGATACTTATCTGTTATTCAATACTACCCGGGAGTTGTCTATTTGGCTCCAAATTTATTCTGCACCACGACAGTGGCCCCAAACACACAATTATCTTTAATTATCTTGAGCTTAAGGAAAAACAAAGAGTCCTGGAATAGCCCCCCAATAGTGCCCTGATCTCAACATCTCAAAATGACCAAGTCTGTCTGGGAAGACATAAAGAGACAGAAGGTTTATGTAAGTCTACATCCACAGAATATCTGCGGTTAGTTCTCCAAGATGTTTGGAATAACCTCGACTCAAAGTTCCAGTTTCCAGTCTTAAGTCACGAGTGTGTCACGTTCCCTGGAAAATCTGGAGTTAAACGGTCATGTTGGGTAATGAATTGAAGGTCTTCTTTAGAGATGATGTGATTTGTGTCCAATATTAAATGGATTCAGCTTCCTCTGTTGCTGAAGAGGTTAGTGACCCTTTCTATGCTGGTCAGGCACGTGCAGCTCCATTTCAGCTGCTTCTGATCTGGTCATTTCTTCTTCCTATAAAAACTGTTCAGACCTTCTTATCCCTGCTGGTGAAACATTTGTCTTCGAGTGCTGTGGTTTGCTGTAGTACATGTGTGTTTATCTCCTGCTCCCTGTTTCCATTTAGCTTATTCCCTCCTGTCCTTATCCTCCCCCCTATTGTTGGTGAGTGCTTTTGTATGATATAGGTTTTCTGTTATCTCTATTTTGTCTTTGTTTACCTTACATTTCTGTCCCATGGCTCATGGGGTGGGGGAGCTCTTCAAAGAACAATGAATGTGTTAGGGTATGTGCACACGTCAGGATTTCTTGCAGAAATTTTCCTGACAAAACCTGATCATTTCTGCCAGAAATCCGCATGCGTTTTTACTGCGATTTTACCGCGATTTTGACGCGGTTTTGACGCGTTTTTGGTGCGTTTTTTGTGCTTTTTTCCCAAATGCATAGAATTGCGGGAAAAACGCAGAAAATCCGCAAAAATAATGAACATGCTCATTTTTTTACCGCGATGCGTTTTTTTCGCGGAAAAAAACACATCCATGTGCACAAAACATGCAGAATGCATTCTAAATTATAGAAAGCATAATGTATGCGTTTTTAATGAGTTTTTATAGCGTTTTTAGCATGAAAAAACACGAAAAAAAGGGGAAAAAACCTGTACGTGTGCACATAGCCTTAGGGTTTGTGGATCGCCCCAAATATAAATTATGAGAAGGTGCGATCGCAACCCGTGCGGTGATGGAAGAATCGCAGCTAGTTAAAAGTCACTCCATATGGAAAGAGTGCAAAGTACCTGATTAGTTGCTCCACAGGGTGTTACAATAACAGAGCACTCGGAGCTATACCCTGTTAGACGTCACAGGAGTACAGCAAGTAATGACGCTAGTTGGGGTCCCTATAGCTACCCCCCAGGAAACTCTAAGCTGGTGGTTATGCTCACTCTGACACTCGGCTGTGCTAACCGCACACACGACTTGAGCCGCCCGGAGTCAGATGCTAAGCCAAGCAGGAGTTCCCACTCTACACTGCCTGCCTAAACACACAATCGCAGTGCTAGAAGCGGCATACGTGCACACACAGAGTGGTAACGTATTCACCAACATACAAGACATAAATCATCTTAGCGCATTGACACACGCTCCAGGAAACCTTTTATACGTTCCTGTTCAAGTCCAGTTAGACAGGACCTTGCTCATGGACCAATCCGGAACTGCCACATCACGCCTGCAGCTGACGACCGACCACCAATGAGAGGTCGCCACCTCACGAGCATGCTCAGTAGAGTGAATTCAGGACTTAGCCTCTGGAATGCCTGCTCACCGCTGCCTATTGCTAGTTTCTATAGCTTTGGCTGGAGAGCCCACAGTAACCCAGCGAACAGCACAAGTCTGGGCAAGATGCTGAGAATGACGACTTTGCTGAGCAGCTCCCACTATGGCTGAAGCAGAATGGGAGACCGCAGAGGCAGACAAGGCTTGTGATCTACCACGTGCAGTGGGAGAATCCTGGAGCCTAGCAGAATGTTCTTAAAACAATGATGTTCTACAGTTGATTTTATTGAACAGTTCATAGACAAAACATAAACAAATAAAAATAATCTTTACATACTGGTAACTTTTGAAACGGGACAAAGGAATTGCTTTACACTTATCAAACATACCACCAATTATTTACACTAAGGCACCTAATTTATGACTAATGCTCCAATTATAAAACTAAAAAATTGTAGAGAATCTATCAAGTTGGTCATCTATAAAAGGTTTCATCAGTCAGGGGTATGTTCCCACTGTAGACAGACTTCATTTGATAGAATGACACTTCCTACCAAATCAATTGTGAATTCATTTGAATGGGAGATCAAAGAAAGACTGAATTGTGTTATTAACAAATTTGTCTATGGAGATTTCACACAAATGTTACACAATACAATACATATGTGTGTACTGTGTATAGATGGTAGACAGGCATATACATTTACAGATAGATATGAGATAAGCGATACCAACACCGGCAAAAATGCAAATACCCAAATACATAAAAAATTAAATGGACAAAATATTTTGATATGCCAACTCGCAAAGTGTTAAAATATAAATATATGTGCCACAATTCCACCCCTCATTGTGTCTAGGATACTGATGGCTCAGTAGTCTAATCTGGTACAGGGGCATGCTGAAGTTGTCTGTACTCTGATTGACAGCTCAGTGTCCAGTCTGGTGCAAGGGCGTGCTGAGCTGTCGGTGTTTTCATTGACATATTGGCCGCCTAATATGAGACTGGGAGGTGCTGGATGTCTCCAAGTGTTCATTGTCCCAGGTGACTGCCCAACTACTTAGCTGGGCTCTTAAGGTACCGTCACACTAGACGATATCGCTAGCGATCCGTGACGTTGCAGCGTCCTCGCTAGCGATATCGTCCAGTGTGACAGGCAGCAGCGATCAGGCCCCTGCTGTGCTGTCGCTGGTCGGGGAAGAAAGTCCAGAACTTTATTTGGTCGCTGGACTCCCCGTAGACATCGCTGAATCGGCGTGTGTGACACCGATTCAGCGATGTCTTCACTGGTAACCAGGGTAAACATCGGGTAACTAAGCGCAGGACCGCGCTTAGTAACCCGATGTTTACCCTGGTTACCATCCTAAAAGTAAAAAAAAACAAACACTACATACTTACCTACAGCCGTCTGTCCTCCAGCGCTGTGCTCTGCACTCCTCCTGTACTGGCTGTGAGCGTCGGTCAGCCGGAAAGCAGAGCGGTGACGTCACCGCTTTCCGGCCGCTGTGCTCACACAGACAGTACAGGAGGAGTGCAGAGCACAGCGCTGGAGGACAGACAGCGTTAGGTAAGTATGTAGTGTTTGTTTTTTTTACTTTTAGGATGGTAACCAGGGTAAACATCGGGTTACTAAGCGCGATTACTATACTATTATTTATTAATTGTATTATTCTTACATTTGAATAAATAAAGTATATATGGATTCTAGACTCCCGATTCTTTAGAATCGGGCTGCCATCTAGTATATATATATATTTGTATAATTTTTTTCTTCTTCTTTTCTATACTATTGTGAGGGCTCCATAACTTTATAGATCTGGACTGGACTCATTAATAATCATGCAGATATAACAGAATATATATATGGTTAAAGTATGCACATATGCATTTATTTTAGAAAAATATGCTTATATTTTAACACATTAAGAGTTGACATGTTTTGTTCATTCAATATCCAGACTGTACTGTTGTGATAGAAACAAGGCTGGTGGGGGGTGCTCAGCATTTACAGGGACACAATGTGCTCATTGGAAGCGGAGTCTTCACTATATCAATTGCTCCTTGCTAAAGGTTAATAATAATTTTGTTTTCAATAATGTTATTTACCGTATATAGTGCCAACATATTCTGTCGCCTTTACATCTCCCATTTATTTTTAATGGCCAGGGTTGCTAGAGAAGAGAAGTAATAGAACTGGGAGAAGAAGAGACTCAAAAGATGATCTAATAAATTGGGGTGGAATTGAAATCTGCTTGAATATTATAAAAATACGCATTCGCCAAAACGCAGATTTTTGTAATTCGCTTTTGTGTGGATTCAGCAAAATGGCGACCACTGGATGCCATTTTTCTGAGTCAATAAAGGTCATCAAAATATTAAAAAGGCGAGTATAAGGATTTTTTTTTATCATTTTTGACATTACATTTATTTAGGGATCTGTAGAGACTGATTAACATCATAATTGGACATTAAATTTGGAAAGAATTTTCCACAAATTGAATACCCAGGGAAAAACCGTGCAGACATGCAAAATCGAATTGTGCCTACTCTACTCAGCAGGTCCGTGGATGCACAACTACTGTGAGCATATTATAGCAAGGATAAACGGTATTTTACAGTAAGCCTACAATTTGGAAATAACCCTTCACGGTATGTGCATATGTTAAGTTTTTGCTGCAGACATTTCTGCTGCAAATACTGAAGTGTTGGCAGGAAAAACACGGCATAAAATGTTAGTTTTTGCCGCAGCAAAAACGCTGATAGGTCTTTCTCAAGGAAAGAAACTCAGCATTTGTTGATGTACATATTTACGGTATTTCACGTAATGTATTAGTTTAAATGGAGTACCTCCTGCAATTGTTGCTCCTGCACACATCCTGGGACAGTTTATCTTTTTCTTCTGTGCCTCTCCATTCCAAAGTTATGCCCCCCCCCAACAAATTTTCCAACTGGTCGTATACCACAGAACGTCTCAGTTCTTTAATTGTCCAAAATCAAAAGAGAAAAAGCAAATGCCTAGAGAGTAGTTCTGGGGTCCATGTCCCGTAGGTTTCAGGAAAAATATGCACCATTATTACCTGGGGACATAACTTTGGAATTAAAGGGTACAATAAAAAAATAATAACTGTTTCAGGATCAGTGGAGCATAAGCAACTGGAGGAGGTACTCAGCTTCAGTTAAAACAATCCAGTGAAAGGTCCCATTTACATAATCCTTAGACTTTCCAATTATAGCTAAGCCTGGAAAATTGGAAGGATTATGTAAAAATATGATGTAATTTCCAAACAAATATATTATTATTTCATGAAATTCTACAGGAAAATCACGTTTCAAGTCCATTTTACTGATGAACAAAGGCTAAATTATGAAAATTCTGTCACAGAAAATCTATGTGGGACACAGAATTCGTTTTCTGAGTAAACAATCATATAGTCTGAACATGCGAGCCATGAATGAAACAGCACTGAAAAAATTTACTTTGTCAAAATATTACAATTGTATGTTAATACCTCATTTTATGGCATTTAATAAATATGTAGGTGGTAAGAAATAATGTGGATGGCAATTTGAATACAATAACTTTCAGGTGTTTATAATATTCAGTTATTTACATTTCATGTTTGAGTTTTTGCTTATATTATATAGTCATGACCGAAAGTATTGTCAACCTTGAAATTGTTTCAGAAAATGAAATATTTCTCTCAGAAAATTATTGCATTTACACGTTTTCTTATACACATTTTTATTTCCTTTTTGTGTGTTGGAAAAACACAAATAAACAGGGAAATAAAAGGAAAATTGGACACAATTTTACACAATACCCCAAAATGGGCCAGACAAAATTGTTGGCACTTTTCAAAAATGAAAGGTAAACAACTTTGTTCCAAGCATGTGATGCTCCATGAAGCTCACCTGTGGCAAGTAACAGGTGGTTAGAAATATGAAAATCACACCTGAAACTAGATAAAGAAAACACCAAGGTTACTTACAGGTAGCCAGGTTTTCCGGAACCCATGACAGCACACCTGAAAGAGGGGATCCGCCCAGTCAGGACAGCAACCCTACTGAAAATAAAAGGGTGGTACCTCTCCGTCGCTTCAGTTGGTTTACAGAGCATGAGAGGCCCCCCTGGTTAGTACACATGGCAAAACCATCACCACATCATATGAACTAAAAAACGCCGAAAACTATAGTGCACACCAAAGGGGTGATCGTGGGGGGGAATATACGGGTGCTGTCATGTGTTCCAGAAAAACTGGCTACCGGTAAGTAACCTTGGTGTTTTCCCTTCCCCCATGACAGCACACCTGAGAGACTTTTGTAGAATGAAACACCTCAGGGAGGGACCACCGCTTGCAGCACCCTTCTACCAAAGGTTAGGTCAGCAAAGGACGAGTCCAGTATTAACCCTAGGAAGGGTTGCACTTTTACTGGCGCTAATCTTGACTTGGGGGTATTTATTATCCATCCCAGCTCTATTAGAGTTGATGTTACTTCTGTTACTTGGTGGGTGCAATGGGTCTTTGACCTCTTTACCTCAAAGAGGTCATCCAGGTATGGGACAATCACTACTTCCCGGGATCGAAGGCATGACATTACCTCGACCATCACTTTGGTGAAGACCCTGGGAGCTGTAGACAGGCCAAATGGAAGGACTGTATATTGGTAATGTTTGATCTGACTAGAGCGCTACCCTCAAGTACTTCCGATACTCCTGATGTATTGGGATATGGTAATACGCATCTTTTAAGTCTATTGCCATGAATCAGTGTTGTAACAGGATTTCTGTGGTCGTGTTGATAGACTCCATCTTGAAGGAGCAGTTCTCTGCTAATTGATTGAGCTTCTTCAGGCTGACTATGGTTCTCCAGGAACCATCTGGTTTTTGTATCAAAAAGAGGGGGGAGTAAAATCCGCTTCCTTCCTCCTGAATCGGGACTTCCTGTAGAACATTTTTGTGAACAAGTCCCAAGACCTCTGTCTCCAGAGCCGATTGTTCCTGCTTGGACTTCCTTCAGGGTGTTATTATGAAATTTTGCCTGGGTGGACGGATGAATTTTATCTTTAAACCGTCTTTTATTATATTTAGAACCGAGGTACTGGGGGAGATTTTATCCAGGCTGGGAGGAAGAGAGAGAGCCTTACCTCAACCTCTGATGTAGTGTCATTGGGGGGATTTTTTGATGATGTAGAGGGCCCTTTGAACATGTAGGCCGACTCTCTTTTATCTTTAAAGTCCCAATTTCTCCTATCTCCTGGAGGGCGACCTCTCTTAAATCTTCTCCTCCAAAAGAAAGGTTTTTTGGGTTCTCTAGAGAAACTGGGAAAAGATTTATTTTTGTTCCCTGCATGTTCCAAGATTTCTTCTAATCTTTTTCCAAAGAGGAATTGACCATCACATGGGATGGAGTACAGTTTATGTTTAGACGGTAAATCCCCCGGACAACCTTTGAGCCATAGAGCTCTTCTTGCCACATTGGACAAGCATGCTGCTCTAGCTGTTAATCTTGCAGAATCTGCTGAGGAATCTGCCAAGAAAGCTGCTGCTCCATGCACTAAGGTCATATTCGCTAAGATATCGTCTCTTGGTACTTTATCCCTCAGCTGATCCTCTATCTGCTGTAGCCAGATCATGATAGCGCGGGCACTACATGTCCCAGCTATTGCTGGCTTTAATCCCCTTGCCGATGCTTCCCAGATATGTCTCAAAAAGCCATCTGCTTTTTTGTCAAGCGGGTCCTTAAGTACGCCCGAGTCTTCTAATGGAAGGGATGGTTTTTTTTAAAGACCTGGCCACGGCACCATCAAGGGATTTAGGGATTTTTTCCCAAGTTTCAGAGTCTTTCTTGTCAAAGGGGTGCCTCCTCTTTGATGAAGAAGGTAAAGTACCCATTCTCTCAGGCTTTTTCCATTCTTTATCAATCAATGCATTTATTTTTGCACTGACAGGGAACGTGCATTTCCTTTTTTCCTCCAGCCCACCAAACATGACATCTTCTAGTGACCTAGGAGTTTTTTCTTCCTTTAGGTCCATTGCAGACCTGACTGCTTTAACTAGTCTCTCTACATCCTCTGTTGGGAAACATGGTCGACCCCCTGTATCACTGTCCGAGTAGGATTCTGAGGATTGGGCAAAGGAGGAGGAGGTAGAGGGAGACAGATTTTTTACAATCTTCCTGTCCTAGAGAGGCCTCCGAATCCGTAGGCACCCTGCGGCTTCTCTTCCTCATTTTTCTTAAGGGCTATTTTTAAGGAGTCTTTTATCTCCGCCTGTATTATGGCCTTGAGGTTAGTGGCAAATTAGGGGTTTTTCCTGTATGGTCTTATTAATGCAGTTAGTGCAGAGATCCTTCTGCCACTGGACTGCAAGCAGGTCTTTGCAAAGGGCACATTCTCTGTTCTTTGATTTACAGATAGACTTCCTCGACCCTGGTTTCGGAGGCTGGTCAGATGCACGTACAGCGTCCCTTTTGGACGCTGAGGAATCTTGCCAGACAGGACGACTGCTGCTCCTACCACTCGAGCGGCTACTTATCCTGGTATGCTGGTGGCTCGGCAAGGCATCTGGCGAGAGCTCCTGTGGCTGCTGCTGCGACGGCGGCTTCGGCTGCTGCTCATGCTGCCCCACTTCCATGATGAAGATTTGGGCATGAGTGCGTCCTCTGTGGTCATCCACCATTTATGAGGGATCCTCTGCACAATGCGGAGACGCTCAGTCCTCGCAGCGTACATTTTCCATAGACTATCATGCAGTAAAACCGCATCTAATTATTAGTCACATGCCTAATAACTGTGGAAACGCAGCTTACTAGGCATGTGTACTAATTTACATAATGGTGAATCTTGTGTCATATCTGGAAGTATGTGACAGGCCGGTGTTACACTTGTATGATGAAGGAAACTCGCATGAGTTTCTCGCATCAACACCCGGAAATACATGCAGTCGCACACTCAGGTCCTGAGTGTCGGCGGCAGCGCCGAGTGTTGAGGCGAGAGACTCGTGCGAGTTTCTCGCAACATACTCACAAGTGTAACACCGGCCACACAGGAACTTGCTGAAAGCTGAAAGAGGTCAGTAATATATACTGTCCCTTCTTTTTTTTACTAAATAAATTTAAAAAAAACAAATGGTGTGGGCTCCCATGCAATTTTCCAAACCAGACAGGGAAAGCCAGCGACTGGGGGCCGATGTTTATAGCCTGGGAAGGGGGTAATACCACGGAGCTTCCCAGGCTAATAATATAAGCTCACAGCTGTATACTTAGCCTTTACTGGCTATTAAAATTGGGAACCCCAAAAAAATGATGTGGGGTTCCCTATAATAACCAGAAAAGGCTATGCAGACAGCTGCGGGCTGATATTAATAGCTTAGGAAGGGGCCATGGATATTGCCCCCCCCCCCCCCCCCGGCTAAAAACACCAGCTCCCAGCCACCTCAAAAATGGCGCATTTCTAAGATGCATTTCTAAGATGACCGGTCACCTGACCGCGTCGTCATCGAAGGTCCTTCACTCATTGCATTCTTAGGAACAGAGGCAGACGCTTGCAGCGGTGACAGCCAGGGTCCGCCAGAGGGGTGAGTATATCCATATTTTTTATTTTTATTCTTTATTTTTTACATGAATATGGATCCCAGGGCCTGAAGGAGAGTTTCCTCTCCTTCAGACCCTGGGAACCATCCAGGATACCTTCCGATACTTGTGTCCCATTGACTTGCATTGGTATCGGGTATCGGCGATATCCGATATTTTTTGGATATCGGCCGATCCCAACCGATACCTTTGAGTATCGGAAGGTATCGCTCAACACTACTGGTGACATTATACACAGAAGCTCTGTATATAGTGTCGGTGTACAGGTAATATACAGTGATCACCAGTGACATTATACACAGGATATCTGTATACTGTATATGGTGTCATTGCACAGATAATCCAGTGATCACAGGTGACATTATACAAAGGACCTCTGTATATAGTATACAGTGTATAGTGTCAGTGTTAAAGGTAACACACTGACTCACCGGAGACTTCTCTAGTTGAAGTCCTTCATCTTCACTTTTTATCTTCATCCAGTGCAAACCGCCATCACTTCATCCAGCCAGGACTTACAGTGGGGCAAAAAAGTATTTAGTCAGTCAGCAATAGTGCAAGTTCCACCACTTAAAAAGATGAGAGGCGTCTGTAATTTACATCATAGGTAGACCTCAACTATGGGAGACAAACTGAGAAAAAAAAATCCAGAAAATCACATTGTCTGTTTTTTTTAACATTTTATTTGCATATTATGGTGGAAAATAAGTATTTGGTCAGAAACAAACAATCAAGATTTCTGGCTCTCACAGACCTGTAACTTCTTCTTTAAGAGTCTCCTCTTTCCTCCACTCATTACCTGTAGTAATGGCACCTGTTTAAACTTGTTATCAGTATAAAAAGACACCTGTGCACACCCTCAAACAGTCTGACTCCAAACTCCACTATGGTGAAGACCAAAGAGCTGTCAAAAGGACACCAGAAACAAAATTGTAGCCCTGCACCAGGCTGGGAAGACTGAATCTGCAATAGCCAACCAGCTTGGAGTGAAGAAATCAACAGTGGGAGCAATAATTAGAAAATGGAAGACATACAAGACCACTGATAATCTCCCTCGATCTGGGGCTCCACGCAAAATCCCACCCCGTGGGGTCAGAATGATCACAAGAACGGTGAGCAAAAATCCCAGAACCACACGGGGGGACCTAGTGAATGAACTGCAGAGAGCTGGGACCAATGTAACAAGGCCTACCATAAGTAACACACTACGCCACCATGGACTCAGATCCTGCAGTGCCAGACGTGTCCCACTGCTTAAGCCAGTACATGTCCGGGCCCGTCTGAAGTTTGCTAGAGAGCATTTGGATTATCCAGAGGAGTTTTGGGAGAATGTCCTATGGTCTGATGAAACCAAACTGGAACTGTTTGGTAGAAACACAACTTGTCATGTTTGGAGGAAAAAGAATACTGAGTTGCATCCATCAAACACCATACCTACTGTAAAGCATGGTGGTGGAAACATCATGCTTTGGGGCTGTTTCTCTGCAAAGGGGCCAGGACGACTGATCCGGGTACATGAAAGAATGAATGGGGCCATGTATCGTGAGATTTTGAGTGTAAACCTCCTTCCATCAGCAAGGGCATTGAAGATGAAACGTGGCTGGGTCTTTCAACATGACAATGATCCAAAGCACACCGCCAGGGCAACGAAGGAGTGGCTTCGCAAGAAGCATTTCAAGGTCCTGGAGTGGCCTAGCCAGTCTCCAGATCTCAACCCTATAGAAAACCTTTGGAGGGAGTTGACAGTCCGTGTTGCCAAGCGAAAAGCCAAAAACATCACTGCTCTAGTGGAGATCTGCATGGAGGAATGGGCCAACATACCAACAACAGTGTGTGGCAACCTTGTGAAGACTTACAGAAAACGTTTGACCTCTGTCATTGCCAACAAAGGATATATTACAAAGTATTGAGATGAAATTTTGTTTCTGACCAAATACTTATTTTCCACCATAATATGCAAATAAAATGTTAAAAAAACAGACAATGTGATTTTCTGGATTTTTTTTCTCAGTTTGTCTCCCATAGTTGAGGTCTACCTATGATGTAAATTACAGACGCCTCTCATCTTTTTAAGTGGTGGAACTTGCACTATTGCTGACTGACTAAATACTTTTTTGCCCCACTGTATCTCTGCAGAAAATAAGTTATCTAGAGCAGGGGTCCCCAACTCCAGTCCTCAAGGCCCACCAACATGTCATGTTTTCAGGATTTCCTTAGTCTTGCCCAGGTAATAATTGCATCACCTGTGCAATGCAAAGGAAATCCTGAAAACATGACCTGTTGGTGGGCCTTGAGGACTGGAGTTGGGGACCCCTGATCTAGAGCACATTCCCCAACCTCTACACTACTCCAGATGAAGAAAAAAGCGACCGTCTCACACTGCACAGTAATAGGACCTCTCCTCTCCCACACTGAAAACAGTATCCTCAAAAATAATGTCCTTCAATTAGCCCCTACAGTAATAATATCCCATAGTCTGGACCCAACGTGTCCTCCCATTCTGCCTCATGTCTCTCCATATTGCCCCATAGTCATCAATAATGCACCCCCAAAGTCATACATAAAGTATAATGCACCCCCCATATTAGTATAATGCACGCCATAGTCATATATAATGCACCCCATTGCAGTATAATGCAGCCCCATAGCAGTATAATGCACCCCCATAGAAGTATAATTCAGCCCTAGTATAATGCACCACCATATCAGTATAATGCAGCCCCATAGCAGTATAATGCACCTCCATAGCAGTATAATCCACCCCCATAGCAGTAGAATGCACCCCATAGTAGTATAATCCACCCCATATCTGTACAGTATAATGCACCCCTCAGCAGTATACTGCACCCCTATAGCAGTATAATGTACCCCATAGCAGTATAAGGCAGCCCCATAGTAGTATAATGCACTCCCATAGCAGTATACTGCACCCCTATAGCAGTATAATGTACCCCATAGCAGTATAAGGCAGCCCCATAGTAGTATAAGGTACCCCCACATAGCAGCATAATGCAGCCCTATAGCAGTATAGTGCACCCCCATAGTAGTATAATGCACCCCCATAGTAGTATAATACACCCCATAGCAGTATAATGCACCCCCATAGTAGTATAAGTACAGTATTTTTCACTTTCTTAGATGCACCCCAAATTTTGAGGAGAAAAATAGGAAAAAAAACTATTTTACATAAAATGGAGCTTCTTATAATCCAAGCGTCTTGTTGCTTACCGGGAGTGGTTGCAGTGAAGCGGCGTCCCAGGGTCGCTGCTGGAGGAGGCAAGAGTGGAGCATTGCTGCAGGCCACAGGCTGGGATGAGGGTGTGTTCACATGTGCGGTGCGGCGCACTGCTGCGGATGCTTGGTCCTGTGGGTGTTCGGTGCTGTCAGTGTTGTGGGTGTTTTGTACTGCAGGGGCTCTATCGACATCTTGTGAAAGCCCAGCGCCCCCGCAGTCACATGGTTTCCTATGCGGTGGACTGGACTCCGGGAAAATGGCTGCTGCTGGGGTCGGCGCATGCACAGATGGAGATCTCGGGAGATGAAATCTGAGCGGAGACCTCATCTCCCGAGATCTCCATCTGTGCATGCACCGCACCCGGCCAGCAGCCATTTTCCCAGAGTCCAGCCCACCGCATAGGAAACCATGTGACTACAGGGGCTTTGGGCTTTCACAAGATGTCGGCATAGCCCCGGCAGCACCGAACACCCGCAGCGGCGCGCCGCACCGTACATCCGAACATCCCTTCATCCCAAAATTTAGGGGGAAAAAGGTGCCTCTTATAATCCGAAAAATATGGTATATAGTTCGGCTTTATGACAAAAAAAAAAAATGTTTCTCCTTACCTGGCCAAGGTCCAGCACTGTCCTATGCTAGGATTCATCTATGACGCGGACCATCGTTCTGGTGAATGACAGTAACGTCATATGTCGCTGATGTCAGCTGCCAACCTGTGATTGGCTGGCGGCTGCTAACTGTTGTCATGCTGGAGGAATCTCCCGCAGGGCAACAAATTTTAACTGAACGTGCGTCTGAGGACGCACAATCAGTTACTGAAGAGGCAGGATCCTGCAGCTGCGGGCCCCCTTTGCTAGCCGTGCCCAATATGCCAGTATGGGCAGTATTACTATGATGGCGGCCCTGACTAGAGATGAGTGCCAGTGCTCGTTACTCAAGTTTGCCTTGGGAGCTTGGGTATGCACCAAGTATGACGGGTGCTCGAGAGAAATGTTTGAGTCCCCATGGCTGCATGTTTCACGGCTGTTAGACCGCTATGGGGACTCAAACATGTTTCTCGAGCACCCGTCATACTTGGTGCATACCCAAGCTCCCAAGGCAAACTCAAGTAACAAGCATTGGCGCACATCACAATTGGTTAAACAACATCACAACTGTTATTACAGGAGTCATCTCCATTCCTCACTTCTTGTGCTACTCCTTTTTGATGCATATGGGCATTTATTCGTTTTATTTTAGACATATATATAAATAAATGTACACGCAGGGGTCTGCTGTATTGTACTTTAGGGGTCAACCAGCTTTATTATGTCTTTCTTTATATTTTATATAAAGATCTTTCTATTTATTGTGGTATTAGCCAGGGTCCATACGTCCCACTATTCGTTCTCCATTTGTATCACATATATTTTTGGGGCCTTACTATTATTATTAATTTATATAGCACCATTAATTCCATGGTGCTGTACATGAGAAAAGGTGTTACGTACAGGGTTATAGATATCGTTTACAGTAAACAAATTTACAATGACAGACTAGTGCAGAAGGGAGAGGACCCTGCCCTTGTGGACTTACATTCTACAAGATAATGGGGAAGAGACAGGTCGGGGGAGAGGCAGCTCTGGCGGTGGTGAGGCGGCAGCTCAGGTGGTTGATGACGCGGCAGCTCTGGTGGTTGGTGACGCGGCAGAATGGTTATTGCAGGCTGTAGGATTTCCTGAAGAGATGGGTTTTCAGGTTCCATCTGAAGGATCCGAGGGTGGTGGATAATCGGACGTGTTGAGGCATTGAATTCCAGGTGATGGGGGATATTCGGGAGAAATCTTGGAGGCGGTTGTGTGAGGAACGAATAAGTGTGGAGGAGAGTAGGAGGTCTTGGGAGGATCGGAGATTATGTGAGGCAAGATAGTGGGAGATTAGTTCAGAGATATAGGGAGGGGACAGGTTGTGGATGGCTTTGTAGATCAGTGTTAGTAGTTTGAACTGGATTCATTGGGGAATAGGGAGCCAGTGGAGGGATTTGCAGAGGGGTGAAGCAGGGGAGTAGCGAGGAGAGAGGTGGATTAGCCGGGCAGCAGAGTTGAGGACAGACTGGAGAGGTGCAAGAGTTAGCGGGTAGGCCACAGAGGAGGGTGTTGCAGTAGTCGAGGCGGGAGATGATGAGGGCATGCACAAGAGTTTTGGTAGATTGTGGGCTGAGGAAAGGACGGATTCTGGTAATATTTTTGAGTTGGAGGTGACAGGAGGTGGCAACAGTTTGGACGTGCGGCTTCAAGGACAGGGCAGAGTCGAGAGTTACCCCGAGGCAGCATATTTCAGGTGCAGGAGAGTGTGATGCCGTTTACCGTAATAGATAGATCAGGTAGGGGGGATACGCGAGATGGGGAAAGATGATGAGTTCGGTTTTGTCTACATTGAGTTTTAGGAAGCGAGAGTTGAAGAAGGAGGATATGGCTGATAGACACTCCAGGATTCTGGACAGCAGAGAGGTGACATCTGGGCCAGAGAGGTAGATCTGAGTGTCGTCCGCATACAGGTGGTACTGGAAGCCATGTGACTTTATGAGTTGTCCTAGGCCAAGGGTATAAATGGGAAAAAAGTAGGGGCCCTAGGACAGAGCCTTGAGGGACTCCAACAGAGAGAGGACGGGATGAGGAAGTAGTGCGGGAGTGGGAAACACAAGGCCATGTGCACACGTACAGTATTTTTCGCGGTTGTTTTGCGTTTTTTCACTATAAAAATGTGATAAAAATGCAAAAAAAATGCTTACATATGCCTCCTATTATTTACAATGTATTCCGCATTTCTTGTGCAAATGTTGCCTTTTTTTCCGCAAAGAAATCGCACCGCAGAAAAAAAAGCAACATGTTCATTAAATTTGCAGAATTGCGGTGACTCTGCACACCTAGGAATGCATTGATCTGCTTACTTTCCGCATGGGGCTGTGCACACCATGCGGGAAGTAAGCAGATTATGTGCGGTTGGTACCCAGGGTGCAGGAGAGGAGACTCTCCTCCACGGACTGGGCACCATATAATTGGTTAAAAAAAAGAATTAAAATAAAAAAAGTGATATACTCACCTTCGATGTCTTCCTGCCTCTCAGCGGTGCACGCTGCCGCTCCCTTTCCTATAGATGCTCTGTGTGAAGGACCTGTGATGACGTTGCCGTCTTGTGATTGGTCGCGTGACCGCGATGTCATCGAGGGTCCTGCACACACACACCATCTATAGGAACGGACGCCGCTGAGGAGATCGGCTGTTTGCAGGTAAGTATAACCATTTTTTTTATTATTTTTAAACATTCTATCCTTTACTATTGATGCGGCATAGGCAGCATCTATAGTAAAAAGTTGGTCACACTTGTCAAACACTATGTTTGACAAGTGTGCCCAACCTGTCAGTCAGTTTTCCAAGCGATGCTACAGATTGCTTGGAAAACTTTAGCATTCTGCAAGCTAATTATGCTTGCAAAATGCTAAGAAAACCGGGGAAAAAAACACAAAAAAAAAATGCGGATTTCTTGCAGAAAATTTCCGGTTTTCTTCAGGAAATTTCTGCAAGAAATCCTGATGTGTGCACATACCCTAAATGTGCGGTTGGAAAGGTATGAAGCAATCCAGAACAGGGCAAGGTCTTTGATGCCAAGGGAAGAGAGAATCTGTAGCAGTAGGCAGAGGTCGACTGTGTCGAAGGCAGAGGACAGGTCGAGAAGGAGGAGGATGGAGAACTGTCTGTTAGCTTTGGCTGTAAGTCATTAGTAATTTTGGTCAGAGCAGTTTCGGTGGAGTGGTGGGGACGGAAGCCAGATTGGAGGATGTCAAGGAGAGAGTTAGATGAGAGGTTGGAGGAAAGTTGACCATGGACATGCTACTCAAGGAGTTTGGAAGCAAACGGGAGCAGTGATATGGGGCGATAGCTGGGCATAGCAGTTGGGGTAAAGGTTAGCTTTTTTGAGGATGGGTGTGATGGTGGCATGTTTGAAGGCAGAGGGGAAGGTACCAGAAGAGAGCGATAGATTGAAGAGATGGGTTAGGGCTGGAATGAGCATGTTAGTGAGGTTGGGGAGTAGGTGGGAAGGGATGGGGTCAAGTGCACAGGTGGTGAGGTGTGATTTGGAAAAGAGGCGAGTAAGTTCTCCTTCAGTGATGTTGGAGAGGGAGGTGATTGGGGAAGGGCAGAGGTCTGGTATATGGAGTGGTTGGGGTGGTGGAACAGTAAAGGTTTGCCTTGTTTGGTCAATCTTTTTTTGAAGTAGGTGGCAAAGTCCTCAGAAGAGATGAGGGGAGTCGGAGGTGGCAGTGGTGGGCGGAGGAGAGCGGTAAATGTCCTGAACAGTTTTGGGTTGTATGATAATGAAGATACAAGGTTAGTGAAATAGGTCTGTTCAGCAGAAGTGAGGGCTAGTTTGAAGGCAAGTGTAGTGAAGTCGGTATTGAGGATGCGGTTGTTCGGGTCGTCTCGTGCTGCTTTTAACACGGCCTTTCACATTTAACGTTCATACATTACTTTTTAGTTGCACTTCTCTTCTGCCCTCATGGCAGTAAAGCAAAGGCTGCTTACAACAGGCGGCTTCTGCTGAGGTTTTTGCTGCATTTTTGTCATCTGTTCTGGATGTTGATAGTTTAGTGGCCCCCCCAAAAAAGCCTGATTTAACTTGCTTATGTTTTTGCACAAAAAAAACCTGATACCTGCATTTTTACACTCGCCCATTATTTCCTATGGGCGAAAAAAGCGCTGCAACTAGGCTGAAAAACGCTGAGACATGCTGCGGTTTCCCCAAATCAGTCAGGAAAACAAACTGTGCGATGAGATCTCTGAAGTCTCATACCCTTTGCTGGTAATGTAAAGCGCAGCTTTTAAAAAAATGCATTAAAAAGCAACATGTGCACACAGCCCACCGCCATGTGCGGCACTAACACACTGACTGGACCACTGTAACGAGCAGCAGCTGTGACAGGACCAGAGACCACGTGGTCTGCTCGACTACAGCCTACGTGGGCCGGCCATGGCAGAGGGCGGAGCCCGGGAATGGCATTTTTGAGCACGCACAGTATTGCGCGGCGGGCACACAGCACGGTCACCGCTCGGTACAGCTGCCGCGGCCCTCCGTCATCTCCCCGGAGCGCGGACACACTGACCCGCACCGCTCATCCGTTCTGCTGACAGACAAGCAACTGCAGCAGCCGAACCGACCTCTGCCAACAACTATCGCGACGCATTGCGCGCATGCGGGAGAAGCGGTGACGTAATCCATGCCGGCGCTGGGCGTGGTCGATGATGCGTCCCGTGTGCTAGAGGAGGGCGTGGCCACAGGGCCTCCACACGGCGCTGAGCCCTGGCGTGGCCCCGCCCACTCCTTCTCCGGCGGGCCCGCGGATGACGTCTCCTGGCTGGAGGTGCTGGGCTTCCTGGGCAAACTGCTGGGCGCAGTCGCCGCTCTGAAAGCAGCAGAGTACCTGCTCCGTGCGCTGTGTGTAGCCATGGCCTGGAAGTCAGGGGGAGCCAGCCACTCGGAGCTGGTCGGCAACCTGCGCAGTGAGTGTGGACGGCCGGTCCTATCATAAGCACCGTGACCTGACATGTACCGCTGCCGTGTGATGGCTGCCGCCGGCCAGTGTGAACGTGGTGCTGCTAGCGGTAGTGTGGGCATGGTGGCCTGGTCATTGGCAGGTAGCGTTGGCCACTGTGGTGTTGGGTCACGTGCCAAGCATTAGGGGGACATAAGGTCACACTTAGCTGCTTCCATTGTAAGGGTCCCAGGTGCACTGGATGGTGGGCATCTGACCTCCAACCCGACCAGGCGGAGATTCACCACTGATCTCATCGTCCGGAGAGTCCGCGGTCCTCTGCTGAATCCTGATGGTGTGCGGAGAGCGCACTGTCACCATTCTCCGGTGATGACGGTGGGTGGCTGGCATATATTTTTGGCCGACAGCCGCGTAAGTTGAAGCTAATGGGCCCCAACGGGTGCCCCGATTATTGCAAGTGTGTAATAGTCCTGGTCTGTTTTGGCCCCCTGCATGCCCACTAGTCGTGCCCGTCTTCTCCCAATAGATGTGCGCTACGAGCACGTCTAGTCTGAATGTGAGCGGAAGTATGCAAATGGCACGCTTGGTGACACCTGACTGCCCGCTCTCACCGACACCGCCGGAGACTCCTGACCATGCACAGAAGCAATCACATAGAATGACCATGGACTATAAACCCAAAACTTACGTCAAAAACTAAGATGCCAGTGTAAGCGGAACCTAATGGCCAGGTCATTGACGAGGATGGGCTGCAGCCGATCCCTGGGTGTCTCAGGAATGTACAGTGATATTGTGGAATAAGTTTTAACCCTTGTATATAGAATAAATATACGGTATATGCTCCTGGAGATGAAGGTGGGCTTCCAGATATGGAATCGGTAAGGTCCCCGTGGGTATTTCTCTATGGTCCCGACAGAAGCCCGTGTACCTTGGGCGTGCGGACAGCTTGGCTTTTTACACTCTCTGCACATAGTCGTGGCTCCTTTATCATGTGTCTCCAGAGGTAACCTATGGAGCCGTCAGCAGTGTTTCCCCCACAGGAAGGGTGTGTTCACACTGAGGGTTTTTGCTGATTTTTTTTTTTTTTCTTCTTAAGGATTTTAGTAAATTTTCACTCAGTTTCTACTCCAATTCGAGTGAAAACACCCTTATACTCTGTGCACACCAAACCTTACTGAATTGTTGGAGTAGAAACTCCCAAGTTTTTGAGTGTTTTGTGTTTTTGAGAAGGTTTTTTTTTTTCCGGCCACTGCATATAGAAAACTATTCCATTCTCATGGCTGAAATAGTCGTCTACTTAAACTTCTTGTGATTCCAAAGATCTCCAACCATCTTCTGGTTCTAAAATGAAACCTGGGCCAGGCCATGACTCTTGGAGGTCCATAGAAGATAATACCTTTGTGCTCCTACCACCTGAGGCTCCCTGCTGAGTGTAGTATGGTAGAAGAACTTGTAGGACAACACCTGTCCAACCTAGGAAGACTCAGAGGTTGGACTCACTGCCTGAGACCTCTAGCAACCAGAGTAGACAGCAGCGGGAAGGAGCAGATCTTCCTCAGGCTGACTTGGAGTAAGGCCAGGTCCAAGCTCTCATCAGAAGATCGGAACCATCTACTGGGCTTCATGTAGGCCTGTGGATTGGCTCAGGCCTGGACACCCAGATGTTCGTCTAGGTCTTTAAATGCAACAATGATTTGTGGTCCATGGATGGGTGAAACTGGCCTAACATTGTACTATATTGTTTATCCAGAGCTTTTGCCAATGATGCACGTGTGTAGGTTAATTTTCTAGTAAGAGTTCTCCAAGGCTTTACATGTAGATTCATGCATCACCAATGTTGTGGTCCATGTTATCGGTGCGTATTTTATGGCCACAGACTAAATCGCTTTAGATGAGCGACAACTTTGGCTTTCTAGCAGAAAAATTTACTGTTTTTACATAAACAAAAAAAAATATATTTTTTTTACATTGCCTTATCTAAATGCATCAGCATTTCCTCTTTTTACCCTTCGCCACGACAGCACCCCACATGAGAGAGAGGGATCCGCCCATAGGAACAGGAAACCTACAGAATAAAAGGAGGCGGTCCCCTCTCCTCCTCAGTTTAGGTTTCCTGTTCCTACAGGGACCCGGCTTACCTACAGATGAAGAGGATCCCTGGGCCATGCACCCGCCTGCGCCGGTTTCTGTGGGAACGGCAGGGGCTGCGGTACCAGAAGCAGCGGCGGGGGAGCCCCTGCTTGCAGCCTCCCCCCTCGTCTGGCCAAACATCCACGGTCCGGGTCCGGTCACCGTAGGTCCGGCCGGCACTGTGAGGACGCGCGCGCTGCAGCGGCCGGCTTAATAGCCTCTGGCGGCCGCATGGTGGTGAGAGCGGCGCGTCTAACCCGGAAGTCGCGGGAGCACTTCCGGGTTGGTCCGGGGAGGCAGGAGAATGGGCGGCAAGTTTAAAAATGCAGCGCTAGCGTCGGGCCGGTGTGTGTGAAATGGCTTCACCGGCCGACGAAGCGCACCTGCCCGCAGTGCAACAGCGCTCTCCCAGCAGGGAGAGAAGCACGAGGAGCAGCACAAAGAGTGGTGGCCGACCTCCAGAGAAGAGTTCTACCACCAAACGAATTCCGCCTCCAGAACCGGTACCTGTCAGCTTCACTGGGTGAGTTTTTGAAAGAGTCTCTTCCTATATGCTGATATATGTTCCTCCTGTATCCTTCCTCTAGACTAAGAAAAGGACACACAAATCTAAGCATAAAGAGTGTGCTTTATGTACGCAGCCCCTCCCGGATGATTATGCCAAAAAACTGTGTGCAGAGTGTATCATGCAAACTCTACGGCAGGAAAATATCATGACTCCCTCAGATGTCAGAGCTATTATCCGAGAAGAGATGCAGGGTTTGGCGCAGACAAGTAGCGCCAGTACCCGTCAGCCTAGCAGGTCCCGGTCTCCGGTTAGTTCGGAGTCAGAGGGTGTATGTATTTCTTCAGACGAAGAGGGATCTCAGCCGAGCTCATCCGAGACTGAAGGGGGACTTTGTCTTCCCAACAGTAATGTGGACAATTTAATAAAATCTGTCAGGAGCACGATGGGGTGCCCAGATGGGAAAGAAAAGAAATCAGCACAGGACATAATGTTTGCGGGGTTAGGACAGAAGAAACGTAGGTCCTTCCCCGTCATACAAACCATCAAAGATATTGTCAAAAAGGAGTGGGACAAGCAGAATAGAGGGTTTTTACCATCATCCTCTAAAAGGCGCTATCCCTTCAGCGATGAAGACCTAAACACCTGGTCAAAGGTGCCAAAAGTTGATGCTGCGGTAGCCTCCACAACCAAACAGTCGGTCCTACCAGTGGAGGATTCAGGGGTCCTAACAGACCCGCTGGACCGTAAAGCAGAAGCTTTACTAAAGAGGTCATGGGAAGTCAATACGGGGGCGTTCAGGCCCGCCATATCTAGTACCTGTACTGCAAGATCTCTACTAGTATGGACGGAGCAATTGGAGGAACAGATTAGAGGCAAAACTTCGAGGGAATCTATCCTGCTGAAATTGCCTCAAATTAAAGAAGCAGTAGCATTCCTAGCTGATGCCTCAGTGGACTCGCTACGTCTTGCAGCCAGGTCAGCCGGCCTAGTCAACACAGCCCGGCGTGCACTCTGGCTAAAGAATTGGAAGGGGGACGCACAAGCTAAAGCAAAACTTTGTGCGATTCCCTGTCAGGGTGAGTTCCTTTTTGGGAAGACGCTGGATGAACTCCTGAATAAAGCAGGTGAAAGGAAGAAAGGCTTCCCTAACCAGTATCTTCCATCCTACAGGAGAGCCTTCAGGAGACGCCCCTTTACTAGGAACAAGCCGCTTGAACAAAGAGAGCGATGGGAGTCGAAGGACCCAAAGCAAAAAGGTGCCTTTTTTAGCGGGTCCCATAATCCGAGACGTAAATACCGCTAACCAGGAAGTAGGCGGCAGATTAAAATTTTTTCTTCCCCAATGGGGACAGATAACATCCAGCCAGTGGATTCTGGACATTGTGCAATACGGCCTTAAATTAGAATTTGATCGAATCCCTTGGGATTCCTTCATAATAACATCTCCAAAAGGTCAGGACCAACAGAGGGCTCTAGAAATAGAGATCCTATCTCTTCTATCTAAGAAAGTCCTGATTGAAGTTCCCCAGGATCAAAAAGGGAAAGGGTTCTACTCCCCTTTATTCCTGATTAATAAACCAGATGGTTCATTTAGAACCATCATAAATCTTAAAAAATTAAATTCTTTCCTGCGTAATCATACCTTCAAAATGGAATCCATTAGTTCTACCATAAAACTCTTATTCCCTAGGTGTGTCATGGCCGGAATAGACTTAAAGGACGCCTATTACCATCTTCCCATACATGCCGAACATCAGCAGTACCTAAGGGTAGCAGTCACCCTGGAGGGAAAGGTTCGTCACTTTCAATATGTTGCAATGCCATTTGGGCTTTCTATGGCTCCCCGCGTCTTCACTAAGGTGATACTAGAAGTGATGGCTCATCTACGCCAACGAGATACCTTGATAATACCCTACCTAGATGACTTTCTAGTGGTAGGAAGCTCTGCACTTCAATGTAAAACTCGTTTATCTAATACGATCTCGTCCCTACAGGAGTTAGGTTGGATCGTCAACTTCGAAAAATCTCGGCTGAATCCAGAAACCGTTCAGACATTTCTAGGAATCCAGCTAGACTCCGTAAGTCAGAAATGCTTTCTTCCTCAGTCAAAGAGGTTGACTATACAATCAAAGGTATCAGACGCAATACGCAAACCCTACATGACACTAAGAAAGGCCATGTCCTTACTGGGGTCATTATCATCATGTATCCCTGCTGTACCTTGGGCACAATTCCATACCCGTCAATTGCAGTACGAAGTATTGTCGGCTCAGGGGAAAGACGGTTATTTAGAAAGTAGAATAACTCTTTCCAGTAATGTCTTAGAATCGCTATCCTGGTGGCTAGACATGGACCACCTATCACGGGGTGTGCCATGGATAATAGACCCGTCTAAAATAATTACCACCGACGCCAGCCCTATTGGGTGGGGAGCACATATGGAAGACAATCTGGCCCAAAATACTTGGGATCAGACAGAATTAATATGTTCCTCCAACTGGAAGGAGTTAAAAGCAATAGAATGTGCCTTATATCATTTTCTTCCGCAGATTCATGGAACAAATGTAAGAATTTACTCAGACAATTCCACCGCAGTGGCATACTTGAACCGTCAGGGTGGTACAAAGTCAGGAAGTCTGATGACCATAGCTGCAAACATCTTTCAGCTGGCAGAGGCTCATCTAACATCCTTAACAGCCCTGCACATCAAAGGTGTAGAGAACATCAGGGCAGACTACCTCAGCAGAAACGAGTTGCGTCAAGGAGAATGGACCTTAAACAAATCCATATTCAGAAGGATAACAGAAGCATGGGGGATACCACAAATCGACCTATTTGCCACAAGAGACAACCGGCAAGTACAAAGGTTCGCTTCCCTGAACACCAGGGATCACCCAGATATGTTGGACTCTCTCCACCATCCTTGGCGGTTCAGACTGGCATATGCCTTTCCTCCAATGTCTCTGATTCCTCTAGTGATCAGAAAGATCAGGAGGGAACAGGCAAGAGTAATCCTCATTGCACCATTCTGGCCGAAAAGACCATGGTTCTCTTGTCTCCAGACCATGTGCCTATGCGATCCTTGGATCCTCCCATCAGACAAGGAGCTGCTGTACCAAGGCCCCTTTTTCCACCCGCAAGTGAAAGGTCTTCACTTGACGGCGTGGAATTTGAGAGGCAACTATTAAGTTCCAGAGGGTTCTCAACAGAACTAGTAAACACCCTCTTATTGAGCAGGAAAAGATCTACCACCCTAATATATAGTAGGGTATGGAATAAATTTTTAGACTTCTACACGGTACCGTTCACTAAGCAAGTTCCACTCACACCTATCCTAGAGTTCTTGCAAAAAGGCCGAGAGTTAGGACTATCTGTAAATACCTTAAGAGTTCAGGTCTCGGCATTAGGAGCCCTATATGGATGCAATATAGCAGCTAATAGGTGGATCTCCAGATTCATAAAATCTTGTGAACGTAGTAAACCGGTCCATATTCCCCGTCTACCTCCGTGGGATTTAAATCTAGTATTAGAGGCCTTAACAAGCTCTCCATTTGAACCATTAGATTCAATACCTTTAAAAATCCTAACATATAAAGTAGCCTTACTAGTAGCCCTAACCTCAGCTAGACGGGTTAGTGACATCCAGGCCCTATCAGTAGACCCACCTTTCTTACTGATATTTCATGATCGGATAGTCCTGAAACCAGACCCCTCATACCTCCCTAAGGTAGCGTCCACCTACCACAGGTCACAAGAAATATTTCTCCCTTCCTTTTTTGATTCACCTGTAACTCCAGAACATCATAAGTTCCACACCTTAGATGTCAGAAGAGCCATCCTGACTTATATAGAAAGGTGTCAGACATGGAGGGAGAGTAGGGCTCTGTTTATCTCCTTTCAGGGCCACAAGAAAGGACATGGGGTCACGAGAGCTACCATATCTCGGTGGATCAGAGAGGCTATCTGCTTGGCCTATACGTCAAAAGGCGAGATTCCTCCAGTGGGTATAAAAGCGCACTCAACACGAGCCATGGCTTCCTCCTGGGCGGAACAAGCAGATGTACCGATCCATTTAATATGTAAGGCTGCAACTTGGTCTACACCTTCTACCTTCTACAACCATTATAGACTTGATCTGTCCACGTCTTCTGATCTGACCTTTGGTAGAGCTGTTCTTAATACAGTAATCCCACCCAAATAATGACTCTCTGAAAATCTCTCATGTGGGGTGCTGTCGTGGCGAAGGGTAAAAAGCCGGATTACGTACCGGTAATGCTCTTTTAATGAGTCCACGACAGCACCCATGTATTACCCTCCCTAAATTATGCACAGCTCTTTCCTTTAAGGTCACAAATAATGGTTGTATAGAGTTAAGAAATTTATGTGACTGAATGAGAATGAATACTAACACTTTTGCGGTTCCCCTTTTTATACTCTGTAACTAAACTGAGGAGGAGAGGGGACCGCCTCCTTTTATTCTGTAGGTTTCCTGTTCCTATGGGCGGATCCCTCTCTCTCATGTGGGGTGCTGTCGTGGACTCATTAAAAGAGCATTACCGGTACGTAATCCGGCTTTTTCCATTTCCCCCAGTGCCACTTTCTAAACCACTATTTTTGTGGAGACCTGTCTGTTTTTGTAAAAGAATTGGCAGTTCTGGATTTTCTTTTTTCAGGGCGCGTATTCTCTTATCCAAGAGAATTGGGCCAGTTACGCAAATCTCAATGATCAGAGTTTGATCACAGTGTGAACATAGTTTGATCTCTTTTTCTTGGATGAGAAGATGGAGAAAACAAAAATTCTCCATTTTTTTTTTTCTTTTGTAAGTCCATGGAAAACGGACTGCACTGAGGTGTCATCCAAGTGCAGTCCTTGGTTTTCTACACACTCATTGACTTATATGGCGAGAGCAATGTGAATTTCGGACCAAACTTGGACAGTCAGGAATGTTTATTTTATTTTTTTCTTCCACGGATCAGCGCCATCTGAAGAACAAAAATCTGACGTGCACAGCCCCATAGAAAAACATTGTCTGAGTGTCATTCAATGTTTTGTCGGATTGCACTCGGAACCAAAATACGACCATGCTCGCAAATGAATGGATTTTCTGACACTAATAATAAATGTCCACCACAGCCTCAGTGGGCTATAAGTGTACTTGTGCTTATATGGCCTTTCCTTCTTACCAATTGCCAGCTCAGTGTGGCTGAAATCTCACATGTGCATCTAGTCCCTTCCTGCTCTGCTTCCAGCCCCGGGTTAATATGCTCCTCAATCTAGACCTGCCGGTCAGAAGTCCAGAACGTCCATTTCTGTACAGATCTGTGGTGGACCTCCAGTGTGACTTACCGGTGCGTAGCGACAGTGCTGAAGATAAAGGAGGTCCTTGCTGTATTGCCGCCTGTAAATTGGAGTGCATACAGCATAGATATAACCGATTCCTGAGTGCCCTCAGGCGGCTTCTCATGGCTCCCAACTTTTTAGGTCATCTTCAATGTAAGAAACATTCAAGGAGCTCAGTGTGCAGCACACTAGTGAATATTTGAGTGGGTATCCATTACTGTTGATATGAGCATGTAAGTATCAATGAAAGGAGCCAACAAGGTACTGCTATGTGAATTTCCATATTGTGTTGAGATGTGTTCCTTGCTACAATCTTGTCTTAGAGTCTCGGAACTCCTACATGAATATGGGCTCATTACAGCCAATCGGTCAGGTTGATCTGTATGCCTAGTAGTCAAGAGGACAGAAAAACAGAATAGGAGCACGCAAAGTATAATGGAGTTTCTAATTGGATGTATTAAAGAGCAGAGTGTACCCTATTACCCCTCGCATAACCCTCATTGCGATGACTTACAGGCTACTATGTATGCAACCTATGTAGCAAAGGTTGTCATGACTCGCAACATACAGTACCATTGTGATAATTTGTCGCATAAGGTTTTCTCTTAACCTGCAGATATGGGGTTAATATGTAGGTCAATGGCATTCTGAAGCTGCCTGGTGTCTGCACTGAGAGCCCCGCTGCCAGGAGGAAATGAACCTTACTACTGACAGCCTTGGGCTTTCAGTCACTGAGGTGGGCCCACGTGCCTTTTGTCACCGCTCAGTCTAAAGTCAGTGACGGCTGCAACAGAGGTCCTGCACTGACTGATAGTCAGCTGAGCTTTAGAGCCAGCTGCCAGTCACTGCCGGGGTGTGGTTACAGCCACCAATCACTATGTACTGAGCGTTTATTGAAGCCGCGCCGGCCAGCCGCCCCCCCGGATGACTGAAATCCCGAGGATTCCGGAAGGAATAAAGTTAATTTTCTCCTAGCGGTGGTGCTCTCAGGTCGGGCACTGGGCAACTTCGGAACGCTATAAACACCATATTTGCTTGCGCACACATGAAAAGAAGCTGGGGACATACACCCAGATTCAGTGCACATGCCTGGGGAGCCAATGGGCAGTGCGCAAGCGCGGTATTTCTGAGCCCTTGCCGTGACGTCAGTCCAGTCACTGCAATCAATCACTATGCGGTGGGTGTGAATAATTTTGAATAGGACCATGACTGTGATGCAGATTGCGTCACTAACAACACACTAGGGGCAGTTTAATACACAAAAAGGACATGACTGGTTCCCTTTAAGAGCATTATATATACATTTATTGTGTGACAGCTCATCAAGAGTAATAAAAAGAAAGACTTGTGTGTTCTGCCAGCTATGCGTGGGCAATGGGAATAACGCCGGCTTTCAGAAACCCAGGGTAGGCCACCACTGCCGACCATGTTTTGGAACACAGCTGGATTCTGCACAGTAAGCTCATTTTCTCCAGCTTTCTTTCGCCATACTAAAATAATAGAAAGGAAGCATAAGATAACAAAACCCAACTTCATCGGGTCACTCAATCTACAACCACGTAGGAAAAAAAAAGCTTGGATGTTCTCCTCGCATTTCATACTTAGGAGTGTGGAATTCCCGGTAGACCGGCTGCTGATCCAATGCAACAAGGGAATATATTAATAGCACCTGTTTATAATGTAGGATTATTACACAGGTATGGCGATCTAATACCCCGATTTTCAGAGTTTGGGTTTCTTTCTACAAGTTCCTTAGGAGGAGTTCTTTTTCTACATTCTCTGCCGTTATTGTTCCCTCTGAAATGTAAAGTGCTGCCGAATATGTTGGCACTATAGAAATACAAATTATTTCATGCAGGAAATGACATGAAAAAGTAACATCTGTAATATACTGCTGTTGGGAGAAAAAATGCTAAGTATCCAAAAATGCATTAAAAGAGTAAGAACTGAGCACAAATAAAATGCCTGCTTGAAAACCACCCTAAGGGCTCATACTCACCTGCGAGAAACTCGGATGAGTCTCGCACGGCAATCCCCGGCACTCAGGAGTGGAGCGTGTGTCTGCATGTATTCCTATGCGGCCGCATGCTCCGATCTGAGTGTCGGGGATTGCCGTGCGAGACTCATCCGAGTTTCTCGCAGGTGAGTATGAGCCCTAAGGCTATGTTCAAACATCTTTTTTATCTGGATTCTACCTGAAACCCGCCTGAAAAAGCGCTTAAAGAATGCTAAAAAGAATGAACGTATGCACACCAACGACCGGACGACTTGCTTTGCACATGTTCAGTCCTTCAAGCCTCCTTGAACCGCTTCAAAAGCCATGAAACAAGTAAAGTGACTTGACCATTCTTCAAGTTGCTTCCTCTTCGAAGCTGTGCAATGGTTTAGATCAATTTCTAAAAAGACAAAAAACAAAAATAAATCCTTAATCCAAAAGACGTCAAAAAGATATTTCAGAACAAAAGACACTGGTGTCTTCCGAGGCGTCTTCCCCCGGCCCAACTCCTTAGGTACGCCAGATGTGTGAGCACATACTCTTATGTTCTCATGACTTTTGGTGCATTTTTTATGAGAATTTCTTCAACTATTATGTCCATTGTGTTACTTGCCTTTTTGATCGTGTTTTTGGTGTGTCATTCTTTAACTATGGCTACTTTTAAAATACTTTTTGATATTTGGCTTTAACAACTTTTATTGATACAGTCGTTTGGATTACATGCATTGTTGGTGTGTTTCCGCCACAGAAAGGCACACAAATGCAAGAGCGTTTTTGACCTGTAGATTTTTCGCACCTAATGCAAGTCTAAGGGGAAAATCTGCACATAAATATCGGCATACCCGCAAGAGAAAGTGACATGTTACGGATATGAAACGCGCACCGCAGGTCAGATTATGTGGAGTAGTAAAGGAGCGCAGTGGGCAGGAGATTTCTATAAATCATATCCACTAGTCTGGAACTGTAAGACGCTGCGTTTTTGATGGAGTAAAAATACACAGCGCCAAAACTCACCAAAAGCTCACGGTGAGCACACAGCCTAAAGGAGATATCCCCCAAAAGGATTAGCTGGATGGGTGACATTTGTAAGTTAGAAAATCCCTTAAATATGATATTCTATCCTCCGTAACCCTACTAGCAAAAGACAAAAAAGTTGTACTGCTTATCTAATGGGTGTGGGAAGTCTTATGCTGATAGTTCAATCTGGTGTATTCTTGAGGGCCACTAACTCTCCACCTCTCGGGCCAGTAATTTACAGAACTGACAAAAGGTTAGCTCGACTCCCAAGAGCACTTGGATATCCAACAACTGTTGACATTATTCAATGGCTTATGCAATTTATATAATACTTAAACTGTTACTCAGGCATGTGGGAGGGCGGGGAGGAGTGGACTCCTGGTAGACAAGAATGGACTAACCTTTTAAGATTCCTATTCTTAGTGTTTTCTAATGACAAGGTGAATATGGAGAACTGTGTCAAGGGATCACTTGCAGAAGAACATCTCATTCATTTTATCAATAATAGGGCATTTCATATATGGTCCTCAATGCCAGAGCCAACCATGGGTCTTCTGATCTGAACGTTTGACATGAGGTTGTTAGTTCGATCCAGGAGACCTGCAGTTGGTCCGAGCATTGCGGTTTGTGTATATATAAATTGTGAAACCATTCTTACCGATCAGTAACTGCTGCAATAACATTAGCAGTCAATAGCGGTCTTAAAGCGCAAGCTGCAGTTGCACAAAACGGTGATGGGAAATGCGGCAGTGGAAGGTGGTGGGAAGTCGCACAGCATGCTTAGGTCCTACAACATAGAAGTTCGGAGGTGACTTCTGCTAGGCAATATTGGGACAACTTTCTGCATATGCCGATGCCTGTTCTTAAAGGGAACCTGTCACCCCGTTTTTTCAGTTTGAGATAAAAATACCATTAAATAGGGCCTGAGCTGTGCGTTACAATAGTGTATTTTGTGTACCCTGATTCCCCACCTATGCTGCCGAAATACGTTACCAAAGTCGCCGTTTTCGCCTGTCAATCAGGCTGTCAGGCTGATCTGGTCAAATGGGCATGGTGACATCACTGTTTCTTCCCCCAGATCTTACACTATTGTAACGCACAGCTCAGGCCCTATTTAATGGTATTTTTTTATCTCAAACTGAAAAAACGGGGTGACAGGTTCCCTTTAAATGAAAGTCGCACATTAATAAAAGGTAGTCTTCAAAATGAAACAGTTGAGTGGTGATCTAGACGAGCCCTATACCAGCATATATTGAGATCATAAAGGGAATATTCTAGGACTCATCTTTGTATTTTCCACCTATCGGCCTCTGAAAAAGGGCCGCATTCTCCCTGCCATCTTTCTCATAGCTTATTATTGCACTAAGACTGAGTTTCAGAAATACTTTTTGGGCAAAAGTAACTTTTCATATTTTTTCCTTAGTTTTTTACTGGTTTTAATGATTTGGGCTATGTTTCACATTACGTTCAGGCCACACTTTTTTGACACTATTAAAACAGGATTTGGCTGGAAATCCTGACAAAACCCCTTATTATAATGAGACAGACAGAGACCGCTCACCTCAGTCTCCGACCGCTATTTTGGTAGTTTGCACCGTTTTGAGTCAGGCACAAAATTACAGTTGACTATGATTTTGCCGAACCACTGGAGTTCCATGCGAAACCCGTTTTTCAGATCTTTAGATGGAATTTGCTGCATGCCATGAATGTATATGCCAGAAAATAGTGTGCACATGACCCATGCCACTCATCTGTATATTTTATGTATGAATGCAGCATCACTACATAAAAAATATAGGGTCCAATTCATTTATTGAATTCGTGTCTGGTCTTTAGTCTAGTTTGTGATGATCCTCCCCACCCCCGTGTCTTATTTACACCTAATTCTTCCTTTAATTTATATATATATATATATATATATATATATACATACATACATACATACATACATACATACATACATACATACATACATACATATATACATATAATCAAAATTAATGAACAATATGCACAATTTTGAAGATTTTGGTGCAACAAACTCCAATGAATAGCACAAGACAAAAAAGTGACTTAAAAATCAACCCCACAAATGATAAGTTGAGGCCTTAGTCCCCTGCTAACCTCCGTTATATGTATATATAAATACGTTTGTACCGTCAGGTCTGTTGATGCATCTGGCGAATGCTGCATATGGATGACATTCTTGTACACAGCTCTCACAGTATGGCAGTAATAATCATTTTTAATATTTAAAAAAAAACAACAACTTTTGTTGATAACCTGAGTGTGAAAAAGTAAAGATGTAATATACAGCGGAGGCTTTTCTGCTGGTACACAGACCAATTTCACACCGGAATGAGATTTGTGCTTGTCTGTGGATTTATGTCACTGGTGGCAAAAAACATTCCCATTAACTATAAATTGTAGGTGCTGAGAAATGAAAACACAAATCATATTAGAAAGTGGCATAACCTTTAAAAAAATCACGAAACTCCTTTAATAAGTATGTATTTTATTTCCTCTGCGGAATGATTGCAACTGTTCTAAAAAAATATATATTTTTTTTTTCTTCAGAAAATGCTATTATAAAATCAGACAAAGTGTATGAAGTCATGTTGGCTACTGACCGCAAACATTATGCAAAATGCAATCCTTATATGGACTCTCCGCAATCAATAGGTAAGACAACTTTTGCTTTTAACTTTGATAATTGCTACAAATGTCATTGGTTATGTTCTCCCTGTGTTTGTGTGGGTTTCCTCTGGGCACTCTGGTTATGTTCTCCCTGCGTTTGTGTGGGTTTCCTCTGGGCACTCTGGTTATGTTCTCCCTGCGTTTGTGTGGGTTTCCTCTGGGCACTCTGGTTATGTTCTCCCTGCGTTTGTGTAGGTTTCCTCTGGGCACTCTGGTTTGTTCTCCATGTGTTTGTGTGGGTTTCCTCTGGGCACTCTGGTTATGTTCTCCCTGTGTTTGTGTGGGTTTCCTCTGGGCACTCTGGTTATGTTCTCCCTGCGTTTGTGTAGGTTTCCTCGGGGCACTCTGGTTTGTTCTCCATGTGTTTGTGTGGGTTTCCTCTGGGCACTCTGGTTTGTTCTCCCTGTGTTTGTGTGTTTCCTCTGGGCACTCTGGTTTTGTTCTCCCTGTGTTTGTGTGGGTTTCCTCTGGGCACTCTGGTTATGTTCTCCCTGTGTTTGTGTAGGTTTCCTCTGGGCACTCTGGTTATGTTCTCCCTGTGTTTGTGTGGGTTTCCTCTGGGCACTCTGGTTATGTTCTCCCTGCGTTTGTGTGGGTTTCCTCTGGGCACTCTGGTTTGTTCTCCATGTGTTTGTGTGGGTTTCCTCTGGGCACTCTGGTATGTTCTCCATGTGTTTGTGTGGGTTTCCTCTGGGCACTCTGGTTTGTTCTCCCTGTGTTTGTGTGGGTTTCCTCTGGGCACTCTGATTTATTCCCCCTGTGTGTGTGGGTTTCCTGTCAGCACTCTGGTTTTGTTCTCCCGGTGTTTGTGTGGGTTTCCTCTGGGCACTCTGGTGGTATTCTCTCTGTTTGTGTGGGTTTCCTCTGAGCACACTGGATTTGCTCTCCGTTTGTGTGGGTTTCATCAGAGTTGTCCGGATTTGTTTGTGTGGGTTTCCCCTGGCCGCTCTGGTTATGTTCTCTGTTTGTTTGCATTTCCTCTGGGTACTTTGGTTTGTTCTCCATGTTTGTGTGAGTTTTATTCTGTCTGTGTGCGTTTTCTCTGGGTACTCTGCCTTTTTCCCGCACTATGGAGTAGGATATTTAGTTAGTCGGGATAATGTCTGTAAAACGCTGTGGAACATAATGGCGCTAATATAAGCAAAAATAAATGTATCTAATTACAAATCATTTAATCACATATACATTAAAAGAGGCAATGATAATGGGGTATCCTTATTTCAGGCATGAATCGTATATTCATAAAGGTCTAAGATGGAAGTCTCAAGTGGGATCTGTTTCTGTCTTAAGAAATAGTCTATTCTCAGATCTCTCATTGGAGTGAATCCATAACTACCACCTTGTTCACAAGTCAGCTCTCCATTTTCAAGAAAAGTGTGTCCCAGATGTGGGACATGTACATCTAATAATGTTCTGTTGATTTATTGTAAATGTGCATAATGAAAATACCCCATTACCTACTTCTGGAGTGCCCATCTATATATATAATTGTCTAAGGGGTACTTCCGTCTGTCTGTCTTTCTGTCGGCAACTTCCGTCACGGAAATCCCGCATCGCTGATTGGTCTTGCCAGCTGCCTGTCATGGCTGCCGCGATCAATCAGCGACGGGCACAGTCCGATTAGTCCCTCCCTACTCCCCTGCAGTCAGTGCCCGGCGCCCGCATACTCCCCTTCAGTCACCGCTCACACAGGGTTAATGCCAGCGGTAACGGACCGCGTTATGCCGCGGGTAACGCACTCCGTAACCGCTGCTATTAACCCTGTGTGACCAAGTTTTTACTATTGATGCTGCCTATGCAGCATCAATAGTAAAAAGATCTAATGTTAAAAATAATAAAAAAAACAAACAAAACCTGCTATTCTCACCTTCCGTAGTCCGACGATGCGCTCCCTCCTGCCCCAGCCTCCATTTCCAGAGATGCATTGCGAAATTACCCAGAAGACTTAGCGGTCTCGTGAGACCGCTAAGTCATCTGGGTACGTTCGCAATGCATCCTGGGAACGAAAGATGGTGGCAGCCGCACGCGCATCGCCAGAGGTTCGCTGGATCCCGCCGGCGGGTGAGTGTATAACGATTTTTTATTTTAATTATTTTTTTTAACAGGGATATGGTGCCCGCACTGCTATATACTACGTGAGCTGTGTTAGATACCGTGTGGCTGCTATATACTACCTGGCCAGTGTTAGATACTATGTGGGCTGTGTTCTATACTGCTTGGGCTGCGTTATATACTACATGGCTGCTATATACTGTGTGGGCAGTGTTATATACTACGTGAGCAGTGTTATATACTACGTGGCTGTGCTATATATTACGTGGGCTGTGTTATATATTACGTGGCCAGTGTTACATACTACGTGGGCAGTGTTATTTACTGCGTGGCCTATATTCACGCATCGGATATTTACAATATGTATGTATGTATATAGCAGCCACATGGTTTATACCACAGGCCACGTAGTACTCCTATATACACTACGTGGCCTGTGCTATATACTATGTGCCTGCTATATACATATATACATACATATTCTAGAATCCCCGATGCGTTTGAATCGGGCCACCATCTAGTAGATTATAAACGTCTAGGCAGTCCACACATTACTCTGCACTGATGTTCTAAAACGTCAGTGCAGAGTAAGCAGCGTGCATGAGATTGTGCAGCTCTTGGGGACAGGGAGCTGGCTGTCATAGACTGACTTCCCTCAGAGCCAATGGTTTGCTATGTTTACCTTCTTGAGCATTGTATACACTGTAAAGAACTAGTGATAATGTATGCAGACTAGGAAAAATATTTAGAATTGAGAGTCCTCAGTGGTTGATACCTTTTAATGGCTAACTGAAAAGATGGTAACAAATTGCAAGCTTTCGAGACTACACAGATCTCTTCATCAGGCAAAGACTAAAACAAATTCTGAAGAATCACATACAAATTCTGCAGAATTTTTTTTAGTCTATGCCTGATGAAGATACCAGAGTAGTCTTGAAAGCTTGCAATTTGAACTCTCAATTCTAAATATTTTTGTGTCTACTGGCTAGGGCTACGTTCACATTTGCGTTGTGTGTTGCGTCGGCGACACAACGCATGCAAAACCGCATGGTTTTGTGATGCATGCGTCCATTTTTGGCTTGCTTTTGGACGCAAAAAAAATGCAACTTGCTGCGTCCTCTGCGCCCTGACGCTTGCGCCAAAAAAGACGCATGCGTCACAAAACGCAAGACAACGCATGTCCATGCGCCCCCATGTTAAATATAGGGGCGCATGACGCATGCGTCGCCGCGGCTGCGCCCAACGCAAATGTGAACAGAGCCTAACACAGTACCAAGATAAATATCTTGCTAGTGGTCGTAACCATGGATACCTAAGGTACTTCAATGCCCTGCACACGAGGTATGAGACACTTCAAATCAGAAGAACTGTACTACACTTGACTAAAAAGACTATCTCATGAACAGGGAACAGGTGGCCATATCTCAGGAGCGAAACGGCACAGGAACAAAATGCCAGATTCAGGAGCTCTGCAGCATTTACATACGTCAGGTTAAATGTGGTGTCCTGCTTATTTTTAATTGTAGCGCCATATAAAATAAAAAATGACCTTCCTTATCGCTGTAATGCAGACTGTCATGCTGAGTAAAAGCTGTGTAAATTAAATGTGTTTTTTTTATTTTTGTCCTCTTACAGGTTATCAAGCAACAATTAGCGCCCCTCACATGGTATGTATTATTATTTGTGGGATTTTATTCATGTTTAGTAAGATAATTTGCGGCTGTCTTATGTATCTTGTCCAGCCAGTTGTTGTATCCTATGGCTGGAGAGACCTGCCGACAAAGTTGTGTTTCAGTTGGACATACAAGCGCAGTGTGGGCCGTTTTTCTGTTTGATGCCGGCAACCGCAGCCCACTTACTGCCATAAGGTATATGTGCATTGAATGGATGAGCTTTGAACTGTATTAATGCTATTTAGGCTACATTTATAGAATTAAAGGGAACCTGTCACCTGAATTTGGCGGGACCAGTTTTGGGTCATATGGGCGGAGTTTTCAGGTGTTTGATTCACCCTTTCCTTACCCGCTGGCTGCATGCTGGCCGGAATATTGGATTGAAGTTCATTCTCTGTCCTCCGTAGTGCACGCCTGCGCAAAGCAAGATTACCTTGCACAGGCGTGTACTACGGAGGACAGAGAATGAACTTCAATCCAATATTGCGGCCAGCATGCAGCCAGCGGGTAAGGAAAGGGTGAATCAAACACCTGAAAACTCCGCCCATATGACCCAAAACTGGTCCCGCCAAATTCAGGTGACAGGTTCCCTTTAAGGTAGTGAGTTCTCAAATTGGCCAAATCTCCTGGGCCCATCTGCCACGGCAAGGCATCCTTCATAGACGGGGAGCTAGACGTTTAATATTGAAATGGGTTGTCCACTACTTGGAACAACCTTTTCTCAATCCATATGTAACCACCCTCCATCCCCTCACAAGGTATTATATACTTACCTCCGATGCCAACGCTCTTCCCGCGGTGTCGGCACTGGCTATATATACCCATCATAACCTGGTATGAGCTGGGAATCCGTGAAGAAGAATCATCTCTCTGGGTAAATGTGAGTCAGTCAGGAAGTAACTACAGAATATGATGTTTCTCTAAAGAACTGAAGGGTTACGTTAAAGTGGCCAATACTGCCGTACTTCAGTTCAGGCTAGTATGTGAATACAGGATTGCCACTACAGGCTTCTCGTTGACTATTATGTCTAGTGGCTGTACGTGAAGAAAAATGTCACCACTACTGGAAATGCAGAAACTGTTTATTGCTGACATGTCAATATTTTTTTTATTTAGCACGCATATGCATTAGAACTCCTCCACGATCAGTTACATGATGGTGCCAAAGCCCTGGATGTAGGCTCTGGGAGTGGAATTCTTACCGCATGTTTCGCCAGAATGGTAACCCTTTTCTATATGTTCTCCCCCCGATCATGACTAATTTTAGTATTCTAGTAGAAATCCATGGCATATTATCTGGCAAATGAAAATATGAAGACACCCTAAGGGGGCTTTCACATTGCGTTTATGCACACGTTCAGTGGTCCCGTAAGGGCTTGTGTCCGAAGCCCCCCCAAACAATATGTGATTGGGGCATATGAGCTGAAGGGGCTAAGTAGTGCATCATTTTCAGACATCTATGCCTACTGGAGACCCAGACAGTGTTAGCCTCCAGTAGGCGTACACGCCCGAAAATTTTGCACGACTGAGTACACGATGATTCTGTTGGCACCATTATAGTCAATGGCCCTTTCGGAACATGTTTTGCTGGGGGGACGGATGGGGGGTGGGGGGAGGCGGACGCAGGGATCACTTATGGGTGATATGTATATTACCCAGGGAAGTTATAAAGCTCCTTCTCCCACGATCAGACCACAACTGATCATATACTTATCCACAGAATGGGAGATAAATGTTTTAGGTGGGTTTAGTCCCCTAAAGGGGCTTGTCCAGGATTACAAAAATGGGTCTATTTTCTTTTCCCCCAAAATGCAAACCATGGAAAAACAAGACTCTGTTATAGGAAATTAAAGCACATTTGTTTTATTGTGTATGTCCCAGTTAACCCCTTCACGACATATGACATATAGTTACACCATATGCAATGTCCCTGACTGAGATGCGGGCTCTCACGCTGAGCCCGCATCTTTCCCAGCTGTTGTTAGCTGAATTACTCAGCCATCTTCTGCCTCTAACAGCCGTGGGTGTTGGCTTTAATATCGGCAGTTAACACTTGTCGGCAGGGGGTGCGACATTTCATTCCCCCCCCCCCACCTGTGCAGCTGTGATGAGCTACTCGGGCACTGATGGGTCCGAAAGATCAAATCATCTCCCTTTTGCCCGATTGAACATAAAAAAATGCACATATTTGGTATCAATGTGTTTGTAAAAAGTCCAACCTATCAAAATATTAAGTAAATTAATCCAATCAGTAAAAGGTATAATGAGAAATTAGATAGAAACGCCAGAATTAGTTTTCGACTGCTTCAACATTGCAATAAAATACAATAAGAGGCAATCAAAACATTACATCTACACCAAAATGGAATAAGTGAAAACTTCTGCTCACGGCGCCAGAAATGAGCCCTCACCCAGCCCTATATCCTGAAAAATGAAAAAGATGCGGGTGTTGGAAAATGGCAACACAAGCTTAAAAATAATTTTTTTCGCCACTTAAAATAATTGAAAAAAAATCTACAAGTTTGGTATTTACATAATCATACTGTCCTGGAGAATCCTTTTGTCCTGTTAGTTTTACCATATAGTGAGCATGGTAAAAACAAATGTGGAATTGTTTTTACAATTTCAACGCACTTGGAAATTGTCTTTCGCTTTCCAGTGCATCACATGATAAAATGAATGATGTCATTCCAAAGTACAGTTGTAAGGGTATGTGTCCACGTTCAGGATTGCATCAGGATTTGGTCAGGATTTTCCATCAGTATTTGTAGGCCGAAACCAGGAGTGGGTGATAAATGCAGAAGTGGTGCATATGTTTCTATTATACTTTTCCTCTAATTGTTCCACTCCTGGTTTTGGCTTACAAATACTGACATAAAATCCTGACCAAATCCTGATGCAATCCTGAACGTGGACACATACCCTAAGTCAAATAAGAAGAAATGTGGCACTCACCCCAAATATGCTGAATTCAATGTCCTTTATTCACCTTTATGCAGTGACAGATATCAGTGGAGAGGTGGCAGGTAAAAGTGAGTGTGAGGAGAGGACGACGGCCGTTTTGCGCAGATGCGCTTCCACGGGTCCTTGGACAGAGTTGCGTGTGATTGTAAGGCCGGGGTCACACTTGTGAAAAACTCGCACGAGTCTCGCATCTCAATACCCGGCACTGCTGCCGACACGCAAGACTGGAGTGTGCGGCTGCATGTATTTCTAGGCAGCTGAGCGCTCCGGTCCGAGTGCCGGGTATTGAGATGCGAGACTCATGTGAGTTTCTCGCAAGTATGACCCCGGCCTAACTGATACATCCGTAGGTTCCTTTCAGCTTAAGCCTCCATCTCACAGGTAGACAGGGTTGTAATATTGTTACAATACAGCAGATCTCAGAGAGCTGCAAAATTTGTTTGCAGGAAGGCAAAGTTCAGTTCTACTTTTGTGTCGGTACATGTCTCACACTGGTAACTGTCCCTTTTATATAAGAAAATTGTAGCTATCTCTGGAATAAGACATCGGATTGCAGGTATCAATGTATCATAATATTCAGCTTCCTGTGACCTACATGCCCAAATAGATGATGTAAAAGTGTTGATCCTGCTGACAGATTCCCTTTAAAAGAAAAAATGTTTCAGCCTAACATCATGCAGACACACTTGTCCAGAATTCCCTGCCATGTCTCCCCTAAGTATTGTGTGATTGAATGCTATTAATGCCATTGCTATATTTTAGTTTTCATGAGTCCAGATCACCCCGGCAAGTTCCAATAAGTGTCTGCTGGTTTCAGAGTGAATTAATTGTAGGGCTCTGCTTTAATGTACGTACATTGGCATAGTCTCAGTGACGGACTCTGAACATGGGGATGATTCCAAACATTGCATTACACAAATAGCCTCTTTCTGCTGAGTGCAGGGCCTGCTGTCAGCTGGCGTCTCCCTCCATGGAATCCTTACAGGGACACTGCTGCCTCCTTGCCAACGTCTAATGCCAGGCGTCTCCCAAACAAACAGTAACCTATGGTTGTAGTGTTCCCATGGGGCTGCGCTCCTGGTGCTCCTCTGTTGTGCCCTTCTTGTTCAGTGTTGTCAGTCCTGTGGGGTTTAATGATGGCATCTCCAAGTCTGGTAAACTTGTAAGCATTTCACATGCATATAGTCACTATTTAGACAAAGAACAAAGTAAGACATTTAATTTACTGCAGAAAACCTGAAAGATCAGTCTGTTGCTGCAAACATGTCATGCATTTAACCTGTTCAGCGCCATCATATTCCGCAGCACTTTACAGACATCACTGTCCCCATTGAGTCTCACAATCTGAGTCCCCTATCAGTATGTCTTTGGAGTGTGGGAGGAAAGTGGAATAACCCAGAGGAAACCCACAAAAACACGGGGAGAACATACCAACTCCTTGCAGATGTTATCCTTTGTGGGATTTGAACTCAGAACTTGGCCATGCTTCCCCGTGTGAAAATATGGAGATACATAATGTGTTATTTTAAGTCACTTTGTTTTGTTTTTTTTTTTCATTGGAAATAAGACTGATAAAATGTTTATTCTGCATCCCGTAAAAAAAAAAAAAAAAATTACCAAAGAGCAAATGACTCATTCCTCCTCATTGGAGCTGCTGGCCGTTAACGCCGCCATTGAAAGCAATGTCGGACGCATCGCTAGCGCACGCCCACAATGGGTGTGCGCTAGGGATGTGCCGTCATTGAGTGACGGACCCGAGACGCGGGCTGCAGTGTTTCCGGGTCTGTCACTGCTAGCGCAGATAAAGCTAGCAGATGCTCTATCAGCGCTAGCGCGATGTAAACGTTAGCGTACGTGCTGAACAGGCTGCTGCTAACGCAGTGTGGACCCAGCCGTAGTTGTGCTTTGGTTCAAATGCCACTTTATTCCGGACTACACAATTCAAGACTAAATTTATTTTCTAAAAGAATATTTTTATATTACATTGCTTTAGTTAACCCCTTCGCAACATCCGCCATAGAAACCGCCACACATGTATGGCGCCACTAGTTCCGGTCGCCGTACTGCATCACGCTGTGACCGAGGAGTTGACTGCTGCCTCTGACAGGCCCGCAGGGCTGTACAGTTTCCCCGCGGCAGCGATCACTGTGATTGGCCAGTGAATTTTGACCAGCCAATCACAATAATTTGACAAAGTTAAAGGGAATCTGTCACCCCCTGGGACGTATATAACCTATTACCACGGGCATACGGGTGATAGAATTGTAAAAAAATATTCTTACCTGTATGCCTCATAGCTGAGGTCTAGTTGTTGAGAAATTGAGTAATAAACTTTTGGTAATGATTTCTTCCAGGCTACTGCCAGGCGCAGTAGGCAAGTCGATGCTGTGCAGCGTTCTGTTTTGGTCTCTGCTTGCCTTCAGGGATCGTCCCCTACACTCTCTGTACTGGGGTTGAGCGACTACCTGGGTCAGGCAGGGTGGACTGCGTGGTGACCATTGCTTGGCGGCACCTCCTCTCTGCCCCGGCGCAATGGTCCTGTGTGGCTGGCATTGCTGATACCATAGTAACATTGTATTTAATCCTCAGGCGTGCTGCTGGTCAGTCAAATTCTCCAGTGTGATGTGGCCAATTCACACAGCCACTGAACCCAGGCAATTGGCGCATCCTAACAAATATCAGCAGCGCCTCCCGACACCCGCCCCTTTTCCTGCGTCGCTATATCACACGGCGCCTGTGTAAGATCCTCACTCATGCTGTCCTGCTTCTGTCACTCACCAGAGCACAGCGGACGCCAGCCACATAGGGGTGCTCTTATGGGACCGCGGACAGGGTAGACTGTTGATATCTGGAGGTTGATATGTGGTTCTTCTCAGCAATATTTCTTAAAGCCCTGGTCCAGAGAAGACCATACACGCCCATCGGCACAGCCTACACTAGTCATGTATTATGCATGCTTAGGCTGTGATATGTTTTCCACTGGCTATTGGTGGCCTACTCTACGTAATGTACTCCTCCGCCTCGCTCCCTGCTTATAGCTGCTCAGAGGACCTCAGTGATGTCAGAAGAGTATATCCTCGCCTGCTTGGGCTCGTGATCTAACCCAGTCAGTAGCTGAACTATCCCTGGTGTCCAAGATGCTGGTGGTTACTCTTGTGGAGCGTTTGCCAATGACTGCTACCACCCCTCGAGCTCCTACTGCCTCTGTGAGTGCCTCATACCCTTCTGGCTTGCCACACCGAGATTACCTCATCTTCCAGGTCTCCCTCTCGTCCAAGATCTTACTCCTCATCTCAGGAAGTGCGCTCTTGCATCAAAGGGAATCTGTCACCAATTTTATGGCATAGCAGCTAAAAAATATCTCCTTATTAAGCATCTGCTATGCATTCCCTACATCGTTATAGAACCCCCTGACTTCTCTTGTATACTCACAAAAACGTGTATGTGTCCTGCGCTGTATGATAATTTCTCAGGGCGTGGTTTCGTGTCACTACATCTCGCCCATCGGCTGTTGGTCGCCGTCCTACTTGCCATGTGACAACTCATGCTTGCTCAGAAATATAACCTTGTGCTCCTGTGCAATACACTTTTCCCAACTGCAAGCAAAGCCGAAAAACAGAAGTGCGTATGCGCTGGCAAGCGTAGTTCCAGTACATGAGCTCATGTTTGCCAGTGCATGTGCACTTCTGTTTTTCGGCTTTCGTTACCTATGAAGTAGGACGGTGACCATCAGCCGTTAGGCGGGATGTAGAGACCCGAAACCACGGCCATCGGACCGGACTGATAAATTAACATACAGCGCGGGACACATTATACAGTATACAAGGGGAGTCAGGGGGTTCTATAACTATGTAGGGAATGCATAGCAGACGCTTAATAAGGCAATATTTGTAGCTGCTATGCCATAAAATTGCTGACATATTCCCTTTTAAAGATTATTTCACAGCGTATCAAATGTCCATAAATTGATAAGATTTCGTTTTGCCCTGTTAACACTGCATACTTTTATAATCTGATGTACTCCTCAGAACTTACACATACCAACACATTATAAATTCAATGTAGCAAGAAGAAAGTAACACTGCACTGCTACCTTTCACTTCCCCAAAAGCCTACTGATATGTGCCGCTGCAGAGTCCATAAGACACCCAAACGGACATTCGGGTGCACTAAAGTAAGTTAGGTACGGGGGGCGTGGCCTAGCGAGCGATGTGAGCGGACGTGCGACGGGTCTCTCTCCCCGCACCGCTCCTAAGTTCTTACCTTTGAAGGCGTCGCCGAGCGCCGAAAACCGGACGGAGCCGCTCCGCAAGACCCCTGGGCACGGGGGAGAGGGCCGGAGGCAGGGAGAGGAGTAAAGCGGCGATGCCGCGCCGAAAACAGTCGGCGCCCGCGACTGGCGCGAAAATCCAAGATGGCGCCGTGGCAGAGGAGGAGGCGGCCAGAGCCAGTACTGAATACCGCTGGAGGTAATCGCCCGGCTGGAAAGATTTGCTCGAACGGAGGAGGGGGGTGCCCTGCTGCTGGGCCCAGAAGGGCCGGAAGAGAGGGAACCCCTGCAGAGGCAGAAGAGAGGGGGGGAAGATACCCTCAGTGTGGTGGAGGAGCAGCTTTCTCCAGGGAGGATGCAGGAGATGCATGGTGCAAATAACATGACACCTGCCGCCAGCCCAGTACAGGCTAAGGACTCTGAGGGTGCGCAGCAATCAAATGTGGGGGAGCCTACACTGCAGGACATTTTCTCAGTCGTTATACACTGTAAATCTGCCCTGGCCGCACTGAATCTAAGAGTGGACGATTTAACAGTTGAAATGAAGTCCCTTAATTCTGCTATGCGTAAAGTGGAGAAAAGAGTGGAGGTGGCGGAGGAGCGCGTGGGCAGTGTGGAGGATCAGACAAATGAACTGTTAAAAAGAGATACATTCAGCGCATTGCGGAACTGGAATTTAAAACAGATGACCTGGAAAACCGTTCCCGAAGGAACAATCTAAGAATAATTGGGGTGCCGGAGAAGGTGGAGCGGAATAATCCTGCTGAATACATTGAGGCATGGCTTAAAAACTCGGTGGGAGGAGCAGATCTTACTAACCACTTCTCCGTGTAAAGGGCCCATAGAGTCCCCACCCGACCCCTGCCGCCTGGATCCCCCCCCTCGAGCCTTGATGGCAAAAATTTTGGACTATCGGGATCGGGAAACCCTACTAAGGAAGGCCAGGATCAGTGATGGACTGAGTATAGACGGAAATCGGATCTCCATTTATCCGGACTATTCGGCATCGGTGCAAAAACTGAGAATGAAGTTCGGGGAAGTCAAGCGGCGGCTCCGAGACCTGGATCTAAAATATTCAATGCTATACCCGGCTAAGCTCAGGGTGGTAGCGCTGGACCGGGTTCATTTTTTCCAGAACCCGGAGGAGGCTATGCAGTGGCTGGATACCAATACCAAGAAAACTGGCATGGATCGGAACCGATGAGACTGACGCTGTGACTTCGCCACTCATCTGGTTATACCCCATGACTGTGATTTTTGAAATTGTCTTGTGTCTTTAGACAGAATGTTCTCAAAAGGATAAAACAGTGTGCTCGGCGGCGCAAAGAATACTTCATGCTGTTAGCGGTGGGAGGGGGAGAGATGGACTGCAAAGGGCTTAGTTCTAGGTTGTATCAAGAGCTCTCAGTTCTCATACAGAGAAAGAAAGTTTGTTCTAGTTGAACTCCATTGAGTTTTAGATGGGGGAGTCGAGGAAAGGGGCGGGGAGGGGGGAGGTGGGTATCGGGGGAGACCTGAAGGAGACTGCTCTAACTAATCATTTTGTTTCTAGGAAATGGGAGGGGATGTTAACATTATAAGCTGGAATGTTAGGGGATTAGCGGACGCCACTAAACGCGCAGCAATATTTCAGTATTTACTGAAACAGAGGCCCTCGGTGATTTGCCTGCAAGAGACCCATGTAGTGAAGGAAAAAGTTGATATGTTACAGAAAAGATGGGTGCGCAGGGCATATCATTCGACGTTCTCTAGTTATGCGAGAGGTGTGTCAGTATTGATTCATACTAATACCCCATTTGAGGAAGTTGAGGTCAAAATTGACACGGATGGTCAATATGTTTTGTTGGTGTGTAAACTCTTTAATCGTTTAATATGCATAGTATCATTGTATATACCTCCGCCATACTCTGGAAGGAAGATCCAGGACATATTGGAGTCTATAAGAGGTTGGGATGGGATCCCTCTTTTGGTGGTGGGGGATGTAAATAATATAGCAAATGACCACTGGGACAAGAGTAACCATGCACCTAAGCGTAGGGACGGTAATGACACTCCCTTTGGTAATTATCTCAGAGAAATAGGCTGGACTGATCTGTGGAGGGTCCGCAATGTCAACACATATTCCTATTCCTGTTACTCGACTACATATGGCTCGATGTCAAGAATTGATGTCGCCTTGGGAAACGATAGGATGAACGAACTGTTAAACGGGGTGGAATATAATCCTAGGATTTTATCAGATCACAGCCCTGTTCAGGTCTCTTTAAAGTTGTCAAGTCAGGATGGTTTGGGGAAGGCGGGATGGAAAATTCACCCAGTTTGGTTACAAATTTTGGACATGGAAAAGGTGGGGGCAGAGATAGAGGAGTTTTTTAAGATCAATGAAGGGAGCGCAGAATGCCATGTAGTGTGGGACACCATGAAAGCGTATCTAAGGGGAATTTTGTTTAGGGACATCTCAAGACATAAGACAAGGACCAGAGAGTGGGATCAGGGTGTCCTAGAGGAATTGAAGGCAGCAGAGGCGGCATTGGGGGAACATCGTACTGTGGAATCTCGGAATCGTATGAGGGCAGCTCAGAGGGAGGTTGACCAGCTATTTTTGAAAAAGGCGGAGAGGTTGAGGGCCTTCCAGAAAGAAACCTTTTACTCAGAGGGGGAAAAAGTGGGGCACTTGCTCTCGGTAGTGGCGTCCGCGCAAAGAGAATCTTCACATGTCTACTCTATTAAGACGGAGGAGGGAACGGTGGTCACTCAGGGGGTGCAGATCTTGGAAGTGTTCAGGAAATTCTATGACAAATTATACGCGTCCAGTGTGGAGAGGGGACCCGAAGATATGGCAAAATATTTGGAAGAAATTGATTTGCCCCGGTTGAGTAGAGAGGAGTGTGAATTGTTGGAAGAACCGATTGGGGAGGAAGAATTGGGGGCTGCATTGGCGGGCGTTGCGGGGGGTAAGGCTCCGGGAGCGGACGGCATTCCAGCTGAGATTTATAAGACCCTGAAAGAAACTCTGTTGGCCAAATTGGTAGGGGTGTATAATAGCTCGTTGGAAAGAGGGGAGTTGCCTTTGTCGATGAGAGAGGCTATTGTGGTGGTTATCCCTAAGGCCGACAAAGATCCACTGATGCCAGAATCCTATAGACCAATTTCACTCCTGACTGCCGATATTAAGATTTTGGCAAAAACCTTGGCAAATAGGTTAAGTAGGGTGATAGATAAATTGGTACACCCTGATCAGTCAGGCTTCATGCCAAACAAATCAACGGCACTCAATCTGAGAAGGCTGTTTTTAAATTTACAAATCCCTTCGGACAATGTTGGCAAAAGGGTTGTGGTATCATTGGACGCCCACAAGGCCTTTGACTGTGTGGAGTGGGGCTATTTGTGGTCAGTGTTGGAACGTTTGGGATTTGGACCTAAATTCATCTCATGGGTGCGGCTGTTGTACTCTTCCCCAGTGGCCAAAATTAGAGTGAATAATGTCCTTTCTGAGACTTTCTCTCTGTCTAGGGGAACTAGACAGGGATGTCCTTTGTCCCCACTGCTATTTGCCCTGGCGGTGGAGCCCCTTGCTGCGAAAATTAGAGGCTCCCGGGAGGTGAAAGGATTTATGTATGGGGTTTCGGAAGAAAAGATTGCGTTATACGCAGATGATATTTTGCTATTCTTGGAGGATTCGGGGGAGACCCTGGCAGGGGCGGAGGCCATTATTGAGGAATTTGGGAGTTACTCTGGTTTGAGAATCAACTGGGAAAAGTCCAATATGATGTTAGTAGATGGGGACTATGAGAATAGTGAAATACGGGACTCTCCTACAAAGCTGAGGTTAGTAGATAAATTTAAATACCTGGGGATCCAGATCGCGTTGCCTCTGACTAGCTTTGAGGAACTAAATTTGGCGCCACTTTTGCGGAAGATACGCACTAAGGTTCAGGCGTGGAAAAAGCTACATTTATCGGTTATTGGTAGAATAAATCTAATAAAGATGATTGTGATGCCGCAACTTCTCTACGTGCTACACAACTCCCCTATGTGGATATCGCAGAATAGATTTAGGAGGATTAAATCTCTATTTGGCGAGCTGATTTGGGATGGGAAAAGTTCTAGATTTAAACAAGAAATTCTACAAAGACCAAAGACGGAAGGAGGAGTGGCATTGCCCAACCCATGGTTATACTTTTTGGCTGCACAATGTCAACATTTTAGGGGATGGGGTGAGGAATCTGGTTGGGAGCGGACACCCTGCAGTCTGAGGAATTTGATTGGGTCAAGGGTACTGAGTGAGGGCCTGGAGGGTGGGCATTTTCGAGAGAAGGGTACTAAATTCTGCACTATTAGGCTTATCCAAAAGGTTTGGGACAAAGTTAAGGGAATTAGGGGAGTGAGGGCACTTACTAGGTTCTCGCCCTTGTGGAATAATTGTCTCCTACAGGAGTTTAGACAGATGGAGGGATTTCAGGTTTGGAAGGGAGCGGGAATCTCTTGGATGAGCCAGGTTTTGCACCAAGGTAGAATTAAGGATTTCAAGACATTACAGGAGGAATTTCTGCTGCCAAGCTCTGAACTGTATCAGTATAATCGCATCTCTCATGCATATCGGGCACAATGTAGGAGGGGGCCTATAGAGATTCTGGTGGACCTGATGCTAGACTTTATCCTTATGGGGGAAAGCACAAGGGGGGTGATCTCGGGAATATATGAGTTCCTGCTATTTTCCTTTTTAGAGAAACATCCTATCAGAGCCAGGGCGAAGTGGGAGGCCGATTTGGGGGCGATTGACGGCGATCGGTGGGACTCAATATTGGAATACGTGCCCAAGATCTCGATGAGTGAGCCTGGGAGGTTGTCACAATTGTTTGTTATTCATAGGGCCTATAGAACTCCGGATATGCTGTTCAGGGCAGGTTTAAGACCTAATTCTGAGTGCCCTAGGTGCTCGCAATCCGAGGCGGGTATCTTCCATATGATGTGGCAGTGCCCTAGGCTGGCCTCGTTTTGGATTGTAGTGATAAACAAAGTGGGACTAACATACAATTGTTCGGTACCACGGGACCCTCTGGTATGCATATTAGGTTACGTGGAGGAAATTGTAACTGATAACTTGTATAAAACAGTTATTGCTAGATTGCTGTTTATTGCACGAAAGTTGATCGCTAAGTTCTGGATTAGGGTTGAGCCACCAACGAGAAGAGATTTCATGATGCAAGTAGACCATATTGTTGCATTGGAGAGGAGCATCTATTCTAAAAGAAACAAGATGGACCTTTTCAACAGGTTATGGAATCCCTGGATCGAGTCGACGTGATCTGGAGACCTTGCTCGTGCTTTTGGAACATATATCCCCGTGGGAGCAGTATTGACTTGTTCCTGGTTAATAATGGACATTCGGGTAGATCGGAGTGGTTCTTGTTAGGTCTCCAGGGGTGGGGGTGAGGGGGGGAGGGAGGTTCGTTTGGGGCTGAAAGTTTATTGAAAATGCAAAACATAGATGTGTACTGTTTGCAGTAATGTAATCTGCATATATTTTTCTCACTGTTTAATAAAACATTTGATTAAAAAAAAAGTAAGTTAGGTACGAAAATCCTGAACAGAAAAAAATGGAAGTGCACTCACCAGTCCTGTGTATTGCGAGCCTTTATTAGAAATACATGCAGGTAAATTTAAGGGAGAACGTGGAATGAACGGATGACGGCTGTTTCGTGCTGCTGCACTTCTACGGGTCCGAATGAAGTGCAGCAGCACAAAACGGACGTTGTCCGTTCATTCCACTTTCTCCCTTAAATTTACCTGCATGTATTTCTAATAAAGGCTCGCAATACACAGGACTGGTGAGTGCACTTCCATTTTTTTCTGTTCATGGACATTATAAATTCATACACCAGTAAAACAAAAAGCATTACTACAATAAAACTATGGGGGGTTTCCACTGTTTAGGCACATCAAGGACTCTCCAAACGTGACATGGCGCCTGCAGACCATTCCATCAAAGTCTGCGCTCCAAAACAGTAGTTTTCCCCCCACGTATGGGGTATCTGCGTACTCGGGAGAAATTGCACAACAAACTTTGTGGTCCATTTCATATCGGGACATTATTCCCGGGACACTATTTTTTTCCTGCAGTAAATGCCTCCAGAGAAAGAATCTCTGCTTTTATCCCCTTTGTAGTAGTAGAAATTGGCTTATTAGGCGCCATAAACTTTAATATCTAATATATCCGCAAAGGAGATGAGAAATTTGAAAAAGAAAAAAAAATACATCTGCAGCCACTATTCCATGATGTGACCAGTGTAATATGCTAAAACTGCTGAAAGATCCTCTGTAAAAGAAGATTTCACTACACAACTGGCTAATGGCTATACACTACAAAGCTAAAATCTTGAGTGGGTGCCCACATTATGCAATTATGGTGGCCATACAAAGTCATACATAAAAGCTGTCAATCTTGTTGTGAAAGCCGAGCAAGCTGAACTCAGACTTCCCAGACAGTTACATGGAAAGCTAAATCGAAACCTATAGTCTCACCAGCTCCGCATGACCCCTATCTTGTGCTGCCAGATAGTCCATTGATGTTAGATGGTTGGGGGTCCTCACTTGGTGTTGTACCAAGCACTTGTATGGACCACCATATGTGAATACTGAATGGGCCACCGCTCCCACAGAAGCACCATGGCCCCTTTTGTTGATTAGATGGGATTCTGAAAGACTGACCTCTACTGGTATATTGATGGCCCATTGAAATAGAAGGTTTCCTCTGTGCAAGCTGGGATGCCAAAACCGCATAGCAAATGGTGGCATTTTCTGGTAAAGCAGTAGGGTTGTTTCTGACATTTGCACAGTGCTATACCTTTTAACCCCTTCATGACCCAGCCTATTTTGACCTTAAAGACCTTGCCGTTTTTTGCAATTCTGACCAGTGTCCCTTTATGAGGTAATAACTCAGGAACGCTTCAACGGATCCTAGCGGTTCTGAGATTGTTTTTTTGTGACATATTGGGCTTCATGGTAGTGGTAAATTTAGGTCAATAAATTCTGCGTTTATTTGTGATAAAAATGGAAATTTGGCGAAAATTTTGAAAATTTTGCAATTTTCACATTTTGAATTTTTATTCTGTTAAACCAGAGAGTTATGTGACACAAAATAGTTAATAAATAACATTTCCCACATGTTTACTTTACATCAGCACAATTTTGGAAACAATATTTTTTTTTGCTAGGAAGTTATAAGGGTTAAAATTTGACCAGCGATTTCTCATTTTTACAACGAAATTTACAAAACCATTTTTTTTAGGGACCACCTCACATTTGAAGTCAGTTTGAGGGGTCTATATGGCTGAAAATACCCAAAAGTGACACCATTCTAAAAACTGCACCCCTCGAGGTACTCAAAACCACATTCAAGAAGTTTATTAACCCTTCAGGTGCTTCACAGCAGCAGAAGCAACATGGAAGGAAAAAATGAACATTTAACTTTTTAGTCACAAAAATTATCTTTTGGCAACAATTTTTTTATTTTCCCAATGGTAAAAGGAGAAACTGAACCACGAAAGTTGTTGTCCAATTTGTCCTGAGTACGCTGATACCTCATATGTGGGGGTAAACCACTGTTTGGGCGCACGGCAGGGCTTGGAAGGGAAGGAGCGCCATTTGACTTTTTGAATCAAAAATTGGCTCCACTCTTTAGCGGACACCATGTCACGTTTGGAGAGCCCCCGTGTGCCTAAAAATTGGAGCTCCCCCACAAGTGACCCCATTTTGGAAACTAGACGCCCCAAGGAACTAATCTAGATACATAGTGAGCACTTTGAACCCCCAGGTGCTTCACAAATTGATCCGTAAAAATGAAAAAGTACTTTTTTTTTCACAAAAAAAATTTTTAGCCTCAATTTTTTTATTTTCACATGGGCAACAGGATAAAATGGATCCTAAAATTTGTTGGGCAATTTCTCCTGAGTACACTGATACCTCATATGTGGGGGTAAACCACTGTTTGGGCACATGGTAAGGCTCGGAAGGGAAGGAGCGCCATTTGACTTTTTGAATGAAAAATTATCTCCATCGTTAGCGGACACCATGTCGCGTTTGGAGAGCCCCTGTGTGCCTATGCATTGGAGCTCCCCCACAAGTGACCCCATGTTGGAAACTAGACCCCCCAAGGAACTTATCTAGATGCATATTGAGCACTTTAAACCCCCAGGTGCTTCACAGAAGTTTATAACGCAGAGCCATGAAAATAAAAAATAATTTTTCTTTCCTCAAAAATGATTTTTTAGCCTGGAATTTCCTATTTTGCCAAGGGTAATAGGAGAAATTGGACCCCAAATGTTGTTGTCCAGTTTGTCCTGAGTGCGCTGATACCCCATATGTGGGGGTAAACCACTGTTTGGGCGCACGGCAGGGCTCGGAAGGGAAGGCACGCCATTTGGCTTTTTAAATGGAAAATTAGCTCCAATCATTAGCGGACACCATATCACGTTTGGAGAGCCCCTGTGTGCCTAAACATTGGAGATCCCCCAGAAATGACCCCATTTTGGAAACTAGTCCCCCAAAGGAACTTATCTAGATGTGTGGTGAGCACTTTGAACCCCCAAGTGCTTCATAGAAGTTTATAATGCAGAGCTGTGAAAATAATAAATACGTTTTCTTTCCTCAAAAATAATTATTTAGCCCAGAATTTTTTATTTTCCCAAGGGTTACAGGAGAAAATGGACCCCAAAAGTTGTTGTCCAGTTTGTCCTGAGTACGCTGATACCCCATGTGTGGGGGTAAACCACTGTTTGGGCACACGTCGGGGCTCAGAAGGGAAGTAGTGACTTTTGAAATGCAGACTTTGATGGAATGGTCTGTGGACATCACGTTGCGTTTGCAGAGCCCCTGGTGTGCCTAAACAGTAGAAACCCCCCACAAGTGACCCCATTTTGTAAACTAGACCCCCAAAGGAACTTATCTGGATATGTGGTGAGCACTTTGAACCCCCAAATGCTTCACAGACGTTTACAATGCAGAGCCGTGAAAATAAAAAATCATTTTTCTTTCCTCAAAAATGATGTTTTAGCAAGCATTTTTTTATTTTCACAAGGGTAACAGGAGAAATTGGACCCCAGTAACTGTTGTGCAGTTTGTCCTGAGTATGCGGGTACCCCATATGTGGGGGTAAACCACTGTTTGGGCACACGTCGGGGCTCGGAAGTGAGGGAGCACCATTTGACTTTTTGAATACAAGATTGGCTGGAATCAATGGTGGCGCCATGTTGCGTTTGGAGACCCCTGATGTGCCTAAACAGTGGTAACCCCTCAATTCTACCTCCAACACTAACCCGAACACACCCCTAACCCCAACACACCCCTAACTCTAATCCCAACTGTAGCCATAACCCTAATTCCAACCCTAACCCCAACACACCCCTAACCACAACCCTAATTCCAACCCTAACCCTAAGGCTATGTGCCCACGTTGCGGATTCGTGTGAGATTTTTCAGCATCATTTTTGAAAAATCCGCGGGTATAAGGCACTGCGTTTTACCTGCGGATTTTCCGCGGATTTCCAGTGTTTTTTGTGCGGATTTCACCTGCGGATTCCTATTGAGGAACAGGTGTAAAACGCTGCGGAATCCGCACAAAGAATTGACATGTTGCGGAAAATACAACGCAGCGTTTCCGCGCAGTATTTTCCGCACCATGGGCACAGCGGATTTGGTTTCCATATGTTTACATGGTACTGTAAACCTGATGGAACACTGCTGCGGATCCGCAGCCAAATCCGCACCGTGTGCACATAGCCTAATTCTAAAGGTATGTGCACACGCTGCGGAAAACGCTGCGGATCCGCAGCAGTTTCCCATGAGTTTACAGTTCAATGCAAACATATGGTAAACAAAAATCGCTGTACACATGCTGCGGAAAAACTGCACGGAAACGCAGCGGTTTACATTCCGCAGCATGCCACTTCTTTGTGCGGATTCCGCAGCGGTTTTACAACTGCTCAAATAGAAAATCGCAATTGTAAAACCGCAGTGAAATGCGCATAAAAAACGCGGTAAATCTGCCATAAATCTGCAGCGGATTAGCACTGCGGATTTATCAAATTCGCAGCGGAAAAATCCGCAGAGGACCAGAATACGTGTGCACATACCGAAACCCTAACCCTAGCCCTAACCCTAACCCTACCCCTAACCCTAACCCTATTCTAACATTAGTGGGAAAAAAAAAAATTCTTTATTTTTTTATTGTCCCTACCTATGGGGGTGACAAAGGGGGGGGGGGGGGGTCATTTATTTATTTTTTTTATTTTGATCACTGAGATAGATTATATCTCAGTGATCAAAATGCACTTTGGAACGAATCTGCCGGCCGGCAGATTCGGCGGGCGCACTGCGCATGCGCCCGCCATTTTGGAAGATGCGGCGCCCGGGGAGAAGACGGATGGACCCCGGCAGGATCGGTAAGTATGATGGGGTGGGGGGCGAGCACGGGGGGGAGATCGGAGCATGGGGGGTGAATCAGAGCGCGGGAAGGGTGGAACGGAGCACGGGGGGCGGTGGAACGGAGCACGGGGGCGGTGTAACGGAGCACGGGGGGTGGATCGGAGTGCAGGGGGGGTGATTGGAGCACGGGGGTGAGCGGACAAGAGCACGGGGGGAGCGGAGCACAGGACGGCGGGGAGCCGGTACAGTGTACCGGACAGATCGGGGGGCTGGGGGGCGATCGGTGGGGTGGGGGCACATTAGTGTTTCCAGCCATGGCCGATGATATTGCAGCATCGGCCATGGCTGGATTGTAATATTTCACCAGTTATAATATGTGAAATATTACAAATCGCTCTGATTGGCAGTTTCACTTTCAACAGCCAATCAGAGCGATCGTAGCCACGGGGGGGTGAAGCCACCCCCCTGGGCTAAACTACCACTCCCCCGGTCCCTGCAGATCGGGTGAAATGGGAGTTAACCCTTTCACCCGATCTGCAGGGACGCGATCTTTCCATGACGCCACATAGGCGTCATGGGTCGGATTGGCACCGACTTTCATGACGCCTACGTGGCGTCAAAGGTCGGGAAGGGGTTAATAAGTATGGTTTGTATTACTTATTAATGTCTTCATCAGACTGATTTCACAGCTGACGATACCTACTGCTTCACAGAAATGATATAATGAAAGGGGTTTTCTCACAAAGAAAGTAGATTGGAATAATAATAAGTTCCCCAATTGGATGTGTTTAAATAAAATGTTCCTGTGCAGAGATAATCTTATAAATGTGCCCCTGCTGTGTACTGTGTAATGGCCGTGTCTGACTGTGCAGGGACATGGTCTGATCATACCACAGCTCCTGCATGGGATCGCAGCTGATGGTTTGTCGGGCAAAGCATTTCACTACCTGTTTTTGACCCCTTCATGACCTTTGACATATAGATATGTCAAAGGTCTTGTCTCTCTGCCTTTGACGTTGGCTCTGATGCTAAGCCCCCATATATCCCCACACATGACAGCTGATCTGATTAGCGGTCATGTGCCTTTTAACAGCCGCTGGTGGATGAGAGATCCACCCGCAGCTATTAACCAGTTAAATGCCACTGTCAATCACTGACAAACAGCGGCATTTAACAAGCGCTGGCCGGAAGCGCATCACAAGTCCCACCCATAGTCGCTTCTGTCACTTGATCACGGGGCGCCAAAGGGTTATCATGATAGCAGGGAGTCTGCAGAAGACCCCCTGTGCTTGTTCATGCAAATCTCTTGTGAACGCTGATTCGTGGCCGGCATTCATTATTATTATTATTTGTTTATATAGCCCCATTAATTCCATGGTGCTGTACATGAGAAAAGGGGTTACGTACAGGGTTATAGGAGATTGTAGCTTTTGCTACACATAACAGGGCTTAGGCTGGTTTCAGACTTGCGTTCCTGTGTGCTGCAGATGGCAACGTACTTCATCCTTGCTTCCTCCGTGAAGCTCCGCCTACTGCCGGAAAATGTCAGAATTTTGTTTTCACCAATTGAATTAAAAGAACCCTATACATGTTTAGTATCTGCGTACTCGTACTGACCTGGAGAATCATATTGCCAAGTCAGTGTTAGCATTTAATGAACATGGTAGATTAAAAAAAAAAAAATTGTGGAATTGCATGTTTTTTTTGCAATTCCACTGCACTTGAATTTTTTTTTTTCACAAATTTTCTAGTACACAAATATGGTAAAATGCAATGTTATTCAAAAGTCCCTTAACCCCTTAATCCCATATGACGTACTATCCCGTCCAGGTGACCTGGGACTTAATTCTCATGGACGGGATAGTACGTCATATGCGATCGGCCGTGCTCACGGGGGGAGCGCGGCCGATCGCGGCCGGGTGTCAGCTGCCTATCGCAGCTGACATCCGGCACTATGTGCCAGGAGCGGTCACGGACCGCTCCCGGCACATTAACCCCCGGCACACCGCGGTCAAAGATGATCGCGGTGTGCCGGCGGTGCAGGGAAGCATCGCGCAGGGAGGGGGCTCCCTGCGGGCTTCCCTGAGACGATCGGTACACGGTGATGTGCTCACCGTGTACCGAGCGTCTTCTCCCTGCAGTCCCCGGATCCAAAATGGCCGCCGGGCTGCATCCGGGTCCTGCAGGGAGCACTTCCGGGTCAGGATCAGGCTGCAGCTGCAGCTCTAATCCTGCCCGGCTGTATGTCAGATCACCGATCTGATAGAGTGCTGTGCACATTGTCAGATCGGTGATCTGTGATGTCCCCCCCTGGGACAAAGTGAAAAAGTAAAAAAAAAAATTTCCACACTTGTAAAAAAAAAAAATAAAAAAAAAATTCCTAAATAAAGCAGAAAAAAAAAAATATTATTCCCATAAATACATTTCTTTACATAAAAAAAAAACAAAAAAACAATAAAAGTACACATATTTAGTATCGCCGCGTCCGTAACGACCCGACCTATAAAACTGGCCCACTAGTTAACCCCTTCAGTGAACACCGTAAGAAAAAAAAAAAAAAACGAGCCAAAAAACAACGCTTTATTATCATAACGCTGAACAAAGAGTGGAATAACACGCGATCAAAAAGACGGATATAAATAACCATGTTACCTCTGAAAACGTCATCTTGTCCCGCAAAAAACGAGCCGCCATACAGCATCATAACCAAAAAAATAAAAAAGTTATAGTCCTCTGAATAAAGCGATGCCAAAATAATTATTTTTTCTATAAAATAGCTTTTATCGTATAAAAGCGCCAAAACATAAAAAAAATGATATAAATGAGGTGTCGCTGTAATCGTACTGACCCGAAGAATAAAACTGCTTCATCAATTTTACCAAACGCGGAACGGTATAAACGCCTCCCCCAAAAGAAATTCATGAATAGCTGGTTTTTGGTCATTCTGCCTCACAAAAAAATCGGAATAAAAAGCGATCAAAAACTGTCACGTGTCCGAAAATGTAACCGATAAAAACGTCAACTCGTCCCGCAAAAAACAAGACCTCACATGACTCTGTGGACCAAAATATGGAAAAATTATAGGTCTCAAAATGTGGAGACGCAAAAACTTTTTTGCTATAAAAAGCGTCTTTTAGTGTGTGACGGCTGCCAATCATAAAAATCCGCTAAAAAACTCGCTATAAAAGTAAATCAAACCCCCCTTCATCACCCCCTTAGTTAGGCTAGGTTCACATTGCGTTAATGGGTTAACGCTAACGGACAGCGTTGCACGGCGAAAATGTCACAATTAACGCCGTGCAACGGGTCCGTTAGCACAACCATTGACAGCAATGTGATTTTCAGGTGTAGCGCATCGCTAGAGCGTGCCATTTTCGGCTCGCGCTAGCAAGGTGCCATTCTTTTGTGGCGCGCCTCAGACGCTGCTTGCAGCGTCCGCGGCGCGCCCGAGGTCCGATCCCCGATCTTCCAGAGCGGGGACATTAACGCGACCACTAAACACGACACCTAAAAAGACATTGTGTTAGCGCAATCCGCTAGTGCTAAACGGATTTCCCTAACGCAATGTGAACCTAGCCTTAGGGAAAAATAATAAAATTAAAAAAAATGTATTTATTTCCATTTTCCGGTTAGGGTTAGGGCTAGGGTTGGGGCTAGGGTTAGGGTTTGGATTACATTTACGGTTGGGATTAGGGTTGGGATTAGAATTAGGGGTGTGTCTGGGTTAGGTGTGTGGTTAGGGTTACAGTTGGGATTAGGGTTAGTGGTGCGTTTGGATTAGGGTTTCATTTATAATTGGGGGGTTTCCACTGTTTAGACACATCAGGGGCTCTCCAAACGCGACATGGCGTCCGATCTCAATTCCAGCCAATTCTGCATTGAAAAAGTAAAACAGTGCTCCTTCACTTCCGAGCTCTCCCGTGCGCCCAAACAGGGGTTTACCCCAACATATGGGGTATCAGCGTACTCGAGACAAATTGGACAACAACTTTTTGGGTCCAAGTTCTCTTGTTATCCTTGGGAAAATAAAAATTTGGGGGGCTAAAAATCATTTTTGTGGGAAAAAAAAGGATTTTTATTTTCACGGCTCTGCGTTGTAAACTGTAGTGAAACACTTGGGGGTTCAAAGTTTTCACAACACATCTAGATAAGTTCCATGGGAGGTCTAGTTTCCAATATGGGGTCACTTGTGGGTGGTTTCTACTGTTTGGGTACATCAGGGGCTCTGCAAATGCAACGTGACGCCTGCAGACCAATCCATCTAAGTCTGCATTCCAAATGGCGCTCCTTCCCTTCCGAGCTCTGCCATGAGCCCAAACAGTGGTTCCCCCCCACATATGGGGTATCAGCGTACTCAGGACAAATTGAACAACAACTTTTGGGGTCCAATTTATTCTGTTACCCTTGTAAAAATACAAAGCTGGGGGCTAAAAAATCATTTTTGTGAAAAAAAAAAGAATTTTTATTTTCACGGGTCTGCGTTATAAACTGTAGTGAAACACTTAGGGGTTCAAAGTTCTCACAACACATCTAGATAAGTTCCATGGGAGGTCTAGTTTCTAATATGGGGTCACTTGTGGGGGGTTTGTACTGTTTGGGTACATCAGGGGCTCTGCAAATGCAACGTGACTCCTGCAGACCAATCCATCTAAGTCTGCATTCCAAATGGCGCTCCTTCCCTTCCGAGCTCTGCCATGCGCCCAAACAGTGGTTCCCCCCCACATATGGGGTATCAGCGTACTCAGGACAAATTGGAAAACAACTTTTGGGGTCCAATTTATTATGTTACCCTTGTGAAAATACAAAACTGGGGGCTAAAAAATTTTTGCGAAAAAAAAATAAATTTATTTTAACGGCTCTGCGTTATAAACTGTAGTGAAACACTTGGGGGTTCAAAGCTCTCAAAACACATCTAGATAAGTTCCTTAGAGGGTCTAGTTTCCAAAATGGTGTCACTTGTGGGGGTTTTTAATGTTTAGGCACATCAGGGGCTCTCCAAACCAACATGGCGTCCCATCTTAATTCCAGTCAATTTTGCATTGAAAAGTCAAATGGCGCTCCTTCCCTTCCGAGCTCTGCTATGCACCCAAAAAGTGGTTTACCCCCACATATGGGGTATCGTCGCACTCAGGACAAATTGCACAACAACTTTTGTGGTCTAATTTCTTCTCTTACCCTTGGGAAAATAAAAAATTGGGGGCGAAAAGATCATTTTTGTGAAAAAATAAGATTTTTTATTTTTACGGCTCTGCATTATAAACTTCTGTGAAGCACTTGTTGGGTCAAAGTGCTCACCACACATCTAGATAAGTTCCTTAAGGGGTCTACTTTTCAAAATGGTGTCACTTGTGAGGGGTTCCAATGTTTAGGCACATCAGGGGCTCTCCAAACGCAACATGGCGTCCCATCTCAATTCCAGTCAATTTTGCATTGAAAAGTCAAATGGCGCTCCTTTCCTTCCGAGCTCTGCCATGCGCCCAAACAGTGGTTTACCCCCACATATGGGGTATCGTCGCACTCAGGACAAATTGCACAACAACTTTTGTGGTCTAATTTCTTCTCTTACCCTTGGGAAAATAAAAAATTGGTGGCGAAAAGATTATTTTTGTGAAAAAATATGATTTTTTATTTTTACGGCTCTGCATTATAAACTTCTGTGAAGCACTTGTTGGGTCAAAGTGCTCACCACACCTCTAGATAAGTTCCTTAAGGGGTCTACTTTCCAAAATGGTGTCACTTGTGGGGATTTCAATGTTTAGGCACATCAGGGGCTCTCCAAACGCAACATGGCATCCCATCTCAATTCCAGTCAATTTTGCATTGAAAAGTAAAATGGCGCTCCTTCCCTTCCGAGCTCTGCCATACGCCCAAACAATGGTTTACACCCATATACGGGGTATCAGCGTACTCAGGACAAATTGGCCAACAATTTTTGAGGTTCAATTTCTTCTCTTACTCTTGGGAAAATAAAAAATTGGGGGCGAAAAGATCATTTTTGTGAAAAAATATGATTTTTTATTTTTACGGCTCTGCATTATAAACTTCTGTGAAGCAATTGGTGGGTCAAAGTGGTCACCACACATCTAGATAAGTTCCTTAGGGTGTCTACTTTCCAAAATGGTGTCACTTGTGGGGGGTTTCAATGTTTAGGCACATCAGTGGCTCTCCAAACGCAACATGGTGTCCCATCTCAATTCCTGTCAATTTTGCATTTAAAAGTCAAATGGCGCTCCTTCCCTTCCGAGCTCTGCCATGCGCCCAAACAGTGGTTTACCCCCACATATGGGGTATCAGCGTACTCAGTACAGATTGTACAACAATGTTTGGCATCCATTTTATCCTGTTACCCTTGGTAAAATAAAACAAATTGGAGCTGAAATAAATTTTGTGTGAAAAAAAGTTAAATATTCATTTTTATTTAAACATTCCAAAAATTCCTGTGAAACCCCTGAAGGGTTAATAAACTTCTTGAATGTGGTTTTGAGCACCTTGAGGGGTGCAGTTTTTAGAATGGTGTCACACTTGGGTATTTTCTATCATATAGACCCCTCAAAATGACATCAAATGAGATGTGGTCCCTAAAAAAAAATGGTGTTGTAAAAATGAGAAATTGCTGGTCAACTTTGAACCCTTATAACTCCCTAACAAAAAAAAATTTTGGTTCCAAAATTGTGCTGATGTAAAGGAGACATGTGGGAAATGTTACTTATTAAGTATTTTGCGTGACATATCTCTGTGATTTAAGGGCATAAAAATTTAAAGTTGGAAAATTGCGAAATTTTCAAAATTTTCGCCAAATTTCCGTTTTTTTCACAAATAAACGCAAGTTATATCGAATAAATGTTACTACTAAAATGAAGTACAATATGTCACGAGAAAACAATGTCAGAATCGCCAAGATCCGTTGAAGCGTTCCAGAGTTATAACCTCATAAAGGGACAGTGGTCAGAATTGTAAAAATTGGCCCGGTCATTAACGTGCAAACCACCCTCGGGGCTTAAGGGGTTAAAAATCAAGCTTTCATACGGCTATATTGATGGAAAAACTAAAAATGTCATGGCTCTGGCAGGCAAGAAGGGGAGTAAAAAACAAAAGGCTAAATAGAGAATTGGAAAATTCCAAGGACGTGAAGGGGTTAAGCAATGTTTCCCCCACAGAAAGAATCAGCAGGTACTTAATAGGTGTAAATGGGTATGTGACCCTCTAAAACAAGGGTTTCATGAAGTTGAATGCACTCTAATTGTCTCAAATTGACCATGGCAATCTTTTTTTTTCTTTATATATTTTTAGGTTGGCGCCAAGGGCAGAGTGGTAGGAATTGATCACATTAAGGAGTTAGTAGATGATTCTGTAAATAACGTGAAAAAAGACGATCCGTTGTTACTATCTTCTGGTCGGGTGAACCTTTTCGGTAAGTGTCGTGTACGCTTTGAGTATATGGAGATACATATATTAACCCTTGTCAGGCTGCATAATTTTACAACCTTAACAGGCTGCATAGGTACAATTGTACCTTCACATATACCTCCACTGTGGGAAGACTTTACTTGGTTTCAGAAACTAAAGTTCATTCAGCTACAAATGTTATGCTGATATCTATTGTTCAGTGTTGTTACTGGTCACTTATGTTGCTGTCAATTAAGTTAATTCAAACTGGGAGTGGCTTCTACTTGTCTTCCTGCCTCTCTCCTCTCATTAGCCATTTTGCTGTTCATCTCATTGCTGTGAGCACACATTTCTAGGCTTGTGAAGTCTTCAATTTCTTGGAAACGAAGGTAGGAAAGTCTCACAGCATCTAACAGCCAGTTATACCTTTATTCTCATTATGTGGGGACAGAACAGTCAAATTGTCTTTCAGCCTGGACTTGGCTTACATATATTTTGTATGAAACTTATCACTATAGGTATAATTTTTATACGAAAAATGGATAATAATTAGTATCTACATATTGTTTTACGATGTTTTATTTATATTCAGCACAAAATACGAAGCCAAAATTCATCTAGCAAGTCATCATGAGTGATAGTAATGCTGGATCTAGTTTCCGCCATAATCCAAGAAAACGTGTTTGCAGGTTAGTATAATTTTGTGAAAAGCCAATAATGTAGTATTTCGGAAAATTATTTATTTTACATTTTTTCATATTTACAGATTTACGTCTGACGAAATAATGCGAATGCTAGAAGAATCTGATTCTGAGCATGAGGATGAACCATATGTTCCATCTGATGATGAAAACTATGTACCACAAGTGGATGTTACTGAAGAAGATTCAGACATTGAACAAGAAATGGTCATAGAGCATGAAAATGAATACGAATCAGACGAAAGTGTTGAGGATGATTCTGTGCCTCAAAGTGCAGGCGACATTTGGACTGCTAAGGATGAAACTCAATGGTGCAGTAATCCACTGCCAAATGCACAAACAAAATCTCGTAATGTCCTACGACAAAGAGGTGGCCCTGCAGCAATCAGCAACCTATATACAGCAAAAGAGCTATTCAAGTCCATCATGACTCCCGAGATGTGTGACATCATATTACGGGAAACGAATCGAAAGGCCAAGAGAGTTTGTGATGCTTACAACAACGAACTGGTACAACGTTTTCCTGATTCTTCCAAACGGCCACCACAAAAAACATTCAAGCAATTTACTGAAACTGAACTTCATGCATTTTTGGGCATACTGATTGCTGCTGGTGTGCACAGAGCCAACAAAGAGAATCTGGAGGAAATGTGGAATGTTGCTGCTCTGCCTCTTATACGTGCAGCCATGTCTCGTGACCGCTTCAAGATGATACTCAGATTTATCAGGTTTGACAACGAAAATACACGTGCAGAACGTGTGCAAACAGATAAAGCTGCACCAATACGGGACATCTGGACAATGCTGAACAGTAATCTGGAGAGAGCCTACAAGCCATATCATTGTATCACCGTCGACGAGCAATTATTTCCATTTAGAGGTCATACTAAATTTACCCAGTATATACCTTCAAAACCAGCTAAATATGGCATAAAGATTTTCTGGGCTTGTGACTCATCAAATGCCTACCCTTTACAAGGTCAGCTCTACACTGGGAAACCAACTGATGGTCCTCGACAAGTAAACATTGGAGAACGAACAGTATTGGACCTAGTGAGCTCGTATAAAGGCTCTGGAAGAAATGTCACCACCGATAACTTCTTTACAACCATGGAACTAGCTAAGGTATTGAACTCCTGGAACATGACACTAGTTGGTACAGTGAGAAAAAACAAAAGGTTCCTACCTAACAACATGCAGCCTGCCAAAGAAAGGCCTGTATACTCGACAAATTTTGCCTACAATCATGATGCAACAGTCTGTTCATATGTACCAAAGAAGAACAAATCAGTCGTGCTTCTATCATCTATGCACATGACGGGAGAAGTTGAAGAGACACTAGCAGCCAAGCCAGAGATAATAAAATACTACAACATAACAAAAGGTGGCGTTGATGTTATGGATAAAATGTTGGGAGAGTACACTGTGAAACGACGAACATCACGTTGGACTTTGGCATTTTTCTACAATATGATTGATGTCAGTGGGTTAGCATTACACATCATCTACAGAGAACACAATCCAAGCTTCAGGGCAAAGGATCAACGAAGAAAGTTCCTGAAAGATCTCGCAAATCAGCTGTGTATGATTGCAATTGAAGATCGTAGTACAAACAAAATGATAATGAGAAACCATTTTCTTCGAGGTGCAGTAGAAATGGTGCTTGGACGATGCATTGTGGTAGCATCGCAGCCAGCAGCTGGCCCCAAAATACCTCATGGTAGTCGTGGACCCTCCCCTGTTGTTGGTAGTTGCTATGTCTGCAGAGACCTGAGGCGAAAACAACGCAAGACTAGAAAGTCTTGTGTGGTTTGTGTGAAACCCATTTGCGATGAACACTCTGTAGCAAAGCCAACATGCATTACTTGCAAAGAAAATCAATAAAAAAAAGTTTCTTACATTTTCTTTTATAATGTAAATGAACAGTTTTTTACTTGTTTATAATAGTTAAATAGCATTATCATTAAAAAAAAATTTATGCTTTTTCCCTTGCATTATCTTCATTCAAAATATATGAGGTACATTTGTACCTATGCAGCTTGTTATGGATGCAAAAAGATCTCGACCCCTTATCTCGGAAGCGGGTGGAGATATTTTATTGAAATTTGGCCAATATATTCTGGACCAAAAATGTAGAGATGTCACGAAATTTCAGCCCTCTACGTCTTTTCAAAAAAAAGTTATTGCAATTTTAAAACGGAATAGTTACAATTGTACCTATTCAGCCGGATAAGGGTTAAAGCGTAGTATCTATAAAGAGCATCTCCTGTGACCAATGATGGCAGTGACTGTAAAATTCATGTTCTACGAATCCCAGATTAAGGAGCCAGGTGGTGTTTTACATCCATAGTAAAGCCAGACCGGCGGTGGGGGATGTGTCAACCACTTTGCTCCTAGATTGTTAAATGCTGTCAGCAAAATGGTATTTTGCACTTGTATAATGTAATTTACCGAAATCATCTCGCTGGTGTTTGGAATCAATGCAAAGATAAAAGGTAACAAGGTAAATATTTAATGAAAATCACGATAACCCTTTCATTTTTCCCTCCCTGTTGTCCCTCCTCATCAATGGAGCGACTCGAAGACCAGCTTTTTGCGTGTTGACATGCAGTTTTTAGTGCCTGTTTGTATAATTTTGCAGGGCATTTTATTAGCTTTTTTTGTGGATTGGGGGGGGGGGGGGGGAGAGTGACTGAAAAATGTATCGATGGTTTAAAAAAATCTATTTTGATAGACCAGATTTTTAAGGATGCTGCGATACCAAATGTGTTTTCTATTTGATTTTGCTATTTGAAAACTGGAAAAAGGGATGGGGTTTAAACTTTATATTTTAATATTTTTAAAAAAGTTTTCATTTTTTAATTCTTCCAGTGGACTTTAACCTTAGTAGAAATTATAGCCTTTGAAGTTCAGCCTATATCTGATCTTCAGTGGTGTACCCAAGATGGGTGTGACTGGTGGCACCTTCAGAAGGACTCTAGCTGTCATGGCAACCCAGTGGTCCCTCACCATGCTATCGTGGAGGACTGGTGGGTTCCTGTGACTGCATACTCGTTGATTGTGCAATTTAAATGCCGCTTTTAAGTAGTTGAGGTGGCTTTTACAAGCAGATGTATTACAGCTGGCTGCCAGGGTATGATAATGGCACAGCTCCTGAGCCCGCACCATACGTTTTGATCGTAATGTATGTGTATGGAGCATGCAGCAGTTGATATGAATTTGACGTCGGCTATTGTGCTCTGCGTAAGCGGTGACAGAGGCGAGCAGCCAATGAATCTTGTGCACAGTTCTCTGCCTTCCTCTCACTTGTGATTTTGTGATTGGATAAAAAGTGTTTCCTGTAACGTTGTAGTAAGTTTTACATTTTCCCTCCTTTTTTATTTTATTTTCTGCTAAGTGATAAAATTATTACAAAAATATGTATTAGTTTTATGTTGGGTTTCAGCAACATACAGTACAGAAAAAAATCAAGATGGGCAAAGTGTAATTGCATCAGTATTGGGGTTCAATAATGGACGATGACTCACGCCATGCTATTTGCTGCAAATATCCCTCCCTTAGACTTTGTTCACATTACAGAAAGAGCCTCAGTTTCATGTATATATCAGTAAACCTCTGCCATGCTTCCCACTGTACCCATGGCTTTTTCAGGCTGGTCTGCCACCTGTCATGCCCCTCTCAGAAAGTCTGATGTGTGCACCTCTGGCCTTCAGCCCACAATGTCACTGAGCTGGAGGAAGGGGGTACAGAAGAGACCCTGAGCACTCGTCACAATGTGCCCCATAGTGTTAGGGTGCAGGAAGTTATCACAGAGGGTAGAGCTCAAATCCTGGATTATCCCGCAGGGCAATGAATAATAGGAGAGTGGACCTACGGCAAACCCCAGAGGAGTCCTGCTGATTGTCGCTGACCAAATGCAGGGAGACCTTTTATAATGCCTGCCTCATCATCATCTGACTTTTAAAATCTTACTCTGTGACAAGCTCAAGCTGTCACTCAATACAATGTACAGCTTATTGGATATTCTCCTGATGATGGCATCTCTGAGCTCTTTAGTCGTCCTCCTTACAGAGGTATGAGGAGAATGTGAGCTGAGCGGGTGAGGAACGCCTGGTCTCCTGTATCGGTAGAGTGCAGAAATGATTATTACATGTTCTGACAAACAACGAACATGTAATATGAGCCTGCAGACATACATTTTCTTACTTGTGTAATTGAGCTTAGTAATAGCTACTAGGGTCGAGCGACCTTGACTTTTTTAGGGTTGAGCCGGGTTTCGCGAAACCCGACTATCTCAAAAGTCGAGTCGAGTGAAATCGGCCGATTATGGCGAAAAGTCGAGGATCGACCGAAACACGAAACCCAATGCAAAGCCAATGGGATAATTTTTTTTTTTTTTTTCTTTTTTCTCTCTCTCTCTCTCTCTCTCTCTCTCTCTCTCTCTCTCTCTCTCTCTCTCTCTCGTGTTACACAGTGCAAATCGCTACTGCGCACAAGCGACAACATGGCGATAGGCGTCCACGCCCCTAAGACCTATGTCATCACTCTGCCCACGCCCCTTCATTGGCTGAAAAAAAATGGCGCCAAGCGCGTCATACGAAACGCGACTTTGGCGCGAAAGTCGCTTACCGCATGGCCGACCCCACACAGGGGTTTCATGAAACCCGACTTTGCCAAAAGTCGGCGACTTTTGAAAATGAACGATCCGTTTCGCTCAACCCTAATAGCTACCTCAGACGCAATACCTCAGACAGGCTGGTCTGATATAGGAGGATATGTCGCCGTGTCTGGTTGTATGGCACGCTATCTGTCACCCAGGCACTATCTGCTGTCCATGAAAAGGACAGATTTATGCCCTCCGGCTTCACTACACTGTGCTTCCATCTCCCTTTGGCCTTAATATTAGCTTTATTAGCTTTACCTGCTGGATCACATTGAATGTGGATTTAAATGAAAATTGTTCTTAATTAAAATGGCAAATAATTAACAATGTGATTTATCGCCCAACCCTTCCTAAGTGCTGTTTCTGACTCACTTAATACATACTTCATACACACATGGCACAATTAAAATACGGGAGAATAGCCTCTATCAAAGCTTTATTTTAGGTCTGTATGAAGTTCTGTAATATGGTTTTATAAGCCCTTTTAGAGTATGCGCTGGGTATGTTTACAAGCCCTTACAAGAATGAACATTGGGTATCTGAAAGCCCTTATAAGAGAGCGCAACCTGGGTATGTGTATGATCCCTTACAAAAAAAGAGCACTGGGTATGTGTATGAGCCCTTACAAGAGAGCGCAACCTGGGTGGGTATGTGTACAAGCCTTTACTAGAGAGCACGCTAGGTTACTGTTTGAGCCATTACATGAGAGAGAACCAGATATAAGTGCAAGACTTTACAAGAGAGAGCACTGGCTATGTGTACGATCTCTTACAAAAAAAAGAGCACTGGGTATGTGTACGATCCCTTACACATACCCAGTGCTCTCTTTTTTTTGTATGTGCCCTTACATGAGAAAGCGTGACTGGTAGGTAAATACTCTCTTAAAAGAACGTGTACTGGTTGGGTGTACAAGCTCTCTTAAGAGAGCGCACGGTGTAGGAGTGCAAGCTCTTACAAGAGAGCACACTGTGTGGGAGTACGAGCTCCAAGAGATTGTGCTGGGTAGGTGTACGAGCCCTTACAAGAGTTTCTGCTGGTTGGGTGTACAAGCTCTTACAAGAGAGCACACTGGATAGGTGTACGAGCCCTTACAAGAGAGCGTGCTGGGTAGGTGTACGAGCCCTTATAAGAGAGCGTGCTGGGTAGGTGTACGAGCCCTTATAAGAGAGCACACTGGGTAGGTGTATGTGCAGTTATAATAATCTTATTTTTATATAGAGCCAACATATTCTGCAGCGCTTTACAGTTTGCACACATTATCAGAACAGCGTGTATGGCCTATGTGTACAAACTCTTACAAGAGAGCGTGCTAGTTGGGTGTACGAACCCTTACAAGAGAGCGTGCTAGTTGGGTGTACGAACCCTTACAAGATTGTGCTGGGTTTGTGTACAAGCTCTACTCCTGTATCGGTTGGACGTGATCAACATGACAGGTAGTCTCTATAGTGATATTCTAATGTCCTGCTTTTTTGTGTGTCCTTAGTTGGGGATGGACGAATCGGTCATCTTGAAGAAGCACCATATGATGCTATTCACGTTGGAGCTGCCGCACCGGTAGTGCCACAAGCTGTACGTACTTTATTTTACTAGTTTTGGGCAAACAAATTACGTTGTATAGTCTTAAATGGCTTGTTAGTTCTTTAAAACACGGTCCTTGAGATGCAGCTTTCACCCTTTTCTCAGTTTTTAGAACTGAGAAATTAGCATTTGAATGGGTTTAGAGGACCTTACAAAGTATATTGCACATGGAAAACCCTGATATAGCAATATAAAAAGGAGCAATCCTAATCCTGTTAGGTGTTCTGTAAAGCTTACCATTTAGGCTATGTGCACACGTTCAGGAATTCATGCAGAAAATTCCTGTGAAAATCTGGACATTTCTGCCAGATTTCCGCATGAAATCCGCATGCGTTTTTTGTGCGTTTTTGACGCGTTTTTGACGCGTTTTTTTCTGGACATTTCCCAATGCATCAGACAGTGGGAAAACCGCGAAAAAAACGCTAAATTAATGAGCAGGTTCATTATTTTTCCGCAATGCGTTTTTCATGCGGAAAAACGCACATCATGTGCACAGAAATTGCGGATTTCATTAAAAATGATAGGATGCTTAATGTATGCAGATTATTTGCGGTTTTATAGCGTTTTTATAGCGCAAAAACGCTAGAAAACCGCAAATAATCTGCAACGTGTGCACATAGCCTTAAAGTTGGTACAAGTAGGTAAATATCTAATTTGCAGCAACAGGAATGTTGATGAACACTCTTAAAACACTTTAAAGGGAACCTGTCACCCCGTTTTTTGAGATTGAGATATAAATACTGTTAAATAGGGCCTGCGCTGTGTGTTACTATAGTGTATGCAGTGTACCCCGATTCCCCACCTATGCTGAGAAATACATTACCAAAGTCGCCGTTTTCGCCTGTCAATCAGGCTGGTCTGGTCAGATGGGCGTGGTGACATCGCTATTTTCTTCCCCAGCTTTCCGTTGGTGGCATAGTGGTGTGCGCATGTCCAGAGTTCCGAATCCCCTGCGCGCACGTGAAGCAAAAGCGCGCGTTCTGCGCTACTACCCCCTGTCATCGGTGGGAGCGGCCATCTTCCTGGGGCCGCGCGTGCGCAGATCGAGTGCTCTGCTGCACGGGGCTTCAGGAAAATGGCCGCGGGATGCCGCGCGTGCGCATTAGAGATCGCGGCGGCCATTTTCCCAAAGCCGAGTTTGCATCTCTGGAATTAGGAACTCTGGACATGCGCACACCACTACGCCACCAACGGAAAGCTGGGGAAGAAAATAGCGATGTCACCACGCCCATCTGACCAGACCAGCCTGATTGACAGGCGAAAACGGCGACTTTGGTAATGTATTTCTCAGCATAGGTGGGGAATCTGGGTACACTACATACACTATAGTAACACACAGCGCAGGCCCTATTTAACAGTATTTATATCTCAATCTCAAAAAACGGGGTGACAGGTTCCCTTTAAATATTAAAGATGATCAATTGAGTGTTTAAATGGTTTAAATTGCAAAGTTATTGTAAAAACAAGCTACTTTGCAATTGTCATTATGATAACAGTGGCCATTTTAAACTGAGGGATATTTAGTTCTATTGTGTACAGCCCGTTACCTAGGTTACCGGCCACTCTGCAGTCTCGGAGAAGCCAGTTACCTAGGTAAGGAGTATGCTACGCTCTCGTGTTCTATGCTAGAGCATGTAATTGCTGCTCTGAAGCTGGCTGAATTCGGCTAGCTGGAGTCCCCCTGCGTGTCTCCCATGCTGCCTCTACTAGCACCATGGGGGAGCGCTCAATTTGACCAGCAGCGCGACCTTTCTGCAGTGCGCTGCTGAAGAAAGAACATAAGAACTCTCTTAAAATGACCTTCCAGGCAGAACCTAAAATTTCACTGAAGTTGGCACATGTTTAGTGAACATACCTGGTGCCCTCTTTGGTATCATCAGCACTGGCATATCTGAGGACGGTGAAGGGGGTTGAGCTTTGGAGACTGTACAGCACTCACCGTAGCATTGAGGCAGATGCTGGATATTGCACTGTATGCACACAGATTGCATCCAGCTCTGTCGTAGAGAACCAGAGGGTTCATGTTGCTGAGACCATCACACCAGTAGACCAACATTCTGGCCTTCTAGTGCGTTTTCTCACATTCAAAAGTATCTGAATGCTTGAAATATAAATGTTTGATTCGGGGACTGATGTTTTTAAAGTTGTACCTAAAGCTTGTTAGTGCACACATAGCATTAGTCCACAATGTTCCATCACAAGCAGGAGAGATCCTAGTGGTACGCGGCAGGGAATTCCAATTGGAACTGTTGCCCTTAAAGCCCATCAGTAAACTATATACCTCTTGTGTATAATAGTGGACTCTTCTAGATTTATCCCTTCTCATTGCGGGTCACCAAAGATCAAGTCTGGTGGCTTCTCTTAGGTTGATGTATACTGACTGCACGATCCATTGTTTCTGTTTTGGCGCTTTCACACTTTAGTTTTATTCACCTGTGATTTGTTCTTTCAGCTTATAGATCAGCTTAAACCTGGAGGAAGATTAATCTTACCCGTCGGACCTGCCGGAGGAAACCAAATGTTGGAGCAATACGATAAGTTAGAAGACGGAAGTGTCAAAATGAAACCTCTAATGGGGGTGATCTATGTGCCTTTAACAGACAAAGAAAAGCAATGGTCAAGGTGGAAGTGATTTTCTGTCCCACTCTTTCTCCTTCCAGTTACACACAAGGTGAAAGGTCTGGATCTTAGCAGATAACTGGAATGACTGCATTAGCTGCTGTCACTGCTTTCTGCTACTTCCATACCATCTAACACTAGGACACGATGGAAGGCTAGATCCTACAACACGTTGAAAGAATTGGTGTGCATGGTCCACGTGCGAATTAACACACTATTTGCCTATCTTGTATAGCTTCTTTTTTTTCCAACATGTTTTTTATCTAATTCAGCATTTGGTCTCACATCTACAAATAAATTGTTTTAGTTACATGTTAAAAAGAGGCATTTCCAGTGTAAAATGGAACCTGTCCACATTAGGTGCATTGGTATTTGTGATTGCTATATTTTAAAAAATAAGTGGTTTATATCAGATATTTAGAATGCTTCAGTCAAACAGCCTGCAAATAAAAAACCAATACTTTGTAAAAGGGGAGCAACAAATGATATTTTAATAACTGCTAAACATATACCTTTATCCACCCAAAAATTGAAATGTTCATGTTAATGATATGCACATGATGAAAAAAATAGAAACCAAATTTTCGAAACATTTTGATTTATTCAGTAACAAGTGAGTGCCATACTCAGATTTACTTGCACACTTTGGCTGCTGTCAATGAGGTTATTCATGGTTGTAGTGAGGAATGTTAAGCCACACTCAATGCACTTGTGCACACAAATCATCAAGATCCACTGCTGGCAGTTCCTTATCATTGACAACCAATGACCTCCTAGATCTACTCAGTCGCAGACAAGTCCAGTGATGCTGCAGGCTATGGTAGCATATTTAGGCCAATCAGGTTGCTCACAGTAACACGATCAACAAGTGGTCTGGTGTTGACATGTTAAAAAAAAAAAAAAAAGTGGCTCCTTGGACGCTTGGCGGAAATGGCCATACTATTGTGGTTCCATTACCAAATCAATGTATCACTGAGCTGTTATTGAGAAGGGTCTGGCTACTGTATGTTATGCCACCCCACCCCACAGTCCAATGAGTAGGAGAGGTGTGATGTTCCCTTTTGAATGCTTCTTCATTGACCTCACTCCACCGCACTCAAAAGCTATCATGGTACAGAGTAAAACGATAATAGAAAGTGAAATAGAGGTCTGTCCTCTTCAGCGCTGATTCCCGATTTTGTCTAGGGTGCAATGATAGCCAGACATTGGTCTGGAAACCCTTCATGAGGGAATTTTACACCAGTCCTACACTTGGGGATTATGGTGTGGGGTACCATAATGTATGGAGGACAATATTCAACCCAGGGAACTGAGATATCAAGCTGTGACTCCATGTCACAAAAACTCCCTTCCTCAAGAGTATGAAATGTAAACACTACTCAAGAAAGACAATCTTGGGAAAAGAGGCCTATGTGCAAAGTAAAGACTTTTTTCTATAAAAAAAAAAATTTAGACTTATAATTCATGCAAGAAAGACAGTTAGTAGCAAGTTACAATAGATAGATTCTAGGCATAATTTTATATACACCACAGAGATATTGGAATCCTTATATTTATATAAAATTTAATGTAGCCAGGTCAAGCCATTGTTAACTGGTTAAGCAAAATAAAAAAAAAAATTCATTATTAACTTTAAAGTGCAAGTGCTTTAAATTATTATCATAGATTCCTATTGCTGTGAATATATTGTATGGTGTTGATCTGGCCAGAGAAATCTCAATAAGCTATAATAAAGAAATGGACCGCATGAGAATGGAGCCATTCAAAGCGGAGTCTGAGGATCTATAAATACATATAAGGTGCAAGTGCTTTTTGTATGTGTTTAACAAAGCTCCATAATTTGGGTTAGAGATATATATCACATGTCAGTAGTGCCAAGGGTAAGATACAGAAAGTGCGTAGAAGGTATTCTCACAAAATGACGAATGCCTTGTCTGTATATATAACAGGTACCACCCCGACGACTCTGTTTTGCCTGAGCTTTTTCCGTTTTGCCCCTTGAAAAAAGGCGAAATGACGGCATTTGGCTGGTAGCTGTTACATATACAGACAAGGCACTCGTCACTTTGTGAGTATACCCTCTACCCACTTTACGGATATTATGCATCTTATCCTTGACGTGCCTCCTTTCTTTGGCGCTGACAATTGATATATATCCCTAACCCAAATTATGGGGCTCTGTAAGACACAGATACAAAAAGCATTTGCACCTGATATGTATTTATAGATCCTCAGACTCCACTTTGAATGGGCTCCATTCTTATGTGTGTCATTTCTTTCTTATAGACAATTAAGGTTTCTCTGGCCAGATCAACACCATACAATATATTCACAGAAATAATGATTATAATTAAAAGCACTTGCACTTTAAAAAAAAAAAAAGTTTTATTTTCCATTATCTGTAATCAGCATTTTTTTTTTTGGTTAACCATTTAACAGTGGTTTGACCTGGATACATTAACCTTTTATAAATATTCTGAGATATTACTCCATTGTCTCAGTGGTATATATAAAATTATGCCTTGACTTGACTATTGTAACTTGCTACTGACTGTCTTTCTTGCTTGAATTAGAAGCCTAATTTTTCATAGAAAATGTATCAATAAAATGTATTTTTACTTTGCACATAGGCCTTTTTCCCAAGATTGCCTTTCTTGAGTAGCGTTTACATTTCATACTCCTTCTGAGGCAGGAGTCATGGCTTGATGTCTCGGTTCCCTGGGTTGGATATTGCCCTCCATACATTATGGCACCCCACACCATATTCTAGAGGCTCTATGCTTCTATATGTTGGACAGACTGTTGACCAACTCGGAAGGAGTATGTCAGCTGTGAACTTTACACTTGCAAAGCAGCACTTCAGAAGATTTCAGTTTTGGAGGTACACTTTAAGTAGAGCGTAAAAAATACAATTTATCTTCTGGACATACTTTTTAGCCCTATTCTGATTGGACAGTCTATTGAGGTACAATGTAAAGGCGATGGACATTTCACATTCTGAAAATGTATTTCACTGTGGCCCCAAATGCTGCAATTAAGAAAACATGTCACATGAGATAAGCTTCCAGTTTGCACCGCCGCACATTATTTATTCTGCTCTGCATCACTTTTTTGTTGTCTTTTTTAATAAGATACTTACTATAACAAGCTTTTACTTTTTGTTGCTTTGCTTTTATCCAGTCTTTGAACCATGTTCTTGTTTTGGCACATCTCCCAGTAACAAAGCTGTCTAATTCCTGTTTTTTGTCTTTTCAGGGATGAATTGTAACGGCTCCATCACTCCGAACCAAACATAGTGTTATGGTGTGGTGCTCTCACGCACCTCCAAAAGCTTCTTCAGACTCATCGGCAGTGCAGCTTCTTCTGGATTTTTTTTTTCCCTGCTGAATTGGCATGAAAGTGTTTTTTTTTTAGAATTTTTTTCCTTTTGGCTTTTAAAAACAAATGTTAAACTGTGCAGAGCCCATATAAAATATTCTAATTTAAGGTTTTTTTTTTTTATGAGTTTGAAAATACCGGAGTGTTTGACTGGCGTAGTGCAGCTACTTGCTCACCATTGCAAACTATTTAAAAAAAAGCACTTATTTTGTTTTAATTTCTGGATACATATAATGTCAGCATCACTGTACAATGTTCAGACCGTCACCAAATGACACTACAATGCATAACGTCAAGTCTCCGCTAAGTGCTGCTAAACATATAGAACTGAGCTTCCCTCTCAGAGCTTTTTGACGTGGTGTCGTAGAATAGCATGTGGATGCAGTCAACAGCTTTGTCTTAACACCAGGGAATATTTCTGTCCTTTCTAGTCTCTGTGCTACCAGGTCATGACACTCATAGCCCAGTGCATCAGAGTGAGCTGTAGACCACCTGGAGCGATGCTGGTCATACCCAACATGTAAGAAATAGTTTTCATGGTTTTTGAGAAAGGTAACACTTGGCAGCCACTGCTACATCCGAGCTTTTTCTGTTGATGCAGTTTATAGTTCACTGCTGTGTACAGCACGTGCTGTGTAAGCCATGTTCTCGAACAGTTTATGCAGTTACGCTTTGCCAAATAAAGTACAAACCCCCCCTAAAATATGCGCCTGGATGTCTTTTGTGTTAGTGCTGAAGGCTGTGACACGAATGAAAAGATTGAGGTTCGCGGCGTGAAAATAAGGACAAGTCCTTGTTCTGCTTGTCAGTCATAACCAACATGTTAATTTCCCCTTTGTACAGTAGACGCTGTTGTCTGTGGAACAGGTGGTAAATTTGAGAACACGGCTGGATTCTGGCACAGCACGTTGAGGTGTCACGTACTTGTGCAACCCTTAATTTAGACATGATCACAGGAAGGATCCAACTTGTACAGAACAGCTTTACTGGAAGTACTGTAAGTGCAGAGTCCAACAAATCAAACCTTCCATCAAGACTAAATGGAAGAACACCATCTGCTAAGCGACAAGGAATACCGCCTCGGGGAACGCATCAAAGTGCTTCCAGTAATGATTGCCTCTGGTTTTTAGGCATTGTACATACAATATCAAGGACCGAGGTAACGGTAAAAGTGTACCACATTGGGTGCAGACCTTTCTGAGAGTCCCATTTATCTCAATAGGGTTTATAGCAATCCACATACATGTTAGGGCATGTTAGGTTAGGCTATGGGTTGAACTAGATGGACTTAGTCTTCCTTCAACCTTAATAACTATGTAACTATGATGGATGAGTGGCCGACGTTTCTGAAACAAATCTGTCCTATGAACCCAGTTATTCACACTTTTCATGCAATGAGATTTTTTCAGAGGGACAGATAGGAAATTAATATCTCTAGGGTTTCCTCCAGCACTCTATTAAAAGTCAAAGCCCAAAGGTTCACTTTAGACCAGGGGTGTCAAACTGCATTCCTCGAGGGCTGCAAACAGGTCATGTTTTCAGGATTTCCTTGTACTGCACAGGTGATAATTTAATCACCAACTCATTATTTGTGTAGGTGATTAAATTATCACCTGTGCAGTACAAGAAAATCCTGAAAACATGACCTGTTTGCCACCCTCGAGGAATGCAGTTTGACAACCCTGCTTTAGACTATTGGTGATCATCTTCCATGTGAACGTGACGGCATATGGAAATGGCTGAGTAAATTGTGCTTATTGGTGATGTGCTCGCCACTCGACTGAGGTTCCTCGAGTGCCAAGCGGAGGCCCCACCCTGCATGTTTAGCCTCTATTAACCAATAGACATGTGGGAATTGCTTGCCCTACAAGGTAAACATGCAAAATGCGATACTCCATGTACCCGAGCACCCCGCTGCACGATCGAGTGGCGTGCACACTCACTCATCACTAGTGCTTATCTCTTGCTATATCTTTAGTACATTGTAATGAAGGGTGACTAATGGCTCATTATTGCCACCAGGGCACATGCAATGGATATAAATGTGTATATTTGGGGAAAGTTCTGTAGAAGTGATAAGAAAGAAATTCATTCATTCATAATGGAAAGCAAATCCAGAGATTTTTGGTATACCTATTCCCTTGTGTCTACATGAAGAGTACCAGAACACACGCATTGGGCTGCATACTGTATGCTAAACAGATGGGCGAGGGGAGCAATAGGGCTCTAGGTGACCACTGATTTACAGATCAGTGTTTTATTGTGTATTTGCTAGCATAAAAGTCTGAGACTAAAAAAAACCAGGTAAAATGGTTTTCCAATATTTCAAGAAAATGAGCCATGAAGATGAAATGGAATAAAAAAGACCTAACTTATACTAGTGGTTTATTTCCCGGAGCTGCAGTGCTCCCCACCGGTGTCTACTTCATACGCTTTGCACCTTCCTCACCTTTTATATAGCAGCAAGTTCATACAGAAAGTTCTTAATATTATCAGACCAATGATGCCAGGGAATGTGGAAAGTTTTATTTTCACCTCGAGGATGAGTCCATGTAGTTTTAAATAATTTATTTTATCCGGATATATGTTCACATTTAGTTTCCTTTTGTTATACCCCAGAAAAAGAAACAATACAATGAGGATATGGTCCCTTTATTATCACAAGTATTTTCAGCTTTCTGGTGTACAGACAATAAGTTAAGGTATGCAGGAAAACAAGGGGCACAAACGTTACAGGTACATGCCGTTTATGAGATAATCGGACTCTTCAGACGTCAACGGACGAGCTTTTTTCAGTTTCTGTCTCACGAGCTGGAGACGACAGACCACCATCAACAGCAGGAAAGATGTAATGGCCAAACCAAGGGCCAATGGTAAAACCGCGCCTGAAAGAGAGCACAAATACAATGCGAAATCTACAGATTCAGCTTTATTTTATATACACACCAAACCAATATTACTAAAAGTAACACTATTTTACGATCAACATTTAAAAATAATGTCCCCATCCCTTAGCTATCAGTAATACATGTTCAATGTATGCATTATAATATCGGCCGCTGAGGCCAGTCCCTCTGCTGCATAGTGTGACCGCAGTTGTGGAAGTCTGAAACTTACTGCATACGTTACCGATAGCCTTTATAGCATATATATGGTGGTACTCTGCACTTCATTTTTTTTTCTTCAGCCTCCATCTCGATTCCTGGATCTCATCCTGCATTTTTACTTTCTGCTCTTAGTGATGAGTGAACTTGCTCGGATATGGTGTTATTCGAGCAAGCTCGACTGCTAACAGTATCTTCGGCATGCTCGAAAAATATGTTCGCGTACTACCGGCTGCATGTCTCATGGCTGTTCAACAGCCGTAACACATGCAGCACGCCAAAGGCACTGTTAGCACCAGATCATCTTGGATAAGACCCTGTCCCTGCACGTTCGCTCATCACAAGTTTTCTTGGTCTCCCTTACTTTGAGCTGGGCAGTACGTTTATATAGCTTCTCATGGCTGGGTGTCCAGTCAGGCCCCAGGCTTGCTCGACCTTTATAGGTCTCTTTTTGACATAGTAAGGTTTTAATACTAGAGGTTAGAATCATCCCAATTTGGTACACTGTCACTGGGATGGAATGACTTAGACTTTTCTGATGAAAAACAGTGTTTAGCAAGTACCCTTATGTTATTCATATGAACTATTGATTTTTTACTTACAGCAAGCTATATGTTCACTTTGTTTCTATCTTATGTTTTGACATATGGTACTTGTCTGCATTTCATGTGGGGGTTTTTTTTTCTTCAGTTTCCATCTTGATTCCTAGATCCCATCCTGCATTTTTCCTTTTTGCTCTGCTATATACCTTATGATACATCAATGCATCACATTACCAGATAGAACCAGTACCACCTCTGCCTACTGTGGTAACACTATAATTATCCTTCCCACTAGAATTTTCTAAATCCACTAATATAGAAGTATAAAGTCAGAGAGGCCTGTACAGTCCTCATTTTAGTTATATCTTTGAGACAGGAGATTGTAATCATCATCAGTGACTGTGAGAGTAGTTTCCCTCCCTCCTGTAGTAAAAATGTGTGTGTGTGGTACAATTTATGCAGTTCAATTAAATATGAACTTCTAATTTCTTTATCGCCTCTCATTGGGGGACACAGGAACCATGGGTGTATGCTGCTGCCACTAGGAGGCTGACACTTATGCAAATAAAAAAAGTTAGCTCCTCCTCTGCAGTGTACACCCCACCGACTGGCATTATACACTTCAGTTTAGCTTAGTGTGAGTAGGAGGTGGACACGGGTCTTTCATTAGACCCTTATCTACCTCAATGTGCGTCATTTTTCCTTTCAGGTTTCCGAATGGGATACAGGGTGAGCAGTCACACCTGTAGTCCCACATTATGGACTATGAGTACGGTGTGTACTGCCACCCCGTATCCTCATAGATCCTTCTCCAGGACCAAGATCCTAGCACACCAGCGTGCTTAGAAGTCCGGTCCTGGCTCCGTCCCCCACCCACTCGCCCACCAGAGCCTGTCGGTTGGAGGAGACGAGGACGTCCATCAGCTCACTGGACGTCTCACCCCCCTTTTAAGGTTAGTACCGGCGTGGGATGTTTGAGGTAAGTATCCGGCGCCGCGTTTCCCCCCCCCCCCCCCCCTCCCCCCATCTCTTCCCAGAGCTTCCTGGAGGTCTTACTAGGGGCTCCCGTATCCCGGGTCGCTGCTTGCACGGATTCCCGCAGCACGACCTGGGCTTGCACAGTGTGGGCTCCGCGATCCAGTCTTCCGGTAGGGGCCACATTTTCTCCCCGCGGCGCACTGCCTCTGCGCCGCGGTTTTCCAGGGGGCACACAGGCGCTGCGGCCCTGTCGAGCCGGCGCGCCGCAGCTTTTGCCGGGGGCTCTCCGGCGCTGCGGCCCTGACAGGTCGGCCCCTTCCTGCGGCGCGCTGCTCTGGCGCCACATGGGGGCTTCCCGGCAGCAGTTTCTTTCTAGCGGCGCAGCCTGGTAGGCTGCTGCGCCGCCTGTGTTACTAGCGGCGCACCTTTCCAGCGCATCTTTCCGGCGCCGCGGTTATCCTCCTCGGCCGCCGGCTCCTACTTTAGGCCCCGGCTTCTCCCAGGGCCTACTTCCGGTTTGCGCGCTCCCTCTCTTCCGGTCTGCGGGCGGGCTTTTTTCCCGCCCGACATATTTTGTCCTGCCCACCGGCGCCTCCGTGACTGGCTCCTCCCACTTCCTCCAGGGAATGAGTCACTCTTCTGGTGTGCACTCAGCAGCAGCAGCACCAGCTCAGCCCCGCACGTGTTTTTTTCTGCTCAGCTCAGCGATCTGCACAGAACGGCCCCTCGGGACAGGAGTTTTTTGCTGACAAGTGGGACATCTTCCAGGACCGGGTCCGTGAGTAGCTGCACTGCAGACTGACACCCTTCTCTGCCCCACTGTCCCCTAACCCACTGGCATCTTCAGGGATCTCTCAAAATGTCTTCTAAAGGGGGCCGCTCTCGCCCCCCTACCTCTTCATCTTCTGCCTTAGTCACGTACTTTGCATGTTCGTCTTGTAACAGCAAACTTCCCTCAGGTCAGTCCTCTCCGCTGTGTCAGTCCTGCAGCAACCCGATTGTTCCCACCGCCCAGGATCCCCCGACTGTTCCGCCCGAGAGTGATCCCCCCATCCCAGGCTAGGCCGCCTCTCTGTCACAATCGGTGGCCGATTTGACACGGGTATCTCAAACCTTGGTGTCCGCGCTGGATCGGTTACCCCTGCAGACCCCTGCCGTGGCCAGCGGGTCGCAGGAACCGCCACCCGAGACCTCCTTGCCAAGCTACAAAAGGTCCAGACAGGAACGTCGGTCTGAGTCCTCTTCGCGTTCCATTTCGCCGCCCGGCCCTCCCCCGCGGTTGGTGTCGCACCGATCCTCCTCCCCTGAGTCAGGCGAGGCTTTATCTGATGCGCCCTCAGAGGAGATTTCGGAGCTGGACCCTAGCCAAATCGCCACCATGAGTGAGTCGGTCCAGAACCTCATTCGGGCTATAAACCAAACCTGTGGCATTAAGGATCCCACTACAGAACCCGCAGATCAGGCGGTTTCGTTTAGACGGGCCAAACCACCTTCAAAATTTTTCGCTCCTCATCCTGAATTCGAGGAAATCCTGGCCAGAGAGAGAGAGAATCCGACCAGACGTTTTCAGAGGGGAAAGCGCCTGGGGGTGCTATATCCTTTTTCACCAGAACTTACCGCCAATTGGACGGTCTCTCCCTCGGTGGATCCCCCTGTTTCCAGGCTGTCCACCAACACGGTGCTTCCGCTGTCCGGCGGAGCGTCTCTGAAGGATTCTAATGACAGAGTTATAGAATCCTTCGCGAAATCTGCCTTTGAAGCGGCTTCGGCAGCGCTATGCCCAGCCTTTGCTTCCACTTGGGCTTCAAAATCCATCTCAAAATGGGCCAAGGATCTACGGCGAGGTATCCTGGATGGGGCTCCTCCCGCGCAATTAGCGGAACTTGCCAACCAGATTTCCCACGCTGGTGAATATCTGGTTTCCGCCTCCCTGGATGTCGCCTCTTGTGCGGGTCAGGCTTCCAGCAATGCCGTTGCCATTCGCCGGACCGTTTGGCTCAAGGCCTGGCAGGCGGACTTGTCCTCCAAAAAGTCCCTCACTAGTCTGCCCTTCCAGGGCTCTCGTCTCTTTGGTTCCCAGCTGGACCAGATCATTAAGGACGCCACTGGGGGCACAAGTTCCCTTCTCCCCCAGGCTAAACCTCGTTGCCCTCCTCCTAGACGGCAGTTTCGCTCGTTTCGGCCTTTTCGTCGCTTCGCTGCATCAAACTCCTTTTCCCAGCAGCAACAGAGGCCACAGGCACGTCAAGAGAAGAAGGCGGTGTCCTTCAGGCCCACTCCGTCCTGGCGTCCTCGCTATTCCCAGGGTAGATCGTCCAGGCCTGGGACTGGAAGATCCACTTCCGCATGACTCTCGGCAAGACTCCAGCCCAACTCCCAGGTTGGGGGGCCGTCTTCTCCGTTTCAGGGACGTCTGGATTTCCGCAGTAGAGGATGCATGGGTCAGGGAAGTTGTATCCTCGGGATACAAAATAGAGTTCGCCTCCCGACCCAGAGATCGGTTTTTCCAATGTCGTCCTCCAAAAGATCCCGCTTTGGTTCCGGGCTTCTTCGCAGCCATTGCTTCTCTGCTAAAGTCCGGGGTAATCGTTCCCATACCAGAAAAGGAACGGTACACGGGTTTCTACTCGAACCTCTTTGTGGTACCGAAAAAAGACGGCAAGGTTCGTCCCATTCTAGACCTCAAATTGCTGAACAGGAGGGTTCGCCTGAGACACTTCAGGATGGAATCCCTTCGTTCGGTAATTGCTTCCATGGAGGCTCTGGAATTTCTATGCTCTATAGATATCCAGGACGCCTACCTACATGTTCCAATATTTCCCGGACATCACAGTTTCCTGCGCTTCGCAGTGCAACAAGATCATTTTCAGTTCATCGCCCTGCCGTTCGGCCTCGCAACCGCGCCAAGGGTGTTCACGAAAATCATGGCGGCGCTGATGGCCATTTTGAGAGTCAGAGGCTTGGTCCTGTTTCCATACCTCGACGACATCCTCATCAAGGCTCCGTCCTTTGCTCAGGCCCACGAAAGCTTGTCCATTGTTCTCGACACCTTATCCCGTTTCGGATGGCTGGTCAACCGGAAGAAGTCCTGCCTTATTCCTTCTCAGCGCATCATCTTTCTGGGCATGCTCTTCGACACTCGTCAGTCCAGAGTCTTCCTTCCCAAGGACAAGAGATCCACCCTTTGTCGGGACATACTCTTGCTCCAGGGTCCTCGGCCTCCCTCCCTCCGATCGGCCATGAAGGTTCTGGGGAGGATGGTAGCTACCTTGGAAGCGATTCCCTTCGCCCAATTCCATTCTCGACCCCTTCAGCAAGCCATTCTGTCTCAGTGGGACAGGTCGGTCTTCTCCCTGGATCGGCCGATCAGACTCCCCTTTCGGGTCAAGCGGTCTCTCATCTGGTGGCTGACGTCTCCTCTCATCTCCCAGGGCAGGTCCTTCCTTCCGGTTCACTGGCAGGTGGTGACAACGGATGCCAGCCTGATCGGCTGGGGTGCAGTTTTTCGTCACCTGACGGTTCAGGGCCGTTGGTCGCCGCAGGAGTCTGCGCTGCCGATCAACGTCCTCGAAATTCGGGCCATCTTTCTGTCCCTCCGCCATTGGGAAAGGATCCTCAGGGGCCTTCCAGTCCGGATCCAGACGGACAACGCCACGGCTGTGGCATATGTCAACCATCAGGGGGGGACTCGGAGCTCCTTGGCCCTTGCCGAGGTATCCAAGATCCTCCTTTGGGCAGAGGCAACGGTTCCGGTGATATCCGCGGTGCATATCCCCGGCGTAGAAAACTGGGCCGCCGACTTCCTCAGCCGCGAGGGCCTCGCGGCAGGGGAATGGTCCCTGCATCCGGAGGTCTTCCATCAGATTTGTCTTCGATGGGGAACTCCGGATGTGGATCTCACGGCGTCTCGAATCAACAGGAAGGTTCCGCAATTCGTCTCCAGGTCACGCGATCCTCTCGCAGTGGGCGTCGATGCTCTGGCCATTCCTTGGTCACAGTTCGAGCTGCCCTACCTGTTCCCACCCCTTCCGTTACTTCCCAAACTGTTGAAGAAGATCAAAGCGGAAGGGGTGCCGGTCATCCTGATCGCCCCGGATTGGCCCAGGAGAGCTTGGTTCGCGGAGCTCGTCAATCTTCTCGCGGACGCTCCCTGGCGCCTTCCAGACATGCCCGATCTGCTGTCCCAGGGTCCGATCTGCCACCCGAATTCTCGGTCGCTCAGTTTAACGGCGTGGCTGTTGAGACCGCGGTTCTGAGAGCGTCCGGCCTTTCGGACCGGGTGATTCACACCATGATTCAGGCTCGGAAGCCTTCGTCTTCCAGGATCTACTACCGCACCTGGAAGGCTTACTTCCGTTGGTGCGAGTCCAACCGCGTTCCGCCTATGGTTTTTTCCCTGCCTTCTCTTTTGGCCTTTCTTCAGGCAGGACTGGATTCGGGCCTGGCCCTTAGCTCCCTGAAAGGTCAGGTCTCTGCGCTTTCCATCCTCTTTCAGAAGACCTTGGCCTCCCGGCCACAGGTTAAGACCTTCTTTCAAGGGGTAGCCCACGCCGTCCCGCCATACAGGGCCCCTGTGGAGGCATGGGACTTAAACCTGGTACTGGACGTTCTGAGGGTTTCTCCCTTTGAACCTCTTAGGGAGATTCCTCTATCAGTTTTATCTTGGAAGGTGGCCTTTCTGGTGGCCATCACGTCCATTCGCCGCGTTTCCGAGCTGGCGGCCCTGTCTTGCCGTCCTCCGTTTTTGGTCATTCACCAGGACAAGGTGGTCTTCCGGCCCCCACCTTCCTTTCTTCCTAAGGTGGTTTCCACCTTCCACCTCAACGAGGACATCGTCCTACCTTCCTTTTGCCCAGCTCCGACTCATCCTCTGGAGCGATCGTTGAACAAGCTGGACCTTGTCAGGGCAGTGAGGATCTATCTGGACAGAACGTCCGCTTTCCGGAAGACGGATTCCTTTTTCGTCATTCCTGATGGCACGCGCAGAGGCCAACTGGCTTCTAAAGCGACTATTGCTCGCTGGATCAGAATGGCAATTTTGGAGGCTTACCGGGTCAAGAACAGAGTGCCCCCTCCTGGGATTAAGGCTCACTCTACCCGGGCAGTCGGCGCCTCCTGGGCGGTGCACCACAGGGCATCCGCCCTACAGCTTTGCAAAGCGGCAACTTGGTCTTCCATCCACACGTTCGCCAAATTTTACAAGGTCCATACCTACGCATCGGCGGACGCCAGCCTAGGCAGAAGGATCCTGCAGGCGGCAGTGGTGAGTCCTCTGACCTGATGGAAGTCTGTTTTCCCACCCGTGGGACTGCTTTGGGACGTCCCATGGTTCCTGTGTCCCCCAATGAGAGGCGATAAAGAAAACAGGATTTTTGGTTGCTTACCGTAAAATCTGTTTCTTGAAGCCTCCATTGGGGGACACAGCTCCCTCCCAATGTTTCTGTTATCTGTTTTATGACTGTTCTCACGTTTACAGTTCTCAAGTTTGTGGTTATGGTTTTTCAACCTTGTTCTTTTCTCCTACTGCTTTCTCACTAACTGAAGTGTATAATGCCAGTCGGTGGGGTGTACACTGCAGAGGAGGAGCTAACTTTTTTTATTTGCATAAGTGTCAGCCTCCTAGAGGCAGCAGCATACACCCATGGTTCCTGTGTCCCCCAATGGAGGCTTCAAGAAACAGATTTTACGGTAAGCAACCAAAAATCCTGTTTTCCAGGGGGTTACCATGAGACATGACCTAACAGAAGAGAAAGTGTCTTTGCGTTTTCAACAAAAAAAAAGTGTGAGAAAGGTGATAATTACATAAGTAAAATACTTGTTCAGTTACATGTATTGGAGGACTAGTGACAAAATAAAAAAAACCTAAAACATGGAGTGCTACTTTAAAAACTAATGTGCTGGGTAAGATTTTAATATATCAAGATCCCATGTATTCTTAAGACTTCTATTACGGTCTATGGGACCTACTTTAAGTATGGACAAGTGTTCTCTAGCTCTTCAAACTAACCACAGCTATGTTATGGTTTTCAGAATACACACAATGGAGGAATTCTTGAATTAATGAATACAACTGGGATAGAATTATGTTGCAATTCGTGCCCAAAAAACTGTATTCATTACTTGCACTATGTTTATTACGTGTTTTAGACACATTGGCCCCAATTCATCAATACTGGCAATTTTCTTGCTGGTCTTGATGAGGGGATGTGGTGGAGTCAGACGCTCCAGATTCATAAAGAGGTGAACGTCTTTTCAGGAATCTGAAGTGTTTGATACCAGAATTCTTACTCCATTCTGCCCGGAGTCAGATTTCTGGCTTAAGGAATGCCATGGCTCGTAATGAATTATACGAACTGTGCCCCGTTCCGCCCCAGCTCCATCTATTTTGATGGAGCTGGGAGAAACTGAAGATATAGTTTTGAATAATGTTGCACTAATGTGCCTGGTGCAACAAGGGAACATGGTTTAATGTGCAATTCTGTTCGCTAAAAAAGATCAAACTTTTGATGTAAGTTTCTGGCACATAGTAAGCCACCTAATATTCTACGTAAACTTTGATAACTCTGGTACGCTAGCCCAACAGCATGAGCCACTTTGACGAGGTGACTGTCCTGCAGGGAACATCACAGTCACCCTGCCTCATCACTCACCACATCTAAGATGACATAGCATTGCTTGGGAGAGGGTTGAGCCTATACGGTGTCACAGTCTGACTAGAGCGGCCTTTGCTGCTGGGAGTCCTCGACCCATGAGCGGACAGGCGCAGAGATTGGGAGGGGAGGCTGGCTGTTTGGGTCCACCACAGCTCCGGAGCAAATCAAGCAATGTGGCGGTTGCCCAGAGGAATCGGCCTGGCCATGTAGGCGTCTCCCTCCGGCATAGTCTCTATGCTGCTTGCATGCATGCCTTAACAGATGCCTGAGCGGCTTTTCTTCCCAGGCTGTTCCCTGCCTGGCAGGGATGGGATGTGGGGTCCCCTTTTTTATCCCCTCTTGCCCTTGTTTTTTTTTTTTTACCTTTTCTCCATCTTCCCTTGCTATTGTTCTCTCTCTCTCCCTGCCGAGCCGCCTCAGAAGAAAACAGTTGAGGGCGAATGAGGTGGTGGTCGGGTGGGGGCACACCCCACTGTGAGAACCCCCTCGCCCGCCTCCACACCTCTGTTGTCCCCCCCCCCCAAACATATGGGCTCGGGAAAGCCTGGAAACGCAAACTCGGCGGTGGGATGTTATGCAAGTGGCACCTGCTTCTAACAGCAGACTTTAGTTTGATCTGGGAGGAGAGGGGCATTTATTTTCCTATACAGCCAGTGCATCTGCACTGGGGCCCGGAGGGGAGCTGCGCAAAGACATTCTTAAGGAAAAGCTTATAGACAGTTGGAATAAGGTGGGACTTAATAATCGAGATGGAGCTTTCCACCTGTGGGATTCAGCTTGTTGGAGATAGCAGTGAATGTGGTCATTATTCATTACAATGTAACGCTCTACTGACATGGTTAAATGTGGTTTGTGCAGTAAAATCAGGTGTGCTTGTGGTTTCTGTAATTGTGTGTGCTGTATTTGTTCCAGGTGTCTGACATGCACTGTGGTTGTGTGACAGGTGCACTAAGCCATGATGATGTGTGCATTGCATACTGTGTGTACTGTGCCATTATGACAGGTGTGATGTGCATGTATGACGTGTGCTGTGCTTTTATGCATAGTGCTATGGTGACATTTCTGCTGTACTTGAGGGATGCGTGACCTGTACTTCTATGTCGTGTGCAGTGCTTATGTGACAAATGCTGTGCTGACTCGTGCCTGGTGCTTGTGGGATGTATGTGTTATACTTATGTAATGTGTGCACCATGCTTGAATACATCGTGAAACATGGGCACTGTGTTGATTATATATATATATATATATATATATATATATATATATATATATATATATATATATATTCAGTTAGGGCCAGAAATATTTGGACAGTGACACAAGTTTTGTTATTTTAGCTGTTTACAAAAACATGTTCAGAAATACAATTACCGTATATACTCGAGTATAAGCCGAGATTTTCAGCCCAAATTTTTGGGCTGAAAGTGCCCCTCTCGGCTTATACTCGAGTCACGGTAGCGGTGGGGTCGGGGGGTGAGGGCGCTGAGGTATACTTACCTAGTCCCAGCGATCCTCGCGCTGTCCCTGCCTTCCTCCCCGTCTTCTGTGCTGCAGCTTCTTCCCCTCTTCAGCGGTCACGTGGGACCGCTCATTACAGAAATGAATAGGCGGCTCCACCTCCCATAGGGGTGGAGCCGCCTATTCATTTCTCTAATCAGCGGTGCCGGTGACCGCTGACAGGAAGAGGCTGCAGCACAGAAGACAGGGAGGAAGGCAGGGACAGCGCGAGGATCGCTGGGACTAGGTGAGTATGTTATATTTACCTGTCCACGTTCCAGCCGCCGAGCGCCGCTCCATCTTCCCGGCGTCTGCGCTCTGACTGTTCAGGCAGAGGGCGCGATGACGCATATAGTGTGCGCGGCGCCCTCTGCCTGATCAGTCAGAGCAGAGACGCCGGGAAGATGGAGGCGCCGGGACCGGACGCTGGGAGCTGCAATCAAGAGAGGTGAGTATGTGTTTTTTTTTTTTTTATTGCAGCAGCAGCGGCCATGGCACAGATATATGTGCAGCATCTATGGGGCAGTATGAACGGCACACAGCACTATATGGGGCATCTGTGCAGCATCTATGGGGCAGTATTAACGGCACACAGCACTATATGGGGCATCTGTGCAGCATCTATGGGGCAATATGAACGGTGCAGAGCACTATATGGCACAGCTATGGGGAAATAATGATCTATTTTTATTTTTGAAATTCACCGGTAAATGCTGCATTTCCACCCTAGGCTTATACTCGAGTCAATAAGTTTTCCCAGTTTTTTGTGGCAAAATCAGGGGGGTCGGCTTATACTCGGGTCGGCTTATACTCGAGTATATACGGTATATATGTAATATGGGCTGAAAGTGCACACTCCCAGCTGCAATATGATAGTTTCCACATCCAAATCGGAGAAAGGGTTTAGGAATCATAGCTCTGTAATGCATAGCGTCCTCTTTTTCAAGGGACCAAAAGTAATTGGACAATAGACTCTAAGGGCTGCAATTAACTCTGATGGCGTCTCCCTCGTTAACCTGTAATCAATGAAGTAGTTAAAAGGTCAGGGGTGGATTCCAGGTGTGTGGTTTTGCATTTGGAAGCTGTTGCTGTGAGCAGACAACATGCGGTCAAAGGAACTCTCAATTGAGGTGAAGCAGAACATCCTGAGGCTGAAAAAAAAGAAAAAATCCATCAGAGAGATAGCAGACATGCTTGGAGTAGCAAAATCAACAGTTGGGTACATTCTGAGAAAAAAGGAATTGACTGGTGAGCTTGGGAACTCAAAAAGACCTGGGCGTCCACGGATGACAACAGTGGTGGATGATCGCCGCATACTTAATTTGGTGAAGAAGAATCCGTTCACAACATCAACTGAAGTCCAGAACACTCTCAGTGAAGTAGCTGTATCTGTCTCTAAGTCAACAGTAAAGAGAAGACTCCATGACAGTAAATACAAAGGGTTCACATCTAGATGCAAACCATTCATCAATACCAAAAATAGACAGGCCAGAGTTAAATTTGCAGAAAAACACCTCAAGAAGCCAGCTCAGTTCTGGAAAAGTATTCTATGGACAGATGAGACAAAGATCAACCTGTACCAGAATGATGGGAAGAAAAAAGTTTGGAGAAGAAAGGGAACGGCACATGATCCAAGGCACACCACATCCTCTGTAAAACATGGTGGAGGCAACGTGATGGCATGGGCATGCATGGCTTTCAATGGCACTGGGTCACTTGTGTTTATTGATGACATAAGAGCAGACAAGAGTAGCCGGATGAATTCTGAAGTGTACCGGGATATACTTTCAGCCCAGATTCAGCCAAATGCTGCAAAGTTGATTGGACGGCGCTTCATAGTACAGAGGGACAATGACCCCAAGCATACATCCAAAGCTACCCAGGAGTTCATGAGTGCCAAAAAGTGGAACATTCTGCAATGGCCAAGTCAATCTCCAGATCTAAACCCAATTGAGCATGCATTTCACTTGCTCAAATCCAGACTTAAGACGGAAAGACCCACAAACAAGCAAGACCTGAAGGCTGCGGCTGTAAAGGCCTGGCAAAGCATTAAGAAGGAGGAAACCCAGCGTTTGGTGATGTCCATGGGTTCCAGACTTAAGGCAGTGATTGCCTCCAAAGGATTTGCCACAAAATATTGAAAATAAAAATATTTTGTTTGGGTTATGTTTATTTGTCCAATTACTCTTGACCTCCTAAAATGTGGAGTGTTTGTAAAGAAATGTGTACAATTCCTACATTTTCTATCAGATATTTTTGTTCAACCCTTCAAATTAAACGTTACAATCTGCACTTGAATTCTGTTGTAGAGGTTTCATTTCAAATCCAATGTGGTGGCATGCAGAGCCCAACTCGCGAAAATTGTGTCACTGTCCAAATATTTCTGGCCCTAACTGTGTATATGTATATATATATATATATATATATATATATATATATATATATATATATATATATATATATATATATATATATATATATATATATAATCTCTATCTATCTTTGGCATAGTGCTTCTGTGACATGAGCACAGTTTGTATTCTGTATGCACTGTGCTTGCATGACGTGTGTGCATTGCTTGTATAATGTGTGCATGGTTGTGCGCTGTGCTTATATACTGCATGTCTTGTGCTTGTATGACAAATGTGCTGTGCTTGTATACTGTTTGCACTGTGCTTTTATGATATGCGCCGTGCCTTTATCCTGTATGCGCTCTGCTTGTAGGACGTGCGCCGTGCTTTTATCCTGTATGGGCTCTGCTTGTATGACGTGCGCCGTGCTTTTATCCAGTATGCGTACTGCTTGTATGACGTGCGCTGTGCTTTTATCCCATATGCGCTTTGCTTGTATGACACGCGCCGTGCTTTTATCCCGTATGCGCTCTGCTTGTATGACGCACGGCGTGCTTTTATCCCGTATGCGCTCTGCTTGTATGACGCGCGGCGTGCTTTTATCCCGTATGCGCACTGCTTGTATGACGTGCGCCGTGCTTTTATCCCGTATGACGCGCGGCGTGCTTTTATCCCATATGCGCTCTGCTTGTATGACGCACGGAGTGCTTTTATCCCGTATGCGCTCTGCTTGTATGACGCACACTGTGCTTTTATCCCGTATGCGCTCTGCTTGTATGCCGCACGGCGTGCTTTTATCCCGTATGCGCTCTGCTTGTATGACGCGCGGCGTGCTTTTATCCCGTATGCGCTCTGCTTGTATGACGTGCGCCGTGCCTTTATCCTGTATGCGCTCTGCTTGTATACTGAATGCATTGTGCTTGTACAATTTGTGTATTGAGCTTATATAAAATGTACACTGTGTTTGTGTGACTTGTGTATGCATCCTCCAAATGTCACTTATTCAACGGAAAGGAGATGTGCAGCTTTGACTTGTGGCTATCGACCATAAAAGAAGTCTAAAAGTTACCGGCTTCAGGCGCAGGGTGTTCATTTCCTTTTACAGTGTTTTTCGAGATTAAGAAATTCTTCTCCACTTCACCTTTGTCCATTTTTAATGAAACTGTATCTAGAAAAATAAAGTGTATGCCTCAATGAGATAATGTCTTTATTCCATAGATTTTCTATATCTGAGCATATCCTAAAACCACTACAGACTAACTGGTCTATCATTCCAAAAATCTAATACTAATATACTACAGAGCCGGTGAAAAGAAGCTTTACGAGTTCAACAGAACCACAAAATTCTTAACATTCCAGTGTGTTATTGTGGATATTTCATTATAACTAGTTTTTCGTTATGTCACCCCTACATTTTATCACTATCTGCAGTCGTAAGCCAGTTTTGCTAGCAGACAGGTTTTGCATTCTGTGCACTTTTAAGAAGTGAAATCATGACACGGATTTTACATATAAAGTATTTTTTTTCGCCTCCCAAGTGGACAGATTTGGTATTTTTGCCGGCACTGTAATAGTTACATAATTCTTAATATATAATTACCTTGTAATGTCTTCACATCCTGTTCCGTCCAAATCCCAGAATTCCAAGCGGCGGAAGTTCACTGACCTCCATATTGGGACACCCAAGTGATGGGTGTCTCAATATGGAAACTGTTGGTGGTACCACCAGCGGAACACCGTCGCAACACACACACTGTATATGCTGTACGTAGCCTCTTGTGCGGAACCACCAGAAGAACACAGTCACGAACACGCCACCGCCAGGATCAGCTGAATGATTCACTGACCGAGGCCATCTTTGTACAGGAGGAGTTTTAATGTGACCACTGCTATCTGTCTGCACAAAGATGACGGCGGTCTGATTTACTGCACCTGTGCGAATCCACGCAGGCGCAGTGAATCATTCGGCTGATCCCGGCGGCAGACGCGCGACATGTCTACAGGCAGAGGAAGCCGGTCACATTAAAGGGGTTTTCCCACGAACAAAAGTTAATTTTAAAAATTGTCTGTGTCTGACCGTGTATGGCGCATACCACATCGCCTGGGCAGGGGAGGAAGCAAAAGACTATACTGAAATTACAGCAGGGGATCACATAGGATTTCTTTTGTCAAGTAAAATATTTTACTGACTGTTTTTAAACAATATTTTACCTCACAAAATGAATCCTCTGCGATCTCCTGCTGTAATGTGAGTATTGTCTTTTGCTTCCTCCCCTGCCCAGGAGTTGTGGCATGTTCTGTACATAGTAACATAGTAACATAGTTAGTAAGGCCGAAAAAAGACATTTGTCCATCCAGTTCAGCCTATATTCCATCATAATAAATCCCCAGATCTACGTCCTTCTACAGAACCTAATTGTATGATACAATATTGTTCTGCTCCAGGAAGACATCCAGGCCTCTCTTGAACCCCTCGACTGAGTTCGCCATCACCACCTCCTCAGGCAAGCAATTCCAGATTCTCACTGCCCTAACAGTAAAGAATCCTCTTCTATGTTGGTGGAAAAACCTTCTCTCCTCCAGATGCAAAGAATGCCCCCTTGTGCCCGTCACCTTCCTTGGTATAAACAGATCCTCAGCGAGATATTTGTATTGTCCCCTTATATACTTATACATGGTTATTAGATCGCCTCTCAGTCGTCTTTTTTCTAGACTAAATAATCCTAATTTCGCTAATCTATCTGGGTATTGTAGTTCTCCCATCCCCTTTATTAATTTTGTTGCCCTCCTTTGTACTCTCTCTAGTTCCATTATATCCTTCCTGAGCACCGGTGCCCAAAACTGGACACAGTACTCCATGTGCGGTCTAACTAGGGATTTGTACAGAGGCAGTATAATGCTCTCATCATGTGTATCCAGACCTCTTTTAATGCACCCCATGATCCTGTTTGCCTTGGCAGCTGCTGCCTGGCACTGGCTGCTCCAGGTAAGTTTATCATTAACTAGGATCCCCAAGTCCTTCTCCCTGTCAGATTTACCCAGTGGTTTCCCATTCAGTGTGTAATGGTGACATTGATTCCTTCTTCCCATGTGTATAACCTTACATTTATCATTGTTAAACCTCATCTGCCACCTTTCAGCCCAAGTTTCCAACTTATCCAGATCCATCTGTAGCAGAATACTATCTTCTCTTGTATTAACTGCTTTACATAGTTTTGTATCATCTGCAAATATCGATATTTTACTGTGTAAACCTTCTACCAGATCATTAATGAATATGTTGAAGAGAACAGGTCCCAATACTGACCCCTGCGGTACCCCACTGGTCACAGCGACCCAGTTAGAGACTATACCATTTATAACCACCCTCTGCTTTCTATCACTAAGCCAGTTACTAACCCATTTACACACAATTTCCCCCAGACCAAGCATTCTCATTTTGTGTACCAACCTCTTGTGCGGCACGGTATCAAACGCTTTGGAAAAATCGAGATATACCACGTCCAATGACTCACCGTGGTCCAGCCTATAGCTTACCTCTTCATAAAAACTGATTAGATTGGTTTGACAGGAGCGATTTCTCATAAACCCATGCTGATATGGAGTTAAACAGTTATTCTCATTGAGATAATCCAGAATAACATCCCTCAGAAACCCTTCAAATATTTTACCAACAATAGAGGTTAGACTTACTGGCCTATAATTTCCAGGTTCACTTTTAGAGCCCTTTTTGAATATTGGCACCACATTTGCTATGCGCCAGTCCTGCGGAACAGATCCTGTCGCTATAGAGTCCCTAAAAATAAGAAATAATGGTTTATCTATTACATTACTTAGTTCTCTTAGTACTCGTGGGTGTATGCCATCCGGACCCGGAGATTTATCTATTTTAATCTTATTTAGCCGGTTTCGCACCTCTTCTTGGGTTAGATTGGTGACCCTTAATATAGGGTTTTCATTGTTTCTTGGGATTTCACCTAGCATTTCATTTTCCACCGTGAATACCGTGGAGAAGAAGGTGTTTAATATGTTAGCTTTTTCCTCGTCATCTACAACCATTCTTTCCTCACTATTTTTTAAGGGGCCTACATTTTCAGTTTTTATTCTTTTACTATTGATATAGTTGAAGAACAGTTTGGGATTAGTTTTACTCTCCTTAGCAATGGTCTTCTCTGTTTCCTTTTTGGCAGCTTTAATTACATATAGTAACATAGTAACATAGTTAGTAAGGCCGAAAAAAGACATTTGTCCATCCAGTTCAGCCTATATTCCATCATAATAAATACCCAGATCTACGTCCTTCTACAGAACCTAATAATTGTATGATACAATATTGTTCTGCTCCAGGAAGACATCCAGGCCTCTCTTGAACCCCTCGACTGAGTTCGCCATCACCACCTCCTCAGGCAAGCAATTCCAGATTCTCACTGCCCTAACAGTAAAGAATCCTCTTCTATGTTGGTGGAAAAACCTTCTCTCCTCCAGACGCAAAGAATGCCCCCTTGTGCCCGTCACCTTCCTTGGTATAAACAGATCCTCAGCGAGATATTTGTATTGTCCCCTTATATACTTATACATGGTTATTAGATCGCCCCTCAGTCGTCTTTTTTCTAGACTAAATAATCCTAATTTCGCTAATCTATCTGGGTATTGTAGTTCTCCCATCCCCTTTATTAATTTTGTTGCCCTCCTTTGTACTCTCTCTAGTTCCATTATATCCTTCCTGAGCACCGGTGCCCAAAACTGGACACAGTACTCCATGTGCGGTCTAACTAGGGATTTGTACAGAGGCAGTATAATGCTCTCATCATGTGTATCCAGACCTCTTTTAATGCACCCCATGATCCTGTTTGCCTTGGCAGCTGCTGCCTGGCACTGGCTGCTCCAGGTAAGTTTATCATTAACTAGGATCCCCAAGTCCTTCTCCCTGTCAGATTTACCCAGTGGTTTCCCGTTCAGTGTGTAAAGGTGATATTGATTCCCTCTTCCCATGTGTATAACCTTACATTTATCATTGTTAAACCTCATCTGCCACCTTTCAGCCCAAGTTTCCAACTTATCCAGATCCATCTGTAGCAGAATACTATCTTCTCTTGTATTAACTGCTTTACATAGTTTTGTATCATCTGCAAATATCGATATTTTACTGTGTAAACCTTCTACCAGATCATTAATGAATATGTTGAAGAGAACAGGTCCCAATACTGACCCCTGCGGTACCCCACTGGTCACAGCGACCCAGTTAGAGACTATACCATTTATAACCACCCTCTGCTTTCTATCACTAAGCCAGTTACTAACCCATTTACACACATTTTCCCCCAGACCAAGCATTCTCATTTTGTGTACCAACCTCTTGTGCGGCACGGTATCAAACGCTTTGGAAAAATCGAGATATACCACGTCCAATGACTCACCGTGGTCTAGCCTATAGCTTACCTCTTCATAAAAACTGATTAGATTGGTTTGACAGGAGCGATTTCTCATAAACCCATGCTGATATGGAGTTAAACAGTTATTCTCATTGAGATAATCCAGAATAACATCCCTCAGAAACCCTTCAAATATTTTACCAACAATAGAGGTTAGACTTACTGGCCTATAATTTCCAGGTTCACTTTTAGAGCCCTTTTTGAATATTGGCACCACATTTGCTATGCGCCAGTCCTGCGGAACAGACCCTGTCGCTATAGAGTCACTAAAAATAAGAAATAATGGTTTATCTATTACATTACTTAGTTCTCTTAGTACTCGTGGGTGTATGCCATCCGGACCCGGAGATTTATCTATTTTAATCTTATTTAGCCGGTTTCGCACCTCTTCTTGGGTTAGATTGGTGACCCTTAATATAGGGTTTTCATTGTTTCTTGGGATTTCACCTAGCATTTCATTTTCCACCGTGAATACCGTGGAGAAGAAGGTGTTTAATATGTTAGCTTTTTCCTCGTCATCTACAACCATTCTTTCCTCACTATTTTTTAAGGGGCCTACATTTTCAGTTTTTATTCTTTTACTATTGATATAGTTGAAGAACAGTTTGGGATTAGTTTTACTCTCCTTAGCAATGTGCTTCTCTGTTTCCTTTTTGGCAGCTTTAATTAGATTTTTAGATAAAGTATTTTTCTCCCTATAGTTTTTTAGAGCTTCAATGGTGCCATCCTGCTTTAGTAGTGCAAATGCTTTCTTTTTACTGTTAATTGCCTGTCTTACTTCTTTGTTTAGCCACATTGGGTTTTTCCTATTTCTAGTCCTTTTATTCCCACAAGGTATAAACCGCTTACACTGCCTATTTAGGATGTTCTTAAACATTTCCCATTTATTATCTGTATTCTCATTTCTGAGGATATTGTCCCAGTCTACCAGATTAAGGGCATCTCTAAGCTGTTCAAACTTTGCCTTCCTAAAGTTCAATGTTTTTGTGACTCCCTGACAAGTCCCCTTAGTGAAAGACAGGTGAAACTGCACAATATTGTGGTCGCTATTTCCTAAATGCCCAACCACCTGCAGATTTGTTATTCTGTCAGGTCTATTAGATAGTATTAGGTCTAAAAGTGCTGCTCCTCTGGTTGGATTCTGCACCAATTGTGAAAGATAATTTTTCTTGGTTATTAGCAGAAACCTGTTGCCTTTATGGGTTTCACAGGTTTCTGTTTCCCAGTTAATATCCGGGTAGTTAAAGTCCCCCATAACCAGGACCTCATTATGGGTTGCAGCTTCATCTATCTGCTTTAGAAGTAGACTTTCCATGCTTTCTGTTATATTTGGGGGTTTGTAACAGACCCCAATGAGAATTTTGTTACCATTTTTCCCTCCATGAATTTCAACCCATATGGACTCGACATCCTCATTCCCTTCGCTAATATCCTCCCTTAAAGTGGACTTTAGACAAGACTTTACATAGAGACAAACTCCTCCTCCTCTCCGATTTTTACGATCCTTTCTAAACAGACTGTAACCTTGTAAGTTAACTGCCCAGTCATAGCTTTCATCTAACCATGTCTCGGTTATTCCCACTATGTCAAAGTTACCTGTAGATATTTCTGCTTCTAGTTCTTCCATCTTGTTTGTCAGGCTTCTGGCGTTTGCGAGCATGCAGTTTAGAGGATTTTGTTTTGTTCCAATCTCCTCACTGTGGATTGTTTTAGAAATGTTCTTACCTCCCTTCTGAGTATGTTTTCCTGGGTCGTCTTTGTTCGAGTCTAATGTTTTTCTTCCCGTCCCCTCTTCTTCTAGTTTAACGCCCTCCTGATGAGTGTAGCGAGTCTTCTGGCGAATGTGTGTTTCCCAGGTTTGTTGAGGTGTAGTCCGTCTCTGGCGAGGAGTCCATCATACCAGTAATTCACACCGTGGTCCAGGAATCCAAATCCTTGTTGTCTGCACCATCGTCTTAGCCAGTTGTTTGCATCAAGGATCCTGTTCCATCTCCTGGTGCCATGCCTGTCTACTGGAAGGATAGAAGAAAAAACTACCTGTGCATCCAGTTCCTTTACTTTCTTCCCCAACTCTTCAAAGTCCTTGCAGATTGTCGGTAGGTCCTTCCTTGCCGTGTCATTGGTGCCCACATGTATCAGAAGAAATGGGTGGACGTCCTTGGAGCTGAAGAGCTTTGGTATCCTATCGGTCACATCCTTGATCATCGCACCTGGAAGGCAGCATACTTCTCTTGCAGTTATGTCCGGTCTGCAGATGGCTGCTTCGGTGCCTCTCAGTAGTGAGTCTCCCACCACCACCACTCTTCGTTGCTTCTTGGCTGTACTTTTTGCTGTCACTTGTTGCTGTGTGCCCTTTTCTTTTTTGCTTGCTGGTATTGCTTCATTCTTAGGTGTGCCATCTTCATCCTCTACAAAGATTTGATATCGGTTCTTCAGTTGTGTGGTTGGTGATTTCTCCATGGTCTTCTTGCTTCTTTTGGTCACATGCTTCCACTCATCTGCTTTTGGAGGTTCTCTGACACTTTTTGCACCTTCTGTGACCAGTAGAGATGCTTCTGTTCTGTCTAGAAAGTCTTCATTCTCTTTGATGAGTTTCAAAGTTGCTATTCTTTCTTCCAGACCCCGCACCTTTTCTTCTAAAAGGGCCACTAGTCTACACTTCTGACACGTGAAATTGGATTCTTCTTCTGGTCGATCTGTGAACATGTAGCACATGCTGCAGCTCACCATGTAGGTTGTCACATCTGCCATGTTGCTCCTAGATCCTGCTGACTTGCTGTGTGTTTTCCTTCTTGTGTAATCTACTCAGCCAAGCTCTCTTGCAATAATGTCCTACAGGCGCGCGGTTTGGTGATGCTTTCGAAGCAGCTGGTCCCGGCTGTACCCAACGATCTTCTAGCTTAGGGAGACTTCGCTTCTCCCAGAAGGCACCTGGAATATGCAAATTAGCCTCCTGAAGCTTGAATCCCTGGTTTGGTGATGCTTTCGAAGCAGCTGGTCCTGGCTGTACCCAACGATCTTCTAGCTTAGGGAGACTTCGCTTCTCCCAGAAGGCACCTGGAATATGCAAATTAGCCTCCTGAAGCTTGAATCCCTGGTTTGGTGATGCTTTCGAAGCAGCTGGTCCCGGCTGTACCCAACGATCTTCTAGCTTAGGGAGACTTCGCTTCTCCCAGAAGGCACCTGGAATATGCAAATTAGCCTCCTGAAGCTTGAATCCCTGGTTTGGTGATGCTTTCGAAGCAGCTGGTCCCGGCTGTACCCAACGATCTTCTAGCTTAGGGAGACTTCGCTTCTCCCAGAAGGCACCTGGAATATGCAAATTAGCCTCCTGAAGCTTGAATCCCTGGTTTGGTGATGCTTTCGAAGCAGCTGGTCCCGGCTGTACCCAACGATCTTCTAGCTTAGGGAGACTTCGCTTCTCCCAGAAGGCACCTGGAATATGCAAATTAGCCTCCTGAAGCTTGAATCCCTGGTTTGGTGATGCTTTCGAAGCAGCTGGTCCCGGCTGTACCCAACGATCTTCTAGCTTAGGGAGACTTCGCTTCTCCCAGAAGGCACCTGGAATATGCAAATTAGCCTCCTGAAGCTTGAATCCCTGGTTTGGTGATGCTTTCGAAGCAGCTGGTCCCGGCTGTACCCAACGATCTTCTAGCTTAGGGAGACTTCGCTTCTCCCAGAAGGCACCTGGAATATGCAAATTAGCCTCCTGAAGCTTGAATCCCTGGTTTGGTGATGCTTTCGAAGCAGCTGGTCCCGGCTGTACCCAACGATCTTCTAGCTTAGGGAGACTTCGCTTCTCCCAGAAGGCACCTGGAATATGCAAATTAGCCTCCTGAAGCTTGAATCCCTGGTTTGGTGATGCTTTCGAAGCAGCTGGTCCCGGCTGTACCCAACGATCTTCTAGCTTAGGGAGACTTCGCTTCTCCCAGAAGGCACCTGGAATATGCAAATTAGCCTCCTGAAGCTTGAATCCCTGGTTTGGTGATGCTTTCGAAGCAGCTGGTCCCGGCTGTACCCAACGATCTTCTAGCTTAGGGAGACTTCGCTTCTCCCAGAAGGCACCTGGAATATGCAAATTAGCCTCCTGAAGCTTGAATCCCTGGTTTGGTGATGCTTTCGAAGCAGCTGGTCCCGGCTGTACCCAACGATCTTCTAGCTTAGGGAGACTTCGCTTCTCCCAGAAGGCACCTGGAATATGCAAATTAGCCTCCTGAAGCTTGAATCCCTGGTTTGGTGATGCTTTCGAAGCAGCTGGTCCCGGCTGTACCCAACGATCTTCTAGCTTAGGGAGACTTCGCTTCTCCCAGAAGGCACCTGGAATATGCAAATTAGCCTCCTGAAGCTTGAATCCCTGGTTTGGTGAAGCTTTCGAAGCAGCTGGTCCCGGCTGTACCCAACGATCTTCTAGCTTAGGGAGACTTCGCTTCTCCCAGAAGGCACCTGGAATATGCAAATTAGCCTCCTGAAGCTTGAATCCCTGGTTTGGTGATGCTTTCGAAGCAGCTGGTCCCGGCTGTACCCAACGATCTTCTAGCTTAGGGAGACTTCGCTTCTCCCAGAAGGCACCTGGAATATGCAAATTAGCCTCCTGAAGCTTGAATCCCTGGTTTGGTGATGCTTTCGAAGCAGCTGGTCCCGGCTGTACCCAACGATCTTCTAGCTTAGGGAGACTTCGCTTCTCCCAGAAGGCACCTGGAATATGCAAATTAGCCTCCTGAAGCTTGAATCCCTGGTTTGGTGATGCTTTCGAAGCAGCTGGTCCCGGCTGTACCCAACGATCTTCTAGCTTAGGGAGACTTCGCTTCTCCCAGAAGGCACCTGGAATATGCAAATTAGCCTCCTGAAGCTTGAATCCCTGGTTTGGTGATGCTTTCGAAGCAGCTGGTCCCGGCTGTACCCAACGATCTTCTAGCTTAGGGAGACTTCGCTTCTCCCAGAAGGCACCTGGAATATGCAAATTAGCCTCCTGAAGCTTGAATCCCTGGTTTGGTGATGCTTTCGAAGCAGCTGGTCCCGGCTGTACCCAACGATCTTCTAGCTTAGGGAGACTTCGCTTCTCCCAGAAGGCACCTGGAATATGCAAATTAGCCTCCTGAAGCTTAGTTTTTTAGATAAAGTATTTTTCTCCCTATAGTTTTTTAGAGCTTCAATGGTGCCATCCTGCTTTAGTAGTGCAAATGCTTTCTTTTTACTGTTAATTGCCTGTCTTACTTCTTTGTTTAGCCACATTGGGTTTTTCCTATTTCTAGTCCTTTTATTCCCACAAGGTATAAACCGCTTACACTGCCTATTTAGGATGTTCTTAAACATTTCCCATTTATTATCTGCATTCTTATTTCTGAGGATATTGTCCCAGTCTACCAGATTAAGGGCATCTCTAAGCTGGTCAAACTTTGCCTTCCTAAAGTTCAGTGTTTTTGTGACTCCCTGACAAGTCCCCCTAGTGAAAGACAGGTGAAACTGTACAATATTGTGGTCGCTATTTCCTAGATGCCCGACCACCTGCAGATTTGTTATTCTGTCAGGTCTATTAGATAGTATTAGGTCTAAAAGTGCTGCTCCTCTGGTTGGATTCTGCACCAATTGTGAAAGATAATTTTTCTTGGTTATTAGCAGAAACCTGTTGCCTTTATGGGTTTCACAGGTTTCTGTTTCCCAGTTAATATCCGGGTAGTTAAAGTCCCCCATAACCAGGACCTCATTATGGGTTGCAGCTTCATCTATCTGCTTTAGAAGTAGACTTTCCATGGTTTCTGTTATATTTGGGGGTTTGTAACAGACCCCAATGAGAATTTTGTTACCATTTTTCCCTCCATGAATTTCGACCCATATGGACTCGACATCCTCATTTCCTTCGCTAATATCCTCCCTTAAAGTGGACTTTAGACAAGACTTTACATAGAGACAAACCCCTCCTCCTCTCCGATTTTTACGATCCTTTCTAAACAGACTGTAACCTTGTAAGTTAACTGCACAGTCATAGCTTTCATCTAACCATGTCTCGGTTATTCCCACTATGTCAAAGTTACCTGTAGATATTTCTGCTTCTAGTTCTTCCATCTTGTTTGTCAGGCTTCTGGCGTTTGCGAGCATGCAGTTTAGAGGATTTTGTTTTGTTCCAATCTCCTCGCTGTGGATTGTTTTAGAAATGTTCTTAACTCCCTTCTGAGTATGTTTTCTCAGACACAGAAAATTTTTAAAATGAACTTTTGTTCGTGGGAAAACCCCTTTAAACAGCAAATATCAACGCCAACATAGCTCCTCCTAAAAAGTACGCCAATAGGGGGATAGCACATGTGGTAGACAGGTCAAAGAAGGAAGCACAGACAGGAAAAGTCAGCACATGGGGTGGAAATTCTCAAAGCTGCAAAGCCTGCCCCCATCGTGACATTACCGCCCTCCTGATGCGATAGCATCAGGCCTCCATCTAGTATATGTATTTCATAACACATACATTTTTATTTTGATAGCGTCAAAATATTCTGCAGCACTTTACAATTTTAGAGGGGACTTGTACAGACCATAAAGATATTACAGAATAACACATAACTCAGATACCAAGAGGAGTGAGGGTCCTGATCGCAAGCTTATGCGTCAATGCGCCCCGCTTACACCTTACAGCTCCATAGTATTACATCACAATTATATCTTGGCCACAGAAAGTCTGAGTCTGACAACTCCAACATAAAATAACTGCATGCCAATACTGACTACCTCGTGATTATGTTAATATGTGAAATCTAAAAAGATTTTCCAGGGCTAAAATATTAATGACCTATCCTGGATGTGTGATGTGGATCCCGGAATTCCCTTGGATAGGACAGGGGTGCTATGCCAGGCACAGTACTTGCAGTATGTATGATGCTGGGACATGTCGCTCACTAGAATGTCACAGCCTCTTTATTATGTTCATCAGCAGTGGTCATTGAATATTAATAGCCATCTGTGGGTCACTATTATTTAAGGGGACCTGTCACTTCAAGAAATGATATGTAGCTGCAGACATAGGGGTACATAAATGGCATTTAAAACCTGTGCGTCTAGCTTAGCGGAAACGCGGCTGCAGGGAGAAAATAAGATACGGTAATACAAGATCTCAGATATGGAAACCATATTCTAAAGGAACAGTCCCCAACCTATCTGTGAGGACTGATATAGGCTATAGCCCTATGAAGCGCCTATCTAGCGTTCAAACAGAAAAACATGGAGCATATGAACTACCAGAAAATATTCTCAAAGGTGCATTTTTAATGACAAGTAATTCATAGTATACAATGCAATACATGTAACACAGACTTATCATTAACAGAGCTGTTCAAATTGGGTTATGTGCACCAAAAATGTGTCGCCCCACAGGCATGAATACAGGAAAAAGGGCCTTCACATTAGATTCAATGTATACATAAAGTGACAGGGCAGATTCCTGTACAAAAAGCCAGTAGGAAATGGCAGACTCCTAACACCACATAAGGGAGGCAAATTGTAATATATATATATATCTAGGCCCCCCTGAGGAAGCTGACGCGAAAAGAGCGTAGGGACGCGTGTTACTTCCGCAGCTATAAATATGGGTAAGCATCATTAATGATATGACTCGGCCCACCACCATTTGGGATAGTACTTGGTCACTGACTTTATTGTACAGGTGCTTCTCTAAAAATTAGAATATCATCAAAATGTTAATCTATTTCAGTTCTTCAATACAAAAAGTGAATATCATATATTATACAGAGCCATTACAGAGTGATCTATTTCAAGTGTTTATTTCTGTTAATGCTGATGATTATGGCTTATAGCCAATGAAAAGCCAAAAGTCATTATCTCAGTAAATTAGAATACTTTATAACACCAGCTTGAAAAATGATTTTAAAATCTGAAATGTTGGCCTACTGAAATGTATGTTCAGTAAATGCACTCAGTCATTGGTCGGGGCTCCTTTTGCATCAATGCTGCGTGGCATGTAGGCGATCAGCCTGTGGCACTGCTGAGGTGTTATGGAAGCCCAGGTTGCTTTGAAAGCAGCCTTCAGCTCGTCTGCATTGTTGGGTCTGATGTCTCATCTTCCTCTTAACAGTACCCCATAGATTCTCTATGGGGGTAAGGTCAGGCAAGTTTGCTGGCCAATCAAGCACAGTGATACTGTTATTAAACCAGGTATTGATACTTTTGGCAGCGTGGACAGGTGCCAAGTCCTGCTGGAGAATGACATTTCCATCTCCAAAAAGCTTGTCGGCAGAGGGAACCATGAAGTTCTCTAAAATCTCCTGGTAGACGGCTGTGCTGACTTTGGTCTTGATAAAACACAGCGGACCTACACCAGCAGATGACATGGCTCCCCAAACCATCAGTGATTGTGGAAACTTCACACTACCTCAAGCAGTTTGGATTGTGTGCCTCTCCACTCTTCCTCCAGACTCTGGGACCTTGATTTCCAAATGAAATGCAAAATGTACTTTCATCTGAAAACAACACATTGGACCACAGAGCAACAGTCCAGTTCTTTTTCTCCTTGGCCCAGGTAAGACGCTTCTGATGTTGTCAATTGGTCATGAGTGGCTTGACACAAGGAATGCGACCCTTGTAGTCCATGTCCTGGATACGTCTATGGGTGGTGGCTCTTGAAGCAATGACTCCAGCAGCAGTCCACTCCTTGTGAATCTCCCCCAAATTTTTGAATGGCCTTTTCTTAACAATCCTTTCAGGGCTGCAGTTATCCCAGTTGCTTGTGCACCTTTTTCTACCACACTTTTTCCTTCCACTCAACTTTCCACTAATATGCTTGGATACAGCACTGTGTGAACAACTAGCTTCTTTAGCAATGACATTTTGTGGCTAGCCCTTCTTGTGGAGTGTGTCAATGACTGCCTTCTTGATATCTGTCAAGTCAGCAGTCTTCCCCATGATTGTGGAGCCTGCTGAAACAGACTAATGGACCATTTTAAACAATTAGGAAGCCTTTGCAGGTGTTTTTGGCAATTATTCTAATTTACTGAGATAATGACTTTTGGGTTTTCATTGGCTGTAAGCCATAATAATCAACAACATTAACAGAAATAAACACTTGAAATAGATCATTCTGTAATGATTCAATATGCCATACGAGTTTCACTTTTTATATTGAATAACTAAAATAAGTTAACGTTTTGATGATATCCTAATTTTGTGAGAAGCACTTGTATATTACACCTTGCTTCCCTTATGTGATGTTAGGAGTCTGCCATTTCTTACAAGTATCTGCAATGTCACTTTATGTATACATTGAATCTAATGTGAAGGCCTATTTTTCCTGTATTCATGCCTGTGGAGGAGACACCACATTTTTGGTGCATCTTTGACCTGATTTGAAAAGCTTTGTTAATGATAAGTCTGTTGTGTTATATGTATTGCATTGTATACCATGAATTACTTGTCATTAAAAATACACCTTTTAGAATATTTTCTGGTGGTTCATATGCGCCAGGTTTTTCTGTTTGAAAGGGAGAAAATAAGGTTGCGTCCTCAATTTAGTTGCTTAGTTCCAATCATCAAGGTGGTGTAGAGAGAAGTTACCGTTATCGCGCACCACTCAGTGTGCGCAACTGTAATCATCCAAAGAGCATTTCGATTGGCAGCCTGCTGTGCAGCGTATGCGTGCAGGGCAGACTGTCAATCAAAGTGCCAGGGAGTGATTCCAGTACATGGTCAGCAGTGATCGGAACTGCTCCCCGCACCATCCTGATGACTGGAGGTCAGCAGCTGCAGAGAAAATAAAACTTCCTTTTCTCCCTGTAGGCGCTGCACCCTGGCTACCCAGGTTATAAATGCTATTTACCTGCAGATTGACCCTATATCTACAGGAAAATAGTGTTTCTGTAAGTAACAGGTTCTCTTTACGGACTCAAAAACCTCTTTAATCCATCTACATGTCATTCAATAACAGCATTAAAAAGCAAGTTGTTTTTGTAACTGGAAATATACAAAATCAGAAATATACCTGGTTCCACTTTCATGTTTCCACTTGGGTCCATCGTTGTGGAAGGTATAATGGCTCCTACACAAAGGCAAAATACATAATATCTAAGAACAGATATATTTCCTTTGCTAAACATTACGGTCATATAAACTATAGTGGCCATTATAAGTTTAGTAATTGTATGAATTAATTCTTATTCATTGCCTTATATATTATTTCTATACATCTGAAGTATTTGAGTAATTTATTTTTCGGTTGATCCCTAAAATGTTTTATGACCACTCCTAAAAGCATTTGAAAGGGAATAGTAGGAAACAATAATACTGAAGAAAATGTCACGCTGCCACCTCTTAGCTTATCTGTAGCCTGTCAGCAGTTTTTTGTAACCCAAATTAATATCATTTATGTTAAGTTGCTGTAATGCAGAGTAAGTTAATAACTTTATTTTAGCAATCTGTATTTCCTTTACAGAGAAATCCAATTTTTATGCTGATGAGCCGCAGGGGCTTGGTCCTGCACTTATAGCTCTCCCTCATTCCCTGCCCGCTGACGATCTCCCGTCACCGACTGACAGGTCCATCTTCTTTCAGTGACCAGAGATCTCACGCAGGCGCAGTCATGGCCATACAGGACCGATTAAACTCTTAGTAAATAAATGACACAACACCAATTTAATGGATGAAAAATGGCTGTGAGTTTTATTATGGGTTACATAAGTTAAATAAATCCCAAACTTTCAATAAATAATCCAATAAATAATTATAAAACTTTACCAATGACCAATCCGCCCCAAAACAAGGGGCGATTTTCCCCAAAAGCCACAACTAAAAAGGCGTGGCCCCCCCAAACAAACTCAGCCATTTTTCAACCGTATACTGAAATCCCAGATTGAAAATGTCCAACCCCACATCAGATAGATGCACCAAGTCTTGCCTATAAAAACCCGGAAGAAAACCTTCCAAATCGATGTGCCTAAAGGAAAAACCGTTAATTAGTGGAAGGAATTTATTGAGGCTCCTGTTCACCCGGATACGGATTTTGTCCATAAAATGACAGTTAATCGTAGACCATAAAAGCCTTGGTACTATTTCAGAAAAGACAAAACCTGTATGGGGGAAAGACTGCCTCAATGAAGAAATATCTGACCTCATAATAGCCAAAAGATCTAAGGTCCTGACTTTTCCAATATCGTTACCTCCAATATGAAAGATAACGAGATCGGGAGTAGGAAACAAAGCTAAACACTTCTTAAACTCTAAAACAAAACTTGACCACTTCATCCCACGAACACTGTGCCAGAAAATAAATACTAAATTAGGATCAAAGGATAAATTCTCAGAATAAGAGCGTTGCCTCGCCCTCTTCTGGGCCCAAAACACGAATGAATGGCCGATGATCCAAACCACCAACGGGCCTAAAATTAAAAGAAAATTAATAATCATATAATTCATGGCGAATATACAATTTAAACCTTTTGGATTCCCATCTACCCATCTGTCAAATTCTAGAATCAGAAAGGCCGGCCCTAGCTGCTTCCGTAGCAGCTCCAATTCTAAATGAGTGAGACGTTATCTTAAGATGTTCTTTACCTAATATTGACAAGCACTTTTTCAGGATGAAATTAAACTGAAAAATTGTGGCAGGAGACTTATCCTGATGTAAAAATAAAGGGCCATGAACGTTAGGCCTAACTTGAAGCCATTTGCGAGCAGTACTGACAGGGCAAATTATAGAATCAGGAACAGAATCAATTTTCAATCTAGAACCCCTACCCATCTGATCTGTCTTAGACTTTCTTATGAATATTATGATATGTGAGTCATGAAGTTCCTGATCAGATGACATGAGTCCAGAAGGGTGAAATTTATTGGAAGAAATTAATTCGCCAAAACGAAGGGCACCGAAAAAAGAAAGCAAAAATGCCAAATGAAATAGGATTGATTCGTAATATGTAAAACAAACCTTAGAAAGAGACAAACATAAATCTCTTAATAAGGAAAAAGACACTGGGCGTCTAGAATCCGGTTTAAATTGCTGTTTTCTAAAACCCTTTAAAAATTGCTTTATAGGAAAAAGGGCTGTCAATGGGGTACTTCCAAAAAGCTTAAGAAAGAAAGATATACCAGCAAGAGATTTAGATACACTTGAATAAGATAGACCTTTATTGACTAAAATCTCAATAAACCTTAGACCAGATGTAACATTAGGAACCTTTGGATCCAAACTATTTGTGTTGCAAAAATCGGACCATTGGCGCCATGCGGCTGAATAATCAGCCCATGATCGTTCAGATAATGAATGCTGAATGAAATAATCTATTACATTGCAATTAAGTCCCAGAATTCCGGAGGGCAAGGAGTTGCTTCTCTGTCTGCGTTTGGTACCTGCAGATAAAAAATGGACCACTGATTTTTGCATAGCGAATCCGTAGCTGCATTCAAAACACTTGTACCAGTTTTGGCTTTAATCCAAATATTACATTTGAGACATAACAAAACTAGCAGTCTCAAAATATTGGCTGCACATTTATTCTTAGAAGACAAGGTGTTAATTGCCATAATGAACCCCTGATCCATAGAAAGAAAATTAATTCTGGAATTCCGTAGAAGATCACCCCAAAGAAAGATACCTAGCAAAACCGCAAAGAGTTCCAAGATCATAGGCTTCTCAATCAGCTGATTAGAAACCAAAGATTGGGCCCAATTAAAAACCGACCAGTGAGAACGAAAAAGAACCGAACTGAAAGACTTATGAACGGAAAAATTAAAAGGCAAAGAATCTGCATTAACAAAAGCAGATTGCCAACAAGACCTGCCATTAAAGGACATTAAAAACTAAAGCCATGTCCTGGCATCCTCCTTTAGATCCGCGTGAATTCGAATATGAAAACCAGGAGAGGAAAAACCAACTGTAGCGTCGTACATTCGCCTAGAGAAAGCCCTACCAATATGAATAATGCGAAGGGCAAAATTCAGCAACCCTAAAAGTGACTGAAATTCTTTAAGAGTAATTTTATCCCTGGAGATAAAATTCAGCAAAGCACTTTTCAATTTAGACACCTTCTCGGCGGGAAGAGAGCAATCCATTTTCACAGAATCTAATGTGATGCCTAAAAATTCAATGGAGGTGGAAGGAAAAACAGTTTTATCTTTTGCAATTGGAACCCCGAAATTCTCACAGATCTTAAGGAAAGTGGAAAGAGTATGCAAACAATCAGAAGATGCAGCAGATCCGACAAATAAAAAGTCATCCAGATAATGTAACACTCCACACTTCTTGCTATTTGATTCCAAAACCCAATGAAGAAATCAAGAAAAACTCTCAAAGTAAAAACAAGATAAAGAAAATCCCATTGGGAGGCATTTGTCAAAGAAAAATTAATCTTCAAAATAAAAACCTAAAGAATTAAAACCAAGTGGGTGGACGGGGAGAAGCCTAAAAGCAGATTTGATATCGGACTTCGCCATAAGGGCGCAAAAACCAAACTTCCTAAGGATATCAATAGCCGTATCAAAAGAGGCGTAAGACACAGAACATAAGGATTTGTCCACTTCATCATTTAAAGAAGATCCAGAAGGATACAATAGATGATGAATTAAACGAAAAGAACCTTGTTCTTTCTTAGGGACAATGCCCAATGGAGAAATTCTGAAGTTTGAAAAGGGGGGAGCAGAAAATGGGCCTGCGATCCTACCCAATTCCAACTCATTCCAAATTTTCTCCCTTGCAATATCCAAATGAGCATAAAGGGACGGTAAATTCTTGACAATTTTGCAACCTTCACCTTTAAATGGAGGAATGTAAAAACCAAATGAGAAGCCTTCAAAAATCTGTTTGGATAAATGCTTAACCAAAAAAGCATGTTTTCCAGATTCACTGGAGTCCGTGCCTTTTGGGTTAGTGTCCTTAGGATTTGATTGTTGAGCTGACAATTTCTTAAAACATTTGGACATTGGGTGAGAATAGCCGCAGAATGAGCATTCGTGCCGAAATCTGCACGAGTGGCTCCATTTGCAAGTAGACTCATTGAATGCGAAGCAAACACCTTTTTTAACAGGGTTAGATAAGGCCTGTTTGCTAAAAGATTGCCTTTGAGGTAACATTAAGTTTATCCACAATCCAACATCTTTAACACCCCATGAAACCTCAGGATGGACCGCTAGCTTCTGTCTAAGGCTACGTTCACATTAGCGTTGCGCGCCGGTGCGTCGGCGACGCAACGCACGACGCACAAAAAACGCGCGCAAAACGCGCGCAAAAACGCTGCGTTTTGCGATGCGTGCGTCGTTTTTTGACGAAAATCGGACGCACGAAAAATGCAACTTGTTGCATTTTCTTGCGTCCGACCCTAGCGTCGGAAACGACGCACGTGTCGAAAAACGCCACCCAAAAAACGCACGCGTCCCCTATGTTAAACATAGGGGCGCGTCGCCGCTGCGTCGCCGACGCAACAGCGACGCACATTAGCGGAACGCTAATGTGAACGTAGCCTAAATGCCTCATCATAGAGGAGCCAAGCAGATCCGCCAAAATTCCTGTACGCCTCCAGAATAATATCGAGATGTTGGAACAATTTACTACACAAATTTGGAAATTTCTCTCCCAAGACGGACGAATAAATAGCAAAAGCTTGTATACAATTGTTAAAAGATTTCAAAGGACTCCGCTTTGAATCATCAGAATCGGATTTGTCATCTTTTTTTTCAAATCTGACCGATTGATCCCTACGAGGCAATAGGGAGAATAGATCAACAAAACTATTGCTCCAAATGAGCTCTTTCACAGAAGAGCTCAAGTGGAAGCCCAAGGGTGAAAGGTCGCATGTAAGTGCTTCTTTAAAAGTATTTTTATTGCTTGTGGGACATAAATTGGGAACACCCATATTACCACCAGCTAGTATACCAGAGGGAATAGCCTCACCTAAAGCCTCAGTAACGGCATTTCTAATAAACATTTTAAAATCAAAGGGAGGGACTGACAAGGGGACATTAAAGTTCTCACCCTTCCCTGCGGTGTTACTCTGTAAGTCCGAAGAACAGCCCGCGCTCGAGCCTGCCAAGTTAGGCAAGCGCAGCTGAAAGGATCTAGAAGTTGAATCCTCATCTTCATCCTTTTCAGAGGACGGCGCTGCATGAGGGGTTAAAGTTGCTTGAAGAACTGGCAGAGCTCCAGCGATGGCGGGAGAAGTGGGAATAGAAACCGCCGGCCTGTCAGCTGGTGAAGACACCGCGGCGCTTTTACGACCACGGCGCTTTTCAGCATTACCGGCGGTCTCAGATGACATACCCGGCCCAGGAAGATGACGTTGAGGAAAATCTCGCGCCGGGCTGCGAGACTTGCCTGATGAAGGAGGGCCGGACTTCTTGCTGCGTTCCCGGATATGGCGGCTGGAGCGCAGAGGAGACGCTGAAGGGGAAAAAGACACCGGAGGTCTCCTGGTCCTTGCTCCGGAAGAAGAAGGCGCTGAGGCAGTTGCCAGAGGAGACGGAGGAACTTGCGAGTTCTGAATAGAGGTAAGAGGATTAACCTCGGGAACAGAGCTAGGTGGCCCCTTAGCAAGGCAGCGCTTAAGCCACTCGAGCCCATCCTCCTCGCTGGCCCTAGAAAAAAGCTGCTGGAAAAGGCTGTCCATGACGAAAAACCTTCTTATCTTCAGTGAAAACCGTTGGTTCTGACAGAAAAATCACCTCAGCACAGCTTTATAAATCACAAAAGCCTGCTAAAAATAGCTCCACCAATCAGGGCCCGTAGAAACGGCGCCAAACAAACCAGCTGCAGCCGGTTAAACTAACAAAAACAAAGGCTATAAATATTAACCCTTTGTTTCCCCATCTTTGAATGAATAAAATAGCCCATTTGCTTCAACTAGAGATTTACCACTTGACGGCACGTATAGCCATGAGACCCCCCCTTTATCCTATTTCATTTACGGGGGGGGGGGGAAGGGGTGGCCGACATTCTTTCACTTGTGGCTCATTATCATAAAAAGTGGACCAGGAATTTCTTTGAAAAGGAAACACAAATTGCTAAAACAAAAGGTACGGATCTATTCAGTATTACAGCAACATAATAGTTTGGGGTACAAAAACATACTCACAGGTTCCCTTTAACTAGGGGGAGCTGAGGATCTTTTTCCAGGCAGATTTACCAGAGCTGTATAAGTCAGTGTTCATACATAGACATAGAGGACGGGATCTGAAAATCAGAGTTCCGACCTCTATAAAGATATTTGACGGAATCCGAATGTTAGAAACGATGTTGTAACCACCAGGTCGTATCTCTTGATCGTCCATATGACACATACCTGCTACACTAAATATCTTACCAGCCTTGATTTTATTATCCCCATTCAGTTCCTCGAGAAGGGTCCGATTTTTTACACCGGTGGACACCGAAATCTTCTGTCCTGAGATTCTTGATTTTTCCACAGCGGATTCTCGCTCTTTATCGACCTCACCTTCCGCGCCATGGTTGTTCATCTTGTCAGATACGTGAATCACCGTCTTCCGACCAGAACTGACTGAAGTACATATGATTGGCGAGTTATATATCACACATATGGACATCAGCGTCCAAAGCCAACAGTAAAAACAAACTGCAAGCGTCATCCTGCCGTATTTCTGTGCTCCAAATTCTTCGAAATGCCATGAGTTTTGCATAAACTGAAAAATGATCTTTATTTTTGGCGACTTTTTAGCACAAAAGGTTGCATGATCCGCTAAAACATTGTAAAATTTTGCACAAAAAAAGATTCAGGCGTATGTAAAAAAAATTACTGTGGGTGAGAAGGGGGGATTCTGGAGCACATTTTTGCAAAAATGTTGAAACTTTAAAAAAAAAAATAAAAAAAAAAATCGCACTTTATGAATCGGCCAAAAATATCTGGAAACACTAAACCCCACTCACAATGATGAACGTAAAAAAAAAAAAAACAACAAAAAACGCATTAAATAGACTTTCAAAAAAGGTGAAAATTAAAACCAGAATTGGGCTCAAATGAAAAAGAACTAGACTAAAAGCAATAATGAAGCGGCCGCAAATACCAAACCCATGTGAACGAGTCCGTCCTCCTAAAGACAAGATTATGGCTGCTGTTGACAAGACATACAATGGTAGTGTCATGAAGCATCAGCAGGTGTGATGCCTCACGCCAAGACTTGATGCTCCTGAATGTGGTGCAGAATGACTCACGGTTCTGGCAGAACGCTTCGTCAGAGCCATCCGGACACTGCACCACTCGGTCACAGGCCAGTGTGATATCTATGCAGCAGCCGTCGTCACAGATAAACTGGTAGCGGGAACAGGCTCCGCTGCAGGATGTGGACGCTGCGAGAGAAGGAGACGGGACAGTGTACATTATATCAGATTCTGTACAATGGTGGGATTACCTATAGAAATGCCCCGAATGCTTATTACTGACACATGTTCTCGCTGGGGAAAGCTCTGGGGGGCTACACATCTCCGATACTAAAGGTGTGTGCCAGTCCTGCTAATAGATATATTGGGACACAGACATTTGTATACTAGATGTTAGATACGTAGGTGGATACACTCTTGTTTTCGAGGCCTGCAGGTCCATCTATCACTAGGTGTGGGCCCTCCTGCACAGGGCTGTGGAGTCGGTAAGACAAAACTCCGACTACTCAATTTCCATGACACCGACTCCACCAAAATGGGCTCCGACTCCGACTCTGACTCCACAGCCCTGCTTCTGCAGACGTGGTGAAATGGTCAGCCATTCTTTGTGTTCTTCATCTATGTCCAGGCCTATGTCTAATAATGTTTGGACATTGAATAGACAAATAATTCGATCTGGATTTGCTGGTTTGAATTTTGGAGGTTGAATGGCGATAAGTAATATTTTTATTGCACATTTTCTTTTCTCCATCAGAGATATGCAAAATATAATACTTAGACCATGTTCACACATTGCAGAAAATGTATGCTGCAGAAATGGTCAGAAGTGTCACCCTAGTCCATTACTAAGCACTGAGTCAGGTGATGTATCCTTGTAGCACTGCGGTTCGGAGATAAAATCCCATCTGGGATCACATCTGCACGGTGTTTGTATTCTCTCCCCACCTTCGTAAGGGTTTCCTCTGAGGTCTCCTCCTACACTCCAATGATAGGGAATTTAGATCGTGAACCCTAGTGAGAACTATGATAAATTTTGGGAGTTAATAGATAAGAAAAATAAATAAATCTGCATTGAAAATCCAAACAAAAATGAGAATGCTGCAACGTTGCAATCCACAGCATGCTTTTATTTTTGTGCAGATTTTTTTGGAAAAACCCACTGACTTGCATTGTTCAGTAAATTATTCCGAATCTGCGATGTGTGAATTTGGCCTTATATGTAAATATTTTCTTTACGCACTGCATGTGAAGTTCCTGTGTTTGACACTAGATGGCAATATTTTCCCATGGATCAGATGTGAACTTTAGTCACAGGTAGACCAATGACTAAGTGAATGGGTCTGTGCGTATGTCAGTGTGTTTCCACGGACCGTGTGTCCTTGTGACCCACACGCAGACATGTCCGTTTTTTACCACAAAATGTCCCGCACACGTGCATATGGATGACACACTGGGATGTCATCCGTGTGACACGACCAGGCCCCTGAGAAGCAGCACTACAGTAAAGGTACCGTCACACTAGACGATATCGCTAGTGATCCGTGACGTTGCAGCGTCCTCGCTAGCGATATCGTCCAGTGTGACAGGCAGCAGCGATCAGGCCCCTGCTGGGAGATCGCTGGTCGGGGAAGAAAGTCCAGAACTTTATTTGGTCGCTGGACTCCCCGCAGACATCGCTGAATCGGCGTGTGTGACACCGATTCAGCGATGTCTTCACTGGTAACCAGGGTAAACATCGGGTAACTAAGCGCAGGGCCGCGCTTAGTAACCCGATGTTTACCCTGGTTACCATCCTAAAAGTAAAAAAAAACAAACAGTACATACTTACCTACAGCCGTCTGTCCTCCAGCGCTGTGCTTTGCACTCCTCCTGTACTGGCTGTCAGCGTCGGTCAGCCGGAAAGCAGAGCGGTGACGTCACCGCTCTGCTTTCCGGCCGCTGTGCTCACACAGACAGTACAGGAGGAGTGCAGAGCACAGCGCTGGAGGACAGACGGCTGTAGGTAAGTATGTACTGTTTGTTTTTTTTTACTTTTAGGATGGTAACCAGGGTAAACATCGGGTTACTAAGCGCAGCCCTGCGCTTAGTTACCCGATGTTTACCCTGGTTACCGGCATCGTTGGTCGCTGGAGAGCGGTCTGTGTGACAGCTCTCCAGCGACCAAACAGCGACGCTGCAGCGATCCGGATCGTTGTCGGTATCGCTGCAGCGTCGCTAAGTGTGACGGTACCTTAAGCGCTGTTCCCCGGCGCTGGGTGCTGAAGACCACTCTCATCATTCTCCCCTGCTCTGCCGGTAATCAGCGCAGCAGAGGAGAATGATGAGAGTTGTATTCAAGTGAGAACAATGAGAGCAGGTGGCGGCTGAAAGGACTATTACTCCCATCAGCCTGCACCAGCTGCCGCTAATAGCAGTGAGAGCAGGAGCGGCTGATGGGAGTATTCATCATCCGGCCACCCCTGATAGATTGCAGAGGTGGCTACAAGTAGTAAACAATGAAACTGAAAAACCCTCCATTCTCAAAACGTTGCTTGTCTTTACAAGTATTTTGCAATTTCATGCATTTATGAGCATGAGACAACTGATTTACATAATTCTAAGAATCTCTTTTAGGCCGAGTTCAATGCGAGAAACTCGCATCAATACCTGGCACTGCCGCTGGCACTCGGGAGTCTTGGGACTCGGGACTCGGCGGCTGCATGTATTTCTTTGCAGCTGAACGCTCCGATCTCGAGTGCCAGCGGCTGTGCCGGGTATTGATACGCGGTTTTCTCGCATTAAACTCGCAAGTGTGACCCCGGCCTTAAGAAGATTTTTTTTGAGAGGGGAGAGGCAGGTGGGAGATATAAACTTTGCCCACATATACAGGTTGTACCCATCTAATGACAGCCTATGTGATTCCATTAATAGGGAACTAAGGACAAGCACACCACCCCCGAATAATGAAAAGTGCAACCTCGTGTAGCCACCAGCAACCTTTTTTGAAGATTTGCTTGCTCCCAAACAATCTGGAAGTAAAGCAATTATAATATCTAATGTCACCTCTAGAAGATTTGGGTTTTATTGAATGCCTAAGTCCATGCTTTCTCCAAAGTGCAGACAGAAGCCATATATTAAAATTTCTCACAGCAAAGTGAGAGATCCCTAAACAATTATTATCCAACCTGCAAAGTCAGAAGACCCTGCAAGGGTCAGAGACAAGGGGTTTCTCCTGTCCCATGCCAATTGGCAGTCATATCAAAGAGGAGCGGCGCGGGTATGGACCTATGAGGTTACAATATTATCAGGTTACAATGGTCTCCCTGTAATTGGGGGTGCGGGTCCCAGCGATTGGGAAGTTATCCGCATGAATAGGAGATCATTTCTGAAGTTTAATAAGGAAGGAGTATCTGAAGTGAAAAAAACATAATTTAAAGTGAACATGTTGGATCATTTTCCCCCTCTAAACGTCCTCCATTATTGTATTAGTTTTGTAACCTGAAATCCCCACATGAATTTCTGAAAAAAACACTGACAAACATAGGGTGTTTTCTCCTCCCAACTTAGTTACCTGCTTTCAGTCAAGAGGGAGGAGCTGGATCACAGAAGAGTCAAGCCTCAGAATGCACCGACTGGTGGCTGAGCATGCTCCCTGACTACGTTCTCCCCGAGCCTCCACACGTAAGTCGGGTGTGCTCCCCAGCTTCATTGGCGCACTGTGTATGCTCAGGAATCAGCGGTGATAGACCGGTGTCCCACCATGGCCTGCTCGTAAGATCTGTCCGACATGATGTTGGAGACAGTACAGCCCATCAGTCACACACTGGTACATGTGTCTAGAGGATCTGAAGCTTGACTATTCCAAGGTCCAGCAGCTCCCACTTGACTTAAAGCAGGTCATTAGCATAGGAGGCAAGAACACAAAAATAGAATTTTTTTAGCAATGCAGAGTCAGTTTAATGTTACACTACATAGGGAATATAAACTAAAAGATTAACTCCGTCCCGGGCTGCCATAATGATGTGGTAGTAAAACAATCGGTAAATGATGGTATATCCTACTCATTGTCAGTCATATAGTAACATGGGAGAAGCTCGTAACAGAAGAAAACGGTGGGTAATAGACTGATATACTATGGAGGAACCTACCTGACTTATGGCGTTCTTCAGGGAGGACGCTGACGGAGACGTTGTCGGAGCTCTTCTGACCAGATGCATCAGTGACAGTCAGCTGCAAGGTATAAACTCCTTCTTCCAAGTGGGAAAGCCTAAGTGTCCCTGGTTGGGGAACCTATACAAACACCAAGTGGGCGTTAACTGTTGACAATTTTATCCATTTCCTGTAACCATTCATATGGAAATTATCAGAATATTACTGCCGTTATTTAACGCAGTGCATATAACTTACACTCACTAAACCAACTTCTTCCCAAAAAAATACCCTGCCCTTCACTAAATATGATATCCTCCTCTATGAGGTGCATATTTGAAAGGTAAAGCATACAGAGCTTTTGTTAGTAGACGGTACCGCATATCTGAGCCACATGTTGGGATACAGCACACATTAGGATGCAATCACAAAGTAATAGGATTCAATGTAACATCTGACATACAGTAAAGTCTGGTCAGAGCATTAGTGAGGGTTACATCAAACCTCCACAAACCATACCAACAAGCGGGTCAGAAATAATACATTACATCCCCATTTAATGGGAAATTGTCATCTCCCCAAATGCTATTAGCCTGCAGATATGGGGTTAATCTGCAGGTTAATAGCATTCTGAAGGTGCCCGCACTGAAAGCCCCACTGCCAGAAGGAAATGAGCTTTATTCCTCTGGGCAGCCCATTGCTTTCAGTCATAAAGTCAAGGTCTCAGTGTATAGAGAGCGGTGGCTGTAACCTCGCCCTGGCACTGACTGACAGTCATCTCAGCAATGATGTACTGCAGAGCCAGCTATCAGTCAGCGTCGGGACGTGATTACAGCTGCCGTTCTCTATACACGGAGCCTGTTATGTTAATTTTTCTATCAGTAATAAGGTTCAATTTATTTGTGATTCACGCGCCAACCAATAAATAGGCCCGAGTAACCTGAAACCTACCTGAGTAACAAGTTATTGTCTCCCACGTCAGCACCAAATGGAGATTTATTTTGCTTGACCCCCATATTACTCTTTATTGTAAAAATAAAAAAAATAACATCCATTAAAACTAGAATGCCCCTTTTGGCTCAGAACTTGCGTCTTTCGATGGTGTAAAGACACTGGGTTGTCTGGCAGCGAGTCACAACTGCTATGTTGGATTTGTGATAGAATAATCCTTAGAGATGTGCTATTTGCTATATGGCAGGCATAGTGGGACCGATGCAGTGAGGTTTGTGCCCGACACACTCAGGGAGATATGGAAAGACTAAAAGTAGTAAAAGAAAATATACAAACGTATACGAATTCTACTGAAATGGTCACTTATGGCCAAGTTAACACAAAAAAACTAAGGGTTGCCTGGTTAGAAATCTCTGACAAGCCCTATATAATATCCAACTATTTGTATAGCACATGAGTCTGTGGACGCAGATCAATACGACAACATAAAACCAAGACGTCAGTGACTGTAACTGGAGGAAGCACCAGGTGTCACCGAGCCAGGTGAGCAGATATTGCCGGGCCATTAGCGATGTGTACGAGGTCCAGCAACCATATTTCTACAAACACATCGCCCTATCATCCGCCATCTGTTCTTCATGGACGTCGGTTAATGTGTCACTCATGAGTACTTGCCAAACAGTTGCAGGAAGAATATGCTCTAAGCTCTACATTTCATTTTGCTACAATCTGCATGGATGAACAGTTAAGTGCAAAATAACAGCAGTGTGTTGAAAAGAATTGTGAAAAAAACTCAATCCTTATTACAGTATTTCCAAATGCGCTAAGGCACTGGGAGCACTGCACATTCAATTCCAAATGAAAACATGAACAAAATACCAATTTTTGATTGAAAATGCAGAAAACAAATAATAGGCTACTTAAAAAATAGCAGTGTCTGCATTTTATTCTGTAATTTGTTTACAGAACTTGCTTCCCTGACCTAATATTCTTCTGATACCTGCTATACATTTGTGCGGCAAGGAGTCAACCAACATCGGAAACCTGCAAACAGATAGCTGCGTAAACTACATTCCACAATTCTTTTGCATTCTTAGGTCTTGTATTAAAAATAGCATTTTTGATGTCACTCCACATATTTTCAATCGGATTGAGGTCTGGGGACTTCATATCATCAATCTTGTTGGTCTGGAACCATGATGTGGCCCGCTTGCTGATGTGCTTGGGGTCATTGTCCTCCTGAAACAACAATTTCAAGGGCATTTCTGCTTCAGCATATGGCAACATGACCTCTTCCAATATTTTGATATATTCAAACAGGTCCATGGTGTCCTGTATGGGATAAATGAGCCCAACTCTGTAGTATGAGAAACATCCCCAAACCACTGTGCTTGCACCTCCATGTTTTACAGTCTTCACAGTGTACTGTGACTTGAATCCAATGTTAATGGTTCATCTCGCAAACTGTCTGCAACCTCAAGATCCAGTATGACCAATCTTGGTCTCATCTCTCCATAGAATGTTGTGCCACATCTCTTTAGGCCAGTCAATGTGTTCTTTGACAAACCGTAACCTTTTAAACTTGTCTAATACTTTACGAGGGTTTCTTGCAAATAGTTTGGCTTCACGGGGGCGTCTTCTGATGGTTGCAGGACTCACAAGTGACTGAAGATCTTGTTTGATCTCCCTGAAGTTGATCATGGATGATTCCTTGCCATTCTTGAGATTCTATGAGCTGTGCAGATGGTAGTATTTCTTTTTCGGGCACTCCGGTTTCCTCCCACATTCCAAAGACATACTGACAGGGAATTTAGATTGTGAGCCCCAATGGGGACAGCAATGATAATGTGTGTAAAGCGCTGCGGAATATGTTAGCGCTATATAAAAAAATAAAGATTATTATTATTATTCTTACCACGTGTTTTGGGGTTTTGTTTCACATTTTAAAGCATTGGAAATCTTTTTAGCTAAGCAGCCAATTATTTTATGCACTTCTTTATATTCTTTTCCCCTCTCTAATCAACTTCTTAATCAAAGTTCTTTCTCCTTCAGTACAATGTCTGGAATGACCCATTTTACTCACTGAGCAAAAGCTAAAACCAGCAGATATGTTTTCTGCCCTCATTCTTTAACCTAAGGGTCATAATTGACACCTGTTTCTTCACAGAATGAATGACCTCACTAGTTGAACTCCTCACTACCCACTTTCATCAAATGTGCCAATTACGCCCAATTAGCAGAGTGCATGTCATGACTGTTGATTCTGTTAGTTGCCCATCACTCGCCAACTCACCCAACCACTAACTATGAGTGGAGAAAAAGTTTTGGTGTTATCCATATTCTCTAAAAAAAAGGCCTATTATGCAAAAATTCTGCTGGGGTATGTAAACTTTTGAGCACAGCAGTATATCACCTGCTGTGATGCGCTGGATAAGGGGTTCTGTGGGATTAGACAGCATTTTTTCCTATGCCCAGTATTGCAGATGATTTCAAGGGTTCATTCAGATGTCAATTTTTCACGTACCAGTTTAGGCTACTTTCACACTAGCGTTTTCTGCAATCCGTCACAATGCGTCGTTTTGCAGAAAAAACGCATCCTGCAAAAGTGCTTGCAGGATGCGTTTTTTCCCCATAGACTTGCATTGACGACGCATTTGCGACGGATTGCCACACGTCGCATCTGTCGAGCGACGGATGCGTCGTGCTTTTGCGGACCGTCGGGAGAAAAAAAACGCTACATGTAACGTTTTTTTCTCCTGACGGACTGCTTTTTCCGACCGCGCGTGCGCGGTCGGAACTCCGCCCCCACCTCCCCGCACCTTACAATGGGGCAGCGGATGCGCCGGAAAAATGCATCTGCTGCACCCATTGTGCAATGCAGCAAACGCTAGCGTCGGAATCTTTCCCCGACGCATTGCGACGGGGAGATTCCGACGCTAGTGTGAAAGGAGCCTAACTCATGTTTTTCCACAGTGGCCAAATACACAGTGTGGACAGAGCCTTAAATAGACTTGCTGTACATATGTTCCATCTTTTGGGCGTCTTTTAACTGCTTCAGGTTTCCAAACACGCCAAGCTGTTAAACGATGTTACCCGACCATTCTTCAGGTGGTCTCCACTCAGAAGATGTTCTATTGTTACAATACAAGTAGGCTCATAAGATGCCGGGAAGATGCAAGGGCTTCTTTTTCCAAAGATTTTGCTTTAATAACCTGCTAATGGTCTCATTATTGAATGGGGTTTAAAAAAAACTTCAGAAAAACGTGAATAAAAAACATGCCCAAAACACCTTGGTGATCAGAAACACTAATTAAACAAACTTCATAGTTAAAAAACGTCAGGGAAAAACAGCGTTTCCTGAAGCATCTTCCTTTAGAAAAGCTCAGCAAGTTCGCCTGTCTGAAGAAAAACGTGGTGTGCCCATACCCTAAACAAGGGTTGTCTCCAATTCAGACAAGCCATTCCCAATCACTAGGTTTCCCCCAATTAAAATAATAACACCTATACTAACCTTCGATGCCAGCACCATTCCAGCAGTATCAACACTGGCTCTCCCGGGGCTCACATGACATATCCAATAAGTGGCCACTTTCCTGTCCGCTCCTTAAGACAAATCTGACATCCCGAGGAATTGAGTGAGCAGCCGTGGCTCTGAAAGTCCGTTTTCTGCCTACTGATGGGAGAGTAAAGTGGCTGCTGATTGGCTCCAGGGATCACGAAGAGAGCCAGTGATGACACCGATGGGGAATAGAGGTGTTTTTATTTTAATTGGAGGAAACCTAGTGATTGAGAAAGGGATGTCCAAGTAATGAGGCAAATTTTTCAGTGGTTTGTGCTGTTGGGAGCATCTTTAGACAGCCTAGTCTAAATTGGCATGGCTTTTGGCCCTTTCTCAGCAAGGTCATGCCCACTTGTCAGACAAAGCACAGAAATTGTTTGAAACATATGATCAGTTCTGTCTCAGGTTAGCATAACTCTATCCCCTGTTCTATGACTGCAGCCGGGCATCTGCCTAACGCAAAACCTGCCAATATCTACTGGTTAATAGCGTTATCCGACCTGACAGGTTCGTTTAATAATATTTTCATGTCGGTACACACACGGATGAACCCCAACAATGGGATATAGTATAGGCCATCCATCCATCAAATGTGCAGAATTATTTGTCTTCTGAAGAAATGATGCTGCAGCAGCAGGTTAGAATACTATATTGGGCCAGCATATATTTTCCGAGACAAAGTGACCGATCTCATAACCTTTAGACTGAGTTCCCAGGTACAGCACAATGAGCCATTGATGTAAATCCACCCTGCTGATCATGGGTCATTGGGCTCCTACCTTTCCATCTGCATCTTCTTTGTTCACATTTGCAATGCAGTAGAAATTTGATATTTTGATGGCTGCATAATTTTTGAAGAGTCTGAATCAGTATGTGTTTGTAGATTCTATCCAACAGAACTACAGCTACTAGAATAGACGCATACATTGTGGTAAAAAAAAATAAGCAGTTAATATCCGGAATTCAGCAAGGGTTCAAAGAGTGAGTTTGGATGAGAGCTTATTTTTTGCGCGCCGAGCTAATGTTTTTATTGATGCCATTTTGATGTATAAGATCTTTTGATTGCCTGTTACTGCATGTTAATGCAATGTATCTAATGGTCACTACTCCATGCTAATTCTCTTGGATCTCTCCGCAGCATTCAACACTGTGGATCATCAGCTCCTCCTCACTATGCTACACTCCATCGGCCTCAAGGACACCGTTCTCTCCTGGTTCTCCTCCTATGTCTCTGACCGCTCTTTCACTGTATCTTTTGCTGGTTCCTCCTCCTCTCATCTTCCCCTTACTGTTGGGGTTCCTCAAGGATCAGTCCTAGGCCCCCTACTCTTCTTTGTATACCGCCCCTATTGGACAAACAATCAGTAGATTTGGTTTCCAGTACCATCTCTATGCTGATGACACCCATTTATACACTTCTTCTCCTGCCTTTTTAGAAAACACCAGTGATTGTCTTACCGCTGTCTCTAACATCATGTCCTCCCTCTATCTGAAACTGAACCTGTCAAAAACTGAATTCCTCGTGTTCTTCCTCTACTAACCTACCTTTGCCTTACATTGCAATCTCCGTATGTGGTTCCACCATTACTCCCAAGCAACAAGCCCGCTGCCTTGGGGTCATCCTTGATTCCGAGCTTTCCTTCACCCCCCACATACGATCACTGGCTTAGAATTCGCCCTTTTCTTACTTTCGACTCTGCAAAAACGCTTACTGTTTCTCCTATTCATTCCCGTCTGGACTATTGTAACGGTCTACTAATCGTCCTCCCTCTTACCAAACTCTCCCCTCTCCAATCTGCCATGATTGCTGCAGCCAGGATCATATTCCTCACCAATCATTATACTCAGGGCCGCCATCAGGACATGACGGCCGTGACTGGCGTATGGGGCCCGGTGGGCAGAGGGGCCCCGCATCGGGCCCCGTCTCATCTTCTTACCGGGCCCCTACCGGCAGCCGCAGGCTAACCGGGCCCTTAGCGCCGGAGCTGCAGCTGTTTTAAGCTATTGACGTGCGGGCGCGGGCCCGCACGTCAATAGTTAACAGCCGCCAGCCAATCTGAGGCTGGCAGCTGACGTCAGCCGCAGCGTGCGTGCATGTCGCCGGCGTCTGACATCATTGTCAGTCGCCGGCGAGTGCACGCTGCAGCTGCGTGGAGACAGAGAACTTCTCCCGCCGCAGGAACACGGCCAGGTAAGAAGAACTTTTTTTTTTCCTTGAGAGCGGCGATCCAGGGGGCCCAGGGAAGAACGCTGGACACAGGGGCAAAACGCTGGACACAGATGGGGCAGAGTGCTGGACACAGATGGGGCAGAGTGCTGGACACAGATGGGGCAGAGTGCTGGACACAGATGGGGCAGAGTGCTGGACACAGATGGGGCAGAGTGCTGGACACAGATGGGGCAGGATTGGAAACAGATGGGGCAGAGTGCTGGACACAGATGGGGCAGGATTGGAAACAGATGGGGCAGAGTGCTGGACACAGATGGGGCAGAGTGCTGGACACAGATGGGGCAGAGTGCTGGACACAGATGGGGCAGAGTGCTGGACACAGATGGGGCAGGATTAGAAACAGATGGGGCAGAGTGCTGGACACAGATGGGGCAGAGTGCTGGACACAGATGGGGCAGAGTGCTGGACACAGATGGGGCAGAGTGCTGGACACAGATGGGGCAGAGTGCTGGACACAGATGGGGCAGAGTGCTGGACACAGATGGGGCAGAGTGCTGGACACAGATGGGGCAGAGTGCTGGACACAGATGGGGCAGAGTGCTGGACACAGATGGGGCAGAGTGCTGGACACAGATGGGGCAGGATTGGACATAGATGGGGCAGGATTGGAAACAGATGGGGCAGAGTGCTGGACACAGATGGGGCAGGATTGGAAACAGATGGGGCAGAGTGCTGGACACAGATGGGGCAGAGTGCTGGACACAGATGGGGCAGAGTGCTGGACACAGATGGGGCAGGATTGGACATAGATGGGGCAAAATTGGAAACAGATGGGGCAGAGTGCTGGACACAGATGGGGCAGAGTGCTGGACACAGATGGGGCAGGATTGGAAACAGATGGGGCAGAGTGCTGGACACAGATGGGGCAGGATTGGAAACAGATGGGGCAGAATTCTGGAAACAGATGGGGCAGAGTGCTGGACACAGATGGGGCAGAGTGCTGGACACAGATGGGGCAGGATTGGAAACAGATGGGGCAGAGTGCTGGACACAGATGGGGCAGGATTGGAAACAGATGGGGCAGAGTGCTGGAAACAGATGGGGCAGAGTGCTGGAAACAGATGGAGCAGAGTGCTGGAAACAGATGGGGCAGAGTACTGGAAACAGATGGGGCAGAGTGCTGGACACAGATGGGGCAGAGTGCTGGACACAGATGGGGCAGAGTGCTGGACACAGATGGGGCAGAGTGCTGGACACAGATGGGGCAGAGTGCTGGACACAGATGGGGCAGAGTGCTGGACACAGATGGGGCAGAGTGCTGGACACAGATGGGGCAGAGTGCTGGACACAGATGGGGCAGAGTGCTGGACACAGATGGGGCAGAGTGCTGGACACAGATGGGGCAGAGTGCTGGACACAGATGGGGCAGAGTGCCGGACACAGATGGGGCAGGATTGGAAACAGATGGGGCAGAGTGCTGGAAACAGATGGAGCAGAGTGCTGGAAACAGATGGGGCAGAGTGCTGGACACAGATGGGGCAGAGTGCTGGACACAGATGGGGCAGGATTGGAAACAGATGGGGCAGAGTGCTGGACACAGATGGGGCAGGATTGGAAACAGATGGGGCAGAGTGCTGGACACAGATGGGGCAGAGTGCTGGACACAGATGGGGCAGGATTGGAAACAGATGGGGCAGAGTGCTGGACACAGATGGGGCAGGATTGGAAACAGATGGGGCAGAGTGCTGGACACAGATGGGGCAGAGTGCTGGACACAGATGGGGCAGAGTGCTGGACACAGATGGGGCAGAGTGCTGGACACAGATGGGGCAGGATTAGAAACAGATGGGGCAGAGTGCTGGACACAGATGGGGCAGAGTGCTGGACACAGATGGGGCAGAGTGCTGGACACAGATGGGGCAGAGTGCTGGACACAGATGGGGCAGAGTGCTGGACACAGATGGGGCAGGATTGGAAACAGATGGGGCAGAGTGCTGGAAACAGATGGGGCAGAGTGCTGGAAACAGATGGGGCAGAGTGCTGGAAACAGATGGGGCAGAGTGCTGGAAACAGATGGGGCAGAGTGCTGGACACAGATGGGGCAGAGTGCTGGACACAGATGGGGCAGAGTGCTGGACACAGATGGGGCAGAGTGCTGGACACAGATGGGGCAGAGTGCTGGACACAGATGGGGCAGAGTGCTGGACACAGATGGGGCAGGATTAGAAACAGATGGGGCAGAGTGCTGGACACAGATGGGGCAGAGTGCTGGACACAGATGGGGCAGAGTGCTGGACACAGATGGGGCAGGATTGGACATAGATGGGGCAGGATTGGAAACAGATGGGTCAGAGTGCTGGACACAGATGGGGCAGGATTGGAAACAGATGGGGCAGAGTGCTGGACACAGATGGGGCAGAGTGCTGGACACAGATGGGGCAGAGTGCTGGACACAGATGGGGCAGAGTGCTGGACACAGATGGGGCAGGATTAGAAACAGATGGGGCAGAGTGCTGGACACAGATGGGGCAGAGTGCTGGACACAGATGGGGCAGAGTGCTGGACACAGATGGGGCAGAGTGCTGGACACAGATGGGGCAGAGTGCTGGACACAGATGGGGCAGAGTGCTGGACACAGATGGGGCAGAGTGCTGGACACAGATGGGGCAGAGTGCTGGACACAGATGGGGCAGGATTGGACATAGATGGGGCAGGATTGGAAACAGATGGGGCAGAGTGCTGGACACAGATGGGGCAGAGTGCTGGACACAGATGGGGCAGAGTGCTGGACACAGATGGGGCAGAGTGCTGGACACAGATGGGGCAGAGTGCTGGACACAGATGGGGCAGGATTGGACACAGATGGGGCAGAGTGCTGGACAGATGGGGCAGGATTGGAAACAGATGGGGCAGAGTGCTGGACACAGATGGGGCAGGATTGGAAACAGATGGGGCAGAGTGCTGGACATAGATGGGGCAGAGTGCTGGACACAGATGGGGCAGAGTGCTGGACACAGATGGGGCAGAGTGCTGGACACAGATGGGGCAGAGTGCTGGACACAGATGGGGCAGAGTGCTGGACACAGATGGGGCAGAGTGCTGGACACAGATGGGGCAGAGTGCTGGACACAGATGGGGCAGAGTGCTGGACACAGATGGGGCAGGATGGATACGATGGAGACAGATGGGGAAGGATGGGGAGATCATATGGGGCAGAATGGATACTCATGAGGGCAGGATGGGAGAACACATGGCTGGAGCCTGGAATGAGACACACGGGGGCTAGGATGGCGAATATTACCGTAGGGGCTAATTAAGGGAAATTATTATTGCAGTGATGTATTTATTTTTTGAGTATACTGTTTTAAATGGGGGGGCGGTCCTGTTACTGTGTAGAGTGATACTATGTTGCCTTCTTCATGTGGTGTAATGTAGAGGCTGGGAAAATTAAGTAATGTGTTCTACAAGCGGAACTCGAGATAACTGTGTTATTTCCTGCAGAGACGAGTCCTGGCTGGATGAAGTGATGGCGGTCTGTGCTGGATGAAAGATGAAGGACTTCACCTAGAGACGTCACTGGTGAGTCAGTGTTACCTATACACTGACACTATACACTGTATAATATATACAGAGCTCCTGTGTACAATGTCACCGGTGATCACTGTATTACCTGTACACAGACACTGCTTACTAATTACAGATCTCCTGTGTATAATGGCACTGATGGTGATAGTATTGTGGGTTTTTTTTTTTATTACTGATCAGTATTGTCGTATTCAGTCACTATGTGGTGATAATATGTGGTCTGGTCATGATGTTGTGGTATTTGATCCTTGTATTTTATATTATTCGATCACTATGGTGGTAATATGTCATCTGGTCATTGTGCTGTGGTATTTGTTCCTTGTATGTAGTATTATAGGTCATTTTAAAAATTGAAAAATAAATAAAAATATACCTAAATTGTATTGCATATTTTAACAAATATTTAATAGGTTACAGCAGAGTAGGTCCCGGCCAAAAGTGTCTACCGTGTTATGGTGGAGGCTTAAAAAATCTTTTGGCCAAAACAAAAGCTGCCGGCTATATGTGTGATCTGGTGATGAGAACTGTTAATGTGTGGTTGGTGAGAAGTGGAGATTTTCCAAGAGAGAGAGGTGGGACTGTGGACAGTTCGAGGGGTGGAGCCTGGAGGCAGGGCTGGGGTGGAGCCTGGGCGGAGTTTCAAGGGGGCCCTGAAAATTTTGCCAGTATGGGGCCCCAAAATTTCTAGTGGCAGCCCTGGTTATACTGATGCCTCTACCTTGTGCCAGTCATTACACTGGTTACCCATCCACTCCAGAATCCAGTACAAAACTATTACCCTCACCCACAAAGCACTTCATGGCTCAGCACCACCCTACATCTCCTCCCTGGTCTCAGTCTACCACCCTACCCGTGCCCTCCGCTCCGCTAATGACCTCAGGTTAGCATCCTCAATAATCAGAACCTCCCACTCCCGTCAAGACTTTCACGTGCTGCGCCAATTCTTTGGATTGCACTACCCAGGTTAATACGATTAATCTTCAATCCCCACAGTTTTAAGTGTGCCCTAAAAAAGCATTTGTTCAGACTGGCCTACCGCCTCAACACATTAACCTAACTATCCCTGTGTGGCCCATTCAAAAAACGTAAACCAAAATCAGGTTCCTCGTATCATGTTCTCATACACTTTATGCATTTAATAGCCCTCTGTGTCTGTACTGTTACATACTTAGGCAGTTAACTGGTTCATGCAGCTTTACATGATCACCCGATTTTTACACTATGACTGTTCCGAACAACGAAAGCAATTGTTACCATCCACCTCTCGTGTCTCCCCTTTTTCCTCATAGATTGTAAGCTTGCGAGCAGGGCCCTCATTCCTCTTGGTATCTATTTTGAACTGTGATTATTGTTATGCTTGTTCATGTGCCCGGAAAGGTGTGGGCTCAGCGCCGGAGCCTGCACCAAATGGGGGAAGTCTGATATGTGGGTACTATTATGCCCAATGTCTGCAAGGGGTTAAGGAGGATTTATGTCACACTGTGACTGTCTTCCTGAAAGAAGATGGGCCTCAAACTGTCCCTAGAACTGGGACCTTAACTATCTCTGTCACGGGGGTACTCATGAAGGTAGAGGCCTGATTCGCTTACCTTCCTGTGCTCCTGTTAAACCCTGATCTGTCCCCTTCCCCACACCACGGAGCCTGGGACAGAAATGTAAGGTAAACAAAACACGAGGACAAAACAGGGATAACAGAAACACTCTGTCATACAAAAGCACTCACCAACAATAAGGAGGAGGATCAGGACAGGGAGGAATAAACTAAATGGGAACAGGGACCAGGAGATAAACAGAAACGTACTACAGCAAACCACATAACACGAATACAAAAACTCCACTCCTGTACCACGTAGCTTTAACACACAGCACAGGAAGACAACTCTCCAGTAGCAACAACAAACTGCTATTCAGCACAGCGTCTCCAAAGAGCTAGGAAGCAAAGGCAGAGAGGGTCTGGCCAGGTTTTAGAGGAAGAGGTAATGAACAAATAAAAAGCAGCTGGAAATGGAGCTGCAAGTTTCTGACCAGCATAGAATGGGTCGTTAACCTCTTCAGCATCAAAGGAAACCATACTCATTTAATATGGGATTCAAACACACAGGCTAAATGGAATATCTGTAATTCACAATACACAGTGATCTTCTACATTCCGATGGGACACACTCGTGACAATTTAAGAAATGATCCACTCTTAAAAAAAAAAAAAAAACTCCTGAAAAACAACTTAGGATGAAGAAACCCTGAGGGTAAGTTCACACAACGTTTTGCTGTGCACATATTTCATATGATGTCAGTTCTAGAAGCAGTTAATTAAAGCATCCTTCTCATCATCCTTAACAGAATAGAGTGAAGCTGTTGGTGGCAGCACCAATGGAAGAATGACGTGCGGCCACCTCAGGAAAACGACCGCCGACTCCGCAAAAACTTACTCAGTTTTAAAAACTCAGAAAAAAAGACTTAGTGTGAACACTAGTATAATGCATAAAATAATCTATACTATACTACCTTCATCTCCACTGAAGGGTCCCCTTGAAGCAGAGTCCATTCATATCGAATGATAGCGTGGTCATCACTGCTCTCACGTCCATCCAGGATGACCCAATCGACAGGCAGCTGAAGAACCACATCTTGTCCTGCATTGCTGTGGGGCGGTCTGTCAGCATCTGTAAGAATAAGATTCACATTCTATAACATCAGGTATCTTCTATTTGTCTCGTAAAGCCACTTGTTAAAATTCCCGGACATGAAGTCCACATTGAACGTCTTTGGTAAATCTTCGATCTGTAGCACGGTTAGTACTAGAAACATATTGTGAACATATTTTGTATTGGACATCGGTGTGCACATAATATACAGTGGTGGGCTACATCACCATCTGCTGTGCCATCTGCTGACTCTCAGGAAGTGAATGTTCCTTTCCGAAAACTACTAATTAGCTGAACTGTTGATATGATGGTAATATGTTATCAAATATCATGTATATCTATCTATTCTACTGTATCTCATTTACCTCCATGTATAAGACCGTCATAAACAAAAAGGAGAAACAGCGTCAAGCTATATAATGGGGACCACCACTCATATAATGGAAATATACAATTTTATTTGTCAACCAAAAAAAACACACAAACACTAACAATAAAATCATTTAAAACCTCGACTCCAAAGAGTCCTGAGTACCAACAAAGGAACCACCACCCCTGGACATGGTGAATAAAGTAGATGTACAGATGAAATGCACACCATGCAAAATATAATATAGCTTATGTGGTAATGGATAAAGCTAATATACAAATATGTTGATCCTAAAACTCTTGTACAAGCATGGCACAGCTCGCTTATGGCACAGATGTACATATAGTGAAAATACTACAAATAATACAGAATTACAATATGACGAAGCCACGCTAGGTGGCGATACGCGTTGGGCCTTCTGCCCCCTGGACCTCTGGTGTTAGGTGGTATGGTTCTGTTCTCACAGCATTATCAGATGTGCCATATCTGACACAACTCTGCTTTCTCTATGTATGTGCATTTAGGTCATAGACCTTATAAGATTTGGTTTACATGCTGGGGGTCTTTTATGGCACTTTGTAACTTTGGTACCTTTGACTGAGTCAGTAGTCTGACCTAACTACAATGCGTATATGGCTATATATATGTATGTACAAACTCGTCTAGGATTGGTTCCAAATTCCTCATTTATTCCATCTTATGGGTGATATTTTGTACATAGTTTGTGTATAACATATTGTAATTCTGTATTATTTGTAGTATTTTCACTATATGTACATCTGTGCCATAAGCGAGCTGTGCCATGCTTGTACAAGAGTTTTAGGATCAACATATTTGTATATTAGCTTTATCCATTACCACATAAGCTATATTATATTTTGCATGGTGTGCATTTCATCTGTACATCTACTTTATTCACCATGTCCAGGGGTGGTGGTTCCTTTGTTGGTACTCAGGACTCTTTGGAGTCGAGGTTTTAAATGATTTTATTGTTAGTGTTTGTGTGTTTTTTTTTGGTTGACAAATAAAATTGTATATTTCCATTATATGAGTGGTGGTCCCCATTATATAGCTTGACGCTGTTTCTCCTTTTTGTTTATTGCATTTTTCATGTCTAGTTTGGGTTGACCCCCCTCCTGTATTGAATAGGATCTTCTATATGGATGGTGCCCTCCACCCCTTTTTGTATACATGTATAAGACCGTCATCGCATAGCCTGGATGTTAAGCTATTGGCAGTGTTATCCTTCAGGTGTATTTCTGGAAAAATCAGTATAAACCTAAAAGTCGAATGACAACCACACCAGAGACAGCTCATAGAATCCCAGGGTATGCAGTATCATCTCTACGCCGATGACACGCAGATCTACCTATCCGGACCTGATCTCACCTCCTTACTTACCAAAATCCCACACTGTCTGTCTGCTATCTCGGCCTTCTTCTCTGCTCGCTTTCTAAAACTGAACATGGACAAAACAGAATTCATCATCTTTCCCCCATCTCACTCTACCCCTCCACCAGACCTATCCATCAATGTCAATGGCTGCTCACTTTCCCCAGTCCCACACGCCCAATGCCTCGGGTGATCCTCGACTCTGTCCTCTCTTTCAAGCCACATATCCAAGCCCTTGCCTCCTCCTGCCGTCTCAAACTCAAAAATATTTCCAGAATCCGCGCATTCCTTGACCGCGACACCACAAAAACACTAGTGCATGCCCTTATCTCCCACCTAGACAACTGCGACCTCCTACTCTCTGGCCTCCCCTCTAGCACCACTCCAATCCATCCTACACTCTGCTGCCCGACTAATCTACCTGTCTCCCTGCTATTCTCCAGCCTCTCCCCTATGTCAAGCCCTTCACTGGCTTCCTATCACCCAGAGACCTCAGTCCAAAACCCTCACACTGACATACAAAGCCATCCACAACCTGTCTCCTCCATAGATCTGTGACCTCATCTCCCGGTACCTACCTACACGCAACCTCCGATCCTCTCAAGATCTCCTTCTCTACTCCCTTCTCATCTCCTTCCCACAACCGCATCCAAGACTTCTCCCGTGCTTCCCCCATACTCTGGAACTCTCTATCCCAACACATCAGACTATTGGCTACCATAGATACCTTCAAAAAGAACCTGAAGACCCACCTCTTCCAACAAGCCTACAACCTGCAGTGATCCTCAACCTACTGAACCGCCGCACAACCAGCTCTTCCCTCTCCTAGTGTATCCTCACCCATCCCCTGCAGACTGTGAGCCCTCGTGGGCAGGGTCCTCCCTCCTTATGTACCTGTGTGCCTTGTTTTTTGCTCATATTTAATGTATTTGTCTATGTTTGCCCCCTTTTTCACATGTAAAGCGCCATGGAATAAATGGAGCTATAAAAAAAATCTATAATAATAATCTAGCCATAGCTAAACCCTAGTACTTCACTTAATCACTTTTTGGTTTATTTCACCAATATCTTCCTTGTTGTTATGGCATTTATGTGTGATGATTATTATCATAGATTATCTAACTAAAGGGGCACCAGCTCGTTACAGGTGGATGGTCATCTCAAGGTAACCCGGCCAACATGATCATTCAGTGTGAGGGAACATACAGAGAACTTGGGGGTCCTCTAAGAATGTAACAGAATGACCCTTGTCACATAATTTAAATGGCAGCTCATTCTAGTCACGTGTCAGGATGGGCTTAAATCTGAAGTAACACTGATCCTGACATCTGTGTCTCAACGACAGGAGCTGTATCATAAGCGTACATACCACAGTTGCCAGAGATGTGTGTGTGATAGAAGAAAATAATCTTCTCATGGGCTGACTGAATACAAAGAATTGACACTGGAGAAAAAAATCCTTTGTGCTCAGTCAGCGAGATTTATTTCTTCTCCTGTCACACACTTCTCAGTTCACCATAGGTATGTGTGATTACATCTTCTGTCAGTTGAGACATAGGTCTCAGGAGCTGTTTCTTCAGACTTCAGCTCATCCTGACACGTGACTAGGATGGACTGCTGTATAAAATATGAGATAGGGTGGTGTGCACCTCCTTGAGCCTTACCAGAAATGTTACCTCAGACAGGGACTGGAGTAACATTTTTGGCATAAGTAGAGGTTTAATTATTAATAATTTTGGTGGATGGGTGCTATCACACCCCATCCCATCCACGAGACAGGTAAGAGTTCTAAATTCCCATCAAACTGTCATAGCGGGCTCACTGACATAAACTATAACATAGGCTATGATTGGTAAATGGGGCCACATTTTTACTGAAACGCAAATGCAAAGATAATTTGTAGCCAAAAATACATACATATAAGTAAAAATAAAGAAAAACAACCCCTATAAGTGTATCAATGAAGGCATTTATGAATAGAAGCTTTGGCATCAGTGACACTGTACCCTTAGTCATAGACATGGAGAAGATGCCCAGCTGGTGCATAACTGTTATTGGTTCTGTCTTGTTTTCACCTTTGGGTGGATGACTGAGCACCTGGATAGATGGGTGACTGGGGAGCCTGGACGGGTGGGTGGCTGAGTGGGCACCTGGATAGATGGGTGACTGGGGAGCCTGGACGGGTGGGTGGCTGACTGGGCACCTGGATAGATGGGTGACTGGGGAGCCTGGACGGGTGGGTGGCTGAGTGGGCACCTGGATAGATGGGTGACTGGGGAGCCTGGACGGGTGGGTGGCTGAGTGGGCACCTGGATAGATGGGTGACTGGGGAGCCTGGACGGGTGGGTGGCTGACTGGGCACCTGGATAGATGGGTGACTGGGGAGCCTGGACGGGTGGGTGGCTGACTGGGCACCTGGATAGATGGGTGACTGGGGAGCCTGGACAGGTGGCTGAGTGGGCACCTGGATTTATGGACGACAGCGCACCTAGTTGGTTGGGTAATGGCTCCTGGGTGGGTGTCTGTCTGGGCATCCGGATGGATGGGTGGGCACCTGGGTGGATGGGCAACTGGGTAGGTGACTGAGTGGGTGGGCGACTGAGTGGGTGGGCGACTGGGCACTGGGATAGGTGGGTGACCGGGCACCTGGGTGGGTGATTGGGCACCTGCATGGGTAGGTGACTGGGTGGGTGATTGGGCACCTGCATGGGTAGGTGACTGGGTGGGTGACTGGGCACCTGCATGGGTAGGTGACTGGGCACCTGGGTGGGTGACTGGGCACTGGGATAGGTGGGTTACCGGGCACCTGGGTGGGTGATTGGGCACCTGCATGGGTAGGTGACTGGGTGGGTGACTGGGCACCTGCATGGGTAGGTGACTGGGCACCTGGGTGGGTGACTGGGCACTGGGATAGGTGGGTGATTGGGCACCTGCATGGGTAGGTGACTGGGTGGATGGGTGGGTGACTGGGCACCTGTATGGGTGGGTGATTGGGCACCTGGGTGGGTGACTGTGCACCTGGATGGGTGGGTGACTGGGCACCCTTATGGGTGAGTGACTGGGCACCTGGATGGGTGGGTGACTGGGCACCTGGATGGGTGGGTGACTGGGCACCTGGATGGGCAGGAAATGTGAAGATTTGCAAATTCTGTGGACAAGTAATAGCAGACTTATTTGCTCACTGAACGACAAGAGGTCCTGGGGTTGGGACAAGGGTCTACCCTGCCCCTCCACCTCTTACCCAGGCTGCCGGTCACAGTGCCAGGAGAGGCCCCGGAGGCATTGCGGCCCGTCAGGGTGAAGCTGCTGTAGTCCCTGTGCGGGGAGAACTGGCACACACTGTGCCCACGGTGGCTACAGTCGAAGAGGAAGCAGCTGAAGCCCCGGCCGGAGCTCTCCGCCACCGCGGCCGAGCACCGGGGCAGGGAGCAGCACACCTGCAGGCATTGCTTCCAGCTGGACACCTCGGCCGGGGCCTGCAGGAAGGTGGCGCCGGCCTCCAGCGAGTCCTTGGTGCGGATGATGTAGTCCTCCAGCCGGTTGAAGTTGCACACATCCTCGCCGGAGTCTCCGGAGGGGCGGACGGCCACCCCCTGCAGCTGCTCCTGCATCTCCTCCGCCTCCCGGCCATTGCCCTGCGGCCGCTCCTCCTCCTCCTGCGGTGGTCTCTGCTGCTGCGGTGGTCTCTGCTGCGGCCGCTCCTCCTGCGGTGGTCTCTGCTGCTGCAGCTGTTTGCGGAATTCTTCCAGCAGCTCCTCCACCCCGGAGATCTGGGACCGGAGATCCGTCAGCTGCGGAGCAGGGGAGCCCGAGGAGACCCTCCGGCAGCCCCCCAGATGGGAGCAGAGCAGCAGGCCGAGCCCCAGGACGGGGGAGATCATGGCGAGTCCTGGCCCGGCAGGTCAGTGCGGTGCGGAGCCTGGCAGTGTCATTGTGCCGGCCGGGGCCGGAGCATGGCGGCGGCTCACGGATGTGATGGAGGAGGAGAGCGCAGGTGCGGGAGCCGGGAATCAGCACCGGGGGCGGGACAGCGCCAGTGACGTCATCCTGCGCTCCTCAGCCGTGTGCTGCTCCCGGGGGCTACAATCCCCCATCTGGGTCCTTTACAAATCAGGGGTCCCCAACTCCAGTCCTCAAGGCCCACCAACAGATCATGTTTTCAGGATTTCCTTAGCATTGCACAGGTGATGCAATTATTACCTGGGCAAGACTAAGGAAATCCTGAAAACAAGACATGTTGGTGGGCCTTGAGGACTGGAGTTGGGGACCCCTGCTTTACATTATAGGGGGCTTTCACTGGATTTCTTTTTATTTTTTTATAAAACTGGGCACCTCCTGCTCCACAGATCCTGGAACATTTTCCCTTTCAGCCAACTGGGCGTGTACCACAGAACATCTTTATGAAGATTCTCTTTTTCTCCTCTGACTCCAGCCAATCAAAACACGTCCGAGCCTACAGAGAAGGTCTGCGGTCTACGCCCGATTGTATAAAGGAAAATCACCCGGGGGCATAGCGTTGGGCAAAGGGGCTCAGAGAAAGTGGTCCAGGTTAGCGCTGGAAGCTTCATTTCTGCCAGATTTATTCCACTGATGCCATTGCAGTAGAGACCCTCACAATGCCATGGGGACCCCACCAAACAATGGATCCTATGCCAGCCCATAGCTGTAGATTCCGGCTCCCACTGTCTCCAGTGTCCTGAGATCAGTCCTGCGGCCGATGGCTCCTCCCCCTTGGCCACATGCAGAAATTGGCACAAAAGCGTAAAAAATTGCAAACTTTCTATGCACACTCCGCGCACCGAGACATTTTATGGCGTACAGGATATTATAACCGTCCCCCATAGCTGCCGTCGTTGGTTTTCATAAACTATTTGGAACTTTGTTTTTAGTTTTGTATTTTACACAATGTGACCCCCAAAAGGTTATGACAAAGTTCATAGGACGCCATAAATACAGATTTCTTATGATACTGGTTGTACTTGGCTCCACAGCCATGGGCCTTATCTTCTATAGGTGACCTCGCCTGAGACCGGCCACAACAATATTTACACTATTGGGCGGTGAAGAAAGAATAATTACATTACCACTAAAATGTTGTTTTAGCCCCAAGTTTTCATTTTTGCACTAATACTTTTCAGGCACAGTGTAAATCTCAGAAGGGAAGGATTTTACTGTTATGGTTTGCAGCTGCCATGACCCATTGGCAGAGCCCATGAGGTGCCAGAACCACAGATCCCCCCATAAGTGACCTCATTTTGGTAATTATACTCCTATGGGACTTTATCTCCAGGTGTAGTGACAATTTTGACTCCATGGGTGTTTTCCAGAAACAGGCAGCAATGGATGTTACTGAGTAAATTGCCAACTGCTGTTGTAGTGACCAGTACTCTGTAGTGACCAGTACTCTGTAGTGACCAGTATGCTGTAGTGACCAGTACTCTGTAGTGACCAGTACTCTGTAGTGACCAGTGTGGTGTAGTGACCAGTACGCTGTAGTGACCAGTACTCTGTAGTGACCAGTACTCTGTAGTGACCAGTACTCTGTAGTGACCAGTACTCTGTAGTGACCAGTGTGGTGTAGTGACCAGTACGCTGTAGTGACCAGTACTCTGTAGTGACCAGTACGCTGTAGTGACCAGTACGCTGTAGTGACCAGTACGCTGTAGTGACCAGTACTCTGTAGTGACCAGTACTCTGTAGTGACCAGTACGCTGTAGTGACCAGTACTCTGTAGTGACCAGTACGCTGTAGTGACCAGTACTCTGTAGTGACCAGTACGCTGTAGTGACCAGTACTCTGTAGTGACCAGTACGCTGTAGTGACCAGTACTCTGTAGTGACCAGTACTCTGTAGTGACCAGTACGCTGTAGTGACCAGTACTCTGTAGTGACCAGTACGCTGTAGTGACCAGTACGCTGTAGTGACCATTACGCTGTAATGACCAGTACTCTGTCGTGACCAGTACGCTGTAGTGACCAGTACTCTGTAGTGACCAGTACGCTGTAGTGACCAGTACTCTGTAGTGACCAGTACGCTGTAGTGACCAGTACTCTGCAGTGACCAGTACTCTGTAGTGACCAGTACACTGTAGTGACCAGTATGGTGTAGTGACCAGTACGCTGTAGTGACCAGTACTCTATAGTGACCAGTACACTGTAGTGACCAGTATGGTGTAGTGACCAGTACGCTGTAGTGACCAGTACGCTGTAGTGACCAGTACTCTGTAGTGACCAGTACGCTGTAGTGACCAGTACTCTGTAGTGACCAGTACGCTGTAGTGACCAGTACGCTGTAGTGTAGTGGCCAGTAAGCTTAACCTCTACTGTGGGTAAAATCCTGGAGGGCATTCTAAGGGATGCTATACTGGAGTATCTGAAGAGGAATAACCTCATGACCCAGTATCAGCACGGGTTTACTAGGGACCGTTCATGTCAGACTAATTTGATCAGTTTCTATGAAGAGGTAAGTTCCGGACTGGACCAAGGGAACCCAGTGGACGTAGTGTATATGGACTTTTCAAAAGCTTTTGATACGGTGCCACACAAAAGGTTGATACATAAAATGAGAATAATGGGGATAGGGGAAAATATGTGTAAGTGGGTTGAGAGCTGGCTCAGGGATAGGAAACAAAGGGTGGTTATTAATGGAGCACACTCGGACTGGCTAGCGGTTAGCAGTGGCGTAACACAGGGGTCAGTATTGGGCCCTCTTCTTTTTAACATATTTATTAATGACCTTGTAGGAGGCATTCAGAGTAGAATTTCAATATTTGTAGATGACACTAAACTCTGCAGGGTAATCAATACAGAGGAGGACAATTTTATATTACAGGATGATTTATGTAAACTAGAAGCTTGGGCTGATAAATGGCAAATGAGCTTTAATGGGGATAATGTTGTAAATTCTGTGGTCAAGCTCCCTCCTGTGGTCATGAGTGGTACTTCGGCTGGTTCTGTCCATAAGCTTCCTCTGGTGGATGTGAGTGGGGCTGCGGCTTCTGAGTTTCCTTCCTCAGGTGACGAGGTTAAGTCGTTAGGTGCTGCTCTATTTAACTCCACCTAGTTCTTTGTTCCTGGCCTCCAGTCAATGTTCCAGTATTGGTCTTGCTCTCTCCTGGATCGTTCTTGTGGCCTGTCTGCCCTGCATAAGCTAAGTTTTGCTTGTGTTACTTTTGTTTGCTATATTTTCTGTCCAGCTTGCTATATTGGTTTTTCTTGCTTGCTGGAAGCTCTGAGACGCAGAGGGAGCACCTCCGTACCGTTAGTCGGTGCGGAGGGTCTTTTTGCGCCCTCTGCGTGGTTGTTTGTAGGTTTTTGTGCTGACCGCAAAGCTATCTTTCCTATCCTCGGTCTATTCAGTAAGTCGGGCCTCACTTTGCTAAAATCTATTTCATCTCTGTGTTTGTATTTTCATCTTTACTCACAGTCATTATATGTGGGGGGCTGCCTTTTCCTTTGGGGAATTTCTCTGAGGCAAGGTAGGCTTATTTTTCTATCTTCAGGGCTAGCTAGTTTCTCAGGCTGTGCCCGAGGCGCCTAGGTCTGGTCAGGAGCGCTCCACGGCTACCTCTAGTGTGGTATGATAGGATTAGGGATTGCGGTCAGCAGAGTTCCCCCGTCTCAGAGCTCGTCCTATGTTATTAGTAACTATCAGGTCACTTTGTGTGCTCTTAACCACTAGGTCCATTGTGGTTCTGAATCACCAGTTCATAACAGTACTGGAGGCCCAAAGTACTAATGCTTCTCAATAGAGGGAAAAGAGAAGTTCTGAGACCATTTTTTTTTTCTCTGCACTGTGTTTTGTCTTTCTTTTCCCCTAGACATTTGGGTGGTTCAGGACACAGATGTAGTGATGGACATTAAAGGTCTGTCTTCTTGTGTGGATCATCTCACTGCAAGAGTACAAAATATTCAAGACTTTGTGGTTCAGAATTCTATGTTAGAACCAAGAATTCCTATTCCTGATTTGTTTTCTGGAGATAGAGCTAAGTTTCTGAGTTTTAAAAATAATTGTAAACTGTTTCTGGCTTTGAAACCCCGCTCCTCTGGTGACCGAGTTCAACAAGTTAAGATCATTATTTCTTTATTACGTGGTGACCCTCAAGACTGGGCATTTTCCCTTGCGCCAGGAGATCCTGCATTATGTAATATTGATGCGTTTTTTCTGGCGCTCGGATTGCTTTATGATGAACCTAATTCAGTGGATCAGGCAGAGAAAAATTTGCTGGCTCTGTGTCAGGGTCAGGATGAGGTAGAGATATATTGTCAGAAGTTTAGGAAGTGGTCTGTGCTCACTCAATGGAATGAATGTGCGCTGGCAGCAATTTTCAGAAAGGGTCTCTCTGAAGTCCTTAAGGATGTCATGGTGGGATTTCCTATGCCTGCTGGTCTGAATGAGTCTATGTCTTTGGCCATTCAGATCGGTCGACGCTTGCGTGAGCGTAAAACTGTGCACCATTTGGCGGTATTATCTAAGCATAAACCTGAGCCTATGCAGTGCGATAGGACTTTGACCAGAGCTGAACGGCAAGAACACAGACGTCAGAATGGGCTGTGTTTTTACTGTGGTGATTCCACTCATGCTATCTCTGATTGTCCTAAGCGCACTAAGCAGTTCGCTAGGTCTGCCATCATTGGTACGGTACAGTCGAAATTTCTTTTGTCCGTTACTTTGATCTGCTCTTTGTCATCCTATTCTGTCATGGCATTTGTGGATTCAGGCGCTGCCCTGAATTTGATGGACTTGGAGTATGCTAGGCGCTGTGGTTTTTTCTTGGAGCCCTTGCAGCATCCTATTCCATTGAGAGGAATTGATGCTACGCCTTTGGCCAAGAATAAGCCTCAGTACTGGACCCAGCTGACCATGTGCATGGCTCCTGCGCATCAGGAGGATATTCGCTTTTTGGTGTTGCATAATCTGCATGATGTGGTCGTGTTGGGGTTGCCATGGCTACAAGTCCATAACCCAGTATTGGATTGGAAATCAATGTCTGTGTCCAGCTGGGGTTGTCAGGGGGTACATGGTGATGTTCCATTTCTGTCTATTTCATCATCCACCCCTTCTGAGGTCCCAGAGTTCTTGTCGGATTACCGGGATGTATTTGATGAGCCCAAGTCCAGTGCCCTACCTCCGCATAGGGATTGCGATTGTGCTATCGATTTGATTCCTGGTAGTAAGTTTCCTAAGGGCCGACTGTTCAATTTATCTGTGCCAGAACACGCCGCTATGCGGAGTTACGTAAAGGAATCCTTGGAGAAGGGTCATATTCGCCCGTCGTCGTCACCATTGGGAGCAGGGTTCTTTTTTGTGGCCAAGAAGGATGGTTCGCTGAGACCTTGTATTGATTACCGCCTTCTAAATAAAATCACAGTCAAATTTCAGTACCCCTTGCCGCTGCTGTCTGATTTGTTTGCTCGGATTAAGGGGGCTAGTTGGTTCACCAAGATAGATCTTCGTGGTGCGTATAATCTTGTGCGTATTAAACAGGGCGATGAATGGAAAACGGCATTTAATACGCCCGAGGGCCATTTTGAGTACCTGGTTATGCCATTCGGGCTTTCTAATGCTCCATCAGTGTTTCAGTCCTTTATGCATGACATCTTCCGAGAGTACCTGGATAAATTCCTGATTGTATACTTGGATGATATTTTGGTCTTCTCGGATGATTGGGAGTCTCACGTGAAGCAGGTCAGAATGGTGTTCCAGGTCCTGCGTGCTAATTCTTTGTTTGTGAAGGGGTCAAAGTGTCTCTTTGGTGTTCAGAAGGTTTCATTTTTCCCCCTTCTACTATCGAGATGGACCCTGTTAAAGTTCAGACCATTTATGATTGGACTCAGCTGACATCTCTGAAGAGTCTGCAAAAGTTCCTGGGCTTTGCTAATTTTTATCGTCGCTTCATCAATAATTTTTCTAGTATTGCTAAACCGTTGACTGATTTAACCAAGAAGGGTGCTGATGTGGTCAATTGGTCTTCTGCTGCTGTGGAAGCTTTTCAGGAGTTGAAGCGTCGTTTTTCTTCTGCCCCTGTATTGTGCCAGCCAGATGTTTCGCTCCCGTTCCAGGTCGAGGTTGATGCTTCTGAGATTGGAGCAGGGGCTGTTTTGTCGCAAAGAAGTTCTGATGGCTCGGTGATGAAACCATGCGCCTTCTTTTCCAGGAAGTTTTCGCCTGCTGAGCGTAATTATGATGTTGGCAATCGAGAGTTGCTGGCCATGAAGTGGGCATTCGAGGAGTGGCGTCATTGGCTTGAAGGAGCTAAGCATCGCGTGGTGGTCTTGACTGATCACAAGAACTTGACTTATCTCGAGTCTGCCAAACGGTTGAATCCTAGACAGGCTCGTTGGTCGCTGTTTTTCTCCCATTTTGACTTTGTGGTTTCGTACCTTCCGGGCTCTAAAAATGTGAAGGCGGATGCCCTGTCTAGGAGTTTTGTGCCCGACTCTCCGGGTTTGCCTGAGCCGGCGGGTATTCTCGAAGAGGGGGTAATTTTGTCTGCCATCTCCCCTGATTTGCAAAAATTGCAAAAATTTCAGGCTAATAGACCTGACCGTTGCCCAGCGGAGAAACTGTTTGTCCCTGATAAATGGACGAGTAGAGTTATCTCTGAGGTTCATTGTTCGGTGTTGGCTGGTCATCCTGGAATCTTTGGTACCAGAGATTTGGTGGCTAGATCCTTTTGGTGGCCGTCTCTGTCGCTGGATGTGCGTTCGTTTGTGCAGTCCTGTGGGATTTGTGCTCGGGCTAAGCCCTGCTGTTCTCGTGCCAGTGGGTTGCTTTTGCCCTTGCCAGTCCCGAAGAGGCCCTGGACACATATCTCTATGGATTTTATTTCGGATCTCCCCGTCTCTCAAAAAATGTCGGTCATTTGGGTGGTTTGTGATCGCTTCTCTAAGATGGTCCATTTGGTACCCTTGACTAAATTGCCTTCCTCCTCTGATTTGGTGCCATTGTTCTTCCAGCATGTGGTTCGTTTACATGGCATTCCGGAGAACATCGTTTCTGACAGAGGTTCCCAGTTTGTTTCGAGGTTTTGGCGAGCCTTTTGTGCTAGGATGGGCATTGATTTGTCTTTTTCCTCGGCTTTCCATCCTCAGACAAATGGCCAGACTGAACGAACCAATCAGACCTTGGAAACATATCTGAGATGTTTTGTTTCTGCTGATCAGGATGATTGGGTGTCCTTTTTGCCTTTGGCTGAGTTCGCCCTTAATAATCGGGCCAGCTCGGCTACTTTGGTTTCGCCGTTTTTCTGCAATTCTGGTTTCCATCCTCGTTTCTCTTCAGGGCAGGTTGAGTCTTCTGACTGTCCTGGTGTGGATACTGTGGTGGATAGGTTGCAGCAGATTTGGACTCATGTAGTGGACAATTTGACATTGTCTCAGGAGAAGGCTCAACGTTTCGCTAACCGCAGGCGCTGTGTGGGTCCCCGACTTCGTGTTGGGGATTTGGTTTGGTTGTCATCTCGTTATATTCCTATGAAAGTTTCCTCTCCTAAGTTTAAGCCTCGTTTCATTGGTCCGTATAGGATTTCTGAGGTTCTTAATCCTGTGTCTTTTTGTTTGACCCTTCCAGCTTCTTTTTCCATCCATAACGTATTCCATAGGTCATTGTTGCGGAGATACGTGGCACCTGTGGTTCCATCCGTTGATCCTCCTGCCCCGGTTTTGGTTGAGGGGGAGTTGGAGTATATAGTGGAGAAGATTTTGGATTCTCGTATTTCGAGACGGAAACTCCAGTACCTGGTTAAGTGGAAGGGTTATGGTCAGGAAGATAATTCCTGGGTCTTTGCCTCTGATGTTCATGCTGCCGATCTGGTTCGTGCCTTTCATTTGGCTCATCCTGGTTGGCCTGGGGGCTCTGGTGAGGGTTCGGTGACCCCTCCTCAAGGGGGGGGGTACTGTTGTGAATTCTGTGGTCAAGCTCCCTCCTGTGGTCATGAGTGGTACTTCGGCTGGTTCTGTCTATGAGCTTCCTCTGGTGGATGTGAGTGGGGCTGCGGCTTCTGAGTTTCCTTCCTCAGGTGACGAGGTTAAGTCGTTAGGTGCTGCTCTATTTAACTCCACCTAGTTCTTTGTTCCTGGCCTCCAGTCAATGTTCCAGTATTGGTCTTGCTCTCTCCTGGATCGTTCTTGTGGCCTGTCTGCCCTGCATAAGCTAAGTTTTGCTTGTGTTACTTTTGTTTGCTATATTTTCTGTCCAGCTTGCTATATTGGTTTTTCTTGCTTGCTGGAAGCTCTGAGACGCAGAGGGAGCACCTCCGTACCGTTAGTCGGTGCGGAGGGTCTTTTTGCGCCCTCTGCGTGGTTGTTTGTAGGTTTTTGTGCTGACCGCAAAGCTATCTTTCCTATCCTCGGTCTATTCAGTAAGTCGGGCCTCACTTTGCTAAAATCTATTTCATCTCTGTGTTTGTATTTTCATCTTTACTCACAGTCATTATATGTGGGGGGCTGCCTTTTCCTTTGGGGAATTTCTCTGAGGCAAGGTAGGCTTATTTTTCTATCTTCAGGGCTAGCTAGTTTCTCAGGCTGTGCCCGAGGCGCCTAGGTCTGGTCAGGAGCGCTCCACGGCTACCTCTAGTGTGGTATGATAGGATTAGGGATTGCGGTCAGCAGAGTTCCCCCGTCTCAGAGCTCGTCCTATGTTATTAGTAACTATCAGGTCACTTTGTGTGCTCTTAACCACTAGGTCCATTGTGGTTCTGAATCACCAGTTCATAACAGTACTGGAGGCCCAAAGTACTAATGCTTCTCAATAGAGGGAAAAGAGAAGTTCTGAGACCATTTTTTTTTTCTCTGCACTGTGTTTTGTCTTTCTTTTCCCCTAGACATTTGGGTGGTTCAGGACACAGGTGTAGTGATGGACATTAACCCCTTTACCCCCAAGGGTGGTTTGCACGTTATGGACCGGGCCAATTTTTACAATTCTGACCACTGTCCCTTTATGAGGTTATAACTCTGGAACGCTTCAACGGATCCCGGTGATTCTGACACTGTTTTCTCGTGACATATTGTACTTCATGATAGTGGTAAAATTTCTTTGATATTACCTGCGTTTATTTGTGAAAAAAACGGAAATTTGGCGAAAATTTTGAAAATTTCGCAATTTTCCAACTTTGAATTTTTATGCAATTAAATCACAGAGATATGTCACACAAAATACTTAATAAGTAACATTTCCCACATGTCTACTTTACATCAGCACAATTTTGGAACCAAAATTTTTTTTTGTTAGGGAGTTATAAGGGTTAAAAGTTGACCAGCAATTTCTCATTTTTACAACACCATTTTATTTTAGGGACCACATCTCATTTGAAGTCATTTTGAGGGGTCTATATGATAGAAAATACCCAAGTGTGACACCATTCTAAAAACTGCACCCCTCAAGGTTCTCAAAACCACATTCAAGAAGTTTATTAACCCTTCAGGTGCTTCACAGGAATTTTTGGAATGTTTAAATAAAAATGAACATTTAACTTTTTTTCACAAAAAATTTACTTCAGCTCCAATTTGTTTTATTTTACCAAGGGTAACAGGAGAAAATGGACCCCAAAAGTTGTTGTACAATTTGTCCTGAGTACGCTGATACCCCATATGTGGGGGTTAACCACAGTTTGGGTGCATGGCAGAGCTCGGAAGGGAAGGAGCGCCATTTGACTTTTCAATGCAAAATTGACTGGAATTGAGATGGGACGCCATGTTGCATTTGGAGAGCCACTGATGTGCCTAAACCCCCCACAAGTGACACCATTTTGGAAAGTAGACCCCCTAAGGAACTTATCTAGAGGTGTGGTGAGCACTTTGACCCACCAAGTGCTTCACAGAAGTTTATAATGCAGAACCGTAAAAATAAAAAATCTTTTTTTTTCACAAACATTATCTTTACGCCCCCAATTTTTTATTTTCCCAATGGTAAGAGAAGAAATTGGACCACAAAAGTTGTGGCACAATTTGTCCTGAGTACTCTGATACCCCATATGTGGGGGTAAACCATTGTTTGGGCGCATGGGAGAGCTCGGAAGGGAAGGAGCGCCGTTAGACCTTTCAATGCAAAATTGACAGGAATTGAGATGGGACGCCATGTTGCATTTGGAGAGCCACTGATGTGCCTAAACATTGAAACCCCCCACAAGTGACACCATTTTGGAAAGTAGACCCCCTAAGGAACTTATCTAGAGGTGTGGTGAGCACTTTGACACACCAAGTGCTTCACAGAAGTTTATAATGCAGAACCGTAAAAATAAAAAATCATTTTTTTTTCACAAAAAAAAATCTTTTCGCCCCCAATTTTTTATTTTACCAATGGTAAGAGAAGAAATTGGATCACAAAAGTTGTGGCACAATTTGTCCTGAGTACTCTGATACCCCATATGTGGGGGTAAACCATTGTTTGGGCGCATGGGAGAGCTCGGAAGGGAAGGAGCGCCGTTTGACCTTTCAATGCAAAATTGACAGGAATTGAGATTGGACGCCATGTTGCGTTTGGCGAGCCACTGATGTACCTAAACATTGAAACCCCCCACAAGTGACACCATTTTGAAAAGTAGACCCCCTAAGGAACTTATCTAGATGTGTGGTGAGCACTTTGACCCAATAAGAGCTTCACAGAAGTTTATAATGCAGAGCCGTAAAAATAAAACAAAATTTTTTTCCCACAAAAATAATTTTTTAGCCCCCAGTTTTGTATTTTCCTGAGGGTAACAGGAGAAATTGGACCCCAAAAGTTGTTGTCCAATTTGTCCTGAGTGAGTTGATACCCCATATGTGGGGGGGAACCAGCGTTTGGGCGCATGGGAGGGCTCGGAAGGGAAGGAGCGCCATTTGGAATGCAGACTTAAATGGAATGGTCTGCAGGCGTCACATTGCGTTTGCAGAGCCCCTAATATACCTAAACAGTAGAAACCCCCACAAGTGACCCCATATTGGGAACTAGACCCCCCCACGAACTTATCTAGATGTGTTGTGAGAACTTTGAGCCCCCAAGTGTTTCACTACAGTTTATAACGCAGAGCCGTGAAAATAAAAAATCTCTTTTTTTCCCACAAAAATTATTTTTTAGCCCCCAGTTTTGTATTTTCCCAAGGGTAACAGGAGAAATTGGACCCCAAAAGTTGTTGTCCAATTTGTCCTGAGTACGCTGATACCCCATATGTTGGGGTAAACTCCTGTTTGGGCACACGGGAGAGCTCGGAAGGGAAGGAGCACTGTTTTACTTTTTCAATGCAGAATTGGATGGAATTGAGATCGGTCGCCATGTCGCGTTTGGAGATCCCCCTGATGTGTCTAAACAGTGGAAACCCCCCAATTATAACTGAAACCCTAATCCAAACACACCCCTAACCCTAATCCCAACGGTAACCCTAACTACACCTCTAACCCAGACACACCCCTAATCCAAATCCCAATCGCAAATGTAATCCAAACCCTAACCCTAACTTTAGCCCCAACCCTAACTGTAGCCTTAACCCTAGCCCTAACCCTAGCCCCAACCCTAACCCTAGCCCTAACCCTAGTCCCAACCCTAGCCCTAACCCTAGCCCTAACCCTAGCCCTAACCCTAGCCCTAACCCTAACCCTAGCCCTAACCCTAGCCCTAACCCTAGCCCTAACCCTAGCCCTAACCCTAGCCCTAACCCTAACCCTAGCCCTAACCCTAATGGGAAAATGGAAATAAATACATTTTTTTCATTTACTTTTATAGCGGAGTTTTTTAGCGGATTTTTATGATTGGCAGCCGTCACACACTGAAAGACGCTTTTTATTGCAAAAAATATTTTTTGCGTTACCACATTTTGAGAGCTATAATTTTTCCATATTTGAGTCCACAGAGTCATGTGAGGTCTTGTTTTTTGCGGGACGAGTTGACGTTTTTATTGGTAACATTTTCGGGCACGTGACATTTTTTGATCGCTTTTTATTCCGATTTTTGTGAGGCAGAATGACCAAAAACCAGCTATTCATGAATTTCTTTTGGGGGAGGCGTTTATACCGTTCCGCGTTTGGTAAAATTGATAAAGCAGTTTTAATCTTCGGTTCAGTACGATTACAGCGACACCTCATTTATATCATTTTTTTTTATGTTTTGGCGCTTTTATACGATAAAAACTATTTTATAGAAAAAAATAATTATTTTTGCATCGCTTTATTCTGAGGACTATAACTTTTTTATTTTTTTGCTGATATTGCTGTATGGCAGCTCATTTTTTGCGGGACAAGATGACGCTTTCAGCGGTACCATGCTTATTTATATCCGTCTTTTTGATCGCGTGTTATTCCACTTTTTGTTTGGCGGTATGATAATAAAGCGTGGTTTTTTGCCTCGTTTTTTTTTTTTTTCTTACGGTGTTTACTGAAGGGGTTAACTAGTGGGCCAGTTTTATAGGTCGGGTCGTTACGGACGCGGCGATACTAAATATGTGTACTTTTATTGTTTGTTTTTTTTTATTTAGATAAAGAAATGTATTTATGGGAATAATATTTTTTTTTTTTTTCATTATTTAGGATTTTTTTTTTTTTTTTTTTTTTTTTTTACACACTTGGAAATTTTTTTTTAAACTTTTTTACTTTGTGCCAGGGGGGGACAATACAGATCGGTGATCTGCCAGTTTGCACAGCACTCTGACAGATCACCGATGTGTCTGAGAGCAGTGCAGCGTTACCAAGTGCCTGCTCTGAGCAGGCACTTGGTAAGCCACCTCCCTCCCTGCAGGACCCGGATCCGCGGCCATTTTGGATCCGGGACTTACTGCAGGGAGGGAGGTAGGAGACCCCCGGAGCAACGCGATCACATCGCGTTGCTGCGGGGGTCTCAGGGAAGCACGCAGGGAGCCCCCTCCCTGCGCGATGCTTCCCTGCACCGCCGGCACATCGCGATCATCTTTGATTGCGGTGTGCCGGGGGTTAATGTGCCGGGGGCGGTCCGTGACCGCTCCTGGCACATAGTGCCGGATGTCAGCTGCGATAAGCAGCTGACACCCGGCCGCGATCGGCGGCGCTCCCCCCGTGAGCGCGGCCGATCGCGCTGGACGTAATATTCCGTCCTTGGGAATTAAGGCCCACCCCACATGGACGGAATATTACGTCCAATGGCAGAAAGGGGTTAAAGGTCTGTCTTCTTGTGTGGATCATCTCACTGCAAGAGTACAAAATATTCAAGACTTTGTGGTTCAGAATTCTATGTTAGAACCAAGAATTCCTATTCCTGATTTGTTTTCTGGAGATAGAGCTAAGTTTCTGAGTTTTAAAAATAATTGTAAACTGTTTCTGGCTTTGAAACTCCGCTCCTCTGGTGACCCAGTTCAACAAGTTAAGATCATTATTTCTTTATTACGTGGTGACCCTCAAGACTGGGCATTTTCCCTTGCGCCAGGAGATCCTGCATTATGTAATATTGATGCGTTTTTTCTGGCGCTCGGATTGCTTTATGATGAACCTAATTCAGTGGATCAGGCAGAGAAAAATTTGCTGGCTCTGTGTCAGGGTCAGGATGAGGTAGAGATATATTGTCAGAAGTTTAGGAAGTGGTCTGTGCTCACTCAATGGAATGAATGTGCGCTGGCAGCAATTTTCAGAAAGGGTCTCTCTGAAGCCCTTAAGGATGTCATGGTGGGATTTCCTATGCCTGCTGGTCTGAATGAGTCTATGTCTTTGGCCATTCAGATCGGTCGACGCTTGCGTGAGCGTAAAACTGTGCACCATTTGGCGGTATTATCTGAGCATAAACCTGAGCCTATGCAGTGCGATAGGACTTTGACCAGAGCTGAACGGCAAGAATACAGACGTCAGAATGGGCTGTGTTTTTACTGTGGTGATTCCACTCATGCTATCTCCGATTGTCCTAAGCGCACTAAGCAGTTCGCTAGGTCTGCCATCATTGGTACGGTACAGTCGAAATTTCTTTTGTCCGTTACTTTGATCTGCTCTTTGTCATCCTATTCTGTCATGGCATTTGTGGATTCAGGCGCTGCCCTGAATTTGATGGACTTGGAGTTTGCTAGGCGCTGTGGGTTTTTCTTGGAGCCCTTGCAGTATCCTATTCCATTGAGAGGAATTGATGCTACGCCTTTGGCCAAGAATAAGCCTCAGTACTGGACCCAGCTGACCATGTGCATGGCTCCTGCGCATCAGGAGGATATTCGCTTTTTGGTGTTGCATAATCTGCATGATGTGGTCGTGTTGGGGTTGCCATGGCTACAAGTCCATAACCCAGTATTGGATTGTGCTGACCGCAAAGCTATCTTTCCTATCCTCGGTCTATTCAGTAAGTCGGGCCTCACTTTGCTAAAATCTATTTCATCTCTGTGTTTGTATTTTCATCTTTACTCACAGTCATTATATGTGGGGGGCTGCCTTTTCCTTTGGGGAATTTCTCTGAGGCAAGGTAGGCTTATTTTTCTATCTTCAGGGCTAGCTAGTTTCTCAGGCTGTGCCCGAGGCGCCTAGGTCTGGTCAGGAGCGCTCCACGGCTACCTCTAGTGTGGTATGATAGGATTAGGGATTGCGGTCAGCAGAGTTCCCCCGTCTCAGAGCTCGTCCTATGTTATTAGTAACTATCAGGTCACTTTGTGTGCTCTTAACCACTAGGTCCATTGTGGTTCTGAATCACCAGTTCATAACAGGATAAATGTAAGGTCATGCACTTGGGTAGAAGTAATAAGATGTATAATTATGTGCTTAATTCTAAAACTCTGGGCAAAACCGTCAATGAAAAAGACCTGGGTGTATGGGTGGATGACAAACTCCTATTCAGTGGCCAGTGTCAGGCAGCTGCTGCAAAGGCAAATAAAATAATGGGATGCATTAAAAGAGGCATAGATGCTCATGAGGAGAACAGAATTTTACCTCTATACAAGTCACTAGTTCGACCACACTTAGAATACTGTGCACAGTTCTGGTCTCCGGTGTATAAGAAAGACATAGCTGAACTAGAGCGGGTGCAGAGAAGAGCGACCAAGGTTATTAGAGGACTGGGGGGTCTGTAATACCAAGATAGGTTATTACACTTGGGGATATTAGTTTGGAAAAACGAAGACTAAGGGGTGATCTTATTTTAATGTATAAATATATGAGGGGACAGTACAAAGACCTTTCTGATGATCTTTTTAATCATAGACCTGAAACAGGGACAAGGGGGCATCCTCTGCGTTTGGAGGAAAAAAGGTTTAAGCATAATAACAGATGCGGATTCTTTACTGTAAGAGCAGTGAGACTATGGAACTCTCTGCCGTATGATGTTGTAATGAGTGATTCATTACTTAAATTTAAGAGGGGACTGGATACCTTTCTGGAAAAGTATAATGTTACAGGGTCTATACACTAGATTCCTTGATAGGGCGTTGATCCAGGGAACTAGTCTGATTGCTGTATGTGGAGTCGGGAAGGAATTTTTTTCCCCAATGTGGAGCTTACTCTTTGCCACCTGTTTTTTTTTTGCCTTCCTCTGGATCAACATGTTAGGGCATGTTAGGTTAGGCTATGGGTTGAACTAGATGGACTTATAGTCTTCCTTCGACCTTAATAACTATGTAACTATGTAGTGACCAGTACGCTGTAGTGACCAGTACGCTGTAGTGACCAGTACATTATGCCCAGCCGATGCTTCTGCAGACATGCACCTGTAAGTTAGGTGGACTCATCACCATATAAATGCCAAACGTGGGCGCTATATGTGGTTTAGGCACACTGGGGCTCAGAAGGGAGGGGGGTATTTGGATTTCGGAGTGCAGAATTTGCTGAATTTCTTTTGGAGGGTGAGGAGCCATTTTGCTTTTTTTTAGAGCCTTTGTGCTACCAGTAACGTGGAAGCCCCCTATATTTCCATTGACAGATGACAGATCTGAGTGAGGACTTGCTACTTTTGTGGATTGAGTTGAAGCTCTTATTGGGAACATTTTACATAACATTTAGGATCACATTTATCCTGCGCTCTATGTTGAGCACTTACTTTGAGGTTTCCATCTAAAATCGCCGAGTGACGTGATTCAGATGAAACCGCTGAGGGATCCACTCAGTATAAAGAGGCAGCAGAGTTACTCTGGACTCCGTCTGGCCTCCAATGAGATTTTTCCTTGTTTTCCGAAGTGCATAAAACTGACGCAGACAGCAGCACAGCAAGGTGTGAGAGCACTGCATAAAGCCGTGAATCGAAAATATCACACAACACACTGCACTGACTACTATAAAGTATCTTTTCTATGACACCCTGAACTTGGGACCTTTCTTCTTAATAACCGAACAGCTGTGTCATACAACAACCAACAACATAATGATTAAGACTCTGGATGGGTCAAAGCGTTGTGTAATGTAATACAGTCGCTTTTGTGTTATAGTCTCTATTTTTCACTAACTATAATAAAATTATTCTGCATTACCTAAGCCTAAGAGTGTGCGGTGAAATTTTCTGCCTGCCTTGAACTAGGGGTTCCTCCAGCACCTTGCATTGACTGAGTGCATGCTAAAATCTTTTACAAGTGCACAAAACCATGGCCGACTACTCTTTTATGTACTCGTAAAAAAAAACAGACACCGCCAGATCAAAGGCCAGACGGTGTCCACAGTGCCTCCATCTGCCTCATTATATGGAATATTCCACCGGGGGCTCTGTCTGAATGATGTACAGTACAGACCAAAAGTTTGGACACATCTTCTCATTTAAAGATTTTTCTGTATTTTCATGACTATGAAAATTGTACATTCACACTGAAGGCATCAAAACTATGAATTAACACATGTGGAATTATATACTTAACAAAAAAGTGTGAAACAACTGAAAATGTCTTATATTCTAGGTTATTCAAAGTAGCCACCTTTTGCTTTGATGAGTGCTTTGCACACTCTTGGCATTCTCTTGATGGGCTTCAAGAGGTAGTCACCGGGAATGGTTTTCACTCCACAGGTGTGCCCTGTCAGGTTTAATAAGTGGGATTTCTTGCCTTATAAATGGGGTTGGGACCATCAGTTGTGTTGAACAGAAGTCTGGTGGATACACAGCTGATAGTCCTACTGAATAGACTGTTAGAATTTGTATTATGGCAAGAAAAAAGCAGCTAAGCAAAGAAAAATGAGTGGCCATCATTACTTTAAGAAATGAAGGTCAGTCAGTCCGAAAAATTGGGAAAACTTTGAAAGTGTCCCCAAGTGCAGTTGAAAAAACCATCAAGCACAGCAAAGAAACTGGCTCACATGAGGACCGCCCCAGGAAAGGAAGACCAAGAGTCACCTCTGCTTCTGAGGATAAGTTTATCCGAGTCACCAGCCTCAGAAATCGCAGGTTAACAGCAGCTCAGATTAGAGACCAGGTCAATGCCACACAGAGTTCTAGCAGCAGACACATCTCTACAACAACTGTTAAGAGGAGACTTTGTGCAACAGGTCTTCATGGTAAAATAGCTGCTAGGAAACCACTGCTAAGGACAGGCAACAAGCAGAAGAGACTTGTTTGGGCTAAAGAAGACAAGGACTGGACATTAGACCAGTGGAAATCTGTGCTTTGGTCTGATGAGTCCAAATTTGAGATCTTTGGTTCCAACCACCATGTCTTTGTGTAACGCAGAAAAGGTGAACCGATGGACTCTACATGCCTGGTTCCCACCGTGAAGCATGGAGGAGGAGGTGTGATGGTGTGGGGGTGCTTTGCTGGTGACACTGTTGGGGATTTATTCAAAATTGAAGGCATACTGAACCAGCATGGCTACCACAGCATCTTGCAGCGCATTGCTATTCCATCTGGTTTGCATTTAGTTGGACCATCATTTATTTTTCAACAGGACAATGACCCTAAACACACCTCCAGGCTGTGTAAGGGCTATTCAACCAAGAAGGAGAGTGATGGGGTGCTACACCAGATGACCTGGCCTCCAGTCACCAGACCTGAACCCAATCGAGATGGTTTGGGGTGAGCTGGACCGCAGAGTGAAGGCAAAAGGGCCAACAAGTGCTAAGCATCTTTGGGAACTCCTTCAAGATTGTTGGAAGACCATTCCCGGTGACTACCTCTTGAAGCTCATCAAGAGAATGCCAAGAGTGTGCAAAGCAGTCATCAAAGCAAAAGGTGGCTACTTTGAAGAACCTAGAAGATAAGACATATTTTAAGTTGTTTCACACTTTTTTTGTTACGTATATAATTCCACATGTGTTAGTTCAGTTCATAGTTCTGATGCCTTCAGTGTGAATGTACAATTTTCATAGTCATGAAACTACAGAAAAATCTTTAAATGAGAAGGTGTGTCCAAACTTTTGGTCTGTACTGTATTTCAGAGAATTACAAGGAAGCATTGTAAGCGCTCAGCACAGACCACAGGATAAATGTGAGCTGAGCCTTACTGCGATCTTTGGGAGGCAGAATGAAAAAAATTAACAACGGGTGAAGAATTTGTTTTATTTTTTCCGCCGCACCTCGTGCGGTATCTGACTAGGCGACTTTATTAATTGGGTCGGTGCAATTACAGTGATACCACATTTATATATTTTTTTTCTTTTGTTGCTTTTACACAGTAAAAACTATTTCATAGAAAATATAATTATTTTTGCATCCCTGTATTCTGATTCTGAGAACGATTTTTTTCCACTAATAATGCTGTATGGTGACTTGTTTTTGCAGGACAAGATGTCATTTTGAGAGATACCATTGTATTTACATTTGTCTTTTTGATTGCGATTTATTCTGCAATAAAGTATGGTTTTCCCCCCATTTTTTTTTTACAGTGTTTACTGAAGGGGTTAACTAGTGGGACAGTTTTATGGGGCGGGTCATCACAGACACAGCGACCAAACGTGTAAATTTTTTAACATTAAAATAGAAATGTATCAGTACAATAAATTTATATTTATATTTTTTGTAATTTTTTTCCTATTTTTTTCATATATTTGCAATTTTTTAAAACTTTTTCCTTTGTCCCACTATGGGACTTTCAGCAGCCTGGCTGCGGTTATAATCCAGTGCAATGCACAAGCATTGTTACACATGCTAGTCCTCTTTCGGGCACAGGACTGTCCCTATCCGACTCCTTCGGGCACAGGACATGCACCTCCGGGCACAGGACTGTCCACATCCGAGACCAGTACCATGGACGACTTGCATGACTGTATACGCTGCGGGTGCCAGGCTATTCAGCTTCCCTGGTTGCTGGCTCCGCTGGCATGTGCCTCCATGCACTCAGCCAGTGCTCTGCAGGCCTCTGCTCTGCACACCAGCACTCACCAGACTGACACTGACGGCACCTGACACACCATACTTCTTACTGCAGGGCTTTTCACACACAAACCTGTGGCCTTCAGCAACATGGAAAACCTGGATCGGAAATACGTGACTCTGTGACTCCCATGCACACCTATGGACTTCATCCATCTGCATTCACATTCTGGGGAGCACAGACAGCGCCCCCTAGCTGTAACAGAGGCCACAGCCTCACTATATATATATATATATATATATATATATATATATATATATATAGCGTAGCATAACTTTTTGTATAACTGTCTTGGGCTACTTCCACACATCAGGTTTTTTGCATCAGGCATACAGGTTATTTTCTCATAGTTGTATTAGCGCCGGATTGCGCCTGATGTCCCAACATTTCATCCGTTTTTTTTGCTGCATCCGTCAAATATTAGTTTTCTGGCGGACGGAGAAAACGTCCAGAGCAACGTTTTTTCTGTGCGGCGGAAAACCGCACGACTGATCCAGCCAAAAACGTATGAAATGCTGGTAAAAATAGTTTAACCAAAATCATGCATTTTACATTCTGGAAAATCTCTCTCTCTCTCCACCCCCCCCCCCCCCTCCAGAACAGGAAGTCTTTGTATTCGGGTGAAAATCAACAAAAAAGGATCCAGCTCAAAAACGGATCCGTCGCATCCGTTTTTTTATAAAAATTAGCCGGATTCCGCTGCGGAATATGTTGGCGCTATATAAATAAAAATGATTATTATTATTATTATGATTGTGCCTGAAAGAAAAAACCTCATGTGTGAAAGTAGCCTTACCTTTCCAATTTACCAGCCATATGTGCCACAATACCGCTATCTGTTTAAGGCTCTTCCTTTATATGATTGCACATACCTAGCAACGTAGCTTTTTATTAGTGTTATAGAATTTCTGTCAAGGATTATTGTGAAAACTTAAACAAATAAAAAATCTATACACAAAAAGCAAAAAAAGGTTAACATTTTACATACCTGTATTATTAGTCCAATTTCATAACCATATGCAACACAATAATGCTGCTGGGAACTAGCATATCAGAGTAATTAAAACTAATAAACTTTATTAGATACAATTAAAATGAAGAACAATAATTATAAAGGTGCACGGTCAAAGACAAACAACACACTCAATGTACTACACATTCGGTTGAGAAAATCCAACCAGGACCCCCAGGACCCTCAGTCCTTATACATATTCTGGTACCTGTGCTTTTATTATCAGCTAGGATATATTGACGATATCACTACATACCTCACAATGAAATCACCATTGAAGTGTACTATCGCCTTGAATTATCAGCTTAATGCCTAAAGATGGAAGGTGCAATAATTACGATAAGTGGTTAATCACCACAACCGTTACTGCATGCTCTTTAATGGACCAAGAGAACAGGATGCATATTTTTCAAAATCTTTGCCATGGTTACAGCTCATGTCCTTCTACCATAGCGCAGCACATATATAGAAAGCAATGTTCATATGGCAAAGTGAATAGCAGAGGAATCATAGCTGGTTATCAATTACTTATACAGTATATTAGTACAACCATATTGCTATGTATACTTTTTGCCCTCCTATACTCATAAATGCGAGATAATATTAACCCTCCGTCACATACAATATTCGGACTAACGAGTTCACATACAATGTGCCTGTCAGGCGCCTGCTGGAAAAATACCTATAATATCTAATGTTTGCAATTTCAGTGCTCTAAAAGTGATCAGTGACCTTCATAGGGATGTAATAAAAGAGACTACACATAATCAGTTGCAAATAAAAACATTTACTTAACATAAAACTAATAACTATGAAATACAAACTTTTCAAAACTCCCGCCAAATAGTCCCCAGTTCGACTCTCAAAAAAACGTACAAAGAAAATTTTTGAACACAAACTTAATTTTAAGGTACCTTAAGTACTATTAAAAACATATTCAATCAGAAGTAGATGCTGAGGTTTCCCCAGAAAAGTCACACTTGCAGAGCAAATAGCAAGAATTACACACCATTTTTGCATGTGTCAGGCAAATTGCTTTATGACATTTGAGACATTCATAATTTGAAAGCCTTCTGGTTCCGCTTTCCGTTTGGCAGGTGGTGCATCTCCTTCTTTTGTGAGGTGGTACAGATGGTGACTTTTCACCATCATCTTCTGGGCGGAACCTTTTGAGCTGAACTTGAAGGCGAGAGGGGATACCGATTGTTTTCACGCTTCTCCTGCGTAGCTCTCCAAGTACTAGTTCATGGACCAATTTTTTCAGATACAATCGTCTACGGAGTGGTTCAAGCTTGTTTTCAAGATAAATTACTTGTGAATTTATACCACCCAAATTCAACATAGCAAAAAATATGACCATTGGCCAGCGTTTGATGTTTCTGCTGACGTTGAAAGTGGAGCACATCTGATCTGCTGTATCCACACCCCCTTTGGTGGCATTGTAAAATGTAATTATCTCCGGTTTTTTTCTGCCCCAGTCCCAGGATCGATGGCAGCATCATCATGAAGTGTTGATAGAAGTACGATTTTTTTGGCATGTGGTACATAGGAAACTAAAGCCTTTCCATTATGGAATGCAAACATACTGCTGTACTGTTGTCTCTCTTTCACACTTACAAACTGTGGCGGCAATTCCCTTTTGTTTTTTCTTACAGTTCCCACATATGACAGCTTCTGAATTTTCAGATAATCAATCAGATCACAACTTGTAAACCAATTGTCAGCTGTAATATTGCGACCCGATCCAAATAAGGGTTCAGCCAGTCTTTTTACAACATCAATGGGTTTGTTGCTCACACAGTAATGACCTTCTGGTTGTTTTCCTGCATAAACTTCCAGGTTGTAAGTGTAGGTCTTCCTGGCATCAACAAGGGCATACATTTTTATTCCATATTTGTTTGGCTTTGATGGAATATATTGACGAAAGGCACATCTACCACGAAAACCAGGGAGCATTTCGTCAATAGTGAGATTCTCTCCAGGGTAATAACTTTGTTTACAGTTTACAACAAATCTTTGAAATATATCACGAATTGGAGCAAGTCGGTCATGTGTTTTGCGTTCGGTTCGGGTAGTTCTGTCGTCAAACCGAAGGCAACGAATTAGAATCTTGAATCTGTTTATGGACATAACAAGGCTAAATTTTTCAACTCCATCCCCATCTTTACCCCAAAGTTCCTCCAAACTTTGTCTATTTGCCCTATAAGCTCCTGCAAGGTACAGTAATCCAAAAAAAGCACGCAGTTCTATTTCATCTGTGGGCTTGATGGTTCTGTTGCAGATGTACTTGTCCTTTATAATGTCTATGTATTGGTTGGTATATGTGACAATAGAGTCCAGAATGTCATCTGTAAATATACTGTTCCAGCATTCAACTGCAGTTTTTGCATTACGTGCAGTTCCTATTACTGCAGGAAGGTGAGTAATAATGTTTAAAGGTTCCCTACGTTTTTTTCTGGAATGGCTTCTTGTTCCATTTAGTATTTTTATCTTTTCCAATATAATATGATCCAACTTCTTCATCCTCACCACTGTCACCATCTTGCTCTGTTTCAGAATCCAGGACACATTCTTCCACCTCATCATGAGAATCAATCTCACTTTCCTCTCCTAAATCCTCATTCAGTGTGAGGTCTCTATCATCTAACAGCATGTTTGTTACTTCCTCAACATCAAGTTGTTTGGATAAATTGTACATTTTCCTCTCCATTTCAGCAGATAATCTGAAGCAAGAGAAGGAATATGTTAGGGAACTACTGTATATGCCTGAGCAGCACACTTTCTTTTATAAAATCTCCCTTATTTCTATGAAATATCCTCACATCTTGTGCTATACATTCATAAAACAAGCTAAATAAACTATTGTGATGAATAAAAACATAAAATACCATAAATAAAATACTTACTGAATGTGACGTATTCACATACAATGAGCCTGAGAGATCTGTGCAGCTATATCCTCTCCCCTGAAGCTCTGAAATCCAACTGTGATATCAGGTTTCACAGACCTTCAAGAGACAGGAGACTACCTGGAGGGAGGGGGTTTCCTCACAATCTGGTGAGGAAGGAGAAATGAAAGTAAAAGAGAAGCGCCTGTCAGATCAGTTGTATGTGACGGAGGGTTAAAGGGAACCTGTCACCTGAATTTGGAGGGAACGATTTTCAGCCATGGAGGCGGGGTTTTCGAGTGTTTGATTCACCCTTTCCTTACCCGCTGGCTGCATGCTGGCTGCAATATTGGATTGAAGTTCATTCTCTGTCCTCCGTAGTACACGCCTGCGCAAGGCAAGATTGCTTTGCGCAGGCGTGTACTATGGAGGACAGAGAATGAACTTCAATCCAATATTGCAGCCAGCATGCAGCCAGCGGGTAAGGAAAGGGTGAATCAAACACCTGAAAACTCCGCCCATATGACCCAAAACCAGTCCCGCCAAATTCAGGTGACAGAGTCCCTTTAAGGAACGGTCTCACCTATCTCTTGGGTATAATGAGAAGGTCCCCTCTTAATGCTCGATGACGGATTCCTACCCTTTGTTACCTCCCTTCTCCCGACACGTTTCGTCTCCACTCTTCAGGGGAGTGCATGGGGATACATGTAGTTGAGTTGCTGAATCGAGTTGATAGCATTATTCCGATATGCTAGTTCCCATTTAATCAGATTGGATTAGACCATATGCTAAACAAACAATAATGCTGCTGCCTGTTGTCACATCTTCCTTTCTGTGTGTGTACCTATCGAGCTTTTTGGGGAATTTTAGTACACGGTGGTAGACTTAACCCCTTAGTGACAGCCAATTTTGTGCTTAATGACCAAGCCAATTTTTACAATTCTGACCACTGTCAGTTTATGTGGTTATACAGTCATGGCCAAAAGTATTAACACCCCTGCAATTCTGTCAGATAATACTCAGTTTCTTCCTGAAAATGATTGCAATCACAAATTCTTTGGTATTATTATCTTCATTTAATTTGTCTTAAATGAAAAAACACAAAAAGAATTGTCCTAAAGCCAACTTGGATATAATTCCACACGAAACATAAAAAAGGGGGTGGACAAAAGTATTGGCACTGTTCGAAAAATCATGTGATGCTTCTCTAATTTGTGTAATTAACAGCACCTGTAACTTACCTGTGGCACCTAACAGGTATTGGCAATAACTAAATCACACTTGCAGCCAGTTGACATGGATTAAAGTTGACTCAACCTCTGTCCTGTGTCCTTGTGTGTACCACATTGAGCATGGAGAAAAGAAAGAAGACCAAAGAACTGTCTGAGGTCTTGAGAAACCAAATTGTGAGGAAGCATGAGCAATCTCAAGGCTATAAGTCCATCTCCAAAGACCTGAATATTCCTGTGTCTACCATTCGCAGTGTCATCAAGAAGTTTAAAGCCCATGGCACTGTGGCTAACCTCCCTAGATGTGGATGGAAAAGAAAAATTGACAAGAGATTTCAACGCAAGATTGTGCGGATGTTGGATAAAGAACTTCGACTAACATCCAAACAACATCAAACTGCCCTGCAGTCCGAGGGTACAACAGTGTCAACCCGTACTATCCATCGGCGTCTGAATGAAAGGGACTGTATGGTAGGAGACCCAGGAAGACACCACTTCTTACCCCGAGACATAAAAAAGCCAGGCTGGAGTTTGCCAAAACTTACCTGAAAAAGCCTAAAATGTTTTGGAAGAATGTTCTCTGGTCAGATGAGACAAAAGTAGAGCTTTTTGGGCAAAGGCATCAACATAGAGTTCAAATGAGAAAAAAAGAGGCATTCAAAGAAAAGAACACGGTCCCTACAGTCAAACATGGCGGAGGTTCCATGATGTTTTGGGGTTACTTTGCTGCCTCTGGCACTGAACTGCTTGACCGTCGTGTGTATGGCATTATGAAGTCTGAAGACTACCAACAAATTTTGCAGCATAATGTAGGGCCCAGTGTGAGAAAGCTGGGTCTCCCTCAGAGGTCATGGGTCTTCCAGCAGGATGACCCAAAACACACTTCAAAAGGCACTAGAAAATTGTTTGAGAGAAAGCACTGGAGACTTCTAAGGTGGCCAGCAATGAGTCCAGACCTGAATCCCATAGAACACCTGTGGAGAGATCTAAAAATGGCAGTTTGGAGAAGGCACCCTTCAAATATCAGGGACCTGGAGCAGTTTGCCAAAGAAGAATGGTCTAAAATTCCAGCAGAGCATTGTAAGAAACTCATTGATGGTTACCGGAAGCGGTTGGTCGCAGTTATTTTGGCTAAAGGTTGTGCAACCAAGCATTAGGCTGAGGGTGCCAATACTTTTGTCTGGCCCATTTTTGGAGTTGTGTGTGAAATGATCAATGTTTTGCTTTTTGCTTCATTCTCTTTTGTGTTTTTTGATTTAAGACAACTTAAATGAAGATAATAATACCAAAGAATTTGTGATTGCAATCATTTTCAGGAAGAAACTGAGTATTATCTGACAGAATTGCAGGAGTGTTAAAACTTTTGGCCAGGACTGTAACTCTGGAACGCTTCAATGGATCCCACTGATTCTGAGACTGTTTTTTTTCATGATATTATACTTCATGTTGGTGGTAACATTTCTTCGATATGACTTGCGTTTATTTATGAAAAAAAATGGAAATATGATGAAAATTTAGCAATTTTCAAACTTTGAATTTTTATGCCCTTAAATCAGAGAGTGGTGTCACACAAAATACTTAATAAATGACATTTCCCACAGGTCTACTTTACATCAGCACAATTTTGGAAACAACATTTTTTTTTTGTTAGGAAGGTATTAGGGTTAAAATTTGACCAGCGATTTCTCATTTTTCCAACAAAATTTACAAAACCATTTTCATTAGGGACCACCTTGCATATAAAGTGACTTTGGGGGGGTCAATATAACAGAAAATAGCAAAATGTGACACCATTCTAAAACTGCACCCCTCAAGGTACGCAAAACCATATTCGAGAAGTTTATTCAGGTGCTTCATGAGAACTAGAGCAATGTGGAAGGAAAAAAATGAACATTTTACTTTGTTCACTGAAAATTTATTTTGGAACCAATTTTTTTTATTTTCACAAGAGTATCAGGAGAAAATGGACCACAAAATTTGTTGTGCAATTTCTCCTGAGTACACCGATATCCCATATGTCGGGAAAGCCACTGTTTGGGCGCACGGCAGAGCTCAGAAGGGAGGGAGCACTGCTTGACTTTTTGAACGCAAAATTGTCTGGAATCAATGGTGGCTCCATGTCGCGTTTGGAGACCCCCTGATATACGTAAACAGTGGAAATCCCCCAATTCTAACTCCAATCCTAACCCCAACATACCCTTAACCCTAATCCCAACCCTAACCCAAACCTAACCCCAACACACCCCTAACCCTAATCCCAACCATAACCCTAACCTAAACCTAACCATAACACACCCCTAACCCTAATCTCAACACTAACCGTAATCCCAACCCTAACCCTAGCCTTAACCCTAACTTTAGCCTAACTCACTTTAGCCCAAACCTAACTTTAGCCCAACTCTAGCCCTAATGGAAATAAATGCATTTTTTTATTTTAAGCTAACTAAGGGGGGTGATAAAGGGGGATTTTACTTTTTCTTTATTTTTATCACTGTGATAGACCCTATCACAGTGATCAAAATGAACCAATTGTAAAAATTTCCTATTGTTGCCTGGCGCATGCACTGTGCATGCACCCACCATTTTCTCCCAGAAGACGACGGTGGCCCGGGGGACTTCACAGGGGAAAGCAGGGGCACCAGAAGTAACAGTGGGGGGTGGGGGGGGGAACAGGGGACTATTTCTCTCTCCTCTGTGCGATCACATCAGAGGGAAAACTAAAATGGAAAATTGGACCTTTTTTTGCGGTCACCGTTATATCATTAATAACGGCGATCGCAACACCGGGGTCGGTAAAAACTGGCCCGAATCATGTTCACTGGGGTCTCAGCTACCCCCAGTAGCCGAGACCCCGGAGAAATTCCAACCCTGGGGCGCGCTATACACTTAAACATCAGTGCCGTACCCCAAGTACCTTTAACTGCCGCTGTTAAAAGGCGTATCGGCGGTCGTTATAGGGTTAAACAAAAATATATGTATACAGTCAACTATGATATTGTATTACTATGAATAAAAAGGAATGGAATCATAGAAATCACAGGATGGATAGACATGTTTATGATATGCAAATGATGGATAAATGGAAATATTTTCAAAACGTGGATTTATTCAGAGTTGAGTATGAGTGCTACCTGCAGAAATACACGCACTTATCCACCTTGGCTGCTATATATGTGGTTATTAATGGTTGTCTGAGGAATGTTCTGCCACACTGGATGCACTTGGCATGCAAATCATCAAGCTGGAATCTCTTTGCAACTGCTGACCAATGTTGCCCCAGATTTGGTCAATGAGGAAGAAGTCCAGGGTCAATGCAGGCAATGGTAGCACGTTTAGGTCACACAGGCTGCTCACAGAACGATCAACGTATGGACTGGCGATGTCCTGGGACACTTTGTTGTAATGCCCGTGCCACTGACTTTATGACCAAATCACTAACACCAAACTGTTAGCGTACATGGAATGAAGACTGTACATTATGCAACCCAATACCAAAAATCCGAGAGTTAGGCCTGGTGCGATGTTCCTTCATGAACAACTTTTCATTAACCCCTCTCCACTGGTCTCAAAGGTGATCATGGTACAGAAAAAGATGGCAATGAAGGATGGAATAGAGATATATCCTCTTCAGTAAGTCCTACTTTTCACTTGGATGCAATAACGCCCGAATATTGGCCTGGAGACCATGTGGGTAACCCAACGAAGAGGTCTCAATTAGAGTATGTCTCATCTGTCCTACTCCGGGGATTATGGAGTAGAGTGTCATACTCCTGAGTAGCTGGATCTCCCTATTTTTCATTCCAGTACACTAACAGCTCAGTGATATATTGATTTTATCATGGAACCAGTGGTACAGCCATTTCTCCAGAGTGTTCTAGGCTGTTGATAATGCAAAAGTGAGCAGCCTGCATGGACTAAATGCGCGAGCAAGGCCTGTGACGTCTCTAGACGTCAAGCAAATCTGAGACTTTATTGGTTGTCAATTCCATAGTGAGCTTCCTTTAATGGCAGGGTTAAAAAGTGCATCCTTTATAGTATTCAATTTATTTAAATGTTTGTGAAGCCTTCAGGTGCTGCACATGAACTAGCAAAGTGGAATGAAGAAATGAAAAATTCAATATTTTACATTACAATGCAGTATTAGTCCCCAAATGTTTCATCTTCACATGGAGTACTCAGAGAGTTAAAAACCTCCCACAATTTGTTACCTAATTTCTACCTTTTATCCCACATTCTCCTCTTTTGGCTCCCGGGCCAAGCTCAGAAGAGAAGAAATGTCATTTGGTTTATGGAGTGCAACTTGTGCTGTATTGGTTATTCTTTGCCTATTTGCAGTTTCATAGCCCGTGATGTACAGAAGAAATTGACGCTGAATTGACCCCATTTTGGAATCAAAATCCTTCAAGGAATTTATCTAGGGCGAAGTTAACATTTTTACCCCACAGGTTTTTCACAGATTTCTTTACCATTAACCTGTGAAAATTCAATTTCTTCCATGTTCACCGATACCGTACACATGGTTGTACACAACTGTTTAGGTGCACAGCGAGGCTCTGAAGGGAAGGGCGGCCATTTAGAGAGAAAATTTTGGTAAATTTCTTGTCTGTTGCCAAGCTGCCATCCCATGCCAAGCTGCAGATCCCATGAGATATTAGTACAGGGGAAAGTCTTAAGAACTGACTTTTTTGGAAACTGCATTTTAAAGGGAACCCGTCACCCCGTTTTTTCAGATTGAGCTATAAATACTGTTAAATAGGGCCTGCGCTGTGCGTTACTATAGTGTATGTAGTGTACCCTGATTCCCCATGTATGCTGAGAAATACATTACCAAAGTCGCTGTTTTCGCCTGTCAATCAGGCTGGTCTGGTCAGGTGGGCGTGTTCACAGCGCTCTTTTCTTCTCCAGCTTTCCGTTGGTGGCGTAGTGGTGTGCGCATGTCCAAGGTCCGAATTCCCTGCGCCCACGTGAAGACACAGCGCGCGATCTGCGCTGTAATCCCTTGCATCGGTGGGGGCGGCCATCTTCCTGGGGCCGCGCGTGCGCAGATGGAGTGCTCTGCTGCACGGGGCTTCAGGAAAATGGCCGCGGGATGCCGCGCGTGCGCATTAGAGATCGCGGCGGCCATTTTCCCAAAGCCGAGTTTGCATCTCGGCTTTGGAAAAATGGCCGCCGCGATCTCTAATGCGCACGCGCGGCATCCCGCGGCCATTTTCCTGAAGCCCCGTGCAGCAGAGCACTCCATCTGCGCACGCGCGGCCCCAGGAAGATGGCCGCCCCCACCGATGCAAGGGATTACAGCGCAGATCGCGCGCTGTGTCTTCACGTGGGCGCAGGGAATTCGGACCTTGGACATGCGCACACCACTACGCCACCAACGGAAAGCTGGAGAAGAAAAGAGCGCTGTGAACACGCCCACCTGACCAGACCAGCCTGATTGACAGGCGAAAACGGCGACTTTGGTAATGTATTTCTCAGCATACATGGGGAATCAGGGTACACTACATACACTATAGTAACGCACAGCGCAGGCCCTATTTAACAGTATTTATAGCTCAATCTGAAAAAACGGGGTGACAGGTTCCCTTTAAGGCTTGTAAGTTACCACTTTGACACCAAAAGAGTCTTCAACAATTTTCGCACTGCGGATGGCAAAAAGTGAACATTTCAAACACTTTTCCTCTATTAGGTTTTTTCCACATAATGCTACATTCCCACAATGAGATTTTGGTTAGTTTTTGATGTTGCAGATTTTCTGTACATATTAAGTAAATTAGGTATTTGATTTTTATTGAGCGTGTTTTTAAACCATGCATCTTTATCGCATTTTTAACTGGTTTTTTTGTCTTTTCGGTGTGTCATGCTTTAAAACTACATTGTTTTTGATACTTCCTGGTATTTGGCTTTGTCAAAACTTTACTGATATCGTCATGTGCGGAAACGCTGCAGCTACATACAAAACATGCACTTTTTTTTTTGTTGTTTTTTTTTTACCTGTGGATTTTTCGCATCTAATTGCAAGTCTATAGGAAAAATCTGCACATAAATCTCGCAAGAGGAATTCACATGCTGCAGATTGGACACATGCACCGCAGGTCTGTTTACGATGAGTAAAGAAAAAAAAAAATAGCGCAATGCACGAGTTTTCTATAAATGCCATCCACTTTGCTGGAACTGTAAGAAGCTGCGTATTTGACACAGCCTAAATAAGCAACATCAAAAACTCATTGGGGGCACACAGCCTAAGTGATAAATTAACTTTTAATCTGTGGATCGGTATGATTAATCGGATATCAAATTTATATCACTATTTTACTATGCTAGCACAATATACTTTGTAAAAAAAAAATAATAAATTTAAATAATGTGTGTTTTATTCTAGGTGATAATCGTTAGTGATGAGAGGACGTGCTCGGATAAAGTGTTATCAGAGCATGCCAGTGTGCTAACCGAGTGACTTCGGCATGCCCGCGTCCCCGCGGCTGCACGTCTCGCGGCTGTTAAACAGCCATAACACATGCAGGGTTCCTGTTTTTTAGGCAATCCCTGCATGTGCTGTGGCTATCGAACAGCTGCGAGACAAGCAGCACGCTGAGCAAGTTCAGATCATGCCTCATCCGAGCACGTTTGCTCAACACTAATAACGGTTTTATTTTTTTCGGGTGATCAATTAGCATGAGGACTTCTTTGAAGGACAAGTTGTAGTTTTAATTGGTAATTTGGGGCATGTGTCACAACTTCAGAACATGTTATTCCAACCTTTGTGAGACAGCAGGACATAAAAACAGCAATTATGACTTTTTTTGGGGTGTTCACCGAGTGGTTAATAAACAAGGTTCTAATTTTACAATTAGGGTCTTTATGAACACAATTATTCCAAAGATGTATTGTTTACTTATATTTTACAATAAAATCCCCAAAAACTCCAAGTAAAGAAAAGTTTTTGTATGTCTCCATATTGAAAAAGCTGTAACTTTGTCGACGAAGCTCTATGAGGGCTTATATTTGTTCAGTGTTTTATTGGTTTCTCTCTATATCTATAGATAAGCTGTGGTACCGGCTCAATATCTAGATTCACCTTATAATGGCTGCTGCATTCCCTGCTTTGACTTTTACACTATGTTATGTGATAGTTGTACAGCATTATCAAGTCTTCTCAGGATGATGTAATCTTCTGGAATGTACAAAAAGGTGGCAATCGTTCAAGACCATTTGTTTGAAGCAAATCACAAATTGCTCGAATTGTTAAAAATTCAAGACAAATTTTCTCATCTCTACTTTCAGTATAGATGTTAGCCACTAGTTAGCCACATAGTGACCGCTAATTGCTTGCAGTTTACAGAGGTGAAGGCAGGTTTCATTATGTGTCCTCTATGCAGAAACAAATGTATGTACCATATGTGATAACCGACCAGTCTGTTCAATGACATAACGGGTATATGACCCTTTTGTTAAAGGGGTTGTATGACTTCCTAAACAGGTGGACCAGAAAGAATGGTATGAAACAACAAAAGAACTTGTATCTTATAGTTATCAACAAGACAAGAAAGCTTGCTGTCAGCTTGGCGCTGGCTAAACCCTTTCATCCATATCTAGGGATCTAACATTCATTGCATGTACTCCCCTAAGTCACAAATCCCAGAAGAGCTTATGAACAAGATGCAGTTAAAGATGGATACAGATTAGGCAGGTAGTTGAGGTCAGGAACAAGCATAAATCATCATACAGCAACAGTATATATCTATTTAGCCTGCCATTCTGGGAAGTTAAACAGTCCTAAACTCGGCAATACGAATCCAGGCAGAGATGGGGAGAATTAGAAATCAAGGTGATTTAAGTTGGGTCACAACGGAGAAACAGTTGTGCCAAATTTACGCAATTATTGACAACAGTGACATTAGAACTGGATAACCCTCAAAAATGGATAAAGACAAGAAAATTGGTCAAGGAGGCAGCTAAGAAACTTAACAGCAACATTAAAGGAGCTGCAGGAGTTTCTGACAAATAATGGTTGTGTATTGCATGTGACAACAATCTCCTGTATTCTTCAAGTCTGGCCTTTGGTGTAGGGTGCGAGGATGGAAGCTTTTTCACACAAAGAAAGACATCCAAGCCAGACATAAAATCTGCCAAAAGAATGTCAGATAACGTATTACGGTCTGATGTTATATTGCCCGTCAGCTTTTGCTTACTTTGCTGCAATTTTTCAATTTGGTTGCTTTTCAAATGCAATAAGTGATTGTGGTTTTTTTTTTGTTTTTAAGTTTAATCACTTAAAGGGGTATTCCCATCTCCAAGATTTCTTCCCAGTATGAAGCAGTTGTAATAATATTAGCAAATACCTCCATTTAGAAAAGTAGTATAGTTCTTCTGATTTGCTATATTGCTTATTCCATGTGCAGAATATGGCAGTAGCTCAGATATCCATGGTTAAAAATCACTAACAACTGTCATTATAGGAGTGGTTGTAACCATGGACACCTAAGCTACTGCAATGCCGTGAGCATGGGGGAAGTGACATAGTGAATCAGAGGAACTACACTTTTAATTGGATGCTAGTGCTGCATATTGGGATAGGATCTTGGAGATGGGAATACTCCATTAAATTAAACAATCTGATCCTTCAACAGGTTATCCAGTCCAAACAAGATCCAGAAACACAGCAATAGTAGGTGAGGTCAAAGTGTAGTTCAATGGGCACAGTAATAGAGTGGATCGGAAGCCCCTTCCTCAGTTGCATGCATTCACTTTATTAGTATTTTATTAGAGAGGCTGTCAGCACTAAAATCACTGTTGAAACCTTCTCACCTACTTGATTTCCATCTATTGTATCTGCACTTCTAAGCACAGTTGTGAATTTACAGGAGGTGGAGGAGTGCAGAAATAGATGTATATTGAGATGGGAAGGTGCACTGAGCTGCCTGACCACGCCAAGGATGCATCAAGCTCCTGTTCTTCACCTGAACATTCATTTGGTGTCGACACTTATGCATAAATAGCTTTAAACACAAGAAAAAAAATATAATTAGTTTTTTTAAGGAATTTATATTAATGGTCTACTTTTAGGGGAGGACCACGGAGCATAAGAGACTACTGTTTTGAAGCGCTGTGTGTCTGACATGTGGTTATGCCTGGCACAGAGGACGTGCTGCTCTGTTGAATATTGGTCAGTGACCGCTTGGTGCCAGCAGAAAATTGCGCCAAGCACAACAGGCAGGTAGGTCGCAACTACCTACCTGTTAGCGCTTAGGCACTAGGCCACGATATCCTTTTTTTAATCTGTGGGGGGGGGTCTGACAATCACACACAGTAGCAACACAGACAGCGCCTTTCCAAACACAGCCCTCTAAAATGAAATGAAACCAGCGATCTAGATGCTGCTGGTAACAGCAATATGTGTCCCGAAACCTCCAAGGCTGACCTGGTTTGCATAGAAATAAGAAGATTTACCGTATCTGTAATGCAATTACCGTATATACTCGAGTATAAGCCGACCCGAGTATAAGCCGACCCCCCTAATTTTGCCACAAAAAACTGGGAAAACTTATTGACTCAAGTATAAGCCTAGGGTAGGAAATGCAGCAGCTACCGGTGAATTTGAAAAATAAAAATAGATACTCCACACCGTTCATTATTGCCTCATAGATGCTCCATATAAAGCTGTGCCATATATAATGCTCTGCACCGTTCATTATGGCCCCATAGATGCTCCATATAAAGCTGTGCCATATAGAATGCTCTGCACCGTTCAGTATGGCCCCATAGATGCTCCACATAAAGCTGTGCCATATAAAATGCTCTGCACCGTTCATTATGGCCCCATAGATGCTCCACATAAAGCTGTGCCACATATAATGCTCTGCACCGTTCATTATGACCCCATAGATGCTCCATATAAAGCTGTGCCCCACATATAATGCTCTGCACCGTTCATTATGGCCCCATATAAAGCTGTGCCCCATATAGAATGCTCTGCACCGTTGATTATGGCCCCATAGATGCTCCACATAAAGCTGTGCCCCATATAGAATGCTCTGCACCGTTGATTATTGCCCCATAGATGCTCCATATAAAGCTGTGCCATATAGAATGCTGCTGCTGCAATAAAAAAAAAAAAATTCACATACTCACCTCTCTTGCTCAAGACGCCGGCGCTTTCAATATTTACCTGCTCCTCGTACGGCTCTGTCTCCAGCACTGACGCTCAGCAGAGGGCGCGCACTGACTACGTCACCGTGCCCTCTAACCTGAGCGTCACTGCCAGAGGACGCTAGAGACGGAGCAGCACCGGAGCGAGGAGCAGGTAAATATCGCGCAGCGCTCCCCTCCCGTATACTTACCTGCTCCGGCGCAGTCCCTGCTTCTCCCAGCGCTGCATCTTCTTGCTGTATTGAGCGGTCACAGTTACCGCTCATTTTCAGTCATGAATATGCGGCTCCACCTCTACGGGAGGTAGAGCCGCATATTCATTTCTGTAATGAGCGGTACCATGTGACTGCTCAATACAGGAAGAAGATGCAGCACTGGGAGAAGCAGGGACTGCAGGGACTGCGCCGGGAGTAGGTAAGTATAACTAGACAGCAACCGCCCCCCCCTCCCCTGCCGACCCCTGGGTATGACTCGAGTATAAGCCGAGAGGGGCACTTGAAAATCTCGGCTTATACTCGAGTATTTATACGGTAAGTGTTTGACAATAGCAGCAAAATGAAAGATTCCTAAACGATCAATCACACAATGCGTTTTTTTTACATTTTTTTCTGTTGAAACCTTTCTATAGAACAAAGCCTCACCCACTAGTAATGCTACTGATATAATGGCCACAAAGCAACCCGCATCACTGTAGGCTACTTTGTACTTCTCCATTTTCTAAAAAAAATTAACTCCTCATTCGGCATAGTCAGCGCATCACACAATTAATCAAACCTAAATTATAAGTATATAAAATGTTCCAATCAATCATTTATTTTGCCCTTGCTAAAATACGACAAGTGTCTCAGTGGTAAGATTTGAAGAAAGCTTTATAGTGGCACTTTCAGGTTGTAGCACCTTAAATTACAGAAAGTTTTAATACATGAATAGAAACTAAAGTGTTCTGAAAATAAGATACTTAGTGAATTAAAGTAAAAGAAGAAAAAAAAAAAGAAATCAAACAATACATTTTAAAGTGTGTACAAAGCAAAATACATATAGAATGATAAAACGTTTTAAAGGACAGAAACAAAAAAGAAAATGGTTAAATAGCAAGTCCAAAGGCACTGACTATACAATACATAGTCTTGTTCTCCCATCGAACAGTACAGCTTCCTGCAAAGACACAAAAAGGAGAATAACTATTGTATAATGCACTCAATGAGCACAGGTACGTACAGGAACAGTCACTGATCACAAGGACAACTAGGAAACGGCTAAGTGCTTGCTACCAATGTATAAATGCTACGTCCAGCAATAGTGTAAGCCATTCTCCTGATCCTTACAGCACATTATCCCTCTCCTGGGCCACCGTGCATGTAAAGGGTTATTGGAAAGTAGTCTCTTAAGCAACTCAAAGCTAGGTAGACTCTCTCACTTCTTTGTTTCTGGCATGGTGGGCTCTCCTCCTTGAGCACCAGCTCTGGTAAATAGTAGAACTATAAAGTCCAGCACAAGTTCTGCTGTAACACGTTCAGCTATCAGTGGCTGCTAATTCTGGAGCGCATTTTTATGTCCTTAAATCAGATACTTCTACCAAACAAAATAATTCATAAATAACTTTTCCCAGAAGTCAACTTTACATCAGCACAATTTTTGAAACATAATTTTTTCTGTTGGAAAATGCAACTCTTACAACTTCCTAACAATATTTTTATAAGCATTTATTCTATTTTTTTCTCAGGTCCACATCACATTTGACAGAAAATACCCAAAAGTGACACCATTCTAAAAACTGCAACCCTCAAGGTGCTCAAACACATTCAAGAAGTTTATCAACCCTCCAGGTGCGTTCATAAGGATAACAGGAGAAAATGGACCAAAAAAAAAAAAAAAAGTGTTGTGTTAAATTTCTCCTGAGTACGCCGACACCAGATACGTGGGGGAAAACTACTGTTTGGACGCACGGCAGGGCTCAGAAGAGAAGGAGCACAGTTTGACTTTTGAACGCAAAAATGGCTGGAATCGATAACCGATGCCATGTCGTATTTAGAGAACCACCGATGTGCCTAAATAGTGTAAACCCCCGTTTTAAAGTGCATAGGCGATCGTTAAAGGGTTAGAAAAATGTTATCACAGCAGTTTGTCAGGAGCTGAGCAGTTAACTGCTGTATATAAATCAATGGCTGGAGAGAGGTGACTGCGAGTTAGGCGTTCACAGATTTCCTGGAAGGTAACTGCTCAGCACATTTGGCCAGCATCTGGGAAAGCAATAGTGGCAGAGCTCCATGGAAATCAGCTGTACTCCAATGAAAGATACAAGGTCTCATTGCAGGAAAATTACAGCAGAAAGAAAAAGCAAGTTCATTGCAAACTTGCTTATTTTCATGCCATCTAATTAAAGCAATTTAATAACTTGAGATTATCCTTTTAAAGTTAATTCCATTTTCACAGATGAGTTTTGTTGGATAGCGCTTGTTAAAACAATCACTTTTGCAATTCAATGTTTAAAAAAAATTATTTTGTTTTCAGTTTGTTGTTTAGAAAATCAACCACCACACTGGAGCTGGCTGGGATTAGGAGACAGTAAAGCTCTCCAGCGATCCAACCAACTTTAAAGCAGTGCTTACGAGTTCAATAGCAAAGAGCTTGTAAGCACCGATAAAAGTATACAAATGAAAAAAGTTCTCAAGAATGTCTAAAAAAATTTCACTATGAAACCATAACTCTTTGGAAACAACCCTTTAAAATGGGCTTTGGGCTCTTATTTTGATAACCTATCATTAGAATAGTCCTCACATTAGTGAGTACTCATTGCTCGGGTTTTCCCGAGCACACTTGGGTGACCTCCGAGTATTTGTTAGTGTTCGGAAATTTAGTTTTCATCGTGGCAGCTGAATGATTTACAGCTATTAGCCAGGCCGAGTACATGTGGGGGTTGCCTGGTTGCTAGGGAATCCCCACATGTAATCAAGCTGGCTAGTAGCTGTAAATCATTCAGCTGCCGCGCTGAAAACTTAATCTCCGAGCAGTCATGAATACTCGGAGCATGCTCGGGAAAACCCGATCAACAAGTATACTCACTCATCACTAGTCCTCATACATAAGATCAGTAGAGGCTGAACGCTCAGTCAGCTCCCTGACAACCACCTGATTGAAGGGGCAGCTATGCGCATTCTGAAAACCCCTTTGTACATTTAGTCACTGGATCGTACAGGAGATATTGGAGTTGCCTGGAGCAGGTTTTTAAGAACTGATGACTACGTAGAGTTACTGCAAAATGTCTGAGTAAGCTTTCCACAGATGCTGCACATACTACTGGGAAATACAAGCTGAGCACTGCAGGACTGTTGAATTACAATCTAAACTCACTAAAAACTCAAATTAGTTTACAATGACGACAAGAAAGGAAACTTGAGTATCAGCAGACAATAATAAAAGCGACTGGTGAAACAGGCAGGTATAATGTAAGTAACATCCAGGCCCCTAATCATCTATAATATAACGCTGGGAGCGTCACTCTGTCCGAAGCCTTTATAGACTGCGCAGGCGCGACGCTCCTAGCGTTACATTACAGAGTGTCAGGAAAAAAAAAAAATGGCGCCGGAAGGCGCGGACTGCCGGGAGCAGGGGGACACCGTGCACATATTTGCGCCCTGATTATGCTGTGGCACTTCATGCCACAGCAATTTGTTACTTACGCCATTCCTTTCCGCCCATTTTCTTCGTCCTCCTGCTGCCGGAATCGGCGCCTGCGCAGTCCGCGCTTTCCGGCGCAATTTTCTTGAAGACACACAGTCACACAGTGTGTCTTCAAGAAAATGGCGCCAGAAAGCGCGGACTGCGCAGGCGCCGATTCCGGCAGCAGGAGCACGAAGAAAATGGGCGGAAAGGAATGGCGTAAGTAACAAATTGCTGTGGCATGAAGCTGTGGCACTTCATGCCACAGCAATTTGTTACTTACGCCACCTGATTCCTTTGTCCTGCTGCCGGAATCGGCGCCTGCGCACTGCAGTGTGTCTTCAAGAAAATGCCTGCGCAGTCCGCGCTTTCCGGAGCCGCCGATTCCGCCAGCAGGAGGACCAAGAAAATGGCGGCGGAAAGGAATCAGGTGGCGCAAGTAACAAATTGCTGTGGCATGAGGCTGTGGCACTTCATGCCACAGCTATTTGTTACTTACGCCACCTGATACGGGGCATATACTATGGAGCAGCGTATGGGGCATATGGATGGGAGCAGCAAATTAAAGAATGGTGGCGCAGGATGGGAGCAGCAAATTAAAGAACGGTGGCGCAGGATGGGAGCAGCACATGACAGAATAGGGCAGCACATGACAGAACGGGGGCGCAGGATGGCAGCAGCACATGACAGAAGGGGGGCGCAGGATCGCAGCAGCACATGACAGGATGGGGGCGCAGGATGGGAGCAGCACATGACAGGATGGGGGCGCAGGATGGGAGCAGCACATGACAGGATGGGGGCGCAGGATGGGAGCAGCACATGACAGGATGGGGCGCAGGATGGGAGCAGCACATGACAGGATGGGGGCGCAGGATGGGAGCAGCACATGACAGGATGGGGGCGCAGGATGGGAGCAGCACATGACAGGATGGGGGCGCAAGATGGGAGCAGCACATGACAGGATGGGGGCGCAGGATGGGAGCAGCACATGACAGGATGGGGACGCAGGATGGGAGCAGCACATGACAGGATGGGGACGCAGGATGGGAGCAGCACATGACAGGATGGGGGCACAGGATGGAGCAGCACATGACAGGATGGGGATGCAGGATGGAGCAGCACATGACAGGATGGGGACGCAGGATGGGAGCAGCACATACCAGGATGGAGACCATATACCAATATAAATGCTCGCCACCCGGGCGTAGAACGGGTTCAATAGCTAGTTTTTTATAATGAACTCTACCCTTGAGAACCCTACAAAAGGTGGACAAGCAATTGTAGAAGGGTTCAATTACACTTACCATCGGTCGAATTATCCCAAAAGCAGGAACTCGCTGTATGAAGACCTGCACCATTCTTTTGCATAATCACACAGGTAACTGGGGGAAAAAAATAAAACATTATAGGCTTTTCAGACCTGAAATGTTCTATGGACACAAGTCAAGTTCAGTACCCTATGCTGTGAGAAGTTTCACACAACAGGCAAAATTTGGGGGAGCTAGGGGTGGAACTGAGTAATTAAAGGTGGTCTTGGACCCTACCTCAACTTTAGCTACCTGGGTGTTGGGATGTTACATCATACCTATGTATTTAAATGGCTTTCCCAGCTTTGTAAGTTGGCTCAGAGTCTGCTCCACGACGTTAGTGGTCCACTGATTGACTTTGTTGTGTTGGTATGCATTCCCACCGATGGCACTTTCTATTGACTAAACACAAAGAACATTCTAGTATTGCGAGACAGTATAAAATAAGTAATTCTAACAGAACACAAGCATCTCTTCTGAACATTTTATACAATATATAGAGCTACACTGTATTACTCAACGATGTGAACTGACCTCTTTAATGATGTTGCTCACTTCATCTACAACAAATGAGGACTGAAAAACAGACACAAAAAGAACAGTTAAAACGAAGCTTTACATGAGAACGTGTACAACAAGTGGCCAATCCAATCCAGTTTAATAACCACCATCATTTCCAAGGCTCCACCCAATAAAGAGAAAATAATTGATATAGGGTATGCATATCCCCATTACGCTCAGCTTTTTCCTAAGATCATCCAGACTTTCGCCCACAGTCAAATCAAGACTTGTTTGCTTTCTAACTTCTATGAAGTTGACTTGACCTCGTGCCTAGTAAACCTGGGAGACTCTTTAGGTGCTCATACAGGAAAGATATATATCTTGGTACCGTGCTAGCCAGTAGATAGAAAAATATTTAGAATTGAGAGTCCTCAGCGGTTGATACCTTTTAATGGCTAACTGAAAAGATGGTAAATTGCAAGCTTTCGAGACTACACAGGCTTTGCCTGATGAAGAGACCTGAGTAGTCTCGAAAGCTTGCAATTTGTTACCATCTTTTCAGTTAGCCATTAAAAGGTATCAACCACTGAGGACTCTCAATTCTAAATATTTTTCTAGGTGCTCATACACATTACAGTAAAGTAGGCTAAATTTGCAGATCTTCGCTGGACCAGGGACCAACAAATGATGGCAGGGCAGAGAAGGGCACGTGGATTAGGAATACCTGATCCGGTTCTCAGGAAATAAGCTGCAGTCAGAGGCGTCCGGCACTCTTGTCCTTATTAAGACCTGATGCCAGCTTGGCTACATGCACGTGTGTATGGGATATCAGGAGAAATAGGGGTCAGCCAAATGAAAGCTTGGCAAACAGCTCTTGGAGATGGAGATTAGCTCAGCCTAATGATATACTTATAAGCAGAAGATTGTTGTCGAGCCTTAGTTTTCTGGTCTGCAGTCACATTCTGAATCCTCACAGTCCGCAGTATGAACGCTGTCAGGATTCTCTGATGTCAGCACTGGGTGGGCGCATGACCGCAAGTATGTGATCTGCATACATGCAGTCATGTGCATGCTAGACCTCCACAGCCTCGTTCAATACAAGTGAGTTGAGCAATGTCTGACAAGTCTAGTCAGAATGTGGCAGTCAACCACCCACCTGAGGTCAGAGAATCCTGATAGTGAGTGGTATGTGCATACTGTGAGGATTCACAAATCTACAGTCATACAGAGTGACTGCAGACTTGAACCCCCAAGCCTGGACAACCTCTTTAAAAACATTCATTCTGTTGTACAGATAGATGTAGGTCTAGATGGTGGCATGGGATGTGATGGCACATAGCAACGGCAATTCTGTCAGAATTATACACTACATATTACAAAATCACAGGTACAGATATGGACTTATAAAGTTCTCATTCAAGTCAAATACGGTAAATATTTGATGCCAACAATACATATTACCTTACAGAAAAACATCAAGATACCCCTTTACAAGGAGGCGCATCCTGTATAACTTAGTATGCAGTCTTTAGATACTGCAGACATCTGATCGATACTACAAATGTACATATACATACACGATGCAGCAGCACACTGCGACTAATGAATACATGATCAATATTGCTTTACATGTTAACATAAGGTACTTAGGACTCACCGAAAAACTAATACCACTAAAAATTATATTTTATTAAGAATGAATAAAAACCATCAAACCAAGTGAAACATAACCAAGCTGCTGACCTACAACCAGGCGCTATACACATCTCTGATGTCTTGAATGAACACAAATTACCACGTGCCTCCTGACGAACTTTTATCATGGGAGGGAAACGCGTCGAGGCTGAATTTATACATTTAAGCCAAGTCTAGCAATATTATCTTGGTTTCAAAGTTTATTTGACGATTTACTCTGGGCACGGTGCATTTAGTGTTAAGTCTATGAATACGGCCTCTTGTAGGTTTTGTATTATGACATCCCCTTGTGGTTAATGACATGATAGTGTGCGGTGGAACTAAATCCTAGGTTTGTCTGTGTCTGTTGGAAAGTGATGACAGTGTGAACTGGTGCTGAGCCTTTTAGGGTATATCTCGTATATATCTCTCTGCACTCGGTCTAATCAGTCTGCACTTTGCCCCTTTAACTGAATAAAATAAGGCTGGTTACAGAACTTTGGGCAGGTTGCAGTAGCGGATTACTGGGTATCTCGGAGCATTTTGGAGGGCAACTGGTAGTTTATACCCTTAAATACCTCTCCCTCTCCGATAATTAACTAAATGTATAACGTAACTTATTTTTTAGTTGTCTATTGTATTTATAATGCTGTGATTATTGTTGCTGTTGGTATCCTACTCGGACTGCTGGCAATTTTTTGAGCGTTGGTTGCCCCAATCTAATCTCCTATCCCTCTCCCAGGTATGTTGGACTGCTCATTCGGTTTCAGTCTGATGAATCTGGTTTGGAAATAGGAGCCTTTTCCATTTGAGCAATTCGGTGCCCAACTTGGGGTGGTTTTCTTCTCTGTGACCTGTCGAGTAGGGACATCCAGGGACATCAGGGTGCGCCGACGTGGAGCTTTTGCATTCAAGATAGTGTGCCAACCTCCGCTGATAGGCACGGTTCTAGCAGGGGTTAATGGCGTGAACTAGGTACACCCAGCACCCCTGATTTGTGATATTCAATGTTTGTAGGTCAGCAATTTAGTTGCTTGGTTATGTTTCACTTGGTTTCATGGTTTTTAATCATTCTTCTAAAAATATAATTTTTAGTGGTATTAGGCTAGCTTCACACCAGCGTTTAGCCGGCTGCGGAGGGATGCGGACTTTCTCCGTGAAGCTCCACCCACTGCCACGCCTCTTCATTCAGCTCCGCCTACGGCTGCATGCGCACCCTATCTTTAACATTGGGTACGCAGGCCATGCCGCTGTATGCGGATGCCGCCGCATGCGAATGCCGCCGCATGCGAATGCCGCCGCATGCGAATGCCGCCGCATGCGTCATTTTGATGGTGCGACGCGGCATGGCCTGCGGACCCAATGTTAAAGATAGGGTGCGCACGCCACATGAAGACGTAGGCAGAGCTGAATGAAGAGGCGCGGCAGTGGGCGGGGCTTCATGGAGAAAGTCCGCATCCCTCCGCAGCCGGCTAAACGCTAGTGTGAAACTAGCCTTAGTTTTTCAGTGAGCACTTTCTACAACCAATTTCGTGAATCAAATTTGTAATTTTCTGTAACATAAGGAAGCCAGCATTTTTTGATCAAACAGCATAAAAGCCATCCAAACATGTCAAGGTGACCTTTTAAATATGAATGCTCCCTAACCACTATATGCCCTACCTTACCATGTGCCAAACAGGGCCTCATCCTAATGGATGGTTTTATTTGTGAGCTATGCCTGGTTTCCTTTTCACTCCTCATTCAGACCGGGCACTGTTTGGCACATGGAGAGGAACGACCATCCATATTAAAAAGGTCACCTTGACGTGGTTGGAAGGTTTTTGCGCTTTGACCAAAAAACGCTAACTTAGTACCTTATGTTATTAACGATTATAGCAATATTGGAGTTCATGTATTCATTAGTCACAATCTGCTGACAAATAGTGTAGGTATATGTTTGTATATTGGCCACAGTGTATTTGTGAACCTGTGAATTAATTTAATAATAAAAGTGTGTGAGCCCTAGGTTTTATTTTTTTATAGTACAAATATGGGGGAGTGTGGCCATCGCCTCATAACGTTACAATTGTGAGCTATACCTGATTTCCTTTTCACTCCTCATTCAGATGAGGCTGGTTTGGAACATGGAGAGGTAGGACATATAGTGATTAAGGACCAGCCATATTAAATTGCACACTTTGATGTGGTTGGATGGCTTTTGCAAGCTTTATATAAAAAAAAAAAAAAGCTAACAAAGTACGGCACCTTACATTATTAACGTTTATTATATTAGACTTCATGTACTCAGTCGCACTGTGACGACGCATCATGTATGTACAGTGAAGGAAATAAGTATTTGATCCTTTGCTGATTTTGTAAGTTTGCCCACTGACAAAGACATGAACAGTTTATAATTTTAAGTATAGGTTAATTTTAACATTGAGAGATCGCTGAAAAGGAGGATTTGTGGATTTTGATCCGCGCTACCAGCACATCCAAAAACAGGCCAATTGTATAGTTGAACAGTTGTTTATTCTATGCGTTTCGGAGTACACATGACTCCTTCCTCAGGAAATACCACAAGTCTTGTGGTATTTTCAGCGATCTAACTATAGCAGCACGCCGACCAGTGGATCTGCAGCAGCCGGCAATATATGCTTGTGAATATTCTACATCAGGTGAGAAGTTAATTTTACAGATATATCTGCTATAATTTGTGAGATAAGACACTATTTGCACTTCTTCCCTGCAAGTTATTTTATTAAACATCGAGAGATAGAATGTCAAAAATAAAATCCAGAAAATCACATTGTATAAATTACATAATTTGCATTTTGCAGTGAGAAATAAGTATGGGATTCCTCTGGAAAACAAGACTTAATACTTGATGGCAAAACCCTTGTTGGCAAGCACAGCAGTCAGATGTATTTTGTAGTTGATGATGAGGTCTGTGCACATGTCAGGAGGAATTTTGGTCCACTCCTCTTTGCAGATTTTCTGTAAATCATTAACGTTTTGAGGCTATCGCTTGGCAACTTGGATCTTCAACTCCCACCATTCGTTTTCTATGGGATTAAGGTCTGGAGAGTGGCTAGGCCGCTCCATGACCTTAATGTGCTTTTTTTTTAGCCACTCCTTTGTTGCCTTGTATGTATGTTTTGGGTCATTGTCCTGTAGTAAGACCCAGCCACGACCCATTTTTAATGTCCTGGCGGAGTGAAGGAGGTTGTCACTCAGGATTACGGTACATGGCTCCATCCATTCTCCCATTGATGTGGTGAAGTAGTCCTGTGCTCTTAGCAGAGAAACACCCCCAACACAATGTTTCCACCTCCATGCTTGACAGTGGGGACGGTATTCTTTGGGTCATAGGCAACATTTCTCTTCCTCCAAACACAGCGAGTTGAGTTAATGCCAAAGACCTCAAGTTTGTCTCATTTGACCACAGCACCTTCTCCCAATCACTCACAGAATCATCCCAACTGCCTTGAGATCATTAACAAGTTTTCCCCGTGTAGTTTTAGGCTGATCTCTCACCTTCCTCATGATCAAGGATACCCCACGAGGTGAGATTTTGCATGATGCCCCAAATCGTTGTCGATTGACAGTCATTTTGTATTTCTTCCATTTTCTTACTATTTCACCAACTGTTGTCTCCTTCTCACCCAGCATCTTACTTATGGTTTTGTAGCCCATTCCAGCTTTGTGCAGGTCTATGATCTTGTCCCTGACATCCTTAGAAAGCTCTTTGATCTTGCCCATGTTGTAGAGGTTATAGTCTGACTGATTAACCCCTTCATGACCCAGCCTATTTTGACCTTAATGCCCTGGCCATTTTTGGCAATTCTGACCAGTGTCCATTTATGAGGTAATAACTCAGGAACACTTCAACGGATCCTAGCGATTCTGAGAATGTTTTTTCGTGACATATTGGGCTTCATGTTAGTAGTAAATTTAGGTCGATAATTTTTGCGTTTATTTGTGAAAAAAAATCGGAAATTTGGTGAAAATTTTGAAAATTTCGCAATTTCCAAATTTTGAATTTTTATTCTATTAAACCAGAGAGTTATGTGACACAAAATAGTTAATAAATAACATTACCCACATGTCTACTTTACATCAGCACAATTTTGGAAACAAAATTTTTTTTGGCTAGGAAGTTATAAGGGTTAAAATTTGACCCACGATTTCTCATTTTTACAACAAAATTTACAAAACCATTTTTTTTAGGGACCACCTCACATTTGAAGTTAGTTTGAGGGGTCTATATGGCTGAAAATACCCAAAAGTGACAATTCTAAAAACTGCACCCCACAAGGTGCTCAAAACCACATTCAAGAAGTTTAATAACCCTTCAGATGCGTCACAGCTGCAGAAGCAACATAGAAGGAAAAAATGAACATTTCACTTTTTAGTCACAAAAATTATCTTTTAGCAACAATTTTTTTTATTTTCCCAAGGGTAAAAGGAGAAACTGGACCCCGAAAGTTATTGTACAATTTGTTCCGAGCACAACGATACCCATATGTGGGGGTAGACTACTGTTTGGGCGCACGGCAGGGCTCGGAAGGGAAGGAGCGCCATTTAACTTTTTGAATTAAAAATTGGCTCCAATCTTTAAGGCCGGTTTCACACGTCAGTGGCTCCGGTACGTGAGGTGACAGTTTCCTCACGTACCGGAGACACTGACTCACGTAGACACATTGAAAGCAATGTGTCACTGCACATGTCAGCGTGTTTTCACGGGCCGTGTATCCGTGTGCAAAACACGGAGACATGTCAGTGTTCATGGGAGCGCACGGATTACACGGACCCATTAAAGTCAATGGGTCCGTGTAAAACATGTACCGCACACGGACGCTGTCCGTGTGCAGTCCGTGTGCCGTGCAGGAGACAGCACTACTGTAAGCGCTGTCTCCCCCACGTGGTGCTGAAGTGGCCATTCATATCTTCTTTCCAGCAGCGTTCGCTGGAAAGAAGGTATGAAAAATCCTTTTTTTTTTTGTCCTCGTGTTTAAAATAAAGATCCCTGTCGCCACCCCCCCTCCCACCCCCTGTGCGCCCCCCGCTATTACTAAAATACTCACCCGCTCCCTCGCAGCGTCCTCTCCTGGCCGCACCTTCTGCTGTATGAGCGGTCACGTGGGGCCGCAGATTACAGTCATGAATATGCGGCTCCACCTCCCATAGGGGTGGAGCCGCATGTTCATTACTGTAATAAGCGGCCCCACGTGACCGCTCATACAGGAGAAGGTGCGGCGAGGACAGGACGCTGCGAGGGAGCAGGTGAGTATTTTAGTAATAGCGGGGGGCGCACAGGGGGTGGGAGGGGGGGTGGCGACAGGGATCTTTATTTTAAACACGAGGACAAAAAAAAAAAGGATTTTTCATACCTTCTTTCCAGCGAACGCTGCTGGAAAGAAGATATGAATGGCGGCTTCAGCAGCAGATGCAGGGGACAGTGCTTATCTCTAGCGCTGTCTCCTGCACGCTCCGTGTGGTACCCAGTCGGCACACGTGTGCTGCACGTGTTCCACACTGATGTACTACGGGAGCTCACGGAGACACGGATAATTCCGGTACCAGAATTATCTGGACGTGTGAGACTGGCCTAACGGACACCATGTCGCATTTGGAGAGCCCCTGTGTGCCCAAGTATTGGAGCTCCCCCACAAATGACCCCATTTTGGAAACTAGACCCCCCCAATGAACTTATCTAGATGCACAGTGAGCACTTTGAACCTCCAGGTCCTTCACAAATTGATCCGTAAAAATGAAAAAGTACTTTTTTTTCACCAAAAATTTCTTTTAGGTTATGTGCACACGTCAGGATTTCTTGCAGAAATTTTCCTGACAAAAAAACAGACATTTCTGGCAGAAATCCGCAGACGTTTTTTCATGCGTTTTTTTCCAAATGCATAGAATAGCGGGAAAAACGCAGAAAATCCACAAAATTAATGAACTTGCTGCTTTTTTACAGCAATGCTTTTTTTCATGTGCACAAAACATGCAGAATGCAGTCTAAATGATAGGATGCATAATGTATGCCTTTTTAATGAGTTTTTATAGCGAAAAAACGCAAAAAAAACTGAACGTGTGCACATACCCTAAAAGCCTTAATTTTTTCATTTTCACATGGGCAACAAGATAAAATGGATCCTAAAATTTGTTGGGCAATTTCTCCTGAGTACACCGATACCTCACATGTGGGGGTAAACCACTGTTTGGGTACAGGGCAAGGAGCGCCATTTGACTTTTGAATGAAAAATTAGCTCCAATCGTTAGCGGACACCATGTCGCGTTTGGAGAGTCCCCGTGTGCCTAAACATTGGAGCTCCCCAACATGTGACCCAATTTTGGAAACTAGACCTCCCAAGGAACTAATCTAGATGTGCGGTGACCACTTTAAACCCCCAAGTGCTTCACAGAAGTTTATAACGCAGAGCCGTGAAAAAAAAAAAATTTTTCCCCCAAAAAATAAGTTTTTAGCCCCCATTTTGTTATTTTTCCAAGGGTAACAGGAGAAATTAGACCCCCAAAGTTGTTGTGCAATTTTTCCTGAGTACGCTTATGCCCCATATGTTTGGGTACACCACTGTTTGGGCTCGGAAGGGAGGGAGCACCATTTGACTTTTGGAACGCAAGAATGGCTGGAATCAATGGTGGCGCCATGTCGCGTTTGGAGTCCCCTGATGTGCCTAAACAGTGGAAACCCCTCAATTATAACTCCAACACACCCCTACCCTAATCCCAACTCTAGCCATAACCCTAATCACATCCTTAACCCCAACACAACCCGAACCCTAATTCCAACCCTAACACTAACCCCAACACACCCCTAACCCTAATCTTAACCCTATTTCCAACCCTAACCCTATGTGCCCACGTTGCGGATTCCTGTGAGGATTTTTCCGCACAGTTTTTGAAAAATCCGCAGGTAAAACACACTGTGTTTTACCTGCGGATTTACAGTGTTTTTTATGCAGATTTCACCTGCAGATTCCTATTGAGGAACAGGTGTAAAACGCTGCGGAATCCGCACAAAGAATTGACATGCTGCGGAAAATACAACGCAGCGTTTCCGCGCTGTATTTTCCGCACCATGGGCACAGCGGATTTGGTTTTCCATAGGTTTACATGGTACTGTAAACCTGATGGAGCACTGCTGCGAATCCGCAGCAGCCAATCCGCTACGGATCTGCAGCTAAATCCGCACCGTGTGCACATAGCCTAATTCTGACTCTAACCCCTAACCTAGTGGAAAAATAAAAGTAAATATATTTTCTTTATTTTAACATTGTCCCTACCAATGGGGGTGATAAAGGGGAGGGTTTGTTTACTATTTTTTTTATTTTGATCGCTGTGATAGAACCTATCACAGCGATCAAGATGTACCTGGAGCGAATCTGCCGGCCATTTTGGAAGATGGCGGTGCCAATCCAGAAGACGTATGGACACCGGAGGTCGGTAAGTATGCGGGGGTGGGATTAGACAGTGGGGGGGTGAGATCGGACTGCAGGGGGAGCAGACAGGAGGACGGAGGGGAGCGGAGCACAGGACAGGACGGGGGCGGTGGATCGATGGCAGATCGCGGTCTACAGCCATGGCCGATGATATTGCAGCATCGGCCATGGCTGGATTGTAATATTTCACCAATTTTCATTGGTGAAATATTACGATTGCTCTGATTGAAAGTGAAACGTCACTTTCAACCGCCAATCAGAGCGATCGTAGCCACGCGGGGGCGAAGCCACAACCTCCACCCCCCCCCCCCCCCCAGACTGAAGTACCACTCCCCCTGTCCCTGCAGGTTGGATGAAATTACAGTTAACCCTTTCACCCGGCCTGCAGGGACGCAATCATTCTGTGACACAGCATATGCGTCACAGGTCGGATTGGCACTGACTTTAATGACACGTACGCTGTCACAGGTCGGGAAGGGGTTAATTGAGTCTGTGGACAGGAGTCTTTCATAAAGGTGACTATGTAAGACAGCGGTCTTTAATGCAGGTAACGAATTAGGAGCCTGTAACTGGTCTGTAGTAGCCAGAACTCTTAATGGTTGGTAGGGGATCAAATACTTATTTCTCACTGCAAAATGCAAATAAATTTATACAATGTGGTTTTCTTTTTGATATTCTATCGGTCAATGTTAAAATTAACCTTCCCTTCAAATTATAGACTGTTCATGTCCTTGTCAGTGGGCAAACTTACAAAATCAGAAAGGGATCAAATACTTATTTCCTTCACTGTACATACATGGTGCGCCGGCACAGTGTGACTAATGAGAACATGAAGTCTAATATTGCTATAAACGTTAATAACGTAAGGTACCATACTTAGTTAGCTTTTTTTTTTTTTTTTTTTTATAAAGCTTGCAAAAGCCATCCAACCACATCAAAGTGTGCAATTTATTATGAATGGTCCTTAACCACTATGTGTCCTACCTCTCCATGGCCAGATAAAAATTATAGTTCAGCAATACATCTTCTCATGGCTGAGGAAAAGCTGCCGGTGTGGGAAGAAATAGGTGTAGGAGTTAGACTTAAAATCCCCATTCGTACTCTTACAGCAGCGACGACTTCCAATCTTAGGACACCTTGGAGATGTCTAGCACCAATAACAGGGATCACTGCAGCTCCATAGCAACTGTAAACAAAGCACACTGCACACAAAGGTTGCCATGGTAACACAAATACAGCCAGGGCTAATAAAATCCACGGCGCGTACCTCTCGGGCAGAGCATCTTGTGTGGGATGCCCACAGTGCCAATCTTTGCTGACAAAGACATCAATTAAAAGCAGGAGGATGCGATTAGGAGCAAAGAGGAGGGTCAGACATGGCTGCGAGGACGCCCATAGGACCGGACCACCCTGTATGTAAATACAGTGGGCGATCAGAGCTGACAGACAGCACAGGTGGTGCCATCTGATCATAGGCTCACAAACTGGTGACAGGTTCCCTTTAAAGGGGTTGTCCGGTCTAAATCTACAAGGTCAGCAGTTTCTCAATGACTGCAGACTTGTAAGTCCTCACATTGCAGATACTGCACCTGTGGGATTCTCCGCTGCTGGGGGAGCGATGTGCATACTCGCGGTCATGTGCGCCGGTACCTGGCGTCCTTCAATGCCAATGTATAGAGCGAGGCCGGATACAGTCTAGTTGGAATGTGGCCGGAAGTGTGCAGATCACATGACCACTTGATGGCAGCACCGTGTGCGGAGCCACAAGTCTGCAGTCACAGAGGACTAGACAGTCCCTTTAAGGGGTTTTTGTTCTATATAACCTGACACGTAGGGTGAGTTTCTTACACTACGCTTTTCTCCCTTCCTCAGGTTCAACGCAGAGTATCCACCGCTGCTGACAGTGGCGGTTATCGTCCGTAGTGCTGATGTCACGTGGACAGCGCTGCAGCCAATCACCTGAATGCAATGCGGAGCTCACTGATTGGGTGCAGAAAATAAGGCAGACTGGAAGCAGCACATACTGGGCGCTGGATCCGGGAATACTGCAGAGGGGCGCAGGTATACCCACCGAACATGGAACACCCCTTTAAGGATGATCCATGGCTGGAAACGGCTCACTGCGCCCCCAGAATAAGGAGGAGGTCTCAGCAGGGAAGGAAGCCTGGGACATACTGAGAAGATGGTGAGTGGCACAACGAGGGCCCCTGGCATGTGCCTGCACCACAGCCTCTGCCCCCGCACGCACCGGCTGTCAGGGCCGCCGCCTCACCTCCTCCGCTGTCTGAAACTCGTCCATTCCGGCCGCCCCGCGCTCTCTCACACCGGCAGCTGGAGACACAGCCCACCCCGCCTACCGCCGGTTGCCACAGACGCGCAGGACAACCACGCCCAATGAGACGCTGGATCGTCGTCACGTGGTTCTCCCCTCCCCCTGCTGCGGCAACTTGAGAGTAGTGGGAGGGGCAGTGTGAGACCCGCTGGATAAATAGCATTAAACGGCTGGATTGTGACCAGGTCGCTTCCTCAGAAGTGCGGGAATAGCCGCTCAGCCCATAATACGCGGTCCCGTATTGTTATTCTACCGGGAGCCGGCACCGGAAAACACGGAACATGCTCCCAGAATGCTCTGCGGTGGTGACGCCGTCTGACCAGCACTAGGCCTGTTCTACCGCGCCCCCAATCCCAGTGCGTTCAGGCATACTGTGGTGCCTTGTGCGCAGGCGCGTCCTGCCGCTGTATGAGGATTGCAGCTGAACATAAGCTAAATGCTGATTTATGGCGCCTAATCCTGCAAAGCGTAATCCGGGGAGGGACACAGCAGGTCACAGCTGCAGATTATACTGTATGTGCAGGAAGGTATACGGGGTGACAACTGCAGATTATAATCTACAACCATCAGTCTATAGCAGGGTGGTGTATATAGGATATATCTGCAATATACAATAGGGTGGGATACAGGAGGTCATAGCTGCAGATTATAATCCACCATCAGTCTATAGCAGGGTGGTGTATATAGGATATATTAGCAATATACAATAGGGTGGGATACAGGAGGTCACAGCTGCAGATTATAATCCACAACCATCAGTTTATAGCAGGGTAGGATACAGGAGGTCATAGCTGCAGATTATAATCCACCATCAGTCTATAGCAGGGTGGGATACAGGAGGTCATAGCTGCAGATTATAATCAACCATCAGTCTATAGCAGGGTGGGATACAGGAGGTCATAGCTGCAGATTACAATCCACCATCAGTCTATAGCAGGGTGGGATACAGGAGGTCACAGCTGCAGATTATAATCCACAACCATCAGTCTATAGCAGGGTGGGATACAGGAGGTCACAGCTGCAGATTATAATCCACAACCATCAGTCTATAGCAGGGTGGGATACAGGAGGTCACAGCTGCAGATTATAATCCACCATCAATCTATAGCAGGGTGGTGTATATAGGATATATCTGCAAGATACAATAGGGTGGGATACAGGAGGTCACAGCTGCAGATTATAATCCACCATCAGTCTATAGCAGGGTGGTGTATATAGGATATATCTGCAAGATACAATAGGGTGGGATACAAGAGGTCATAGCTGCAGATTATAATCCACCATCAGTCTATAGCAGGGTGGTGTATATAGGATATATCTGCAAGATACAATAGGGTGGGATACAGGAGGTCATAGCTGCAGATTATAATCCACCATCAGTCTATAGCAGGGTGGTGTATATAGGATATATCTGCAAGACAAAATAGGGTGGGATACAGGGGGTCACAGCTGCAGATTATAATCCACCATCAGTCTATAGCAGGGTGGGATACAGGAGATCATAGCTGCAGATTATAATCCACCATCAGTCTATAGCAGGGTGGGATACAGGGGGTCATAGCTGCAGATTATAATCCACCATCAGTCTATAGCAGGGTGGGATACAGGAGGTCATAGCTGCAGATTATAATGTATCTGCAGGATGGTATTCAGGGGGTCACAGCTGTAGATTATAAACCACCATCATCTGTAAATAGCAGGGTGAGATACGGAAGGTAACAGCTGCAGACTATAATCTACCACATTTAGTTTATTGCAGGGCAGTATACCAGAGGTCATGTATGCAGCCATATCCTCATCGTGTTTCCTAAAGCTCAATGTGGGAAAAACTGTACTCGTCATCCTTCCATCGCGGCCAACTCCATACCTGATCTATCTATCTCAATAAATAATATCACACTTTCCCCTGTAACGCACGTCCACTGCCTTGGAGTCCTTCACTCTGCCCTGTCCTTCCAATTGCTCATCCAAGCTCTTACCACCTCCTGCCTTCTCCAACTAAAAAATATTTCCAGAATCCGTCCTTTCCTCACTGCTAGGCCGGCGTCACACTAGCGAGTTTTACGGACGTATGAGTGCATAAAATACGTCCGTAAAACACGCATTACACACGGCCCAATTATTCTCTATGCCCCAGCTCCTATCTGCCGTATTTTACTGATCCGTATTATACGGCTTTCTACGGCCGTAGAAAATCGCAGCATGCTGCGTTTGTCACCGTATTGCGCAAAAAAATCGCCAATGAAAGTCTATGGAAGCCAGAAAAATACGGATTACACACGGACCAGCAGTGTGACTTGTGAGAAATACGCAGCGGTGTTAGAAAAGCCGGCAATTCAGGGCGGTGTACAGTAACATCACACTGACAGCTTACAATAGAATAGGTAGAATAAATGTGTACACATAGAATCTATAATATAACGCTGGGAGTATCACTCTGTCCGAAGCCTTTATAGACTGCGCAAGCGCCGGTGCAGTCTGGGCCTCACAGAGTGACGCTCCCGGGAGATCGCGGTATGCGTTAACACTGAACGCACACCGCGATCTCCACTGGAGAGTCAGGGACCGCCAGGAGGGTGAGTATCGGCTATATTCACCTGTCCTCCGTTCCACCGCTGCGTGCCGCCATCTTCCCGGTCCTCGGCCTGTGACCTTCAGTTCAGAGGGCGTGATGACGCGCTTAATGTGCGCCGGCGCCGCCCTCTGACTGACCAGTCACAGCCAGAGGACCGGGAAGATGGCGGCGCACAGTGGTGGAACGGAGGACAGGTGAATATAGTAAGTGCTGGGGGGCCTGAGCTGGCACCTGACCCCCACAGCGCGCCGGTGTCCCCGCCTGCTCAGGCCCCCCAGCACTCGGCGCCCAGCGACGATAGGTGAGTATGTTTTTTTTTTTTTATATATTGCAGCAGCATACGGGGGCATATAGAATGGAGCATGTTAAGGGGGCCATCAACCATAATGGAGCAGTGTACGGGGGCATATAGAATGGAGCATGTTAAGGGGGCCATCAACCATAATGGAGCAGTGTACGGGGGCATATAGAATGGAGCATGTTAAGGGGGCCATCAACCATAATGGAGCAGTGTACGGGGGCATATAGAATGGAGCATGTTAAGGGGGCCATCAACCATAATGGAGCAGTGTACGGGGGCATAGAGTATGGAGCATCTTATGGGGGCCATCAACCATAATGGAGCAGTGTACGGGGGCATATAGAATGGAGCATGTTAAGGGGGCCATCAACCATAATGGAGCAGTGTACGGGGGCATATAGAATGGAGCATGTTAAGGGGGCCATCAACCATAATGGAGCAGTTTACGGGGGCATATAGAATGGAGCATGTTAAGGGGGCCATCAACCATAATGGAGCAGTGTACAGGGGCATATAAAATGGAGCATGTTAAGGGGGCCATCAACCATAATGGAGCAGTGTACGGGGGCATATAGGATGGAGCATGTTAAGGGGGCCATCAACCATAATGGAGCAGTGTACGGGGGCATAGAGTATGGAGCATCTTATGAGGCCATAAACCATAATGGAGCAGTGTATGGGGGCATATAGTATGGAGCATCTTATGGGGGCCATAAACCTTTATGGAACAGCGTACGGGGCATACACTATGGAGCATCTTATGGGGGCCATAAACCATAATCGAGCAGTGTACGGGGGCATATACCATGGAGCATCTTATGGGGGCCATAAACCTTTATGGAACAGCGTACGGGGCATACACTATGGAGCATCTTATGGGGGCCATAAACCTTTATGGAGCAGTGCACGGGGGCATATACTATGGAGCATCTTATGGGGGCCATCAACCTTTATGGAGCAGTGTACGGGACATATACTATGGAGCATTTTATGGGGGCCATAAACCTTTATGGAGCAGCGTATGGGGCATATGGATGGGAGCAGCAAATTAAAGAACGGTGGCGCAGGATGGGAGCAGCACATGACAGAACGGGGGCGCAGGATGGGAGCAGCACATGACAGAATGGGGGTGCAGGATGGGAGCAGCACATGACAGAACGGGGGCGCAGGATGGGAGCAGCACATGACAGAACGGGGGCGCAGGATGGGAGCAGCACATGACAGAACGGGGGCGCAGGATGGCAGCAGCACATGACAGAACGGGGGCGCAGGATGGAAGCAGCACATGACAGAATGGGGGCGCAGGATGGGAGCAGCAAATGACAGGATGGGGACGCAGGATGGGTGCAGCACATGACAGGATGGGGACGCAGGATGGGTGCAGCACATGACAGGATGGGGACGCAGGATGGGTGCAGCACATGACAGGATGGGGACGCAGGATGGGTGCAGCACATGACAGGATGGGGATGCAGGATGGGTGCAGCTCATGACAGGATAGGGACGCAGGATGGAGCAGCTCATGACAGGATGGGGGACGCAGGATGCAGCAACACATGACAGGATGGGGACGCAGGATGGGTGCAGCACATGACAGGATGGGGACGCAGGATGGGTGCAGCACATGACAGGATGGGGACGCAGGATGGAGCAGCACATGACAGGATGGGGACGCAGGATGGAGCAGCACATACCAGGATGGAGACCATATACCAATATAAATGCTCGCCACCCGGGTGTAGAATGGGTTCAATAGCTAGTAGGTACAGTGGGGCAAAAAAGTATTTAGTCAGTCAGCAATAGTGCAAGTTCCACCACTTAAAAAGATGAGAGGCGTCTGTAATTTACATCATAGTTAGACCTCAACTATGGGAGACAAACTGAGAAAAAAAAATCCAGAAAATCACATTGTCTGTTTTTTTATAATTTTTTTTGCATATTATGGTGGAAAATAAGTATATGGTCAGAAACAAACAATCAAGATTTCTAGCTCTCACAGACCTGTAACTTCTTCTTTAAGAGTCTCCTCTTTCCTCCACTCATTACCTGTAGTAATGGCACCTGTTTAAACTTGTTATCAGTATAAAAAGACACCTGTGCACACCCTCAAACAGTCTGACTCCAAACACCACTATGGTGAAGACCAAAGAGCTGTCAAAGGACACCAGAAACAAAATTGTAGCCCTGCACCAGGCTGGGAAGACTGAATCTGCAATAGCCAACCATCTTGGAGTGAATAAATCAACAGTGGGAGCAATAATTAGAAAATGGAAGACATACAAGACCACTGATAATCTCCCTTGATCTGGGGCTCCACGCAAAATCCCACCCCGTGGGGTCAGAATGATCACAAGAACGGTGAGCAAAAATCCCAGAACCACGCGGGGGGACCTAGTGAATGAACTGCAGAGAGCTGGGACCAATGTAACAAGGCCTACCATAAGTAACACACTACGCCACCATGGACTCAGATCCTGCAGTGCCAGACGTGTCCCACTGCTTAAGCCAGTACATGTCCGGGCCCGTCTGAAGTTTGCTAGAGAGCATTTGGATAATCCAGAGGAGTTTTGGGAGAATGTCCTATGGTCTGATGAAACCAAACTGGAACTGTTTGGTAGAAACACAACTTGTCGTGTTTGGAGGAAAAAGAATACTGAGTTGCATCCATCAAACACCATACCTACTGTAAAGCATGGTGGTGGAAACATCATGCTTTGGGGCTGTTTCTCTGCAAAGGGGCCAGGACGACTGATCCGGGTACATGAAAGAATTAATGGGGCCATGTATCGTGCGATTTTGAGTGCAAACCTCCTTCCATCAGCAAGGGCATTGAAGATGAAACGTGGCTGGATCTTTCAACATGACAATGATCCAAAGCACACCGCCAGGGCAACGAAGGAGTGGCTTCGTAAGAAGCATTTCAAGGTCCTGGAGTGGCCTAGCCAGTCTCCAGATCTCAACCCTATAGAAAACCTTTGGAGGGAGTTGAAAGTCCGTGTTGCCAAGCGAAAAGCCAAAAACATCACTGCTCTAGAGGAGATCTGCATGGAGGAATGAGCCAACATACCAACAACAGTGTGTGGCAACCTTGTGAAGACTTACAGAAAACGTTTGACCGCTGTCATTGCCAACAAAGGATATATTACAAAGTATTGAGATGAAATTTTGTTTCTGACCAAATACTTATTTTCCACCATAATATGCAAATAAAATGTTAAAAAAACAGACAATGTGATTTTCTGGATTTTTTTTTCTCAGTTTGTCTCCCATAGTTGAGGTCTACCTATGATGTAAATTACAGACGCCTCTTATCTTTTTAAGTGGTGGAACTTGCACTATTGCTGACTGACTAAATACTTTTTTGCCCCACTGTATATATATATGTCAGTGAGACACATATATGTATATATACATATATATATGTATATATATTAATATTTCATACAGCGCTAGATAGCTTAAAAGCCGGTAATTCAATTGCCGGCTTTTGCTATCTCCTTCCTAAACCCGACATGATATGAGACATGGTTTACATACAGTAAACCATGTCATATCCCCATTTTTTTTTGCATATTCCACACTACTAATGTTAGTAGTGTGTATGTGCAAATTTAAATGGGTTAAATGGCGGAAAAAATTGGCGTGGGCTCCCGCGCAATTTTCTCCGCCAGAGTAGTAAAGCCAGTGACTGAGGGCAGATATTAATAGCCTGGAGAGGGTCCACGGTTATTGGCCCCCCCTGGCTATAAACATCTGCCCCCAGCCACCCCAGAAAAGGCACATCTGGAAGATGCGCCTATTCTGGCACTTGGCCACTCTCTTCCCATTCCCGTGTAGCGGTGAGATATGGGGTAATGAAGGGTTAATGTCACCTTGCTATTGTAAGGTGACATTAAGCCAGATTAATAATGGAGAGGCGTCAATTATGACACCTATCCATTATTAATCCAATTGTCTGAAATGGTTAAAAAAACACAAACACATTATTAAAAAGTCTTTTAATGAAATAAAAACACATGTTGTTTTAATATTTTATTATTCTGGTAATCCACCTGAAGACCCTCGCTCTGTGACAAAGAAAAAATAATAAACCAACAAAATCCATACCTTCCGGGGATCTGTCACGTCCCACGATGTAAATCCATCTGAAGGGGTTAATTTTTTTTTACAGCCAGGAGCTCTGCTATAATGCAGCTATGCTCCTGACTGTAAAACCCCAGCGAATGAATGGAAACTAGGTCAATGACCTGTAGTTACCTTCATTCGTGGTGATGTGCCCTCTGCTGGTTGTCCTCATATGAACTCGAGCCTGGGAACTTTTCAGATTTTTTCCCACGCTCGAAGGACATCCAGCAGAGGGCGCCTCACCGCGAATGAAGGTAACTACAGGTCATTGACCTAGTTTCCATTCATTCGCTGGGGTTTTACAGTCAGGAGCATAGCTGCATTATAGCAGAGCTCCTGGCTGTAAAAAAAATAACCCCTTCAGATGGATTTACATTGTGACAGATCCTCGGAAGGTATGGATATTGTTGGTTTATTATTTTTTCTTTGTCACAGAGCGAGGGTCTTCAGGTGGATTACCAGAATAATAAAATATTAAAACAACATGTGTTTTTATTTCATTAAAAGACTTTTTAATAATGTGTTTGTGTTTTTTTTAACCATTTCAGACAATTGGATTAATACTGGATAGGTGTCATAATTGACGCCTCTCCATTATTAATCTGGCTTAATGTCACCTTACAATAGCAAGGTGACATTAACCCTTCATTACCCCATATCCCACCGCTACACGGGAATGGGAAGAGAGTGGCCAAGTGCCAGAATAGGCGCATCTTCCAGATGTGCCTTTTCTGGGGTGGCTGGGGGAAGATGTTTTTAGCCGGGGGGGGCCAATAACCGTGGACCCTCTCCAGGCTATTAATATCTGCCCTCAGTCACTGGCTTTACTACTCTGGCGGAGAAAATTGCGCGGGAGCCCACGTCAATTTTTTCCGCCATTTAACCCTTTAATTTAATAACTAGAACGACCAAATTTTGCACATACACACTACTAATATTAGTAGTGTGGAATATGCAAAAAAAATGGGAATATGACATGGTTTACTGTATATAAACCATGTCTCATATCATGTCGGGTTTAGGAAGAAGATAGCAAAAGCTGGCAATTGAATTACCGGCTTCTAAGCTATCTCGCGCTGGATGAAATATTAATATATATATATATATATATGTCTCACTAACATATATGTATATATATATATATATATATATATATAGACAGTACATATGTTTTTATTATTTTTTGAGCACATGGATCCCTTGTATGTCCGTATGTCGGTTTTGCAAGCCTGCGAGAAAATCTCGCAGTACGGATGCCATACGGATTACATACGGAGGATGCCATGCGCAAAATACGCTGACACACCCTGCCTACGGAGGAGATACGGACCACTATTTTGGGGACTTTTCTGCGTATTACGGCCATAAATTACGGACCGTATTTTTATACACTGAGTGTGACGCCGGCCTTAGCGCATGCCCTCATTATCTCCCTCCTTGACTTAGGCCGGTTTCACACGTCAGTGGCTCCGGTACGTGTGGTGACAGTTTCCTCACGTACCGGAGACACTGACTCACGTAGATACATTAAAATAAATGTGTCCCTGCAGATGTCAGTGTGATTTCACGCACCGTGTGTCCGTTTGCAAAACACGGAGACATGTCAGTGTTCGTGGGAGCGCACGAATCACACGGACCCATTAAAGTCAATGGGTCCGTGTAAACACGTACCACACACGGATGCTGTCCGTGTGCCATCCGTGTGCTGTCCGTGTGTGTTTTTCCTGTCATAGGGTTAAAATTGTAAAAATTGTTGCAATACACAGACACGGACACACGTACAGCAAACGGACAGCACACGTACAGCACACGGAGCCTAAAAACGTTCTCACGGACATCACACGGATCCCACACGGATGGCCTACGTGAGCACACGGACACGGATAACTCCGGTACCGGAATTATCTGGACGTGTGAGACTGGCCTAATGCAATATTCCTCTGTGGCCTCCCTGCTAACGCTCGCACCTTTCCTTAGCTTTGCCTGATTAACCCACCTCTCCACTTTGCAAATTCCTTCATTGGCTCCCAATTTTCCAAAGGATAAAGTTTAACCCTTAATGAACACCGATATGCCTTTTAACAGCAGCAGTTAAGGGTAACACGAATAACACGAATTATGACATATTTAATATAACAAGCTAATGTTAGCAAATTCGGTGTCGTACCTGTGAGTTCAGAATGCTCGCTACACCCCTGGATAAAATCCGTGCGGGGTGTGGTTTCCAAAATGGGGTTTCCACTGTTTAGACATATCGGGCTCTCCAAACACGACGTGGTGTCCGATCTCGATTCCAGCCAATTATTCATTCAAAAAGTCAAACAGTGCTGCTTCCATTCTGAGCCCTGCTGTACGCCCAAACAGTGGTCTTCCCCCACATACGGGGTATCGGCATACTCAGGAGAAATTGAACAACATAATTTCCGGTCCATTTTCTCCTTCTATCCTTGTGAAAATAAAAAAGTTTGGGTCTAAAGTAATTTTTTTGTGAAAAAAGTTAAATGTTCATTTTTTCCTTCCACATTGCTTTAGTTCTCGTGAAACAACTGAAGAGTTAATAAGCTTCTTGAATGTGGTGTTGAGCACCTTGACTGGTGAATATTTTAGAACGGTGTCACTTTTGGGTATCTTCTATCATATTGACCCTCCAAAGTCACTTCAAATGTGATGTGGTCTCTAAAAAATGGTTTTGTAAATGTTGTTAGAAAAATCACTGGTCAACTTTTAACCCTTCTAACTTCTTAACAAAAAAAAAAATTCCAAAATTGTGCTAATGTAAAGAAGACATGTTGAAAATGTTATTTATTAACTATTTTGTGTGACATAGCTCTCAGGTTTAACCCCTTTCCAACATGGGGCGTAATAGTATGCTGATGTCAGGCTCCCTCCCTTTGATGTGGATCCAGAGTATGGTCCCACAGGATAAATACACTACACATTTTCGGTTGCAGATTTGCGTGTGGTAATTCTGCTTCAGATTACAGTGCTATCAAGGTGGATTGCTCTAACTTGAATTAACGATAATACAAAGTTACCATTTGTAATTACTAGTGATGAGTGAGCATACTCAGTAATGCTCGTTACTCGCCCGAGCATCGCTGTACTCGCGGTACTCGGCAAGCACCGAGCATTTCCGGGTTTGCTTGGACGGAAGCTTGGGCCTCCGCCCTGCATGATTGGCATTCTTTACAGAGCCAATCAACATGCAGGGATTGTGTGACACACACTGTAATGCTGCAGCCATCTTTGTTGTGGTATTACAGGGATTGGCTGGCCGCACAACGTCATCAGGTCTTTAACCCCTTCATGACCGGGGGATTTTTCGTTTTTCCGTGTTCGTTTTTCGCTCCCCTCCTTCCCAGAGCCATAACTTTTTTATTTTTCCATCAATTTGGCCATGTGAGGGCTTATTTTTTGCGGGACGAGTTGTACTTTTGAACGACATCATTGGTTTTAGCATGTCGTGTACTAGAAAACGGGAAAAAAATTCCAAGTGCGGTGAAATTGCAAAAAAAGTGCAATCCCACATTGGTTTTTTGTTTGGCTTTTTTGCTAGGTTCACTAAATGCTAAAAATGACCTGCCATTATGATTCTCCAGGTCATTACGAGTTCATAGACACCAAACATGACTAGGTTATTTTTTATCTAAGTGGTGAAAAAAAATTCCAAACTTTGCTAAAAAAAAAAAAAAAAAATTGCGCCATTTTCCGATACTCGTAGCGTCTCCATTTTTCATCATCTGGGGTCGGTTGAGGGCTTATTTTTTGCGTGCCGAGATGACGTTTTTAATGATAGCATTTAGGTGCAGATACGTTCTTTTGATCGCCCGTTATTGCATTTTAATGCAATGTCGCGGCGACCAAAAAAACGTAATTCTGGCGTTTCGAATTCTTTTCCCGCTACGCTGTTTAGCGATCAGGTTAATACTTTTTTTTAATTGATAGATCGGGCGATTCTGAGGGCGGCGATACCAAATATGCGTAGATTTGATATTTTTTTTATTGATTTATTTTGATTGGGGCGAAAGGGGGGTGATTTAAACTTTTATGTTTTTTTTATTTTTTTCACATTTTTTTAAACTTTTTTTTTTAACTTTTGCCATGCTTCAATAGCCTCCATGAGAGGCTAGAAGCAGGCATAGCACGATCGGCTCTGCTACATAGCAGCGATCTGCTGATCGCTGCTATGTAGCAGAATTGCACGTGTGCTGTGAGCGCCGACCACAGGGTGGCGCTCACAGCGACGGGCAATCAGTAACCATAGAGGTCTCAAGGACCTCTATGGTTACCATTCACAAGCATCGCCGACCCCCGATCATGTGACGGGGGTCGGCGATGACGTCATTTCCGGCCGCCCGGCCGGAAGCGGTAGTTAAATGCCGCTGTCTGCGTTTGACAGCGGCATTTAACTAGTTAATAGGTGCGGGCAGATCGCGATTCTGCCCGCGCCTATTACGGGCACATGTCAGCTGTTCAAAACAGCTGACATGTCCCGGCTTTGGTGCGGGCTCACCGCGGAGCCCTGCATCAAAGCAGGGGAGCCGGCATCGGACGGTATAGTACGTCCGATGCCGGTAAGGGGTTAAGAGACCAGGCGCCACCTTGCTCTCCGCATTCTGCTTCGGACTCAGCTAGTGTAGGGAGAGCTGCTGCCGAGATAGGGTCAGATTTGTGCTTTTATTAGTTAGTGTGGGTCTACCATCACAGAATCCACATATCCAGATAAACCAACAGTCCTTCTAAGGCCTCTTTTCCACTTGCGAGATAAACATCCGTGTCTCGCATGTGAAAACCAAGCTGTGGCACTGGCACTCCAGAGCGGAGCGTGCGGCCGCATAGCAACACATTGAGCTGCACGCTCCGCTCTACAGTGCCGGCGCCACAGCTTGGTTTTCACATGCGAGACATGGACGTGTTTCTCGCAAATGGAAAAGAGGCCTAAGGACAAATTACGAGGTATATAGATTGCAGTGCTAGGTAGGCAGGGGAGTGTATGTGCGTATATACACATCAGTGCAAGGCATGCAGGCACTGTATGTGGCTATATAGATATTGCGTACATCAAGAGGGTCCATTACTGTCTGCTGCTGCCTATTACATATATATCTAGCTCCAGGTATCAGTGGCTAGCAATAATTTTTCTTTGCTCCTTAATTCTGATTATTTTATTCCAAAGCAATCCAGACCCCTTTTTTTTCTCCATTTGCTTGTTGACAATGCAGACTACAGCCAGATCATTTCAATGCTACAGTGTGAAAACCAAGCAATTTTAAAGGCCTCATATTGAACAGTCTGTATCTCCGTCAGATGCCTGATCTATCTGTGGGCTACAAGTTGAGGCATTTCAGGGATACATTGCCTTTTTTTTTGCTGTGTCTTACCCTAGCTCAATAGACTACTTTGGGGTAAAAAAATAAAATGTAAAAATACAGGCCACAGATTGAACAGTCTGGTATGTCCGTCAGATGCCTGATCTATCTGTGGGCTACAAATTGTGTCATTTCAGGGCTACATTGCCCTATTTTTCCTGTGACTTACCCTAGTTCAATAAACTACTTTGGGGTAACAAATTTAAAAATATAGGCCACATATTGAACAGTCTGGTATCTCCGTCAGACGCCTGATCTATCTGTGGCCTACATTCTACTTTTTTGCCTGTGTCTTACCGTAAGTCTATACAGTATTTTTTGGTAAAAACAAACAAACATACAGTCCACATATTGAACAGTCTGGTATCTCCGTCAGATGCCTGATCTATCTGTGGGCAACAAATTGTGGAATTCAGGGCTACATTGCCCTTTTTTTTTGCTGTGTCTTATCCTAGCTCAATAGACTACTTTGGGGTAAAAAAAATTAAAAATACAGGCCACATATCGAACAGTCTGGTATCTCCGTAAGACGCTTGAACTATTAGTGGGCTAAAAATAGTGGCATTTGAGTGCTCCTTTGAACTGGTTTTCTTGTGTCTTACCCTAGTTATTAACAACATTTAAAAAAGCTAACCTAAATTCCAGACAATTAAAACTGTGGTTTTTACGCACACTGATCACCTATAAGTTCGCTCTAAATTCAGCCATTTGTAGTGAATCTGGAAAATATTTTAGTAGTCCATTTAAAATGGGCAAGGTGCGTGGCTAGGGACATGGAAGTGGACGTGATGCTGATGGTGCATGCAGAGGCCGAGGCCGTGGGCAAGCTGAAAATGGGCCACAACAAACACCCACATCTTCTCACTTGACCTTCCTATCCCAAATACTAGGGAAGCGCAGCACACCACTATTGAACCCAGAGCTGTGTCAAAAGGTTGTTGGTTGGATTAGCTGATAATGCTTCCTTTCACTTTGCCACCACCACCAAGTCCTCTACACGGTCAAGTCTGAGTAGCCGTAAGTCTGGTCCGCATATTACTCACCCTAATCGTCCTTCCTCCCACAAGGCCGAGTGCCCTGAGACAACTGATCCCACACTTGGACTCTCCGAAGAGCTGTTCACTTTTCCATTTATAGATTTGGCATCTCGGCCGGTCCACTTGAAGCGGGGCAAGATGATATCGCATGTAGTGATGCCCAAATATTTGAGCAGCCAGGGTCACAAGAAGGCGACAGTGGGAAAGTGTCACAAGAGGTGAACGATGATGAGACAATTGCCAGAAAGTCAGCAGGAGGACCAGGGTGTGGATGTGGAATACGAGGTGGTGGATGATATAGTAACTGACCCAACCTGGCAGGAGGACATGCAGAGCAGCAGCACACATGGGGAAGGAGGCATAGCACCCCAACAGGCAGGAAGAAGCAGTATGTTTGCCGCCAACAGAAGGCGTGCATCCGTGCCCCGTAACACCAACATGATGGAAGTTGCCATTCCAATTTTTAGGTCTTCCCAAGTCTGGTTGTTTTTAAAAGACTGATGGTAACCCCAAACACGCCATTTGCTGGAAGCACTGCAGCACTGCCTCAGCCAAGCGGCAACAGGCTGTGCTGAAGCTAATAAGCTTAGTTGACAAACCGCACAATGCTGTAGAGTTGTGGACAGCTCTGAAAGAGCAGTGAGATTTGCGGCTGACACCACTGAACCTACAGGCAGGCATGGTTATGTGTGACAATGGCCGGAACCTGGTGGCAGTTCTGAGGCGAGGTGAGGTCACACACGTACCATGCCTGGTCCACGTGCTTAACCTCATCGTTCAACGGTTTCGCAAATCTACATTTTATAAAGTCAGCTACAGATTCAGCCACCCTTGCTATGCTTCAGCAGCGTTTGCAGCTTCCGGCTCACCGACTGGTGTGTGATGTCCCCTCGCATTGGAACTCTGCACTCCATATGTTGTAAAGGATTTGTAAGCTGAAGAGGGCAGTTGTTGACTACCAGCATCAACAATGCAGTCGTTATTCAGTTGAGACTCCACACATAAGACCTCAGGAGTGGGACATGGATGTCAGACATATGTACCATCCTACAAAACTTTGAGGACTCCACCAAGATGGTTATCAGAGATGGCACCATAATTAGCATCACCATCCCTCTTCTCTGCATTCTGAACAGCTCTCTGCTCACAATGAAAAAGGATGCATTGCAGGCGGAGCACGAGGACATGGAGCAAGGAACCATACAGGGTGATTACACACAGCCCAGCCTCATGTCGTCGCAACGTGGATTGGTAGACAATGACGAGGAAAAACAGCTACTTTCATGCGCTATGGACTGTACTATAAGCACAACTGTCATACTGTCTGTTCAGTGTGGATGGCCTGAGGACAGGGAGGAGGGCAGCATGGTCAGTTGTGTTATGATCTGGTGGTTAGGACAAATAGTGGACCTGGTAGTTAGAGCACCAGAAAAGACCTGATAGCACATTAATACAGGACAAGCTCTGGGAAGTGGAACCTCTGCTGACCGCAATCCCGAATCCTATCACGCACACTAGAAATAGCCGTGGAGCGCTCCTATCATGACTGTTGTGAATTCTGTGGCTGAATTCACTCCTGTGGTCACAAGTGGTACTGCAGCTTCTGAGCTTCCTCCCTCAGGTGTTCTGGTGAGCTCGTTAACTGCTTCATTACTTAACTCCGCCTGATGCTGCTATCCTTGCTCCTTGTCAATGTTTCAGTGTTGGATCTGAGCTTCTCCTGATTGTTCCTGTGACCTGCTGCTCTGTATAGCTAAGTGCTTTTTGCTTTTTTGTTGCTTTTTTTCTGTCCAGCTTGTCTTTTGTTTTGCTGGAAGCTCTGAGACGCAAAGGGTGTACCGCCGTGCCGTTAGTTCGGCACGGTGGGTTTTTTTTGCCCCCTTTGCGTGGTTTTGCTTTAGGGTTTTTTGTAGACTGCAAAGTTCGCTTTACTGTCCTCGCTCTGTCCTAGAATATCGGGCCCCACTTTGCTGAATCTATTTCATCCCTACGTTTTGTCTTTTCATCTTACTCACAGTCATTATATGTGGGGGGCTGCCTTTTCCTTTGGGGAATTTCTCTGGGGCAAGTCAGGCCTATTTTTCTATCTTCAGGCTAGCTAGTTTCTTAGGCTGTGCCGAGTTGCCTAGGTAGTTGTTAGGCGCAATCCACAGCCGCTTTTAGTTGTGTTTAGGATAGGATCAGGTGTGCAGTCTACAGAGTTTCCACGTCTCAGAGCTCGTTCTTGTATTTTTGGGTATTTGTCAGATCACTGTGTGCGCTCTGATCGCTAAGCACACTGTGTTTCTGGATTGCCTTCATAACACCTGTCATTTGCAAACATAACAGTACAAGGAGCCTAACTAATGATTCTCAATAGAGGGAAAGAGAAAGTTCTGACATCATTTTTTTTTTTTTTTTTCTGCTCTGTGTTCACTTTTTTTTTTTCCCCTAGACATTTGGTTGATTCTGGACATAGGTGTGGACATGGATATTCAGGGCCTGTGCTCTTCAATGGATAATCTCGTTATAAATGTACAAAAAATTCAAGATACTATTGATCAGAAATCTATGTTAGAACCAAGAATTCCTATTCCTGATTTGTTTTTTGGAGATAGAACTAAGTTTCTAAGTTTCAAAAATAATTGTAAGCTATTTCTGGCCTTGAAACCTCATTCTTCTGGTAATCCTATTCAACAGGTTTTGATTATTATTTCTTTTTTGCGCGGCGACCCTCAAGACTGGGCATTTTCTCTTGCGCCAGGAGACCCTGCATTGAGTAGTGTCGATGCGTTTTTCCTGGCGCTCGGATTGCTGTACGATGAGCCTAATTCAGTGGATCAGGCTGAGAAAAATTTGCTGGCTTTGTGCCAGGGTCAGGATGATATAGAAGTATATTGTCAGAAATTTAGGAAATGGTCAGTACTCACTCAGTGGAATGAATCTGCGCTGGCAGCTTTGTTCAGAAAGGGTCTCTCTGAGGCTCTTAAGGATGTCATGGTGGGATTTCCTATGCCTGCTGGTTTGAATGAGTCTTTGTCTTTGGCCATTCAGATCGGTCGACGCTTGCGCGAGCGTAAATCTGTGCACCATTTGGCGGTACTGCCTGAGGTTAAACCTGAGCCTATGCAGTGCGATAGGACTATGACTAGAGTTGAACGGCAGGAATACAGACGTCTGAATGGTCTGTGTTTCTACTGTGGTGATTCCACTCATGCTATTTCTGATTGTCCTAAGCGCACTAAGCGGTCCGCTAGGTCTGCCGTCATTGGTACTGTACAGTCCAAATTCCTTCTGTCCATTACCTTGATATGCTCTTTGTCGTCGTTTTCTGTCATGGCGTTTGTGGATTCGGGCGCTGCCCTGAATCTGATGGATTTGGATTATGCTAAACGTTGTGGGTTTTTCTTGGAGCCTTTGCGGTGTCCTATTCCATTGAGAGGAATTGATGCTACACCTTTGGCCAAGAATAAACCTCAATACTGGGCCCAGCTGACCATGTGCATGGCTCCTGCACATCAGGAAGTTATTCGCTTTCTGGTGTTGCATAATCTGCATGATGTGGTCGTGTTGGGGTTGCCATGGCTACAAACCCATAATCCAGTATTGGATTGGAATTCCATGTCGGTATCCAGCTGGGGTTGTCAGGGGGTACATGGTGATGTTCCATTTTTGTCGATTTCGTCATCCACCCCTTCTGAGGTCCCAGAGTTCTTGTCTGATTATCAGGATGTATTTGAAGAGCCCAAGTCCGATGCTCTACCTCCGCATAGGGATTGTGATTGTGCTATCAATTTGATTCCTGGTAGTAAATTCCCTAAAGGTCGATTATTTAATTTATCCGTGCCCGAACACGCCGCTATGCGCAGTTATGTGAAGGAATCCCTGGAGAAGGGACATATTCGCCCATCGTCTTCACCACTGGGAGCAGGGTTCTTCTTTGTAGCCAAGAAGGATGGTTCGCTGAGACCGTGTATTGATTACCGCCTTCTTAATAAGATCACTGTTAAATTTCAGTATCCCTTGCCATTGTTATCTGACTTGTTTGCTCGGATTAAGGGGGCTAGTTGGTTCACTAAGATAGATCTTCGTGGTGCGTATAATCTGGTGAGAATCAGGCAAGGAGATGAATGGAAAACTGCATTCAATACGCCCGAGGGTCATTTTGAGTATCTAGTGATGCCGTTCGGACTTGCCAATGCTCCATCTGTGTTTCAGTCTTTTATGCATGACATCTTCCGTGAGTATCTGGATAAATTCCTGATTGTTTACTTGGATGACATTTTGATCTTCTCAGATGATTGGGAGTCTCATGTGAAGCAGGTCAGAATGGTTTTTCAGGTCCTGCGTGCTAACTCTTTGTTTGTGAAGGGATCAAAGTGTCTCTTCGGTGTGCAGAAAGTTTCATTTTTAGGGTTCATCTTTACCCCTTCTACTATCGAGATGGATCCAGTTAAGGTCCAAGCCATCCAGGATTGGATTCAGCCGACATCTCTGAAAAGTCTGCAAAAGTTCCTGGGCTTTGCTAATTTTTATCGTCGCTTCATCTGTAATTTTTCTAGCATTGCCAAACCATTGACCGATTTGACCAAGAAGGGTGCTGATTTGGTTAATTGGTCTTCTGCTGCTGTGGAAGCTTTTCAGGAGTTGAAGCGTCGTTTTTGTTCTGCCCCTGTGTTGTGTCAGCCAGATGTTTCTCTTCCGTTCCAGGTCGAGGTTGATGCTTCTGAGATTGGAGCAGGGGCGGTTTTGTCACAGAGAGGTTCTGATTGCTCAGTGATGAAACCATGTGCTTTCTTTTCCAGGAAGTTTTCGCCCGCTGAGCGTAATTATGATGTGGGCAATCGAGAGTTGCTGGCCATGAAGTGGGCATTCGAGGAGTGGCGTCATTGGCTTGAAGGAGCTAAGCATCGCGTGGTGGTATTGACTGATCATAAGAACTTGACTTATCTCGAGTCTGCCAAGCGCTTGAATCCTAGACAGGCCCGTTGGTCGTTATTTTTTGCCCGCTTCGACTTTGTGATTTCGTACCTTCCGGGCTCTAAAAATGTGAAGGCGGATGCTCTGTCTAGGAGTTTTGTGCCCGACTCTCCGGGTTTATCTGAGCCAGCGGGTATCCTCAAGGAAGGAGTCATTGTGTCTGCCATCTCCCCTGATTTGCGGCGGGTGCTGCAAAAATTTCAGGCGAATAAACCTGATCGTTGTCCAGCAGAGAAACTGTTCGTCCCTGATAGGTGGACTAATAAACTTATCTCTGAACTTCATTGTTCGCTGTTGGCTGGTCATCCTGGAATCTTTGGTACCAGAGAGTTAGTGGCTAGATCCTTCTGGTGGCCATCTCTGTCACGGGATGTACGTACTTTTGTGCAGTCCTGTGGGATTTGTGCTAGGGCTAAGCCCTGCTGTTCTCGTGCCAGTGGGTTGCTTTTGCCCTTGCCGGTCCCAAAGAGGCCTTGGACACATATTTCGATGGATTTCATTTCTGACCTTCCCGTTTCTCAAAAGATGTCAGTCATTTGGGTGGTCTGTGATCGCTTTTCTAAAATGGTCCATCTGGTGCCCTTGGCTAAATTGCCTTCCTCCTCTGATTTGGTACCTTTGTTCTTTCAGCATGTGGTTCGGTTGCATGGCATTCCTGAGAATATTGTTTCTGAAAGAGGTTCCCAGTTTGTTTCAAGGTTTTGGCGAGCCTTTTGTGGTAGGATGGGCATTGACCTATCCTTTTCCTCGGCTTTCCATCCTCAGACTAATGGCCAGACCGAACGAACCAATCAGACCTTGGAAACATATCTGAGATGTTTTGTTTCTGCAGACCAGGATGATTGGGTGTCCTTTTTGCCGTTGGCTGAGTTCGCCCTTAATAATCGGGCCAGCTCGGCTACCTTGGTTTCTCCATTTTTTTGCAATTCTGGGTTCCATCCTCGTTTCTCTTCAGGACAGGTTGAGTCTTCGGACTGTCCTGGTGTGGATTCTGTGGTGGATAGGTTGCAGCAGATCTGGACTCAGGTAGTGGACAATTTGATCTTGTCCCAGGAGAAAGCTCAACTTTTCGCTAATCGCAGACGCCGTGTGGGTCCCCGACTTCGTGTTGGGGATCTGGTTTGGTTATCTTCTCGTCATATTCCTATGAAGGTTTCCTCTCCTAAATTTAAACCTCGTTTTATTGGTCCGTATAGGATTTCTGAGGTTCTCAATCCTGTGTCTTTTCGTTTGACCCTCCCAGACTCCTTTTCCATACATAATGTATTCCATAGGTCGTTGTTGCGGAGATACGTGGCACCTATGGTTCCATCTGTTGAGCCTCCTGCCCCGGTTTTGGTGGAGGGGGAATTGGAGTATATTGTGGAGAAGATTTTGGATTCTCGTGTTTCTAGACGGAAACTCCAGTATCTGGTTAAATGGAAGGGTTATGCTCAGGAAGATAATTCCTGGGTTTTTGCCTCTGATGTTCATGCTTCCGATCTTGTTCGTGCCTTTCATGCGGCTCATCCTGGTCGGCCTGGGGGCTCTGGTGAGGGTTCGGTGACCCCTCCTCAAGGGGGGGGTACTGTTGTGAATTCTGTGGCTGAATTCACTCCTGTGGTCACAAGTGGTACTGCAGCTTCTGAGCTTCCTCCCTCAGGTGTTCTGGTGAGCTCGTTAACTGCTTCATTACTTAACTCCGCCTGATGCTGCTATCCTTGCTCCTTGTCAATGTTTCAGTGTTGGATCTGAGCTTCTCCTGATTGTTCCTGTGACCTGCTGCTCTGTATAGCTAAGTGCTTTTTGCTTTTTTGTTGCTTTTTTTCTGTCCAGCTTGTCTTTTGTTTTGCTGGAAGCTCTGAGACGCAAAGGGTGTACCGCCGTGCCGTTAGTTCGGCACGGTGGGTTTTTTTTGCCCCCTTTGCGTGGTTTTGCTTTAGGGTTTTTTGTAGACTGCAAAGTTCGCTTTACTGTCCTCGCTCTGTCCTAGAATATCGGGCCCCACTTTGCTGAATCTATTTCATCCCTAAGTTTTGTCTTTTCATCTTACTCACAGTCATTATATGTGGGGGGCTGCCTTTTCCTTTGGGGAATTTCTCTGGGGCAAGTCAGGCCTATTTTTCTATCTTCAGGCTAGCTAGTTTCTTAGGCTGTGCCGAGTTGCCTAGGTAGTTGTTAGGCGCAATCCACAGCCGCTTTTAGTTGTGTTTAGGATAGGATCAGGTGTGCAGTCTACAGAGTTTCCACGTCTCAGAGCTCGTTCTTGTATTTTTGGGTATTTGTCAGATCACTGTGTGCGCTCTGATCGCTAAGCACACTGTGTTTCTGGATTGCCTTCATAACACCTGTCATTTGCAAACATAACACATGACCTAGGCGCCTCGTCACAGCCTCAGAACTAGCTAGCCCTAGAGATAGGAAAAATAAGCCTATCTTGCCTCAGAGAAAATTCCCCAAAGGAAAAGGCAGCCCCCCACATATATTGACTGTGAGTAAGATGAAATCACAAACACAGAGATGAAATAGATTTAGCAAAGAGAGGCCCGACTTACTAAACAGACAGAAGATAGGAAAGGTCACTTTGCAGTCAGAAAAAAACCCTACAAAAGCCACACAGAGAGTGCAGGGAAAAATACCGGAAGGCGCCCCTTGGGTGTCCCAGAGCTTCCAGCAAGCAAGGCAAAATTCACATAAGCATGCTGGACAGAAAAAAATAGCAAACAAGAAAAAAGCAAAGCAAAACTTAGCTTCTGCTGGAGGAAACAGGAAACCAGGAAGATCCAGGAGCGAACTAGACCAATGCTACAACATTGACAGCTGGCATCGGACAAGGATCGAAGTGGAGCTAAATAGAGCAGCCCACTAACGAATTAGCCTCGTCACCTGTAGAAGGAAACTCAGAAACACCCACAGGCATCAGAGAAAGTCCATGGTCAGAACCAGCCGAAGTACCATTCATGACCACAGGAGGGAGCCCGAAAAAAGAATTCACAACAGTACCCCCCCCCCCTTGAGGAGGGGTCACCGAACCCTCACGAGAGCCCCCAGGCCAACCAGGATGAGCCAAATGAAAGGCACGAACCAGATCGGCCGCATGAACATCAGAGGCAAAAACCCAGGAATTATCCTCCTGAGCATAACCCTTCCACTTGACCAAGTACTGGAGCTTCCGTCTCGAAATACGAGAATCCAAAATCTTCACCACATACTCCAACTCCCCCTCAACCAACACCGGAGCAGGAGGGTCAACGGATGGAACCACAGGCGCCACATATCTCCGCAACAACGACCTATGGAACACATTATGGATGGCAAAAGAATCTGGAAGGGCCAAACGAAATGACACAGGATTGATGACCTCAGAAATTTTATACGGACCAATGAAACGAGGCTTAAACTTAGGAGAGGAAACCTTCATAGGAACATAACGAGACGACAACCAAACTAAATCCCCAACACGAAGTCGGGGACCCACACAGCGCCGGCGGTTAGCGAAACGTTGAGCCTTCTCCTGGGACAATGTCAAATTGTCCACCACATGAGTCCAAATCTGCTGCAACCTATTCACCACAGTATCTACACCAGGACAGTCAGAAGACTCAACCTGCTCTGAAGAGAAACGAGGATGAAAACCAGAATTGCAGAAAAACGGCAAAACCAAAGTAGCCGAGCTGGCCCGATTATTAAGGGCAAACTCAGCCAACGGCAAAAAGGACACCCAATCATCCTGATCAGCAGAAACAAAGCATCTCAGATATGTTTCCAACGTCTGATTAGTTCGTTCAGTTTGGCCATTTGTCTGAGGATGGAAAGCCGAGGAAAAAGACAGATCAATGCCCATCCTAGCACAAAAGGATCGCCAAAACCTCGAAACAAACTGAGAACCTCTGTCCGAAACGATGTTCTCCGGAATGCCATGCAAACGAACCACATGCTGGAAAAACAATGGCACCAAATCAGAGGAGGAAGGCAATTTAGATAAGGGTACCAAATGGACCATCTTAGAAAAGCGATCACAAACCACCCAAATGACCGACATCTTTTGAGAGACGGGGAGATCCGAAATAAAATCCATAGAAATATGCGTCCAGGACCTCTTCGGGACCGGCAAGGGCAAAAGCAACCCACTAGCACGAGAACAGCAGGGCTTAGCCCGAGCACAAGTCCCACAGGACTGCACAAAAGAACGCACATCCCGTGACAAAGAAGGCCACCAAAAGGATCTAGCCACCAAATTTCTGGTACCAAAGATTCCAGGATGCCCAGCCAACACCGAACAATGAAGCTCAGAGATAACTCTGCTAGTCCATTTATCAGGGACAAACAGTTTCTCTTCTGGGCAACAGTCAGGTCTATCAGCCTGAAATTTTTGCAGCACCCGCCGCAAATCAGGGGAGATGGCAGACAAAATTATCCCCTCTTTAAGAATACCTGCCGGCTCAGAAACACCCGGAGAGTCAGGCACAAAACTTCTTGACAGGGAATCAGCCTTCACATTCTTAGAGCCCGGAAGGTACGAAACCACAAAATCAAAACGGGAGAAAAATAACGCCCATCGAGCCTGTCTCGGATTCAACCGTTTGGCAGACTCAAGATAAGTCAAATTCTTGTGATCTGTCAAGACCACCACGCGATGCTTGGCTCCTTCCAGCCAATGACGCCACTCCTCGAATGCCCACTTCATGGCCAACAATTCACGATTACCAACATCATAATTGCACTCAGCAGGCGAAAACTTTCTAGAAAAGAAAGCACATGGCTTCATTCCCAAGCCATCAGAACTTCTTTGCGACAAAACAGCCCCTGCTCCAATCTCAGAGACATCAACCTCAACCTGAAACGGGAGCGAAACATCTGGCTGGCACAACACAGGGGCAGAAGAAAAACGACGCTTCAATTCCTGAAACGCATCCACGGCCGCAGAAGACCAATTGACCACATCAGCACCCTTCTTGGTCAAATCGGTCAATGGTTTAGCAACACTAGAAAAATTAGCGATGAAGCGATGATAACAATTAGCAAAGCCCAGGAACTTTTGCAGGCTCTTCACAGATGTCGGCTGAGTCCAATCATGAATGGCCAGGACTTTAACAGGGTCCATCTCGACAGTAGAAGGGGAAAAAATGAACCCCAAAAATGAAACCTTCTGAACTCCAAAGAGACACTTTGACTCCTTCACAAACAAGGAATTAGCACGAAGGACCTGGAACACCATTCTGACCTGCTTCACATGAGACTCCCAATCATCCGAAAAGACCAAAATATCATCCAAATACACAATCAGGAATTTATCCAGGTACTCTTGGAAGATGTCATGCATAAAGGACTGAAATACTGATGGAGCATTGGAAAGCCCGAATGGCATCACCAGGTACTCAAAGTGGCCCTCGGGCGTATTAAATGCTGTTTTCTAGAGTTGAGCGACCTTGACCTTTTTAGAGTCGAGCCGGGTTTCGCGAAACCCGACTATCTCAAAAGTCGGGTCAAGTGAAATCGGCCGATTATGACGTAAAGTCGGGATCGACCGAAACACGAAACCCAATGCAAGTCAATGGGGCAGCATAGTCGGCAGTGAGTGGGGGCCAGGAAAACACCTAGAGTGCCCATTTTAATGTCAAAACCATCCATTCTTCTTAATGAAGCTTGTCAAGCGTAATTTACCTTATAATAATTGGAAGGCATTTGAAATTGGGGGTCATTTGGCTAAAGTTGTGGTGGGTAGGGCTGGTTCAAGTAATTAGTGGGCCCAGGAAATCTGGACCACGTCACGGCAGTGGAGCAGGGAGAGGTAAGTATTTCAACTTTGCAAGTGCTGTGAACCTGAGCAAGCAGGGGGGGCCCACTCGTTGGCATTGGCACTGGCACAGGGCCCCTCAAAGTACAGAGGTGTGTTTGCACGGCGGGGGCGCCTCCCACCGGCAGCAACACTTTTGCGTACCATGAGAGGCCCTGTGCCAGTGACGTCGCCAACTAGTATTCCTCCCCCCACCTGATGAAGGAACCTGCACTTTCATCTGCACCTTCCTGTTTGTCCCCGTGTAAGGTGGTATGGTATGCGGGAAGGGGGACCTGACTTTCAGCAGGGTCACAATCTTGCAGTGTAGCGTGCACGGGAAATGTTGCGTTATGGGTCAATGTACCAGCAGACTCATCTATCACTGGCTGGGCAATGGGCAGGATGAGGAGGAAACACAGATATAGGCCCAAAGAATAAAGTGGGCTAAATGCAGTTCAAAATTGGTAACACAGGACTAATCAGGGGGCATTGCAGTGGAGGACAACTGGAATGAGAGGCTGACACAGAGAGTAGGCCCAAATCAGTAAGTAGTCGAAATGCAGTTCAAAATTGGCAACAGTAGTAAACAGGCGGCACAGCTTTGTTCAGTGGAGGAGAACAGCAAGGAGTGGCAGACACCGATAGTAGGCCCCAACCCAACTAGTAGGCCAAATGCAGTCTAACATTAACAACTACTTAACGAGCGCCTGAAAACGGAATTTCAGGACAGGAAACCAGGAGAACAGCAAGGAGCGGCAGACACCGATAGTAGGCCCCAAACCAACTAGTACGCCAAATGCAGTTGTTCCGTTTAACCACAATTTAATGAGAGCCTGAAGATAGAAGTTCAGGAAAGGCAACCTGGAGAACACCTTGGAGTGGAACACACCATCTCTCTACACCCCATACCCAATTTGTAGGCCTAATGCAGCGTAGTTTCCAACAACTACTAAACGAGAGCATGATGATCGAAGCATTGGCGAGGAAACCTGGGGAACACCTTGGAGTGGAACACACCATCTCTCTACAGTGGAACACACCATCTCTCTACACCCCATACCCAATTTGTAGGCCTAATGCAGCGTAGTTTCCAACAACTACTAAACGAGAGCCGGAAGATCGAAGCAATGGAGAGGAAACCTGGGGAACACCTTGGAGTGTAACACACCATCTCTCTACACCCCATACCCAATTTGTAGGCCTAATGCAGCATAGTTTCCAACAACTACTAAACGAGAGCCAGAAGATCGAAGCTCAGGAAAGGCAACCTGGAGAACACCTTGGAGTGGAACACACCATCTCTCTACACCCCATACCCAATTTGTAGGCCCAATGCAGCGTAGTTTCCAACAACTACTAAACGAGAGCCGGAAGATCGAAGCAATGGAGAGGAAACCTGGGGAACACCTTGGAGTGTAACACACCATCTCTCTACACCCCATACCCAATTTGTAGGCCTAATGCAGCGTAGTTTCCAACAACTACTAAACGAGAGCCGGAAGATCGAAGCAATGGAGAGGAAACCTGGGGAACACCTTGGAGTGTAACACACCATCTCTCTACACCCCATACCCAATTTGTAGGCCTAATGCAGCGTAGTTTCCAACAACTACTAAACGAGAGCCGGAAGATCGAAGCAATGGAGAGGAAACCTGGGGAACACCTTGGAGTGGAACACACCATCTCTCTACAGTGGAACACACCATCTCTCTACACCCCATACCCAATTTGTAGGCCTAATGCAGCGTAGTTTCCAACAACTACTAAACGAGAGCCGGAAGATCGAAGCTCAGGAAAGGCAACCTGGGGAACACCTTGGAGTGGAACACACCATCTCTCTACACCCCATACCCAATTTGTAGGCCCAATGCAGCGTAGTTTCCAACAACTACTAAACGAGAGCCGGAAGATCGAAGCTCAGGAAAGGCAACCTGGGGAACACCTTGGAGTGTAACAAACCCTCTCTCTACACCACGGAAGGGCTGATTCTTAGGAAGGAAGGCTGTCGGAAAGAAGCAGGGCGCGTCCGAGGGTGATTATATTCTTATTAGGTATATACTCACCTTCGGACGCGCCCTGCTTCTTTATTTGTAATGAATGTTTATTTGCAATGTGGTTTTGACTTACTCTATTTTTTTGGTAAATAATAGAATAGAAAATAATGATTTTATTATTTTCATTGTTTTGCATCTTCTTGGCAATAATATAAAGAAGACGCGACAGGACAACACTCGGTGGATGCCATATCTGTGTTTAAAATTGAAAAAACCTTTCAGTTAACTACTTGCAGGAGAAAGTTATTGTAGCTGGTGGCCATTTTTAGTACTGTACCAGATTTTTGTTGTATGTGTTTGTTTTTAATGTTAAAATGTCTGCATTTGATATCTCTCCAGTATTTTCTTTTTTATAAGCAAAATACTTATTTTTATATTTTCTGATGTTGGTTCCAGGGGTACACGGGCAGCAGTGGTGTGGTCAGTGGAGGCCTAGTGGAAGGAGTGACCGCAGACAGGCATCGAAGGCCTAAAATAATAACACATGGCTGTAGGCAATTTTAAATTGGTTCCAGGGGTACACGGGCAGCAGTGGTGTGGTCAGTGGAGGCCTAGTGGAAGGAGTGACCGCAGACAGGCATCGAAGGCCTAAAATAATAACACATGGCTGTAGGCAATTTTAAATTGGTTCCAGGGGTACACGGGCAGCAGTGGTATGGTCAGTGGAGGCCTAGTGGAAGGAGTGACCGCAGACAGGCATCGAAGGCCTAAAATAATAACACATGGCTGTAGGCAATTTTAAATTGGTTCCAGGGGTACACGGGCAGCAGTGGTGTGGTCAGTGGAGGCCTAGTGGAAGGAGTGACCGCAGACAGGCATCGAAGGCCTAAAATAATAACACATGGCTGTAGGCAATTTTAAATTGGTTACAGGGGTACACGGGCAGCAGTGGTGTGGTCAGTGGAGGCCTAGTGGAAGGAGTGACCGCAGACAGGCATCGAAGGCCTAAAATAATAACACATGGCTGTAGGCAATTTTAAATTGGTTACAGGGGTACACGGGCAGCAGTGGTGTGGTCAGTGGAGGCCTAGTGGAAGGAGTGACCGCAGACAGGCATCGAAGGCCTAAAATAATAACACATGGCTGTAGGCAATTTTAAATTGGTTCCAGGGGTACACGGGCAGCAGTGGTGTGGTCAGTGGAGGCCTAGTGGAAGGAGTGACCGCAGACAGGCATCGAAGGCCTAAAATAATAACACATGGCTGTAGGCAATTTTAAATTGGTTCCAGGGGTACACGGGCAGCAGTGGTGTGGTCAGTGGAGGCCTAGTGGAAGGAGTGACCGCAGACAGGCATCGAAGGCCTAAAATAATAACACATGGCTGTAGGCAATTTTAAATTGGTTCCAGGGGTACACGGGCAGCAGTGGTGTGGTCAGTGGAGGCCTAGTGGAAGGAGTGACCGCAGACAGGCATCGAAGACCTAAAATAATAACACATGGCTGTAGGCAATTTTAAATTGGTTCCAGGGGTACACGGGCAGCAGTGGTGTGGTCAGTGGAGGCCTAGTGGAAGGAGTGACCGCAGACAGGCATCGAAGGCCTAAAATAATAACACATGGCTGTAGGCAATTTTAAATTGGTTACAGGGGTACACGGGCAGCAGTGGTGTGGTCAGTGGAGGCCTAGTGGAAGGAGTGACCGCAGACAGGCATCGAAGGCCTAAAATAATAACACATGGCTGTAGGCAATTTTAAATTGGTTACAGGGGTACACGGGCAGCAGTGGTGTGGTCAGTGGAGGCCTAGTGGAAGGAGTGACCGCAGACAGGCATCGAAGGCCTAAAATAATAACACATGGCTGTAGGCAATTTTAAATTGGTTACAGGGGTACACGGGCAGCAGTGGTGTTGTCAGTGGAGGCCTAGTGGAAGGAGTGACCGCAGACAGGCATCGAAGGCCTAAAATAATAACACATGGCTGTAGGCAATTTTAAATTGGTTACAGGGGTACACGGGCAGCAGTGGTGTGGTCAGTGGAGGCCTAGTGGAAGGAGTGACCGCAGACAGGCATCGAAGGCCTAAAATAATAACACATGGCTGTAGGCAATTTTAAATTGGTTCCAGGGGTACACGGGCAGCAGTGGTGTGGTCAGTGGAGGCCTAGTGGAAGGAGTGACCGCAGACAGGCATCGAAGGCCTAAAATAATAACACATGGCTGTAGGCAATTTTAAATTGGTTACAGGGGTACACGGGCAGCAGTGGTGTGGTCAGTGGAGGCCTAGTGGAAGGAGTGACTGCAGACAGGCATCGAAGGCCTAAAATAATAACAAATGGCTGTAGGCAATTTTAAATTGGTTACAGGGGTACACGGGCAGCAGTGGTGTGGTCAGTGGAGGCCTAGTGGAAGGAGTGACCGCAGACAGGCATCGAAGGCCTAAAATAATAACACATGGCTGTAGGCAATTTTAAATTGGTTCCAGGGGTACACGGGCAGCAGTGGTGTGGTCAGTGGAGGCCTAGTGGAAGGAGTCACCGCAGACAGGCATCGAAGGCCTAAAATAATAACACATGGCTGTAGGCAATTTTAAATTGGTTCCAGGGGTACACGGGCAGCAGTGGTGTGGTCAGTGGAGGCCTAGTGGAAGGAGTGACCGCAGACAGGCATCGAAGGCCTAAAATAATAACACATGGCTGTAGGCAATTTTAAATTGGTTACAGGGGTACACGGGCAGCAGTGGTGTGGTCAGTGGAGGCCTAGTGGAAGGAGTGACCGCAGAGAGGCATCGAAGGCCTAAAATAATAACACATGGCTGTAGGCAATTTTAAATTGGTTACAGGGGTACACGGGCAGCAGTGGTGTGGTCAGTGGAGGCCTAGTGGAAGGAGTGACCGCAGACAGGCATCGAAGGCCTAAAATAATAACACATGGATGTAGGCAATTTTAAATTGGTTACAGGGGTACACGGGCAGCAGTGGTGTGGTCAGTGGAGGCCTAGTGGAAGGAGTCACCGCAGACAGGCATCGAAGGCCTAAAATAATAACACATGGCTGTAGGCAATTTTAAATTGGTTCCAGGGGTACACGGGCAGCAGTGGTGTGGTCAGTGGAGGCCTAGTGGAAGGAGTCACCGCAGACAGGCATCGAAGGCCTAAAATAATAACACATGGCTGTAGGCAATTTTAAATTGGTTACAGGGGTACACGGGCAGCAGTGGTGTGGTCAGTGGAGGCCTAGTGGAAGGAGTCACCGCAGACAGGCATCGAAGGCCTAAAATAATAACACATGGCTGTAGGCAATTTTAAATTGGTTACAGGGGTACACGGGCAGCAGTGGTGTGGTCAGTGGAGGCCTAGTGGAAGGAGTGACCACAGACAGGCATCGAAGGCCTAACATAACAAAAATGTCAATACAATGATATTGTCAGTGGCAGGCATTGAAGGATGTCAGCGCATAGACTAAACATTGGTGGAGCTGTGAGATAATTTTGCAAGTGGTAGAGCACTGTTTGAGCTGGGGTGGGGGGAAACTGTCTTGTGGCCGGCGGTACAGGCCCAGGGCCCCTCATATTACAACGGTGTGTCTGACGTTGGGTGCGCACCACCACCGCCAGAGACACTTTATTGTACTAGGAGGGACCCAGTGGCAGTGCCGTCGACCAAAAGCGGGCTCACCCACCTCTTCAGACAAACTGCACTCTCACGGGTGCTGTCGCCAAGTGTCGATACCACGGCCCCGTGTGGGGAGTTTGGCCATTTAGTGAGGTGTAAACATGTCGTATGCTGGACAATCAGGTGCAGAAAATTACGAGATTGGAAAAGGCATTCAGAATAGTCCACAGGCAAGACCTTTTCATAGGAAAGCTAGGTGTCAGCCAGGCAAGGTGGGGCAAAAGATTTCGAAATCCAATTGTGGTTCATTTTAATGAAGGTTAGATCATCTACATTTTGGGTAGCCAGACGAGTCCTTTTTTCTGTTAGTATTGAACCTGCAGCACTGAATACTCTTTCTGATAGGACACTAGCTGCCGGGCAAGCAAGCTCCTGCAATGCATATTCTGCCAATTCTGGCCAGGTGTCTAATTTTGATGCCCAGTAATCAAATGGGAATGACGGTTGAGGGAGAACATCGATAAGGGATGAAAAATAGTTTGTAACCATACTGGACAAATGTTGTCTCCTGTCACTTTGAATTGATGCTGCAGTACCTGTCCTGTCTGCGGTCATAGCAAAATCACTCCACAACCTGGTCAGAAAACCCCTCTGGCCAACGCCACTTCTGATTTCTGCCCCTCTAACTCCTCTGGTCTGCTGGCCCCTGCAGCTCGTGTGAGAACGATCACGGGCGCTGTGTGCAGGGAATGCCAGAAGCAAACGGTCAACAAGAGTTGATTGTTTGGTTGCTAATATTAGTTCCAAGTTCTCATGTGGCATTATATTTTGCAATTTGCCTTTATAGCGAGGATCAAGGAGGCAGGCCAACCAGTAATCGTCATCATTCATCATTTTAGTTATGCGTGTGTCCCTTTTGAGGATACGTAAGGCATAATCCGCCATGTGGGCCAAAGTTCCAGTTCTCAAATCTGCGGTTGTGCTTGGTTGAGGGGCAGTTTCAGGCAAATCCACGTCACTTGTGTCCCTCAAAAAACCAGAACCCGGCCTTGCCGCGCCACCAATTTCCAGTGGCCCCGGAAAAGCTTCCTCATTAAAAATATAATCATCCCCATCATCCTCCTCGTCCTCCTCCTCCTCTTCGCCCGCTACCTCGTCCTGTACACTGCCCTGGCCAGACAATGGCTGACTGTCATCAAGGCTTTCCTCTTCCTCAGCTGCAGACGCCTGATCCTTTATGTGCGTCAAACTTTGCATCAGCAGACGCATTAGGGGGATGCTCATGCTTATTATGGCGTTGTCTGCACTAACCAGCCGTGTGCATTCCTCAAAACACTGAAGGACTTGACACATGTCTTGAATCTTCGACCACTGCACACCTGACAACTCCATGTCTCCCATCCTACTGCCTGCCCGTGTATGTGTATCCTCCCACAAAAACATAACAGCCCGCCTCTGTTCACACAGTCTCTGAAGCATGTGCAGTGTTGAGTTCCACCTTGTTGCAACGTCTATGATTAGGCGATGCTGGGGAAGGTTCAAAGAACGCTGATAGGTCTGCATACGGCTGGAGTGTACGGGCGAACGGCGGATATGTGAGCAAAGTCCACGCACTTTGAGGAGCAGGTCGGATAACCCCGGATAACTTTTCAGGAAGCACTGCACCACCAGGTTTAAGGTGTGAGCCAGGCAAGGAATGTGTTTCAGTTGGGAAAGGGAGATGGCAGCCATGAAATTCCTTCCGTTATCACTCACTACCTTGCCTGCCTCAAGATCTACAGTGCCCAGCCACGACTGCGTTTCTTTCTGCAAGAACTCGGACAGAACTTCCGCGGTGTGTCTGTTGTCGCCCAAACACTTCATAGCCAATACAGCCTGCTGACGTTTGCCAGTAGCTGCCCCATAATGGGAGACCTGGTGTGCAACAGTGGCAGCTGCGGATGGAGTGGTTGTGCGACTGCGGTCTGTGGACGAGCTCTCGCTTCTGCAGGAGGACGAAGAGGAGGAGGAGGGGGTGCGAACGGCTACAGCCAATTGTTTCCTAGACCGTGGGCTAGGCAGAACTGTCCCAAACTTGCTGTCCCCTGTGGACCCTGCATCCACCACATTTACCCAGTGTGCCGTGATGGACACGTAACGTCCCTGGCCATGCCTACTGGTCCATGCATCTGTTGTCAGGTGCACCTTTGTGCTCACAGATTGCCTGAGTGCATGGACGATGCGCTCTTTAACATGCTGGTGGAGGGCTGGGATGGCTTTTCTGGAAAAAAAGTGTCGACTGGGTAGCTCGTAGCGTGGTACAGCGTAGTCCATCAGGGCTTTGAAAGCTTCGCTTTCAACTAACCGGTAGGGCATCATCTCTAACGAGATTAGTCTAGCTATGTGTGCGTTCAAACCCTGTGTACGCGGATGCGAGGCTAAGTACTTCCTTTTTCTAACCATAGTCTCATGTAGGGTGAGCTGGACTGGAGAGCTGGAGATCGTGGAACTAGCGGGGGTGCCGGTGCACATGGCAGACTGAGAGACGGTGGGAGATGGTATTGTTGCCACCGGTGCCCTAGATGCAGTGTTTCCTACTACGAAACTGGTGATTCCCTGACCCTGACTGCTTTGGCCTGGCAAAGAAACCTGCACAGATACTGCAGGTGGTGCGGAAAATGGTGGCCCTACACTGCCGGAAGGGATGTTGCGTTGCTGACTAGCTTCATTGGCCGAGGGTGCTACAACCTTAAGGGACGTTTGGTAGTTAGTCCAGGCTTGCAAATGCATGGTGGTTAAATGTCTATGCATGCAACTTGTATTGAGACTTTTCAGATTCTGTCCTCTGCTTAAGGTAGTTGAACATTTTTGACAGATGACTTTGCGCTGATCAATTGGATGTTGTTTAAAAAAATGCCAGACTGCACTCTTTCTAGCATCGGATACCTTTTCAGGCATTGCAGACTGAGCTTTAACCGGATGGCCACGCTGTCCTCCAACAGGTTTTGGCTTTGCCACGCGTTTTGGGCAAGATACGGGCCCGGCAGATGGAACCTGTTGCGATGTTGATGCCTGCTGCGGCCCCTCCTCCTCCGCTTCAGAACTGCTGCCGCCTGCACCCTGTTCCCCCAATGGCTGCCAATCGGGGTCAAGAACTGGGTCATCTATTACCTCTTCGTGTAGCTCGTGTGCAACTTCGTCTGTGTCACCGTGTCGGTCGGTGGTATAGCGTTCGTGATGGGGCAACATAGTCTCATCAGGGTCTGATTCTTGATCAGCACCCTGCGAGGGCAATGTTGTGGTCTGAGTCAAAGGACCAGCATAGTAGTCTGGCTGTGGCTGTGCATCAGTGCACTCCATGTCAGATTCAACTTGTAATGGGCATGGACTGTTAACTGCTTCACTTTCTAAGCCAGGGACGGTATGTGTAAAGAGCTCCATGGAGTAACCCGTTGTGTCGCCTGCTGCATTCTTCTCTGTTGTTGTTTTTGCTGAAGAGGACAAGGAAGCGACTTGTCCCTGACCGTGAACATCCACTAACGACGCGCTGCTTTGACATTTACCAGTTTCACGAGAGGAGGCAAAAGAGCTAGAGGCTGAGTCAGCAAGATAAGCCAAAACTTGCTCTTGCTGCTCCGGCTTTAAAAGCGGTTTTCCTACTCCCAGAAAAGGGAGCGTTCGAGGCCTTGTGTAGCCAGACGACGAACCTGGCTCCACAGCTCCAGACTTAGGTGCAATATTTTTTTTCCCACGACCAGCTGATGCTCCACCACTACCACTACCCTCATTACCAGCTGACAATGAACGCCCCCGGCCACGACCTCTTCCACCATACTTCCTCATTGTTTTAAAAACGTAAACAAACTAACGGTATTTGTTGCTGTCACACAAATTATACGGTGAGCTATAACTTCAGTATGATTTAGCTACCCCTTTACAGGTGAGTGAGACCACAACGAAAATCAGGCACAATGTTACACACTCTGTTGTTGGTGGCAACAAATGAGAGAGATGCCACACACGCAGGACTGTCACTGAAGCACAAATGTAAATATTAATCTCCCACTGATTTGATTTTTTTTTTTTTTTAAGGGAGACTTTAGGAAAAAAAAATAATAGAATAAAATGATTTTTTCAGGAAGAATTTAGAAACCAAATAAAATAAAATGATTTTTTCAGGGAGAATTTAGAAACCAAATAAAATAAAATGATTTTTTCAGGGAGAATTTAGAAAACAAATAAAACAAAAAAAGGCTTTCTATGGCCCACTGAGTGAGAGATGACGCACACAGGAGTCAGGAGTGGCACACAAGCCCAGAGGCCAATATTTATCTCCCACTGATTGATGTAGTGATTTTTTCAGGTAGATTTTGGAACCCAAATCAAGCTAAAAAAAATAATAGGCTTTCTATGGCCCACAATTGGAGAGAGAGAGAGAGATGGCACACCCAGGAGTTACGACTGGCACACAAGCAGAAAGGGCAATATTAATCTCCCACTGATTTGTTTTTTTTTTTTTTTTTCAGGGAGACTTTAGGAAAAAAAAATAGAATAAAATGATTTTTTCAGGAAGAATTTAGAAACCAAATAAAATAAAATGATTTTTTCAGGGAGAATTTAGAAAACAAATAAAACAAAAAAAGGCTTTCTATGGCCCACTGAGTGAGAGATGACGCACACAGGAGTCAGGAGTGGCACACAAGCCCAGAGGCCAATATTTATCTCCCACTGATTGATGTAGTGATTTTTTCAGGTAGATTTTGGAACCCAAATCAAGCTAAAAAAATAATAGGCTTTCTATGGCCCACAATTGGAGAGAGAGAGAGAGATGGCACACCCAGGAGTCAAGACTGGCACACAAGCAGAAAGGGCAATATTAATCTCCCACTGATTTGTTGTTTTTTGTTTTTTTTTCAGGGAGACTTTAGGAAAAAAAAAAATAGAATAAAATGATTTTTTCAGGAAGAATTTAGAAACCAAAGAAAATAAAATGATTTTTTCAGGGAGAATTTAGAAAACAAATAAAACAAAAAAAGGCTTTCTATGGCCCACTGAGTGAGAGATGACGCACACAGGAGTCAGGAGTGGCACACAAGCCCAGAGGCCAATATTTATCTCCCACTTTTTTTTTTTTGTTCCAGGGAAAATTTATAAACCCAATAAAAAAAATAATAAATAGGCTTTCTATGGCCCACTATCTGAGAGACAGAGAGAGATGGCACGCTTAGGACTGGCACACAAGCCCAAAGGCCAATATTAATCTCCCTTTTTTTTTTAAGAGAGAATTTATAAAACCAAAAAAAAATAAATAAATAGGCTTTTTATGGCCCACTATTTGTGAGAGAGATGGCACGCTCAGGACTGGCACACAAGCCCAGAGGCCAATATTAATCTCCCACTTTTTTTTTTTTTTCCAGGGAAAATTTATAAACCCAATAAAAAAAAATAAAAATAAATAGGCTTTCTATGGCCCACTATCTGAGAGAGAGAGATGGCACGCTTAGGACTGGCACACAAGCCCAAAGGCCAATATTAATCTCCCACTGATTGATTTATTGATTTTTTCAGGTAAAATTTAGAACCCAAATAAAGCAAAAAAAAAAAAAAATGGGCTTTCTATGGCCCACTGAGTGAGTGATGATGCACACAGGAGTCAGGAGTGGCACACAAGCCCTGAGGCCAATATTTTTCTCCCACTGATTGATGTAGTGATTTTTTCAGGTAGATTTTAGAACCAAAATCAAGCAAAAAAATAAATAGGCTTTCTATGACCCACTGAGTGAGTGAAGATGCACACAGGAGTCAAGAGTGGCACACAAGCCCTGAGGCCAATATTTTTCTCCCACTGATTGATGTAGTGATTTTTTCAGGTAGATTTTATAACCCAAATCAAGCAAAAAAATAAATAGGCTTTCTATGGCCCACTGAGTGAGAGATGACACAGACAGGGATGGCACTCTAGCAGAAATGTCAATCTTAATCTCCCACAAAAAAAACAAAAAAAACAGGGAGTGTCCTTCAATTACTATCTCCCTGCAGTAATCTCAGCCAGGTATGGCAGGCAGCAATAAGGAGTGGACTGATGCACAAATTAAATAAAAAGTGTGTACAAACCAAAAAGATAGCTGTGCAGAAAGGAAGGAACAAGAGGATTTGTGCTTTGAAAAAAGCAGTTGGTTTGCACAGCGGCGTACACACAGCAATGCAGCTATCAGGGAGCCTTCTAGGGCAGCCCAATGAGCTACAGCGCTGAGGGGGAAAAAAAAAAAATGTAGCTTCCACTGTCCCTGCACACCGAAGGTGGTGTTGGGCAGTGGAAATCGCTACAGCACAAGCGGTTTGGTGGTTAATGGACCCTGCCTAACGCTATCCCTGCTTCTGACGAAGCGGCAGCAACCTCTCCCTAAGCTCAGATCAGCAGCAGTAACATGGCGGTCGGCGGGAACTCCCCTTTATAGCCCCTGTGACGCCGCAGACAGCAAGCCAATCACTGCAATGCCCTTCTCTAAGATGGTGGGGACCAGGACCTATGTCATCACGCTGCCCACACTCTGCGTTTACCTTCATTGGCTGAGAAATGGCGCTTTTCGCGTCATTGAAACGCGACTTTGGCGCGAAAGTCGCGTACCGCATGGCCGACCCCGCACAGGGGTCGGATCGGGTTTCATGAAACCCGACTTTGCCAAAAGTCAGCGACTTTTGAAAATGAACGACCCGTTTCGCTCAACCCTACTGTTTTCCATTCATCGCCCCGTTTAATACGCACAAGATTATACGCCCCTCGAAGGTCTATCTTGGTAAACCAACTAGCCCCTTTAATACGAGCAAACAAGTCAGACAGCAACGGCAAAGGATACTGAAATTTGACAGTAATTTTATTAAGAAGGCGGTAATCAATACAAGGTCTCAAAGAACCATCCTTCTTGGCCACAAAAAAAGAACCCTGCTCCCAACGGTGATGACGATGGGCGAATATGGCCTTTCTCCAAGGATTCCTTTATATAACTCTGCATAGCGGCGTGCTCTGGCACAGACAAATTGAATAATCGGCCCTTAGGAAACTTACTAGCAGGAATATAATTAATTGCACAATCGCAATCCCATGAGGAGGTAGGGCACTGGCTTTGGGCTCATCAAATACATCCTGATAATCCGACAAAAACTCCGGAACCTCAGAAGGAGTAGAAGACGAAATTGACAAAAATGGAACATCACCATGTACCCCCTGGCAACCCCAGCTGGACACAGACATAGATTTCCAGTCCAATACTGGATTATGGACCTGTAGTCATGGTAACCCTAAAACGACCACATCATGCAGATTATGTAACACCAAAAAACGGATATCCTCCTGATGTGCAGGAGCCATGCACATGGTCAATTGGGTCCAGTACTGAGGCTTATTCTTGGCCAAAGGCGTAGCATCAATTCCTCTCAATGGAATAGGATGCTGCAAGGGCTCCAAGAAAAAACCACAGCGCCTAGCATACTCCAAGTCCATCAAATTAAGGGCAGCGCCTGAATCCACAAATGCCATAACAGAGTAGGAAGACAAAGAACAAATCAGAGTAACGGACAATAGAAATTTTGACTGTACCGTACCAATGGTGGCAGACCTAGCGAACCGCTTAGTGCGCTTAGGACAATCGGAGATAGCATGAGTGGAATCACCACAGTAAAAACACAGCCCATTCCGACGTCTGTGTTCCTGCCGTTCAGCTCTGGTCAAAGTCCTATCACACTGCATAGGCTCAGGCCCATGTTCAGATAGTACCGCCAAATGGTGCACAGTTTTACGCTCACGCAAGCGCCGATCGATCTGAATAGCCAAAGACATAGACTCATTCAGACCAGCAGGCATAGGAAATCCCACCATGACATTTTTAAGGGCTTCAGAGAGACCCTTTCTGAAGATTGCTGCCAGGGCACATTCATTCCACTGAGTGAGCACAGACCACTTTCTAAACTTCTGACAATATATCTCTGCTTCATCCTGACCCTGACACAGAGCCAGCAAGATTTTCTCTGCCTGATCCACTGAATTAGGTTCGTCAAAAAGCAATCCGAGCGCCAGGAAAAACGCATCCACATCACGCAATGCCGGATCTCCTGGCGCAAGGGAAAATGCCCAGTCTTGAGGGTCACTACGTAACAAAGAAATAATGATCCTTACTTGTTGAGCAGGATCACCTGAGGAGCGAGGTTTCAAAGCTAGAAACAATTTACAATTATTTTTAAAATTCAAAAACTTAGATCTATCACCAAAAAATAAATCAGAAATTGGAATCTTAGGCTCTGACATCGGATTCTGAACCACAAAATCTTGGATGTTTTGTACCCTTGTAGTGAGATTATCCATCCAAGAGGACAGACCTTGAATGTCCATGTCCACACCTGTGTTCTGAACCACCCAGAGGTAAAGGGGATAAGTGAGACAGAACACGCTGCAAAGAAAAAAAATGGTCTCAGAGCTTCACTTATCCCTCTATTGAGATGCATCAATACTTTTGGCCAGCTGTACTGTTATGATCTGGTGGTTAGGACAAATAGTGGACCTGGTAGTTAGAGCACCAGAAAAGACCTGATAGCACATTAATACAGGACAAGCTCTAGGAAGTGGAACCTCTGCTGACCGCAATCCCTAATCCTATCACGCACACTAGAAATAGCCGTGGAGCGCTCCTATCATGACCTAGGCCCCTCGTCACAGCCTCAGAACTAGCTAGCCCTAGAGATAGGAAAAATAAGCCTATCTTGCCTCAGAGAAAATTCCCCAAAGGAAAAGGCAGCCCCCCACATATATTGACTGTGAGTAAGATGAAATCACAAACACAGAGATGAAATAGATTTAGCAAAGAGAGGCCCGACTTACTAAACAGACAGAAGATAGGAAAGGTCACTTTGCAGTCAGCAAAAAACCCTACAAAAGCCACACAGAGAGTGCAGGGAAAAATACCTTCCGCACCGACTAACGGAGCGGAAGGCGCCCCTTGGGCGTCCCAGAGCTTCCAGCAAGCAAGGCAAAATTCACATAAGCATGCTGGACAGAAAAAAATAGCAAACAAGAAAAACGCAAAGCAAAACTTAGCTTCTGCTGGAGGAAACAGGAAACCAGGAAGATCCAGGAGCGAACTAGACCAATGCTACAACATTGACAGCTGGCATCGGACAAGGATCCAAGTGGAGTCAATTAGAGCAGCCCACTAACGAATTAGCCTCGTCACCTGTAGAAGGAAACTCAGAAACACCCACAGGCATCAGAGAAAGTCCATGGACAGAACCAGCCGAAGTACCATTCATGACCACAGGAGGGAGCCCGAAAACAGAATTCACAACACAGTTGTCCTGTTGGTGGGGACACAGAAGTCTTTCCTGTTAGCTGTCTGGCATGCATGGCTGAGTTTATGTTGCGCTTACTTTCCCGTGACCCTCGCATTATGAAAATTTTCATTGACGCTCATTATTGGTTGGTGACACTTCTAGACCCACGTTACAAGGAGAACTTTCAATCTCTTCTTCCAGAGGCAGACAGGTCTACTAAAATGGTGCAGTACCAGAGGGCCCTTGTTGCGGAATTACTAAAAAAATTCCCATCTGAGAACGCTGGCAGCAGACGTCATAGTTCTTTGGACAACCAAGGAGTACAGGCGAGAGAGACACAACTCCAATCCAGCAGAGGCAGGGGAACAATGGCAAAGTTCTAGGAGAGTTTTCTCTGACCCTCCCATCGTCCTGGCACAGAGCCAAGGGGTACTGTCACAAGGAGTGCAATGTTTTGGAAGATGCTGAGGGAGTACCTTGCTGACCGTACCAAAGTCCTCCATGATTCCTCTGTGCCTTTTAATTATTAGGTGTCCAAGCTGGACACCTGGCATGAACTGACTCTCTACGCCTTGGAGGTCCTGACCTGCCCTGCTGCTAGCATTTTGTCAGAGCGGGTTTTTAGTGCCGCTGGTGGAATTATAACTGATAAGCACATCCGCCTGTCAACTGAAAATGCTGACAGGCTGACTCTTATAAAAATGAACAAGGGCTTGATTGAGCCAGACTTCTATACACCACCGAATGATAGCAGCGAAAAATAAACTCCAATACAGTGTCTTTTTTTGGGAGGTGTATTCCCATGCACCTATTCACACCCACACATGGGTATATGCTTCCTGATTTTGGCTATTTGGGGTTATCCTCTTCCTTCTCCTCATCCTCATCATCCACCACCAATAGAACACCAGGGTCAATGTGTTCCGTGATGCTACAGCCACTCTTTTTTTGCAAGGGTGTTTATGATGCCTGTAACTAATTAAATAAAAAAAAGTACCTCCAGGGGGAAATGTATGTCAGCCCATACAATTAGTGTATGGGCATTACAAGTATAGGAGATCCGCTCCTTTATAATAGGAACATTTTATTATTAGACCCTCCTCCACATCTCTTTCACAGGACAATGAAGTGCCTCCTAATTTTTTGCAGACCTTGTATTCATTGCATAGGCAAACACTATGGGAGACACACTTCCTAATAATGAGAACATTGTGTCAAGGCTCCCGGGTGTAGCTACTGCCTGGTGGCTACTCGCCGCAGTAAAGGAGCCCACAGCAGAATGGCAGAGAACTCACCGGGTAGCGAGCAGGCCCTGAACCATGTGACAGAGGGGGAGTGGCCAGTGGTGGAGCCAGGCGCTGTGTGCAAAGGAGGCAAATGGCGCCGGAGAGAAGTCAAATGTGCCAAGGTCAATAACAAGAGAACAAGCGAAGTACTGGAGGGTGAGACAGAAGTATAGTCAGGTGGAAGCCAGAGATCAGAAAGCCGAGTGGATGAAACATACCAGATCAAGGACGGAGAGCAAGCAAGCAACAAAGTATCCACACACACTCCAGGGGGCCAGGCACACAGACAAAACAAAAGTGTAACTGACAGAGAATCCTAGTCCAGTGTGAGTATAAATATCCCTCCCAGATCCAAAAGGAGGCCACAACAATTAACCCTGAGAGGACAGGGCATTAACCCTGTCCAAACCATGACATTGTTTTCAGGAGGCCCACCTCAACGTCTGTTCCAAGGCTTATTGGGGTGCGTGTTTCTTTGGTGCAGGGCAGGCCTTGCATTCAATGCATAAGCAAACAGTATGGCAGTACCAAATTCATAATATTGATAACTTTGATTTCATGTGGCCATCCAGGACGTCTGTTCAATGGGTTGTTGGGGTGTGTGTAACTTTGGTGCGGGGCAGGCCTTGCATTCAGTGCATAAGCAAACAGTTTGGAAGTACCAAATTCATAATAATGGGAACTTTGGTTTCATGTGGCCATCCAGTACGTGGGCTCAAAGGCTTACTGGGGTGCGTGTTACTTTGGTGCAGGGCAGGCCTTGCATTCAATGCATAGGCAAACACTATGGGAGACCCACTTTCTTATAATGAGAACATTTTTTCAGGAGGCACTCCTGTACGTCTTGTGAAAGAGGTATTGGGGGGCACCTTAATTTTTGGCAGCCCAGCCACTCAATGCATAGGCAATAACAGTATAGGAGACCCAGTGTATAATAATGGCCCTTTAAGAATATTAATGCCGCCTGATGGCCCTATAAAAATAGGCTGTGACGTTAAGAGTCCCTCCTTCATAAATGAAACAAGATGTGTCTGATGAATGTCACACACCACATGGCCACCTAAGGTTGTTCAATGTTACAATGACATTTCCCAGTGAATGCATTTGTATTGGTTGAAAGCAATGTTAAAGTTGAAAAATGTATCAAAAACGCTACGTGTGAACAAGGCCAAAGTGGTGCAGGAACATTTTTGTTTTTGGTTAATTATTTTGCCTTATATACAGTCATGGCCAAAAGTATTGACACCCCTGCAATTCTGTCAAATAATACTCAGTTTCTTCCTGAAAATGATTGCAATCACAAATTCTTTGGTATTATTATCTTCATTTAATTTGTCTTAAATGAAAAAAACACAAAAGAGAATGAAGCAAAAAGCAAAACATTGATCACTTCACACAAAACTCCAAAAATGGGCCAGCCAAAAGTATTGGCACCCTTAGCCTAATACTTGATTGCACAACCTTTAGCCAAAATAACTGCGACCAACCGCTTACGGTAACCATTAATGAGTTTCTTACAATGCTCTGCTGGAATTTTAGACCATTTTTCTTTGGCAAACTGCTCCAGGTCCCTAATATTTGAAGGGTGCCTTCTCCAAACTGCCATTTTTAGATATCTCCACAAGTGTTCTATGGGATTCAGGTCTGGACTCATTGCTGGCCACCTTAGAAGTCTCCAGTGCATTCTCTCAAACCATTTTCTAGTGCTTTTTGAAGTGTGTTTTGGGTCATTGTCCTGCTGGAAGACCCATGACCTCTGAGGGAGACCCAGCTTTCTCACACTGGGCCCTACATTATGCTGCAAAATTTGTTGGTAGTCTTTAGACTTCATAATGCCATGCACACAGTCAAGCAGTCCAGTGCCAGAGGCAGCAAAGCAACCCCAAAACATCAGGGAACCTCCGCCATGTTTGACTGTAGGGACTGTGTTCTTTTCTTTGAATGCCTCTTTTTTTCTCCTGTAAACTCTATGTTGATGCCTTTGCCCAAAAAGCTCTACTTTTGTCTCATCTGACCAGAGAACATTCTTCCAAAACGGTTTAGGCTTTTTCTGGTAAGTTTTGGCAAACTCCAGCCTGGCTTTTTTATGTCTCGGTGTAAGAAGTGGGGTCTTCCTGGGTCTCCTACCATACAGTCCCTTTTCATTCAGACGCCGACGGATAGTACGGGTTGACACTGTTGTACCCTCGGACTGCAGGGCAGTTTGATCTTGTTTGGATGTTAGTCGAGGTTCTTTATCCAACATCCACACAATCTTGTGTTGAAATCTCTTGTCAATTTTTCTTTTCCGTCCACATCTAGGGAGGTTAGCCACAGTGCCATGGGCTTTAAACTTCTTGATGACACTGCGCACGGTAGACACAGGAACATTTAGGTCTTTGGAGATGGACTTGTAGCCTTGAGATTGCTCATGCTTCCTCACAATTTGGTTTCTCAAGTCCTGAGACAGTTCTTTGGTCTTCTTTCTTTTCTCCATGCTCAATGTGGTACACACAAGGACACAGGACAGAGGTTGAGTCAACTTTAATCCATGTCAACTGGCTGCAAGTGTGATTTAGTTATTGCCAACACCTGTTAGGTGCCACAGGTAAGTTACAGGTGCTGTTAATTACACAAATTAGAGAAGCATCACATGATTTTTCAAACGGTGCCAATACTTTTGTCCACCCCCTTTTTATGTTTGGTGTGGAATTATATCCAATTTGGCTTTAGGACAATTCTTTTTGTATTTTTTCATTTAAGACAAATTAAATGAAGATAATAATACCAAATAATTTGTGTTTGCAATCATTTTCAAGAAGAAAATGAGTATTATCTGACAGAATTGCAGGGGTGTCAATATTTTTGGCCATGACTGTATAATTCATTACCTTGGAAAGGATGTACCTTAACATATTTCCCATGAAAATCCATTTTGGTTTCATTTTTGTATGTTTTTTGGTATGTTTAAAAATGGCGGAAGACTCTGACAACATTGATCAAAGCTGTGACCTGGGAGTCAGAAATGCTTCCAGGGGCGATCCCCATGATGTTCCCATGTCATTAGAGCAGTGTTTCCATTATTTTCAGATGTTTTTAGACCTTAAAAAGGCCCCTAGGGGGGATCGCGGTAAAAATACTTGGGTTTCCCATAGATTTACATTGGGCTCGTTGTTTTGGCCGAGTACCCGAATATTACAAATTGCTGGACCCGAGCAGCGAGCACCCGAGCATTTTAGTGCTCGCTCATCACTAGTAATTACTAACTATACACTGTATTAGCTTTGTGGAAAAATAAGTCCTGGAAAACATACATGTACATATGCATCAAGCGGTTCAGTACTGTAGCTGGAACTTTACATCATAATACGTGTCATTAACAAGAAGAAGTCATGATAATATCAAATAATTTTTTAATTAAGTTATAGGATTTCAACAATACAAATATTTAACCCCTTCCTGACATGCACCGTACTAGTACTGCTCTGCGGGAACTGAGTTCCCGCAAACCGCAGTACTAGTACGGCGGCACGATCGTGCGGCCCCCCTCTGAGTGCCCCGGTGATTGCGTGCAGGTGTTAGCTGTATATGACCCCTCTGATGCCGCTGTCAGTAGTGACAGCGACATAGAGGGGCATCGCGCAGGGACAGGGGCTCCCTGCGCTCTCCCACCGGAACAACGTAAAGCGATCGCGTTGTTCCGGTGTCCTGGAAGGAGTCCCTGGATCCAAGATGGCCGCGGGGCTCCTTCCGGGTCCTGAAGTGAGGTGGCTAGCCGGCGCCTGCTCAGGGCCTCCTGCACTGCCTGTCAGATCCCTGATCTGACACAGTGCTATGCAAAGTGTCAGATCACGATCTGATCTAATATAGTGATGTCCCACCCTGGGACAATGTTAGAAAGTAAAAAAATAAAAATAAAATGTATTAAAAAAAAATTAAAAAAAAAGGTCCCCAAATAAGGAAAAAAAAAATTTCCCAATAAATCCATTTATTTATGTAAATTTAAAAAAAAACAGTAAAAGTACACATATTTGGTATCGCCGCATCCAAAATGACCCGCACTATAAAACTACCCCACTAGTTAACCCCTTCAGTGAACACCACAAAAAAAAAAAAAAAAAAAAAAACGAGTCAAAAAACAACGCTTTATTATTATACCGGCGAACAAAAAGTGGAATAACACGCGATCAAAAATACGGATATAAATAAACATGGTACCACTGAAAACATCATCTTGTACCGCAAAAAAAAGCAGAAAAATAAAAAAGTTATAGCTCTCAGAATAAAGCGATGCAAGAGCAATTATTTTTTATATAAAATAGTTTTTATTGTGTAAAAGCGCCAAAACAGAAAAAAATGATATAAATGAGGTATCGCTGTAATCGTACTGACCTGAAGAATGAAGCTGCTTTATCAATTTTACCACACGTGGAACGGTATAAACGCGCCCCCTAAAAGAAATTCAGGAAATGCTGGTTTTTGTTCATTCTGCCTCCCAAAAATCGGAATAAAAAGCGATCCAAAAATGTCATGTGCCCGAAAATGGTACCAATAAAAAGTTCAACTCGACCCACAAAAAACAAGACCTCACATGACTCTGGGGGCCAAAATATGGATAAATTATAGCTCTCAAAATGTGGTGATGCAAAAACAATTTTTTGCAATAAAAAGCGTCTTTTAGTGTGTGACGGCTGCCAATCATAAAAATCCACCCAAAAAAACGATACAAAAGTAAATCAAACCCCCCTTCATCACCCCCTTAGTTAGGGAAAAATAATAAAATATAAAAAAAATTTATTTATTTCCATTTTCCCATTGGGGTTAGGGCTAGGGTTGGGGTTAGGGTTAGGGCTAGGGTTAGGGTTGGGGCTAAAGTTAGGGTTTGGATTACATTTACGGTTGGGATTAGGGTTAGGAGTGTGGTTAGGGTTGTGGTTGGGATTAGGGTTATGGGTGTGTTTGGGTTAGGGTTTCAGTTAGAATTGGGGGTTTCCACTGCTTAGGCACATCAGGGGCTCTCCAAACGCGACATGGCGTCCGATCTCAATTCCAGCCAATTCTGCTTTGAAAACCTAAAACAGTGCTCCTTCCATTCCGAGCTCTCCCTTGCGCCCAAACAGGGATTTACCCCAACATATTGAGTATCAGCGTACTCAGGACAAATTGGACAACAACTTTTGGGGTCCAATTTGTCCTATTACCCTTGGGAAAATAAAAATTTGGGGGCTAAAATATCATTTTTGTGGAAAAAAAATATTTTTTATTTTCACGGCTCTGCGTTATAAACTTTAGCGAAACACTTGGGGCTTCAAAGTTCTCATAACACATCTAAATAAGTTCCTTGGGGGGTCTAGTTACCAATATGGGGTCACTTGTGGGGGGTTTCTACTGTTTAGGTACATCAGGGGCTCTGCAAATGCAACATGACGCCTGCAGGCCAATTCATCTAAGTCTGCATTCCAAGCGGCGCTCCTTCCCTTCCGAGCTCTGCCGTGCGCCCAAACGGTGGTCCCCCCACATATGGGGTATCAGCATACTCAGGACAAATTGGACAACAACTTTTGGGGTCCAATTTCTCCTGTTACCCTTGGGAAAAAATTGCGGGCTAAAATCATTTTGTGGAAAGAAAAAATGATTAAAAAATTTTCACTGCTCTGCATTCTAAACTTTAGTGAAACAATTGGGGGTTAAAAGTGCTCACCACACATCTAGATAAGTTCCTTAGGGGGTCTTCTTTCCAAAATGGGTCACTTGTGGGGGGTTTCCACTGTTTAGGCACATTAAGGGCTCTCCAAACCCGACATGGGTTCCGATCTCAATTCCAGCCAATTTTGCATGAAAACCAAACGTCGCTCCTTCCCTTCCGAGCTCTGCCATGCGCTCAAACAGTGGTTTACCCCCATATATGGGGTATCAGCGTACTCAGGACAAATTGTACAACAACTTTTGAGGTCTAATTTGTCCTGTTAACCTTGGGAAAATAAAAAATATGGGGCGAAAAGATCATTTTTGTGAAAAAAATGATTTTTTTTTACGGCTCTACATTATAAACTTCTGTGAAGTACTTTGGGGTTCAAAGTGCTCAACACACATCTAGATAAGTTCCCTAGGTGGTCTACTTTCCAAGATAGTGTCACGTGAGGGGGGTTTCCACTGTTTAGGCACATAAGGGGCTCTCCAAACGCAACATGGTGTCCGATCTCAATTCCAGCCAATGTTGCATTGAAATGTCAAACAGCGCTCTTTCTCTTCCGAGCTCTGCCATGCGCCCAAACAGTGGTTTATCCCCACACATGGGGTATCAGAGTACTCAGGACAAATTACACAACAATGTTTGGGATCCAATTTGTCCTGTTACCCTTGGGAAAATAAAAAATTTGGGGCAAAAAGATCATTTTTTGTGAAAAAAATATGATTTTTTTTTATGGCTCCACATTATAAACTTCTGTGAAGCACTTGGAGGTTCAAAGTGCTCACCACACATCTAAATTAGTTCCTTAGGGGGTCTACTTTCCAAAATGGTGTCACTTGTGGGGGGGTTCCACTGTTTAGGCACATCAGAGGCTCTCCAAATGCGACATGGTGTCCGATCTCAATTCCAGCAAATTTTACATTGAAAAGTCAAATGGCGCTCCTTCCCTTCCAAGCTCTGCCATGCGCCCAAACAGTGGTTTACCCCCACATGTGGAGTATCGGCGTACTCAGGATAAATTGTACAACGACTTTTGTGGTCCAATTTCTCCTGTTACCCTTGGTAAAATAAAACAAATTGGATGTTAAGTAAAAATTTTGTGAAAAAAAGTTAAATGTTCAATTTTTTTATGCAAATTGCCTCTTCTGAGAAAAAGAGGACTTAAACTCTATAGCGCCACCTGTTGGAAGTAGCGATCCTACAAGTCACAATCAACCCTTTAACGAGTCGTGCAATATGACTTAGGATAAAAGCCAAATCAGTATCTCAATTCGCAGACACGGTGTTTCGGGCTGTTGGCCCTCGTCAGTGCGAAGCATGAGAACTGATTTGGCTAGGTGAGAGATTCTGGACTGGGGTCTAAGGGGTATTGTTTCTCCTTATGTAGAGTGACATACCATGTCTGGATTGTCTAGGTAAGGAGGCTTATTCGCCGTGCAATGCTCCTCTGGGAAAACATTCCAAAAATTCCTGTGAAGCACCTGCAGGGTTAATAAACTTTTTGAATGTGGTTTTGAGTACCTTGAGGGGTAAAAGAACTGTGCTCCAATCACAGCCAGAACCAAAGCTATCACAGCAGGAGATATTTTAAAATATATATATTTATTTAGTGACAATTAGAAAACCATTAAAATGTACAAGAATTAAAAATAAGAGTTTTTTATATGAATATGTATATACATAATATATTTGGCGAAGAGCGGACGCGTCCGAGTAACGATTAGCCAGATGGGCAACCCTGGCTGCTGCATTAAGGATGGACTGGAAAGTCAAGTGAGGGGGAGGTCAATTAATAGAGCATTGCATTAGTCCAGGCAGCACCGCCTCCAGCGCCTAGAACCCTGGGACCAGGCCACGGGCATGGAGCAATTCCTGAAGACCCCAATTTCGCCCACCACCCTGCCGGGTGAGGTCTATGCAGAGCGGACTGTGTACCGCTGGGTGAATCCCGGACGAGCCTCTCACGTAGCACCTGGTAGCCGCCAGTATCCGGCTGGGCTACCTCGACCATTGCTACCACCAGAACTCGAATAAACCTCGGAAAACCGCAAACTGTATATAGTTCCTTTAAACTGTTCTTTCTCTGCTTTAAACCCGTCCAGGATTAATCCTTAAAGGGATCCCTTAGTTTACCTGGGATCCCTATTTGTTCCAGTTTTGCACAAGTTATCAGGGTTTTAAAGAACTGCGGAATCATGAACTGAGCATGGTTACAAACTGTTCCTGTATATAGTTTGCACCTTCTTAAAGGTGCTCTCTACTGGTTTTACAAGAAGGGAGACTTTGCGAAGAAACTGTTCCTGATGATGACGTGAAAGTTTCTCTTGTCTTACAGTTGATTACTGACTTGTTGATTGTTTGCATTACCTCAGAAAAGACTAGTTTCCCTCTTAAAGGGAATGTTCGGTTGTTGCATCTTAATAATGTTTACATAGCTGATAGTATGTAGCTAGATAGTGATAGAAAACTGATGACGTACTCTAAATAAAAGTGAGGTTTTAGGCAGAAAGATGCTGTAGGCCCGTGGGGTAGACAGATAGTCCTGCATGTGAAGAAGAAGAATAAAGAAAATGTTAAATTGCACATTAAGGGTTAATGATAATATACCCTTAGAGGGTAATTGCACTTAGTAGATAGAATACCTGTATGGGTAATTGTATGCCATAGTAAGTTAGTAATTGTTCTTTTTCTACTTTTGCCTTAAAGGGTAATACGCACAATGTAAATATGTTCATGTTTGCAATGTTCAAGTGCTCTCACCTCCCATAAAGGGAAGCACTGTCAAAATTTATTTGTTTAAAAGCATTTCAAAATTTTGCATGTATTCTGTTTGCTAACCTGTAATTGTTGTGTTCTTTTCCCAGCCCGGGAGTGCTGGATTTAACGGGGGGGGAGAGGGGGGAGGGAAGCAGCGCCCCAGAGTCCTGGTCGTTGCAGTAATGTCGTACTTCCACCAGGGTGAGCGATGTTACGTCTGATGGCACCAAAGGAGTTCACCCTGCCAGGTATCACAGCCACACACACACTTCACACGCTGGCCACCAGGGGGAGCAAAAGGTTCTATCTATTAGGTCACTCCTCACATTTGGGTAAAACTGGGGGTTGGTTAGGAAGTTAGGAGTAAGAGAAAGGAGTAAGAGGAGGAGAGGAGAGCTCCTGGCTGGGGACCGACGAGGAAAGGTTTCCAGGTCGAGCTGGCTGGGGTGATCCCTGGTCAGATCCAGACTGTAGTCTGAGGAGGAAGGAAAGAAGGACACGGAGCTGCGCCTGCAACCCATGCAGCAGCCTCCTAAGAAAGGACACGAAAGGAAGTGTGCCGTAGTGAGTGAGCACAGAAGTCATAGCAACAGGAGTGAAACAATAGCGGGAGACCAGCTAGAAGCAGGCTGCCTCCCTCTGAGCGCAGATCCGGTGGCCGGAACACCGAGGGAGTAATAGACTCTACGCTTTACTTCAGAGACCGGCAGGGCAGTTGATTCCAAGTTGGCTGTCCGACCTAAACACCTAAGCAGACAAGGTGGCAACGCGGAGGAGGGGCGTCTCTGGGGTCCCTATAAAATAGCCTCAGGCCACCACTGTCATACGGGTGATGTCCTATCCATCTGGGGGACAGAGAGAGAGAGAGAAGTAACAAGAGTGAGGACCTTATGGTAGCTAATGCAAGTAGGGACCTACTACGTTACTGTGCATAAGGGGAAGGCTACTGATTTCCACCTGGATAAGGGGACTCTGGAATTGCCATCAGACCGGCCGGACCCTGCTACCCTGTCATCCGGCACTCTGGACTGTGGATGCTGAAGCCTTCAGTAAAGGTAAAGAGACTGCACCCATTGTGTCCTCGTTGTTTGCCGCGTCTTACATCATCCACCATCACCATCTACACTTCTGGGAAGCCCTGGGGACACACTTCACCTGTGGGACGGTACACCATCTAGCTGCCATTCCATCACCCCAGCGGACCCCAAAGCAGCATCGGTCACCCTGACCGAATACCACAGGTGGAGTCACGAACACTACCGTTATCTACAAACTCTACCCTTTTATTGGGCGCCCCTCATAGGGCCACGGTCCGGGTCGGGCCACCGTGACATCCCCGCCGAGGGAACTGAAGGACCCGGTACCGAGTACCCCATTGCCCTTACGTGGGGGCGATCCATTACCCCACCACCAACACAACATAGACTTGAGCCTCATGGAAGTGCCCAACACATGAGCACCTTCTTGCTGTACTATCTTCAACATAATGCCCGTATTCTTAGAGTTAAAAATAGTGCTGACAACTGTGTTACCACTCTGTTAGATCTATGGTACAAGAGTAAATTTAGATGCTTTCCTCCTAAAAAGGGACTAGCTTATGCTGGAATATCAAAACACACTTGTAGAGAATCTTAGGAGTGATTTCCCCAATATAGCAGTTAAGCACACAGTGAGCATCCCAGTTTTAGACATTCAACCTGGGAACGTCAAGGCATCATTGCAAAAACATTAGCAGCAGCAGTGTTGGTGGCATAAGCAATTTCTGTGAGTCGTTTCACACATTTTTTAGACCAACCCATGCACCAGCAGAAAATAGTACAAGTCAGACAAGTTGTGAAAGACTGGAGAGGATGGCGCAGGAGTATCTGGAGCTCAATATCAATGCCATCAGAGGGGGTTTGGAACCTTTTGCATTTTGGTCTTTAAAAATGGAAGAGTGGTGTCACGACTCAGCTGTCGGGTGACCCAGGACCAGGGGCTCCTTCCTTTTTCCTAACACTAGGGGGTGCCCTAGCTAGCCCTATTCCCTGGGATACTTCTGAAGTGAAAATGCCGTGGCCGCCACCCTTGACTTATCTCCTGAATCAGCTCTCTGTAAGTTCTCTTCCTCCACCCAGGGAAGAAGAGCACTGTCGTGCACCGCAGTACACCAACCCGACAAACAAGGCAACACGAATAAGGAGTCACAGAAAATACCAAGCATACAAATAATTACATATAACAGAGGAATGCACTGGGGAGTGGAGGACGGGGCAAAACCAAAGTAAGAAGAGGGACGGGAATTATCACACTTACAAACCCATGCAACAGTCACAGATAACTCCTTCAAACTCCTTCTCACATAAACACCTGTCCTCCAAGCCATGTAGCACAAGCTAGCTCTGACATGTGTTTGAATCATAACCCAAATGATATAGGGGATGAGAGTGGCTAACCAAGCTCAAGAGAGAGCTCAGACTCCTAGAGCTTCCAACATGGCCGATTAACCCATGTTCTGCCAAAAGAAATAAACACCATTTAAAAAGAAGATGAAGTGTTTCTTTTCAGTGCAGGAGTTGGAGCAATCAGACGTTGTGGTCTTTTGGCTCCTCTCTGTTGCGGTGATCCCGTGATAAGTGGCCTGAGCTCACCTGTCACGCCTTGGACGTTTTGTCATGCCCAGCACCCAGCGTTCTCTCAGAATGTGTTTTCAGCGCTGCTGGTAATGTAGACCACCTAACTTTCACCAAAAGAAAAAACAAGTCATGGATCTCTAATGATTTCTGCACCCCAGTTGCAGACTGGGTAGACTAGAGATGGTGTAGCTTTTAGTATCATGCATTGATCTCACATTAGTGTAGTCTGTGCCACCTTTGTGGTGGCTTCTGGGACTGCTGTTGGTACTGCTGCTGATATTACAAAAAAAAGTTTGAAATATGGAGGATCCTAGTTGGGTCTCCATCTGGTGGGTTGCCTACATCAGAAGGTGTGTTTAGGGCCTATTATACTGTTTTTGCTCTGTGTAAATTGATGCCTCTCTAGCGGTGTGCGACAATAATTTTTTAAAATGTGGAGACTCCAAGTTGGGTCTCCATCTGGTGGGTTACCTGTGTAAGTAGGTCTCCCAGACCAGCAGGCCTCCACTGACTTTCAGTCAACTACCTGTGTTACTTTCCTTACATTTATTTTATCAATATTACTGTATGAAACTGATGTTTGTGCCATCTGAGTGTGGCTGGAAAAAAATAAAAAAAATTGGGAGTGTTGCATGAGGTATCAGGACTCCCACTAGGTCCTCATTGAAACTTCAATTCCAAGTTGTAAATGCTGGGCGAGGCCCTGATACCTCATGTATGGCCCATGTATAAGAGTTGCTATGCCATTTGCAGATTTCTACTGTGGGTCAATTGATTCCACTTTTTATGGTGTCTGCCACTAATTTTAGCTGTTTGGGAAGTTTTTTGTCACCCCTTAAGGTGTTGTGTATATGTTTGGTTTGGTCCACCATTGAATCTAATGGGTACGTTCGTCGAACTGTTTGGCGAACATTGAAAGGTTCGCTCATCTCTGATTAAGAGCCCCACATAACCCTTTGAATAGCAAGATGAAAGATCCTCCTACTGTTTTTTGAACATATTGCCATCAATTGTGAAGGAGGAAAAAACCTGATTGCGAAGACCTCTAGGAATGAATCCTTTTGCCACAAAACATTCCAAAAAGGCTTGTTCCACAATAATCGAGTTTTCTTATTCAATACGTTTTTTAATTTATTAACATAGTCCTCAGTATCATTGGAATTTAAAACCACACTTAGGTCCTCACTAAAGACCTCATCGAGTTTAATGAGCCATATTTTTTCACGTGGTTTATGAGCCATTCGTTTTTATGAATGAGCTGTGAAAATACCCAGTAATATAAGTACATTATATTGAAAAGCACCAAAGCTACCATAATCCCAACAGGGAAGGGCAACTCCCAAATAAATGAATCCTACAAAACAATGAAGTGATAATCCCCAGAAATGAGCAGCACTAAGATATCAATCACTGTAGAATTTTTAAAAAGTATACATTTTATTTCTCAAAAACATAAAAAGTATAGATATACCAAGGACAAACAGTACATTACATAAAAAATTAGTAGATCAACGGTGAAGACACAAACATATAGGGTGTCACCATGGACAGAAATATGTGCAAGCAAAATCATGTAGGGATAGCTGACAATACCTCCATACACATTGGTTAGTAGAAAAATTATACATATAGAACAAAACCTGACACAAAGAAAAGCAGTGCTAGGCGATAATACATAATGGCCACTAGATGGCACCAGAGTACAGAAAAAGTGTTCACATAGTATTGCCAAACACCAGAGTCAGGATGTAAGTAACTGCAAGTAAACTGACTATTAAAATGATGAGTGGTCACATAACATGATGTAGTGCAAAGCTTACCCATGTAGTGGAGAACCCAGGTGTACGTCCGTAGTTTCGACGTACACCCTTGGTTTCTCACCCTTTGGAATAAATAACTGCAATCAGTTGCTTCCTATAACCATCAACAAGCTTCTTACACCTCTCAACCGGAGCACTCTTTTTTTGCAAACTGCTTCAAATCTATCACATTTGAAGGGTGCCTTCTCCCAACAGCAATTTTAAGATGTCTCTGCAGTTGTTCAATGGGATTTAGATCTGGACTCGTTGCCGGCCACTTTAGAACCCTCCAGCTTTTTGTTTCCATCCATTTCTGGGTGCTTCTTGAAGTATGCTTGAGGTTATTGTCCTGCTTTCTGACATTGACACTCTACATTGTGATCCAAAATCCATTGGTAATCTTCAGATTTCATCATGCTTTGCACAAAGTCAAGGCACCCAGTGCAAGAGGCAGCAAAACAACTCAATACATCTTTGAACCTCCACCATATCTGACTGTAGGTGCTGCATTCTTTTTTTTGTAGGCCTCATGTCTCTGCGTCAGCAGATGGTGTCTTCTTGGGTCTCCTGTCATAGTGTTTAATTTAATTGAAATATTGATGGATAGTTCGTGCTGACAATAATCCTGTGACCTATTGTCTTCAACTGCCTGCGAATATGTAAGGTGCATATGGTGGTAGTCATGGGCAAGGGGCTGTTGTGTTTCCACACCCTGATAAAGATAAAAGGAGTGACCACCTTACCCTTTGAAAGAGTCAGCCTGACTTGTTACCAGAGATATTGAAGTCCCCAAGTAAAGTCAGTAAGTGTAGACATAGCTAATAGGCAATAGTATTTACCAGCCAGGGGGCACATGCATATTTACCCCTATGTTACCTCCTTTAGTAAGGGCTCTCCTGCACCCTGTTTGTGAATTTACCTTTGTGACATTGGTTGGTAAATATTATTGCCCTTTTGCTATGTCAATAATTGAATTATTTTGTGAATTTTTAAAGTTGCTTTTATTGTTTTGGCTGTGCTTTTTTTGGTTGCACTAAGTGGTTTATGCAGAGATGCCACAATTCTCCACTAGTAGTGAATCCAACATATTCACGTACATGATATAGTTTCATAGTTTTACGGTTGATGGCAGACATAAAGGTGTATTCCTATCTTCAAGATCCTATCCCAATATGTAGGTGTAATAATACTAATATTAGCAAATCCCTCCAATTAGAAATGTAGTATGGTCTTTCTGATTCCTCGGTGCAGGCATTGCAGGACATTAGGTATCCATGGTTACGTCCAATAGCCACTAGCTGTCACTATATCAGTGGTCGTAACCATGGATACCTAAGGTCCTGCAATGCCTGCACATGAGGAAAGAGACATAGCAAAACAGAAAAACTATACTATATTTCTAATTGGAGGGATTTGCTAACATTATTATAACTACACAAACTACATATCGGGGTAGAATGTTGTAGATGGGAGTCCCCCTTTAATTCCATTGAGTTCAGTCTTTAGCCTAACATGTTGATCCAGAGGAAAGCAAAACCCGAATGAGGCAGACACTAATAGCTCCATATTAGGGGAAATTCCTTCCTGACTCCACATGCGCCAATCAGACCAGTTACATAGATCAATGTCCTATCTTCAAATCTATTGCCCATATCCAGTAATATTACATTTTCAAGAAAGGCATCCAGGTTTTTTTTACCTTGCATTATATTGTATTTATCTTTTTCTTTTTTATATGTTTCTATGGCATTGGTAGAGGCAGTATAAAGAGAGCTTAAAATATTTATACACTCGCAATGCAGCTGAAAGATACAACAATTACATGGATGCAAGGGCTTAAAACAGTCGACCGCTAATAAAAAGATGAGATTTATATAGGATAATCGGCTGCCACAATAGAGCATGTATCTGTCAAAATATATTAAAAAAACTTCTGGAAACCAGGGACGCACTTCCACTGCTGAGGCTATGACACTTTCCCATACAAGAACAGATTCAGGCAAACTGTGTGCACAAGGAGCAAAGAGTTGTGTTATGCGACCCCTAGTGGTAAAAGAAAGAAATGACAAACAAAATACACAAGGAACATTGGATTAAATTCACCATCATATCCAAGATGACAAAACGCAGCTATCATGCAACCAGTCACCTGTGCAAAGATCATTTTACTTTGATTGGATCCTTTAGTCTTCTTTCTACAGATTCACTGACCCACTTGTTAGTCTTATTATTCATAAGTTGCAGGGTATTGTGACATATGTACAGTGGGGAAAACAAGTATTTGATATATTGCCGATTTTGCAAGTTTTCCCACCTACAAAGAATGGAGAGGTCTGTAATTTTTATCGCAGGTACACTTCAACTGAGAAACAAAATCTAAAAAGAAAATCACATTGAATGATTTTTACATAATTAAATTGCATTTTATTACATGAAATAAGTATTTTATCACCCACGAACCAGCAAGAATTCTGGCTCTCACAGACCTGTTAGTTTTTTTTAAGAATCCCTCCGAATCTGCACTCATTACCTGTATTAATTGCACCTGTTTGAACTTGTTACCTGTATAAAAGACACCTGTTCACGCATTCAATCAATCACACTCCAACCTCTCCACCATGGCCAAGACCAAAGAGCAGCACCAGGGTCAAAATTGTAGACCTGTACAAGGCTGGGATGGACTACAGGACAATAGGCAAGCAGCTTGGCAAGAAGGCAACAACTGTTGGCCCAATTATTAGAAAATGGAAGAAACACAAGATGACTGTCAATCCTCCTTGATCTGGGGCTCCATGAAAGATACCATCTCTTGGGGTTAGGATGATACTGAGAAAGGAATCAGAACTACATGGTAGGACACTGGTCAACGACCTGAAGAGGGCTGTGACCACAATTTCAAACATTATCATTAGTAACACAATATGCCGTCATGGATTACATTCCTGCAGGGCACGCACATGTCCAGGTCCGTTTGAAGTTCACCAGTGACCATCTGTTTGATCCAGAGGAGGCATGGGAGAATGTCAAGTGGTCAGATTAAACTTTTAGAAAATAGAACTTTTTGATATCAACTCCACTCGCCGTCTTTGGAGTAAGAAGAAGGATGAGTACAACCCCAAAAACACCATCCCAACCTTGAAGCATGGTGGGGGATAACATCTTACTTTGGGGGTGCTTTTCTGCAAATGGGGTCATGTATCACGAGATTTTGGCCAACAACCTCCTTCCCTCAGTAAGAGCATTGTCATGCTGTAAGACCCAGCCATGGCCCATCTTCAATAACCCCAAACACACAGCAAGAGCAACTTAGGAGTGGCTCCATAAGAAGCATTTCAAGGTCCTTAAGTTGCACCAATTGTTTTAATGATGCATATGATTAGTCATAGAGTATGACAAGGCACAACTCGCAATTGTGATTACCCTATATATGATCTTAATATGTTATTATAAATGGCCACATATGGTGAGAGGGAAGTAAAAGAGGACCAAAATATTCACCCATAGTCATAGATAAATGAGCATGCACTTATAATTAGGCCATTAGTGAATATATAGTATACAGTGTAAATGTCCAAATAAATTATGGCCAGAACCTCTTAGGCTACTTTCACACATCAGGTTTTTGCTGTCAGCAGGGCCGGCTCCAGGTTTTTGAGGGCCCCGGGCGAAAGAGTCTCAGTGGGCCCCCCCTTTAACACATACCATGATTCATGATCGCATATAAACACAGCCATGAAGTATATATAACAGCCCACGTAGCATATAACACAGCCCACGTATCCTATAACAGCCCATATAGTATATAACACGGCCCACATAGTTTATACAACAGACATGTAGTATACAGCACTGCCCACACAGTAGTATACAGCACAGCCCACACAGTAGTATACAGCACAGCCCACACAGTAGTATACAGCACAGCCCACACAGTAGTATACAGCACAGCCACACAGTAGTATATAGCAGCCCACATAGTATATAACACAGCCAACGTAGTATATAACACAGCCCACGTAGTATATAACAGCCCACGTAGTATATAGCAGCCCACGTAGTATATAGCAGCCCACGTAGTATATAGCAGCACAGCCCATGTAGTATATAGCAGCGCAGCCCATGTAGTATATAGCAGCGCAGCCCATGTATTATATAGCAGCGCAGCCCGTGTAGTATATAGCAGCGCAGCCCACGTAGTATATAGCAGCCCAGCCCACGTAGTATATAGCAGCCCAGCCCACGTAGTATATAGCAGCCCAGCCCACGTAGTATATAGCAGCCAAGCCCACATAGTATATAGCAGCCCAGCCCACGTAGTATATAGCAGCCCAGCCCACGTAGTATATAGCAGCCCAGCCCACGTAGTATATAGCAGCCCAGCCCACGTAGTATATAGCAGCCCAGCCCCGGTAGTATATAGCAGCCCATGTAGTATATAGCAGCCTAGCCCACGTAGTATATAGCAGCCCAGCTGCCCATGTAGTATATAGCAGTGCCACTCACTCAGGCACTGATAGGAGCTCCTCCGGAATCTGCCTGATAAGTTCAGCAGCACTGCAGCCAGCCAGGGGCGGAGATCAGAGCAGGAGAACGTGCTCTCTCCGCCCACAAACAATGTCACACTGGCTGCCTTCTCTTAACCCCTATGTGTGCCTGCCTGGCTGCACTGACTGAGTGAGAAGATGCTTGTGTCAGAGCTGGCACATAGGGGTTAAGAGAACGCAGCCAGCAGTGACTTTGTGGGCGGAGAGAGCATGTTCTCCTGCTCTGCTCTCCCAGCTGTATCTATGACAGCGTGAGTGGGCCCCCCTCTCTCTCTAGGGCCCCGGCATTTGCCCAGGTGCGCCGGGTGCTGACGCCAGCCCTGGCTGTCAGGCACAATCCGTCGAATGTTGAAAAAACTTGATCCGTCGCAGTTAGTGAAAAACTGATGCGTTTTTTCGACGGATCCGACTAGCATATCCTGATAATTGGTTTAAAAAAAAAAATTGGAGCATGCTCAGTTTAAACAAGCGGAATCCGGGCGCCGGGACCTGTCATTTTCCGGATCCAAAACATTCCGGCTCCCATAGGCTTCCATTCTAGCAAAAAGCCGGAAGCGCCGGAGACTAAAAACATTACTGTGTACGTATTTTCCAGAAGCCGGAATTGAAATTTTAGCCAGATCCGGAAAAAAACGGAAGGAACTGTAGGCCATGCAGCGCAATCCGGTGCTAATACAAGTCAGTGAGATAAAACGGATCCGGCTTTTGATTTCGCAGGTTCCGGTTTTTCAAAAAAGCTGGATTGGGACGGAGGGAAAACACCTGATGTGTGAAAGTAGCCTTAGGGTCAATGGGCCATTTGACAGAATTTTACTTCGGAGACTCAGAGATCCAGTGCGTTTAAATGCATCATAGATTATTACAGCAGCTAAGAGGTTAAGGAGGGCGCATCATGTGGAGGAGGCAGAGGATGTAGAGGAGGATTCAATAGCCTAGATGAAACAGCCAAATTGTAATTGATCATTTAGGCCATCTGGTTTGTTGCTTTTCATGCGGTAAAGCCATCTAGCCTCTTTTTGTAAAATTGTTTGATCCCAATCCCCACCTCTATTGTTTGGTTTGATCACCTCAATTACCGAGAAATTTATACTTTCTAAATTACCTCCATGTTTCTCTCTCACATGGTTGGAGATCGGGGTGTCAATGGCATTCAAAATGTCACCTATATGTTCTTCCACCCTCCTACGCAGTACCCACCTCACCTTCTCCACCTAGTCCTTGGGGCAGGTGCATTGACATTGACGTTGTTCTACAGTTCGCAAAGTGCCTACGCTGGTATATTTTCCAGTAATTGCACTAGAAAAACTCTTTGATTTGCAAATATATTTGCAAAATTAGCATTTCCCACATCTGAAAATGTCATACTTTCTATACTCCAGCCATGTGGGCATTCGTTTTAGCGGGGAATAGTTGCTATGTACCAATTGGTCTCGGATTGATCTGTCCCTTCAGTACATTATAGGTGGAAAATTGGGGGCCAGGTTACAAATGTCCAGATGAGTCTCCAGTACACTCCAATATTTTTGGATAATCTTCCTGATTTCCCTCACCTGATCATCAAAAGTACCAATGATTCTCATTTCGGACTCTGAGTCAGTATCATTTTTCTTTGTAAGCAGAGTAGTTCTCTCTCTAGCACTTGATGTCTTAAAAGGCTCATTGAGAACATTCTGTGGGTATCACCTATCCAAAAATATATTTTTGAGGTCCCGAGTATACTGATGAAATCTGGAGGTTGAAGAACAGTTCCTCCTAATATGAAGGTACTGCCCCTTCTGTATCCCCCTTCTCAAGATCGAGGGTGATGTCTGTCCCAACGTAGTGGATCATTGGTGGCAGTAGGTTTTCGAAAAGTCTCAGTATTAATATGCCCTGTATGCCCTACAGTATCCCTGCCATTCCTAATGTCCAAGAAGTTGATTGAATCATAATTGATTTCATGTGTCTAAGACCCACATTGTTTTTATTAAGAGCACTAACAAAATTTGCAAAGGATGGGGCATCTCCCAACCATAGGTTATTTTATTTTGTACTTTTGGTCGCTCATCTTTTTTCTTTCTCTTTCCCTTCACCTTTCATGGCCTAATAGGGTCAATTAGGGTGGGTCGACGTTTGAACGAGGGCGCCACTACACAGTTGAAGGGTGCCAGCCTCCGCAGTGAGGTAGGGTCACATCAAACCGAAAATAGGGTATATTCTCTTTCTCTCCAATTTAGCTTGTTTTGTATAGGCTCACACACTATGAGGTACTATACAAGGCACATGTGTCAATGTTTTTGCTGCCTGTGTTGGGATTACATCAAAATCTCATTTGGGTCGACTGACCGTATTATTCTTGTCTTTTGATACAGTTAACTATTTTTCTAAGACAATTCTTGTCCTATTTCCTGGAATTAGTCATATAATATTACGTATCAATACTGAGGTGTGCTCTCACTTACACTGGTTCCTTTATAGGGTCAGGGATAGTTGATGTACAAGCAGGGGGCACCATTGTGCAGGTAGAGAGTGCCAATCTCCGCAGCAAGGTAAGGACAAGATAGACCCAACACTAGGGCATATCCCATACATTGCCAGATATAAGTGGCATTTGTTTGGCCATAAATATATATTAAATGTATCTTTTATTGATTTTTCTTTTAATTATATTAAATAAAAGTGATGTTTTAACAAAATATTTGTAATTAGTGGTAAGCAAGCTCTCAATCAGCATGACACCAGTAATATCGCAATGTCAACAGGAAGACAAACTGTCGCTCTGTTGACGTGACATTAGCGGAAGTCTGTGACCGCTCTGTGCTGGCGGAGAACGTCACTGGGCACAACAGGCAGGTAGGTAGGAACTATGCTTAGGCATATTTATTTTTTTGACAGTCCCAAATATCCCCTTTAACTTCCAGCGCTGGCCTGATCATAAGCGAATGTCAGTGTTAATTGACAGTTGACACACTATGGCAATGCCCATGATCGGAGATAGTTCCTATTATGGGCACTTAACCTCTCTAATTCCACTGTCAATAATGACAGCAACATCGATTGACTTGCAGAGCTCCTTCTCTGCTCTGATCGACACGACGTGATTGCAATTGCATTGTGCCGATGGGCTCCATGATGATCCCGTGCCGAAAGATGACCGTGGGTGTCACCAAGGCACGGTGGCCAGTAAGTTCCTGCTGGTAGCAGGAGCTGATACGCCTCTTCCATGTGTGCGATGCACAGATCTAATACCCTGCAATCCAAAAGCATTGCATAGTATTAGATGAGCAACCAGGGCAGGGAAAATTGATGTCACATCCTGGGACACGGTAAAAAAACAAGTTTGACAAATTGTAAAAATATTTAAGAAAAATCACAATATAAATAACAAAAAAAAAGAAAAAAAAATACTAGACCACTAGATGCATATATTTATGTAAAACCAAAAACAAATAAAGCATACATATTTGGTATTGCCACATCCAGAACAATCCAAATGATAAAAACTGTTTCACTAATTAACCCCTTCAGTGAATGCCTTAAAAAAAAAATTGCAAGAAACTATGCTTTTTTATCATACCGCCGAAAACAAAGTGGAATAAAACGCAAGCAAAAAGTTGAATGTGAATAAAAATAGTATGGATAAAAACAAAATATTGCCCCACAAAAAACAATGCTGCTATACAGCTCCATCAGTGTAAAAATAAAATACTATAGCTATGGCTCTCAGAATGTAGCGATGCAAACAATTCTTTTTTTATCAAATAGTTTTTACTATGTAAAAGCAGCAAAACATTAAAAAAATTACATAAATGTCGTTTCACTGTTACTGACCCGAAGAATAAAGCTGCTTTATCACTTTTACCACAAGAGGAGTAGCAACAACAAAACAATCCCTGAATTGCTGCCGCCCAAAAATTGGAATAGAAAGTGATCAAAAAATGTTATGTGACCGAAAATGGTACCAATAAAAACTTCAAATTGGCAGGCAAAAAACAAGCCCTCACATGACACTGAAAAGCGTTTTAAAGTGTGTAATAGCTAAAGATAAAAAACAATAAACCTAGTATCGCTGTAATCGCACCGAGCAAGACAATAAAGTAATCTAATCACTTATACCTCATGGTGAATGGCATAAAAAATAAAAAAGCTAATTCTTCACCTGCTGTTGATTTGTTCATTCTGCCTCCCAATTAACACAGTAAGACTCGGCGCACATTCATCATGCGTTCTACGCCTCTCCCTAGCGGGTTTCATCTGAATCACGTCATTTGGAGATTTAGATGGAAACTCAGATGTAAGTGCTCAACGTAGAGTACTGGATAAATGTAATTCAAAATGTTATGTAAAATGTTCCCAATAACAGCTTATACTCAATCCACTGAAAAGCAAGTTCCTACTCAGGTTCGCCATCCGTTAATGAAAGTAAAGGGGGTTTCCATGATACTGGTAGCACAAAGGCTCTGGAAAAGTGCTATGGCAAAGGATCACAGGGTGGTAGTCATGGGCCAGTGTTGCTTCTTCGCACCCCAGCCTGCTACAGCAATTAGAGGACCTTTAGGCCCATGTGGTTTTACTTTGCGGTTTGTGTTACTATTTTGGACTTCTCCCATTCATGGACATTCAGCTCCCAGAGATTTCACAATAAGGAGACCAGACCAGTTCCATACAACAAAGTCCTTTTTTACTAATAGTTAAACTTGCTCCCAAGAAGTGGCAAGAGAGGACATCATGAAGGATCTTTACATGAAGCAGTGGTGCATTTCTTATGGTTAGGAACAGCATTACAGTTGTCGAAATAGGGACTATTACTGTACTGTAGGTTGAGTACGGGTACCTCCATACTTCAGCCAGCTTCCTGGGAATTGAGTAACAATACGCCTCTTGTTGTAGCTCACTCTATATGTTCTCTGTCTCGCTGACTCTGTCTTCCTGACTTCAGCATTCCAGTCTCGGCCGACACAAGTACGTTTCCCCAGAGTTCCTTAATGATCTCTCAGAGGCCTCCCTGCTTAACACTTGCCTGCCTCGCCTTTCTACAGATGAATGCTGTCTCTATTAAGTTCCCTTCTCTTTTACTTGTTGTTCCTGCTGTCTTCTTCCCACACTACTGGGTAAATAGTACTTCATCAAGAGGGTGTCCTGTCCTCTTACCCTGCCAACACACATCACCTGTTCCTTTCTTCTTTACCCCAACACTAATTGACATGGATACCCTTTTCCCAGATATCGCACAGAACTCCTTCCCCTCTAAGGGCCAGCCTCTAAAGTTAGCCCTGTATTAAGACTAAGTGGTATTTAATTGTCTACAATTACCACTGACATCTAGTGGCCAGTAATCATATCAAAACCTTACACATTAAATTACATTAAAGTACATGTATAAATACATTCAACCCATTGAAGTAGTCAGATGCCTCACACTCCAAATTATAGTCATCCTCGACCATATGCAGGACATTAAAAGAAGGGTTATCACACAATAAAAACATTTTACAATGCTCAGACTGAAGTCTTGACCATGACATCTTTACACTAACGTCGACCTTTCTAAGTTAAGGGCCCAGAAACATGGAACAGTACAGTACATTTATCTCTAGTTGTTAGCTCCTGCAGTCCTTTTAATCAAACTGGAACCAATTTATTTTCCTCCTTCAATCTAATCCAGGCCTTTTCTGAACCTCTATGGTTGCTCCAGTAGTACATGCGGTATTCGCAGACCACACCCACCGCTCCATGACCTCATCCCACAGCACTTCCGTGACCCCTCCTTGACTCCATGGGTTTCAAGGTAGATCATGTCCTCCTGGTCTGCAGTTGTGGCCACACACTCTGGGGCTGCCGGTCTAATTGCCACATATTTTCATTTTTGGCTTGAACTCACAATGACATTTTCAGTCTGCAGTTGCAGAGCCCCATCTCAAACTGAGTCACTTTGCTGAGCTCCTTTCTCCTCACATGCTGCATTGAAAATGGCTCAGTGTCTCGCTCACTACGCATTTCCTGTGGTCTTCATCCTGCCTCTTTCTGGCCCTTCATCTTTCACTTTCGACGACTCTGATCCTGCCACGTCATCTTTAGCTCTCGGCAACTCTGCCTCCTTCCATGCTTCTTCCACTTGTCGTCCCTTCCCAGGTGGGTCGTACTTCATTATGAACTGCTCCCTCCTCCGGACGCAACTCCCTTTCTGGGCCAAACCCTGGATATTCTGCACATTCCTTCTTCTAGGCCGAACCTCCAACTGGCAGAATATTATTGGTTCAAAAAAATTATCAACATTGCAAACACTAAACTGGTTTGTGTCGCCAATTTTTGAGAACCATATCTGCAAGCAGTGATGGACGTCGCACGTTCCACAGAGCTGTTTAGATTTCTATCTATTTACCTTATGAAATCCTTGTTATTTTGATGACGGTCCAAATACCGGACTGTATAAATAAATATCTTCAGTTCATTTCATCAATCTGATTGCAAAATTTTAATCTACATACTGCTACAGATTGGATCCCTACTCTGGCACCTACCAATACTAAAAGAGTGCCATATACTATCAGCTACTAGAAAGTTCACGAAGGCGTTACAGATAGAAAAACTCACACAAAGTATGTATTACAGGCACATTACACTGTAGAATGCTCAGCACCAGGACATTGTCTGCAGTGTCAACCAGTACAGGTCTGGTTTGTCAAGCAGTGTCTGGTTTGAGTTATGTAAGCAATCATAATCACATTTCTTAAATGCCATAAAGCAAGGCACAAGAACCTTAAAAGAGAACTAAACTTTTGAAATGTCTTTTCACATCTCATTACCTTAATAATTACAAGCAGATCGGTGAAGGTCTAGGTCCTGATACCCCTCAATTTGCACCAAAATACCCCCAAGAGGTGTGCAGCTCTGTGCATGAGCATGCAGAGAGCCCAGAGTATGGATTCAGTATGTTTTCCATTGAGTATCTTTTGTATTGAATCCTTACCCAGTCTACAGTATGTGCACATTCAACCAGGAGCGGTGCACTCCTGTCTCCTAAGCTTCGGACCTCTTCAGGACGTAGGGGAAGTTTGGGTGATCAATTGGAGGTCTCAGGACTTGGACCTCAACCAATGCTTGGAATTATTAGGATAATGAAATGTGAATAAAACCATTTTAAAGGTTTAGTTACTCATAAACTTTGTTTATAAATTATCCAAATTATTGCAAGAACGTGGGTAAGTTTTAAAGCCATTTCAAAGATTTAACATTGACCACCATGGTCCTCATTTCTCTTCTATAAGAGCATAAACACTAAATACAAGGGTGATCCGAGGTTTTTATACTGGGGTACTGCTCTGAGCTGTGTACTAGGGAAGTTTTGGAGTCTATATCCTTTTTTACACTCTCTCTTCCATGGACGCCACTGGTGAATCATGGTTACTTAGGACAACCCTATAATCTGCAGCTTCTGCAAGACAGACGTTGCATGATAACCCTGTAAGCATGATGCAGCTACTGCTCAGCAAGGCTGTGGTTTGGTTTTCAGACATAGTACTTTCAGAATCTAAAGAGGGGCTATGAGGAAGAATCAGCTTTATAGGAAAGACTGACATTGACTAATAATGTATCTTGCCGTCCTTGCGGCGTATGCTGACAGGAACACCCTTTCCATGTGATAAGACTTCTCAGTTCTTGCTGAGACTTCATTACCAGAAGAGTTAATGAGGGCTTCCAGGGTCGCACTGACTGAGCAGGAAGGAAAGGCAATGACGTATTTGTTTCCACAGTAAGAAAAAAGTTGTCTTGTTCTTAATATCTTTGCTTTCTCTTAATACTACTGCTGAGAAGGTAAGAACTATCCAAGTCTCCATTCTCTAATGGTTACAGCATTAGAGTAGGGTGGGATACATGAGCATCACTTTAATCTAAGACGTGAATGGGTAGGACGGGCTTGTAAATGCCCTAGTTCTTAGAATGGACTACCAAAGGCAAAAATAATTCTAAAATTCAGATATTGTATATATCAGTGACCAGATGAGTTTTCATATACTGGTAACGGGTTGTTCGTAGCACTTTCCCCAATATCAAAATATACTTTCTATGTTTTCTTCTGCTACAATGGAAAAGTCTTGTGTCATTGATCTTTCTCAGACTTTGGCTGTAATATCAACCTCTCTTGTGCTGTTTTACCCCTTTACTAGTTCTGAATTAAAAGATCTTAGCGCAGAAGAGAAGCTTGGCGCTTTACAAGTTCTATTTGGATTTTCAATTACCGTACATGTTTTATGTGGGATGCTGCTCTGTGCATTGATTCCCAGCCCTGTACTGCTTTATAGATTTATCCTAGTTCGATATTTTATTGTTTCTTTTAGATCAGGCAGAGAAAGAGCTGAAAGGAGAAGCTGATTATAGGTTGTTTTTTTTTCTTGTATCCGATATATGGTACCTACAAATGTCTATTTAGAGTAGTTTAAAGCTTTTGGCTTGCTTTGGTCAAATAAAAAAAAAATTCTTTATTGTACTTAAAGAGGCTGTCCACCACTAGACTACTAGACTAGCCCTTAAAGGTCCAGAGAGTAGTATGAAATAAAACCTCTAGACCTACCTCCCAAATTGACACCATTCCTCCAAATGCTGTGACAACCTCTAGTCAGCTGACATAAACAGCCTTCACCGCACCATAAGAGCTGAACAACCCGGGCACAATAGTGAGCACAACAAATAAGGAACTGCTGATTGGCTGCAGTGGTCACGCGATATTGTCACATTACCGCTGGGAGACACCTGAGATCAGAGGAAGAGCACTGGTCTGGGAGGAAAGTGTAATCTTTTTAATTTTATACCCTAAGGCTATTAACAAGGAATTAGATAAACATACCGGAACCCACAATACGAAAAGACCATATTCATGGGAGATACTCTTCAAAGAGCCATATAGAAATCATATGAAAAAACATAAGAGCCTAAACTCCCGAATGTAACCATATCGTACTCAAATAACCACTATTGCCATGCGATTAGTTTTTAGAAAAATATATATACAACTTTATTGGTAATATAATACAAAACACAGGCAATCAATAGGTGCGAGAATAAAAACAAGATCGCTGGACAGGTTAAACTATAATGATGCATACAGGTAATGACCGGTTATCCATATAGCTCAGGCTATATCATAAATGTAACAAGAAGTCCACACATTAATAATAATGGATAGCCAGAGTAAAGATTTTAGAAGTGGGTAAGATAAGCATAATGTACACCTTCCCAAGGGATGTACCATATCATAGCAAAATAAGTTACCGAATACAGGCTCAATCAGTACATATACCCATAGGGGAAGGGGTTAAAGTAACGAGCATGTGCAACCTGAATATATCTTACCCATAGGATGGCACCGGTCACCACACAGATACACCAATGCGCGTTTTGCTGCTGCTTCTTCCTTTTTGGATGCTGCCCTTCCCGTGGTTGTTCCTTCCTGGTGAAAGACCTGGCTATTTATTGCTTGCGTTGAGAAACACGTAATGGTGTCTCCGCGGCTTTTCTACGAGTCCTTTTACTAGGCACTGCTCCTAATAGCCAGTTTCCTACTCCACACTGATGAGGGGCAAATACCCCGAAACAGCTGTCTGTGGATGGATACCATGTTTTGGCATAGGTGATTTTCCTTTTTGGATGCTGCCCTTCCCGTGGTTGTACCTTCCCGGTGAAAGACCTGGCTATTTATTGCTTGCATTGAGAAACACGTGATGGTGTCTCCGCAACTTTTCTACATGCATTTGCATATTTCCCATAAGGGATGGGGGCAGTGTTCTGGATCACTGTGTTGAGAAACACGTGATGGTGTCTCCGCGGTGTTAGATGTTTTGATCTCCCCGAGGTCATTCATCCTTATGTTTATATTTTTGCGCTTCAGCCTGGAGCGCACGGAAGTGCTCATGACATTTTCCAGCTAGATAGCAGACCCCCATAGCGCATGCCTGATGTGGATCACACGGAAGTATATGGATTTGCCTTCCGGTTCAAGGTATCTCGGGCCGTGGCCAACTGCGCAGGATCAAGGAGCGACACAAAACAGCAGCGCTTGAATGATGGGCGCCGCAGAAAGGGGTCATGAAGAACAGACAGGACATATTCCCAATAAATGGCCAGTTCTCATTTTCCCTATATATTAAAGGGAATCTGTCACCTCATTTTTCGCATATAAGCTGCGGACACTGCCATTAGGGGCTTATCTACAGCATTCTGTAATGCTGTAGATAAGCCCCCAATGTAACCTGAAAGATAAGAAAAACAACTTAGATTATACTCATCCAGGGGCGGTCTGGGTCTGATAGGCGTCACAGGTCTGAGTCCGGTGCCTCCCATTTTCATGCGATCATGTCCTCTTCCTTGCTTCTGTCATGACTCCTACGCAGGCATACTGATTTGACCTGTTGAGGGCAGCGTAAAGTACTGCAGTGCGCAGGCATCGGGCCTTGCTAACCTTTCCCGACACCCGCGCACTGCAGTACTTTGCTCTGCCCTCAACAGGGCTGAGAATTACGCCTGCACAGGAGCCGTGACAGAAGCAAGGAAGAGGACATCATTGCATGAAGATGAGAGGCGCCGGACCCGGACCTGTGATGCCCATCGGACCCGGAACGCAAAGACCGCCCCTGGGTGAGCAAAATCTAACTTGTTTTTCTTATGTTTCAGGTTACATCGGGGGCTTATCTACAGCATTACAGAATGCTGTAGATAAGCCCCTAATGGCGGTGGCCGCAGCTTATATGCGAAAAATGAAGTGACAGATTCCCTTTAAGTCTATTTTCAAATAAAAGTATGATAACCTAAAATCACTGGTAATCTATTCTCATTAAATAAGTTGAAAAAAATTATTGAATAATATAGATAAATCCAATCAATTTAATTCATGTGGATATATTAAAATGACCCTTCGAAAGGCAAACAGGCCATTTATAGAGTAGATCAACAATATAAAAATCACAGAGATCTGTATATCCCTAATACGGAAAGAGTTTTCCGCTAGTCTATTAATAAAACAGTGTGAGTCGCCCGCCAGGGCCTAGGGGTACTCGGTACCGGGTCTGGTCGCAATTAAAGAGGTAGTCAGGGTGGCTGCGACCCGGTCCGTGGCTCTGGGCGCCCAAGTAAAAGGGATAGTTTTAAAAGGGAGTCTGTAAAGCAATAAAAGTTTGTGACACCACCTGTGGTACTCAGTCAGGGGTGACCGACACTGCTAAAAGGGGTCCTCTGGGGGTGATGGTATGGCAGCAAGATGGTATCGCTTCCCACAGGTGAAGCTGGGTCTCCCAGGGCTCACGGTGTGCTGGGCAGGGATGGTGTTGTGGATTCCGGCAAATAAATGGAGGACACAGGGTTGTAATGCCTTTACCTGGTTTACTCATTGAATTAGGCCACAGTCCAGGGTACTAGCAATAGGTGGTCCGACTGGCCTAGAGGCAATGGTGGAAACCTCTCCCAGGTGAGGTCCATAAGCCTTCCTGCTCACGCTCGTATGCGAGATCCTTGCTGCCTGTGGCTCCCTGACAAAGTCCTCTCTCTCCTGTCCTGGAACAGTTACCATTATGTTGGGCAGTGCAAGCCTTTTTATAGGGTCTCTATCACGACCTGGGCTCTTCATGTACTGCTGCACCTTCAGGTGTGGGTGCGGGCAAATTACATAAAGTCCTTTGCCCTCCAGTTCTGATGTGCGACCTAGAGTTCAACACAACCCCGGGTTCCCGATGTCCAGTCTCTGCGCTTCGGCTCAGATGGTGCCCAGTCACAGTTCCCCTCTAAGCCCTTTCCTTCTCCTTTGCTCCTTTCCTCAGATGCTCACTACATACCAACCCTTCAGGTTATGTGCTGTTCCTAGAGCTGCAGCTCACACGTGGCTGCACGGCCCCACTCTCTTCTCTCACTCCTCTCTCTTTCACTGTCTCTGAACAAATGACTAACTCCTCCTCCAGACCAGAATACTTAAAGCTGGGGAAGCTCCCCTGAATCAGGGTTCAGAGCTCCTCCATCTGGCCTGGATTCAGAATGTTTTGCATGTAGGTGCTTACCTGGTAAAGGAAATCCTCCTTGCCTCCAAGCATGACATCACACTCCCCGAAATGAATGCAATATCACTGTAACAATCGGTTACCTGGGGTGTTACAAGTGTCCAACCAAAAAGTCAGGTAGATTTTAAACAAAACAGGTAAGCGACAATTGCTCATTTATTCCTTTGGGTTGAAGGGAATCCAGCCTGAATATCTATTCACACTCCTTTCTTAGAATGGACCTATCATGATCACCTCCTCTGGGACTCAGTTTCACTACCTCATAGTAAAATAGTAACATAGTAACATAGTTAGTAAAGCCGAAAAAAGACATTTGTCCATCCAGTTCAGCCTATATTCCATCATAATAAATCCCCAGATCTACGTCCTTCTACAGAACCTAATTGTATGATACAATATTGTTCTGCTCCAGGAAGACATCCAGGCCTCTCTTGAACCCCTCGACTGAGTTCGCCATCACCACCTCCTCAGGCAAGCAATTCCAGATTCTCACTGCCCTAACAGTAAAGAATCCTCTTCTATGTTGGTGGAAAAACCTTCTCTCCTCCAGACGCAAAGAATGCCCCCTTGTGCCCGTCACCTTCCTTGGTATAAACAGATCCTCAGCGAGATATTTGTATTGTCCCCTTATATACTTATACATGGTTATTAGATCGCCCCTCAGTCGTCTTTTTTCTAGACTAAATAATCCTAATTTCGCTAATCTATCTGGGTATTGTAGTTCTCCCATCCCCTTTATTAATTTTGTTGCCCTCCTTTGTACTCTCTCTAGTTCCATTATATCCTTCCTGAGCACCGGTGCCCAAAACTGGACACAGTACTCCATGTGCGGTCTAACTAGGGATTTGTACAGAGGCAGTATAATGCTCTCATCATGTGTATCCAGACCTCTTTTAATGCACCCCATGATCCTGTTTGCCTTGGCAGCTGCTGCCTGGCACTGGCTGCTCCAGGTAAGTTTATCATTAACTAGGATCCCCAAGTCCTTCTCCCTGTCAGATTTACCCAGTGGTTTCCCATTCAGTGTGTAATGGTGATATTGATTCCTTCTTCCCATGTGTATAACCTTACATTTATCATTGTTAAACCTCATCTGCCACCTTTCAGCCCAAGTTTCCAACTTATCCAGATCCATCTGTAGCAGTATACTATCTTCTCTTGTATTAACTGCTTTACATAGTTTTGTATCATCTGCAAATATCGATATTTTACTGTGTAAACCTTCTACCAGATCATTAATGAATATGTTGAAAAGAACAGGTCCCAATACTGACCCCTGCGGTACCCCACTGGTCACAGCGACCCAGTTAGAGACTATACCATTTATAACCACCCTCTGCTTTCTATCACTAAGCCAGTTACTAACCCATTTACACACATTTTCCCCCAGACCAAGCATTCTCATTTTGTGTACCAACCTCTTGTGCGGCACGGTATCAAACGCTTTGGAAAAATCGAGATATACCTCGTCCAATGACTCACCATGGTCCAGCCTATAGCTTACCTCTTCATAAAAACTGATTAGATTGGTTTGACAGGAGCGATTTCTCATAAACCCATGCTGATATGGAGTTAAACAGTTATTCTCATTGAGATAATCCAGAATAACATTCCTCAGAAACCCTTCAAATATTTTACCAACAATAGAGGTTAGACTTACTGGCCTATAATTTCCAGGTTCACTTTTAGAGCCCTTTTTGAATATTGGCACCACATTTGCTATGCGCCAGTCCTGCGGAACAGACCCTGTCGCTATAGAGTCCCTAAAAATAAGAAATAGTGGTTTATCTATTACATTACTTAGTTCTCTTAGTACTCGTGGGTGTATGCCATCCGGACCCGGAGATTTATCTATTTTAATCTTATTTAGCCGGTTTCGCACCTCTTCTTGGGTTAGATTGGTGACCCTTAATATAGGGTTTTCATTGTTTCTTGGGATTTCACCTAGCATTTCATTTTCCACCGTGAATACCGTGGAAAAGAAGGTGTTTAATATGTTAGCTTTTTCCTCGTCATCTACAACCATTCTTTCCTCACTATTTTTTAAGGGGCCTACATTTTCAGTTTTTATTCTTTTACTATTGATATAGTTGAAGAACAGTTTGGGATTAGTTTTACTCTCCTTAGCAATGTGCTTCTCTGTTTCCTTTTTGGCAGCTTTAATTAGTTTTTTAGATAAAGTATTTTTCTCCCTATAGTTTTTTAGAGCTTCAATGGTGCCATCCTGCTTTAGTAGTGCAAATGCTTTCTTTTTACTGTTAATTGCCTGTCTTACTTCTTTGTTTAGCCACATTGGGTTTGTCCTATTTCTAGTCCTTTTATTCCCACAAGGTATAAACCGCTTACACTGCCTATTTAGGATGTTCTTAAACATTTCCCATTTATTATCTGTATTCTTATTTCTGAGGATATTGTCCCAGTCTACCAGATTAAGGGCATCTCTAAGCTGGTCAAACTTTGCCTTCCTAAAGTTCAGTGTTTTTGTGACTCCCTGACAAGTCCCCTTAGTGAAAGACAGGTGAAACTGTACAATATTGTCAACATCCCCCTGATAAACCAACCTCATGTGTTTGGCTAGGAGTGTATCCCTATCATTTCTTACATCCCCCAGATGTTCACCAACTCTCCAGAATTCCCTTTTTGTTTTTCCTACATAATCTCTCGGGCAGGGACAAGTAGCCATATTTACAACCCCTGAGGTTTTGCAATTTGAAAAATCCCTCGGAAAAAATTACTTTCCCGTTGAGGGACTCCTGAAAGACTTGTTGGGTTTCATCCATTTACAAAACTGCAATTCCCACATTTCAAGAACCCACATGGTTTTCTATCAATCCACGTCTCCCTGTCTGTGGGTTTCTTATAGTGGCTGTGTACCAGCATATCTTTTATAGATTTTTCCTTTCTATAGGTGATAGTTGGATACACATACACCCCGACAATATCATTCAAGTCTGGATCCATTTTCAAGATATCCCAATGTCTACTGGTAACATCACTGACCCTCCAGTACTGTTTATCAAAAGTACCAATGATTCTAGTTATCTCACTTGGGGCATCACCATCTCCCTTTCGTTTTTGCAACAAGGATTGCCTATCCTCCTCCGCACAATCATAAGCCTGGAACAGGATATGATCTGGGCAACCCTTTTCCTTAAATCTCCTAAACATGTACACTGCCTGATTTTGGAACGTCCTAACGTCAGAACAGTTCCTCTGTAGTCTAAAAATTCGCCCTTTAGGATGCCTTTCCTGAGAGGGGCTGGATAATGACTGTTCCAGTGCAAGATGCTATTAGGTCTTGTAGGTTTATGGTAAATATTTGTTGTTAAGCTACCATTGGGATCTTTTTTAATGATGATATCAAGGAATGGTAATTCATTATAATGAAATTCTGATGTAAAAGCATGACCAATGTTATTGATATTGAGTTCCATAACAAAACTATTGAACTGAACTGAATGTGGATCAATTGGAACTAATTCCCTTGCTCAAAGCAGTATAGGGGACTATCATTAGATACCACCTAAATTTTTTGCATTGTCTTATACTGTATTTTTTGTTATTTTTCTTGTTATTTGTGTTACAAATGTTTTAAAAAATAAGATGATGACAACTCGCTGCACGACTTTACTAACTCCGCTCTCCCGCTCTCGGACCACAACCTTCTTTCCTTCTGTCAAGAATTGTCTCCTCACCCGGGACACCCCCACTTACCACACTTATCGGAATACGTGTACCATTAATACCCAGCAGCTTATGGACAATCTCCACACATCTTTAGCCCCCATCTCCTCCCTCTCCTGTCCAAACTTAGCATTGTCACACTTCAATAATACACTGAAGAATGCCCTAGATGAAGCAGCACCTTCTACACGCAGAAACACCAGACACAGACAACGGCAGCCCTGGCACACTATGCAAACACGCTTTCTTCAGCGTTGCTCAAGGTGTGCAGAGTGGCAGTGGAGAAAATCTCTCTTAGCAGAAGACTTCATCCACTATAAGTTCATGCTCAAAACCTATAATTCGACCCTTCATCTGGCAAAACAATCCTACTTCACCACTCTCATCACCTCACTATCCAACAACCCAAAATGACTTTTTGAAACCTTAAACTACCTCCTGAAACCTAAAGTACAGGCCCCCATCACCAACCTCAGTGGTGAGGATCTGGCCACTTATTTCCTAGAAAAAATCAACCACATCCATCAGGATATCTCAGCCCAATCTCCTCAGTTCCTGGATCCCCTTCCCTGCCGCACATCAAGCTCACTAAACATCTTTGAGCCTGTTTCAAAAGAAGAAGTTTCCAAGCTCCTCGCTTCTGCTCGGCCTACCACCTGCAACAGTGACCCCATTCCTTCACATCTCCTGCAGTCTCTCTCACCAGTGGTCACCACTCACCTGACTAAAATATTTAACCTCTCTCTTTCTTCGGGTATCTTTCCCTCCTCATTTAAACACGCAATCATAACCCCTTTACTTAAAAAGCCATCCCTGGACCAGAGCTGCACTGCTTACTACAGCCCCTTTGGTATCTGTTGTGAATTCTGTGGTCAAGCTCCCTCCTGTGGTCATGAGTGGTACTTCGGCTGGTTCTGTCTGTGAGCTTCCTCTGGTGGATGTGAGTGGGGCTGCAGCTTCTGAGTTTCCTTCCTCAGGTGACATGGTTAAGTCGTTAGGTGCTGCTCTATTTAACTCCACCTAGTTCTTTGTTCCTGGCCTCCAGTCAATGTTCCAGTATTGGTCTTGCTTTCTCCTGGATCGTTCTTGTGGCCTGTCTGCCCTGCATAAGCTAAGTTTTGCTTGTGTTACTTTTGTTTGCTATATTTTCTGTCCAGCTTGCTATATTGGTTTTCCTTGCTTGCTGGAAGCTCTGAGACGCAGAGGGAGCACCTCCGTACCGTTAGTCGGTGCGGAGGGTCTTTTTGCCCCTCTGCGTGGTTGTTTGTAGGTTTTTGTGCTGGCCGCAAAGCTATCTTTCCTATCCTCGGTCTGTTCAGTAAGTCGGGCCTCACTTTGCTAAAATCTATTTCATCTCTGTGTTTGTATTTTCATCTTAACTCACAGTCATTATATGTGGGGGGCTGCCTTTTCCTTTGGGGAATTTCTCTGAGGCAAGGTAGGCTTATTTTTCTATCTTCAGGGCTAGCTAGTTTCTCAGGCTGTGCCGAGTTGCATAGGGAGCGTTAGGCGCAATCCACGGCTACCTCTAGTGTGGTATGATAGGATTAGGGATTGCGGTCAGCAGAGTTCCCACGTCTCAGAGCTCGTTCTATGTTAGTAACTATCAGGTCACTTTGTGTGCTCTTAACCACTAGGTCCATTGTGGTTCTGAATCACCTGTTCATAACAGTACTGGAGGCCCAAAGTACTAATGCTTCTCAATAGAGGGAAAAGAGAAGTTCTGAGACCATTTTTTTTTTCTCTGTACTGTGTTTTGCCTTTCTTTTCCCCTAGACATTTGGGTGGTTCAGGACACAGGTGTAGTGATGGACATTAAAGATCTGTCTTCTTGTGTGGATCATCTCACTGCAAGAGTACAAAATATTCAAGACTTTGTGGTTCAGAATTCTATGTTAGAGCCAAGAATTCTTATTCCTGATTTGTTTTCTGGAGATAGAGCTAAGTTTCTGAGTTTTAAGAATAATTGTAAACTGTTTCTGGCTTTGAAACCCCGCTCCTCTGGTGACCCAGTTCAACAAGTTAAGATCATTATTTCTTTATTACGTGGCGACCCTCAAGACTGGGCATTTTCCCTTGCGCCAGGAGATCCTGCATTATGTAATATTGATGCATTTTTTCTGGCGCTCGGATTGCTGTATGATGAACCTAATTCAGTGGATCAGGCAGAGAAAAATTTGCTGGCTCTGTCTCAGGGTCAGGATGAGGTAGAGATATATTGTCAGAAGTTTAGGAAGTGGTCTGTGCTCACTCAATGGAATGAATGTGCGCTGGCAGCAATTTTCAGAAAAGGTCTCTCTGAAGCCCTTAAGGATGTCATGGTGGGATTTCCTATGCCTGCTGGTCTGAATGAGTCTATGTCTTTGGCCATTCAGATCGGTCGACGCTTGCGTGAGCGTAAAACTGTGCACCATTTGGCGGTATTATCTGAGCATGGACCTGAGCCTATGCAGTGCGATAGGACTTTGACCAGAGCTGAACGGCAAGAACACAGACGTCAGAATGGGCTGTGTTTTTACTGTGGTGATTCCACTCATGCTATCTCCGATTGTCCTAAGCGCACTAAGCGGTTCGCTAGGTCTGCCACCATTGGTACGGTACAGTCGAAATTTCTTTTGTCCGTTACTTTGATCTGCTCTTTGTCATCCTATTCTGTCATGGCATTTGTGGATTCAGGCGCTGCCCTGAATTTGATGGACTTGGAGTATGCTAGGCGCTGTGGGTTTTTCTTGGAGCCCTTGCAGTATCCTATTCCATTGAGAGGAATTGATGCTACGCCTTTGGCCAAGAATAAGCCTCAGTACTGGACCCAGCTGACCATGTGCATGGCTCCTGCGCATCAGGAGGATATTCGCTTTTTGGTGTTGCATAATCTGCATGATGTGGTCGTGTTGGGGTTGCCATGGCTACAAGTCCATAACCCAGTATTGGATTGGAAATCAATGTCTGTGTCCAGCTGGGGTTGTCAGGGGGTACATGGTGATGTTCCTTTTCTGTCTATTTCATCATCCACCCCTTCTGAGGTCCCAGAGTTCTTGTCGGATTACCGGGATGTATTTAATGAGCCCAAGTCCAGTGCCCTACCTCCGCATAGGGATTGTGATTGTGCTATCGATTTGATTCCTGGTAGTAAATTTCCTAAAGGTCGACTGTTTAATTTGTCTGTGCCTGAACACGCCGCTATGCGGAGTTACGTAAAGGAATCCTTGGAGAAAGGTCATATTCGCCCGTCGTCGTCGCCATTGGGAGCAGGGTTCTTTTTTGTGGCCAAGAAGGATGGTTCGCTGAGACCTTGTATTGATTAGCGCCTTCTAAATAAAATCACGGTCAAATTTCAGTACCCCTTGCCGCTGCTGTCTGATTTGTTTGCTCGGATTAAGGGGGCTAGTTGGTTCACCAAGATAGATCTTCGTGGTGCGTATAATCTTGTGCGTATTAAACAGGGCGATGAATGGAAAACAGCATTTAATACGCCCGAGGGCCATTTTGAGTACCTGGTTATGCCATTCGGGCTTTCTAATGCTCCATCAGTGTTTCAGTCCTTTATGCATGACATCTTCCGAGAGTACCTGGATAAATTCCTGATTGTATACTTGGATGATATTTTGGTCTTCTCGGATGATTGGGAGTCTCACGTGAAGCAGGTCAGAATGGTGTTCCAGGTTCTGCGTGCAAATTCTTTGTTTGTGAAGGCGTCAAAGTGTCTCTTTGGTGTTCAGAAGGTTTCATTTTTGGGGTTCATTTTTTCCCCTTCTACTATCGAGATGGACCCTGTTAAAGTTCAGGCCATTTATGATTGGACTCAGCCGACATCTCTGAAGAGTCTTCAAAAGTTCCTCGGCATTGCTAATTTTTATCGTCGCTTCATCAATAATTTTTCTAGTATTGCTAAACCGTTGACTGAGTTAACTAAGAAGGGTGCTGATGTGGTCAATTGGTCTTCTGCTGCTGTGGAAGCTTTTCAAGAGTTGAAGCGTCGTTTTTCTTCTGCCCCTGTGTTGTGCCAACCAGATGTTTCGCTCCTGTTCCAGGTCGAGGTTGATCCTTCTGAGATTGGAGCAGGGGCTGTTTTGTCGCAAAGAAGTTCTGATGGCTCGGTGATGAAACCATGCGCCTTCTTTTCCAGGAAGTTTTCGCCTGCTGAGCGTAATTATGATGTTGGCAATCGAGAGTTGCTGGCCATGAAGTGGGCATTCGAGGAGTGGCGTCATTGGCTTGAAGGAGCTAAGCATCGCGTGGTGGTCTTGACTGATCACAAGAACTTGACTTATCTCGAGTCTGCCAAATGGTTGAATCCTAGACAGGCTCGTTGGTCGCTGTTTTTCTCCCGTTTTGACTTTGTGGTTTCGTACCTTCCGGGCTCTAAATATGTGAAGGCAGATGCCCTGTCTAGGAGTTTTGTGCCCGACTCTCCGGGTTTGTCTGAGCCGGCGGGTATTCTCAAAGAGGGAGTCATTTTGTCTGCCATCTCCCCTGATTTGCGGCGGGTGCTGCAAAAATTTCAGGCTAATAGACCTGACCGTTGCCCAGCGGAGAAACTGTTTGTCCCGGATAAATGGACGAGTAGAGTTATCTCTGAGGTTCATTGTTCGGTGTTGGCTGGTCATCCTGGAATCTTTGGTACCAGAGATTTGGTGGCTAGATCCTTTTGGTGGCCATCTCTGTCGCGGGATGTGCGTTCGTTTGTGCAGTCCTGTGGGATTTGTGCTCGGGCTAAGCCCTGCTGTTCTCGTGCCAGTGGGTTGCTTTTGCCCTTGCCAGTCCCGAAGAGGCCCTGGACACATATCTCTATGGATTTTATTTCGGATCTCCCCGTCTCTCAAAAAATGTCGGTCATTTGGGTGGTTTGTGATCGCTTCTCTAAGATGGTCCATTTGGTACCCTTGTCTAAATTGCCTTCCTCCTCTGATTTGGTGCCATTGTTCTTCCAGCATGTGGTCCGTTTACATGTCATTCCGGAGAACATTGTTTCTGACAGAGGTTCCCAGTTTGTTTCGAGGTTTTGGCGAGCCTTTTGTGCTAGGATGGGCATTGATTTGTCTTTTTCCTCGACTTTCCATCCTCAGACAAATGGCCAGACTGAACGAACCAATCAGACCTTGGAAACATATCTGAGATGTTTTGTTTCTGCCGATCAGGATGATTGGGTGTCCTTTTTGCCTTTGGCTGAGTTCGCCCTTAATAATCGGGTTGAGTCTTCTGACTGTCCTGGTATGGATACTGTGGTGGATAGGTTGCAGCAGATTTGGACTCATGTGGTGGACAATTTGACATTGTCTCAGGAGAAGGCTCAACGTTTCGCTAACCGCAGGCGCTGTGTGGGTCCCCGACTTCGTGTTGGGGATTTGGTTTGGTTGTCATCTCGTTATATTCCTATGAAAGTTTCCTCTCCTAAGTTTAAGCCTCATTTCATTGGTCTGTATAGGATTTCTGAGGATCTTAATCCTGTGTCTTTTCGTTTGACCCTTCCAGCTTCTTTTTCCATCCATAACGTATTCCATAGGTCATTGTTGCGGAGATATGTGGCACCTGTGGTTCCATCCGTTGATCCTCCTGCCCCGGTTTTGGTTGAGGGGGAGTTGGAGTATATAGTGGAGAAGATTTTAGATTCTCGTATTTCGAGACGGAAACTCCAGTACCTGGTTAAGTGGAAGGGTTATGGTCAGGAAGATAATTCCTGGGTCTTTGCCTCTGATGTTCATGCTGCCGATCTGGTTCGTGCCTTTCATTTGGCTCATCCTGGTCGGCCTGGGGGCACTGGTGAGGGTTCGGTGACCCCTCCTCAAGGGGGGGGTACTGTTGTGAATTCTGTGGTCAAGCTCCCTCCTGTGGTCATGAGTGGTACTTCGGCTGGTTCTGTCTATGAGCTTCCTCTGGTGGATGTGAGTGGGGCTGCGGCTTCTGAGTTTCCTTCCTCAGGTGACGAGGTTAAGTCGTTAGGTGCTGCTCTATTTAACTCCACCTAGTTCTTTGTTCCTGGCCTCCAGTCAATGTTCCAGTATTGGTCTTGCTTTCTCCTGGATCGTTCTTGTGGCCTGTCTGCCCTGCATAAGCTAAGTTTTGCTTGTGTTACTTTTGTTTGCTATATTTTCTGTCCAGCTTGCTATATTGGTTTTCCTTGCTTGCTGGAAGCTCTGAGACGCAGAGGGAGCACCTCTGTACCGTTAGTCGGTGCGGAGGGTCTTTTTGCCCCTCTGCGTGGTTGTTTGTAGGTTTTTGTGCTGGCCGCAAAGCTATCTTTCCTATCCTCGGTCTGTTCAGTAAGTCGGGCCTCACTTTGCTAAAATCTATTTCATCTCTGTGTTTGTATTTTCATCTTAACTCACAGTCATTATATGTGGGGGGCTGCCTTTTCCTTTGGGGAATTTCTCTGAGGCAAGGTAGGCTTATTTTTCTATCTTCAGGGCTAGCTAGTTTCTCAGGCTGTGCCGAGTTGCATAGGGAGCGTTAGGCGCAATCCACAGCTACCTCTAGTGTGGTATGATAGGATTAGGGATTGCGGTCAGCAGAGTTCCCACGTCTCAGAGCTCGTTCTATGTTAGTAACTATCAGGTCACTTTGTGTGCTCTTAACCACTAGGTCCATTGTGGTTCTGAATCACCTGTTCATAACAGGTATCCTTTGGACGCGTAGATATTTGGCCATAGTGACGGAGTGAAGTTTCAAGTTCAGTGACCTTCTAGTTTCCCTCTCCAGAGCCCTGAATCTCAATTCCTGTGTTGGGACTTGGGAGGAAGTTACTAGAAGTTTGTAATGAAACCTTTCTAGGAAAGATGCTTGGAATAGGGTATATAACGTTTTGTTGTATGTAGCAATAGAGGAAATCTTGTATTCATTAATTGCAGTAGGCTAATGCACAGTGTATGCACATATGTTTGAATATTTGTGCATCTTCTTAATAAATTAATACTAAAAGTATTTGTATTTTGTATTGAGGTCTGTGCAGCCTTATCCATCCATCTTTCTCAAGAAGGTTTCATAACAAGCTAAGCAATTGTCAAGGCAGTAGTAGTAGTATTAAGTCAGCAAAAAAATGGCAGCAGTGTTTACCTGCCCAGGTCTCAGAACAAATGCACTCTCAGGATGCAGCAAACCCATGTAGTAACGATGGCTGCAACACAGGTGCAAAATACTGATTAGGCAACCACTCACAGCCTACTAGCATATGGAGGGGGTGATTGCTTAGCATTAAATTGCACAAAGCGGCTTGTATAGGGTGCTGGTCACACACAGGTAATGCACAGTACCTGGTTTACAGCCTGATAGTTACACCTATACTTTTAGATTACATGGGCTCCCCAGCACTATATAAGCGTACCCAATAGAAAACAGACATCCTGGTTTACAAGGCCAAAATGATGGGCCCGGCTGCACCATGAAAATTAAAGTGCAAAAAATATATACCGTATTTTTGGGATTATAAATTATAAGACGCACTTTTTTTCTCCCAAATTTTTTTTTTGGGGGAAATGGGTGTGTATCTTATAATTCGAATATACCTTACCAGCCGCGGTGGAGCAGGGTCCCAGGGTCGCTGCTGGAGGAGGTAAGAGTGGCGTGTTGCTGCACGCCACAGGCTGGGATGAGGGGATGTTTGGAGGTGCGACACTGTGGGTGTTCAGTGAGCGGGGGCCCCGCCAACATTTTGTGAAAGCCCGGGAGACCCGCACGTCCATGGTTTACATTGCTGTGGACTCTGGAAAAATGGCTGCCGGGGGCAGTGCATGCAGAGATGGAGATCTCGGCACCAAGATCTCAGGAGATGAGATCTCAGAGCCAAGATCTCCATATGCGCATGCGTCCCCGGCAGCCATTTTCCCGGAGTCCATCCCAAAGTAAACCATCAAAGTGCGGGTGCTCCGGGCTTTCACAAAAAGCCCTTTCTCCCAGTCTGGGGTCAGCAGCATCCCCCCACTCCTGCCTCTGCCAGCAGAGACCCTAGGACACCGGTTCACTGAAGCCACCACCCCCGGTAAGCAATAAGACACATGGATTGTAAAAAGCACCACCATTTTCTTAAAAAAACAAGTTTTTTTTTTATTTTTCGCCTCAAAATTTAGGGTGCGTCTTATAATCTGGTGCATCTTATGAACCGCAAACTACGGTATACATAATATATGAGATATTGGTCGATATTATGGCCAAGATATGCAAGTTCGCAACCTGCGACAAGGGTCCTCACACTTGCGAATCCTAACACTAAACTAAATACCAAAGCCACAAAAAGAGGACCAAAAATCCTGCAATAATGCAAGAATTAAGGCCGGCTTCACACTTGCGAGTTTTACGGACATAAGAGCGCAGAAACTACGTCCGTAAAACTCGCAAAAAATACGGCACAATTATTCTCTATGCCCCTGCTCCTATCTGCCGTATTTTACTGATCAGTATTATACGGCTTTCTACGGCCGTACAAAATCGCAGCATGCTGCGTTTGTCACCGTACTGCGCAAGAAATACGCCAATGAAAGTCTATGGAAGCGTGAAAAATACGGATTACACACGGACAAGCAGTGTGACTTGCGAGAAATACGCAGCTCTGTTAGAGAGAAAAGCCGGTAATTCAGTGCGGTGTACAGTAAAATCACACTGACAGCTTACAATCCAATAGGTAGAATAAATGTGTACACATAGAATAGGTATATATATATATATATATGTCAGTAGACACATATATGTATATATATTAATATTTATTCCAGCGCTATACAGCTTGAAAGCCGGTAATTCAATTACCGGCTTTTTCTTTCTCCTTCCTAAACCCGACATGATTTGAGACATAGTTTACATACAGTAAACCATGTCTTCTCTCCATTATTTTTGCAGATTCCACACTACTAATGTCAGTAGTGTGTATCTGCAAAATTTGGCCGTTCTAGCTCTTAAAAGAAAGGGTTAAATGGCGGAAAAAATTGGCGTGGGCTCCCGCGCAATTTTCTCCGCCAGAGTAGTAAAGCCAGTGACTGAGGGCAGATATTAATAGCCTGGAGAGGGTCCACGGTTATTGGCCCCCCCCCTGGCTAAAAACACCTGCCCCCAGCCACCCCAGAAAAGGCACATCTGGAAGATGCGCCTATTCTGGCACTTGGCCACTCTCTTCCCATTCCCGTGTAGCGGTGGGATATGGGGTAATGAAGGGTTAATGCCACCTTGCTATTGTAAGGTGACATTAAGCCTAATTAATAATGGAGAGGCGTCAATTATGACACCTATCCATTATTAATCCAATACTAGTAAAGGGTTAAATAAAACACAAACACATTATTTAAAATTATTTTAATGAAATAAAAACAATGGTTGTTGGAGTATTTTATTCTACGCCCAATCCAGTCACTGAAGACCCTCGTTCTGTAAGTAAAAAAACATAATAAACCAACAATATCCTTACCCTCCGCAGATCTGTAACGTCCAACGATGTAAATCCTTCTGAAGGGGTTAAAACATTTTGCAGCAAGGAGTTCCGCTAATGCAGGCTGCTCCTTGCTGCAAAACCCCGGGGAATGAGGCTAAATATAGATCAATGATCTATATTTAGCTTCATTTGCGGTGAGGCGCCCTCTGCTGGCTGTTCATAGATCGTGGGAACTTACCTAGAAAGCTCCCATGTGAAGACATGTGGGTCTGAATAAACTCTGCACAGATAACCAGGATAATATGGAGTGCTGCCTGCTTTTTACTTGAATATATATAGAGAGAGAGAGAGAGAGAGAGAGAGAGACAGTGTATATATATTTTTTTTTCTTTTTGGGACACATGGATCACTTCTATAGCGGTATGTTGGTTTTGCAAGCCTGCGAGAAAACCACGCAGTACGGATGCCATACGGATTACATACGGAGGATGCCATGCGCAAAAAACGCTGACACACCCTGCCTACGGAGGAGCTACGGACCACTATTTTCGGGACTTTTCAGCGTATTACGGCCGTAATATACGGACCGTATTTTCATACGCTGAGTGTGAAGCCGGCCTAATACAGCAAAAAAGGGGGCAGCAGTATTTACCTTCCCAGGTCTCAAAACTAATGCACTCTCAGGATGCAGCAGACTCATGTAGTTAAGATGGTGGCAACACTGGTGCAAAATACTGAGGAGACAACCACTCACAGTCTACCAATACATGGAGTAGTAACAAATGCAGGACAGACTTGGTCTCCTTTCCTTCTGTCAAGCATGCCAGTGAGGACAAACCGACAGGTATCATGGAATATATGTTACATCATTCGTCACAACATATGTCACGTTTGTGCCATTCACAACAGGATGATGCAGCCTCTGACAATGACAATATCAGCTTGAGTCAGTGGTATGCCCAGTCCACTCCTCCACTGCTACAACACTTAATGTTGTACATAGCAGAATTCCCATTCCTCCAAAGTCACCAAATCACTGAATCCTGAGGGCGAAGGAACAAACAACAATTTCTTTCAGTTGATTTAAGGAAGAGATGAACACTTTGTCTTTGTACTCAAATGACATGGGACAGAAGGAGATGGAGGACACAATTCCGTTGTTGGCAAGCGGTGTTGCCGGCTCTACAAGCCATAGTGGTAGGGTCATTGGCAGTGGTAGTAGCACTCTGAGTCAGGGCAAATCTAGAGGTGCGAATCAGGCAGAGGGGCAAGAAGTTCATACAATTTCCCACACAGGTGGAACTGTGAGCCAAATTAGTGATGAAGATGATGTTTTTGTTAAACAAGACCTGGGGACCAGACAGGTGTCGAAGAAGTGATGTCATCAGAGGAGAAAGGTGTTGGCAATATACAGAACAGGAGATGTGCTGCTAAAAGATAATCTGCAGCAAAATGAGCTTTTCTGCTGTCAGCTCTCAAGCAGGTTATACCACATACAGTCATGGCCAAAAGTATTAACACCCCTGCAATTCTGTCAGATAATACTAAGTTTCTTCCTGAAAATGATTGCAATCACAAATTATTTGGTATTATTATCTTCATTTAATTTGTCTTAAATGAAAAAACACAAAAGAGAATGAAGCAAAAAGCAAAACATTGATCATTTCACACAAAACTCCAAAAATGGGCCAGACAAAAGTATTTGCACCCTCAGCCTAATACTTGGTTGCACAACCTTTAGCCAAAATAAACTGCGACCAACCACTTCCGGTAACCATCAATGAGTTTGTTACAATGCTCTGCTGGAATTTTAGACCATTCTTCATTGGCAAACTGCTCCAGGTCCCTGATATTTGAAGGGTGCCTTCTCCAAACTGCCATTTTTAGATCTCTCCACAGGTGTTCTATGGGATTCAGGTCTGGACTCATTGCTGGCCACCTTAGAAGTCTCCAGTGCTTTCTCTCAAACCATTTTCTAGTGCTTTTTGAAGTGTGTTTTGGGTCATTGTCCTGCTAGGAGACCCATGACCTTTGAGGTAGACCCAGCTTTCTCACACTGGGCCCTACATTATGCTGCAAAATTTGATGGTAGTCTTCAGACTTCATAATACCATGCACATGGTCAAGCAGTCCAGTGCCAGAGGCAGCAAAGCAACCCCAAAACATCAGGGAACCTCCGCCATGTTTGACTGTAGGGACCGTGTTCTTTTCTTTGAATGCCTCTTTTTTTCTCCTGTAAACTCTATGTTGATGCCTTTGCCCAAAAAGCTCTACTTTTGTCTCATCTGACCAGAGAACATTCTTCCAAAACGTTTTAGGCATTTTCAGGTAAGTTTTGGCAAACTCCAGCCTGGCATTTTTATGTCTCGGGGTAAGAAGTGGGGTCTTCCTGGGTCTCCTACCATACAATCCCTTTTCATTCAGACGCCGACGGATAGTACGGGTTGACACTGTTGTACCCTTGGACTGAAGGGCAGCTTGAACTTGTTTGGATGTTAGTCGAGGTTCTTTATCCAACATCCGCACAATCTTGCGTTGAAATCTCTTGTCAATTTTTCTTTTCCGTCCACATCTAGGGAGGTTAGTCACAATGCCATGGGCTTTAAACTTCTTGATGACACTGCGCACGGTAGACGCAGGAACATTCAAGTCTTTGGAGATGGACTTGTAGCCTTGAGATTGCTCATGCTTCCTCACAATTTGGTTTCTCAAGTCCTCAGACAGTTCTTTGGTCTTCTTTCTTTTCTCCATGCTCAATGTGGTACACACAAGGACACAGGACAGAGGTTGAGTCAAATTTAATCCATGTCAACTGGCTGCAAGTGTGATTTAGTTATTGCCAACACCTGTTAGGTGCCACAGGTAAGTTACAGGTGCTGTTAATTACACAAATTAGGGAAGCATCACATGATTTTTCAAACGGTGCCAATACTTTTGTCCACCCCCTTTTTATGTTTGGTGTGGAATTATATCCAATTTGGCTTTATGACAATTCTTTTTGTGTTTTTTTATTTAAGACAAATTAAATGAAGATAATAATACCAAAGAATTTGTGATTGCAATCATTTTCAGGAAGAAACTGAGTATTATCTGACAGAATTGCAGGGGTGTCAATACTTTTGGCCATGACTGTATGCCGTTGGTGGAGTAGACTCAATATCTAAAATCTCTAGTCGTGGTAGGATGAGTCATACTGTGAGCATCTTGTGTGTACGGTTTTTTAATGTAGCCTCTATATGATTTTTTGGCAAGCTCTGCCAGAGAAAAGTAAACTGTGGCTGTCCCCGCTTATGTACACTAGGAACCACTGCTCTCCTTCACAACACGAAGCAACATTACCTGCTCCTTTGCCTGCTAGTAATCTGAGTAAGCATCAATTTGTTCCTTTTCTCCTACTCGTTACGCTCATCTTTCAGCAAGCAAACCCATATCCTCAAGTAGTATCTAGTTAATTTTATTATCTCCATCATCATCCACCACTACTGCTTGTCGTACTCCATGTAATTCTCAGTCGCATCAGAAAATGTCCATACCTGACTGTGTGTAGATTTTTTACAATTTTTAAGTTTCCCTACTTTACCTGATTGATGCCTTCCTTATAGAATGTCTTTGAAAATTATTTGTTCTCTAACAACTAAATATTATAATTATAGAATCAGGTTTATGCTTGCTATAGACACTTTTACCATGTGAGGCTACAGCTCCAAATATGACATAAACAATGGTAAGGACATGCTGATAAGGACAAGTAAAACACAGTCATAGGCTACTTTCACACTTGCGCTTTTAGCAATCCATCACAATCCGTCGTTTTGGGCAAAAAACGGATCCTGCAAATGTGCCCGCAGGATGCGTTTTTTGCCCATAGACTTGTATTAGCGACGGATCGCGACGGATGGCCACACGTCGCAACCGTCGTGCAACAGATCCATCGTGTGTTGCCGGACCGTCGGCACGAAAAAAAGTTCAATGTAACGTTTTTTCATACGTCGGATCCGCTATTGTCTACGTTCAAATGAACTTTTTTTTGTCCGTCGCGTCCGCCATTTTCGACCGCACATGTGCAGCCGAAACTCCACCCCCTCCTCCCCGGACTGCAGAATGGGCAGCGGATGCGTCAAAAAACTGCATCCACTGCCCACGTCGTGCAAAACTTTCACAACGTGCGTCGGTACGTCGGCCCAACGCATTGCGACGGACCTGTACCGACGGAAGAGTGAAAGAGGCCTAACCTGTTTTTCTTATCTTTCAGGTTACATCGGGGGCTTATCTACAGCATTACAGAATGCTGTAGATAAGCCCCTGATGGCGGTGGCCACTGCTTGTAGGGCCAAAATTAGGTGACAGATTCCCTTTAAGCATACCCCCAAATCAGCAAAAGAATGGCTTTGCCAGAAGAAAATCAAAGTTTGGGAATGGCCCAGCCAAAGCCCAGACCAGAATTCAATTGAAATTCTGTGGGTTGACCTAAAGAGGGCGCTGTACACAGGAGATTCCCTCACAAGCTGACAGATTTGGGGCACTACAGTAAGGCAGAGTTGGCAATGATTGCCAATTATAGATGTGCCATTCTGATAGACTCCTTCCCAAAAAGGGTGAATGCTGGCATAAAACTATTATTGTAAAGGTGTGCATATTTATGCAACCACATGGTTTTACATATTTACTTTTCTTTTTCCACTGAAAAAGATTTGTTTATTGTTCAATGGATTTGTACAGATTATAGGTGATTATAGGTGACATTAAGGCTACGTCCACACATTCAGTATTTGGTCAGTATTTTTCATCAAGAAATAACGGGTAAAGTCAGCTTACCGAGCCTTCTGATGATTCTCATATATCACCCAGTGCCTTGCACGGATCTGGAGGAGCAGTCCAATGTAGCAGTAATGAAAAAAGAGGGATAATCCAGCAATAGGGCGTGGGTGAACTAAAAAATATTTGTCATTATTCCATACTTAAAATATCAATCCATATATGAAATATATATATATTTGATCTGTACACAGTGGTTGCGTGCCTGACAATTGACATATATGGATTGATATTTTAAGTATAGAATAATAAAAAATATTTTTTAGTTCACCCACGCCCTATTGCTGGATTATCCCTCTTTTTTCGTGTCTAGTATTTTTCATCAGTATGTGTAAGACAAAACCAGGAGTGGGTGATAAATGCAGAAGATTTAATTATAATTGTAGGGACACACTGTGTTATATTTTATTCTGAGGGTATTTTGTAGTCCTCCAAATATATTATAACTAGATGGCAGCCCGATTCTAAAGAATCGGGAGTCTAGAATCCATATATACTTTATTTTTTCAAATGTAAGAATAATACAATTAATAAATAATAGTAAGAAAGAACAAAAAATGGCTGCACTTACCAGCTCTTGACAATTCTTGTTATTTAAGAAATTGCTGGGCAATAATGGACAATGTCCTTATGTGGCAAATAATAGAGCAATATACCCAATGTGGCAAAGAAGAGGTTAATAAACGGCAGTCTCTCAGTATAACAGTCAGTGAATAATAGGCAGTATATGGAGAAAACACCAAACAAAAGTTCAAAATTGGTGTGAAAATGTCACTGAACCACTTCACAACTAAATATATATAGTTTTGGTAAATGGTATTATCATTTTTTTGACGAAATTCGGCAGGAGCTTGAAGAGCAACGTCACTGGGCCCGCCTCCACGCAGTAGAAACTTGCTGTGAGGTAAAAATTCAAAAATCACACCAAAATGGCGGGCGGAGTGTGTCACAGTACGGCACGTTTCTGATTGGTCGCTCGCAGCAGGCGGCAACCAATCAGACACTGGACACTGTTGACGTCACTTATCTCCGGACATTAGCTCCGGACATTAGCTCCGGACAGGAAGTTGGCACAAATTGCAGGAAGTAGTATTCTAGGCAATTATATATTAGATATGCTGTATCCCCAGAATTTCATTATATTCCACTGTGCCCTAAGAAAAAGTAATATGCTGTGCCCCAAAATAAATTATTTTACATATTTTCTTAATAATTCATGTTCCACATAATTTAATTATAATACACTATGGCCCCAGAGAAAAATTATAATGTATTGTGCCCCCTAAAATGAATGATAATGACCACTGTGGTCTTGGTGCGATACTCACCTGCCCCACATTGGCATCCAGCAATGCAGATCTGTGCCTCCACTGTTCTGGCAGTAGCAGAGCTGAAGCATGGCTGTACGGAAAGTCCTTCTTAAGGACTCATATTGGTTTCTCCTCTCCTCGGTTACATATCACCTTGATATTTTAACTGGTTGGAAAGAACTAGAGCATGGATGTGAAATTCAAATACACAGTGGCCCAAAATTAAAAACTTGGCCAAGGTTGTGGGCCAACTCACGGGCCAACCTTGATATTTATTAAAATAAATGTCTACAAAAAATAAATATACGATAAATTTAAAGAATGAATTCATATAGAAATGTTCATATAGAATGTACCCAAGAGCAAGTAATGGTATATGGATGAGTAATTGAATCCAGAAATATTTTTCAACCTTTGTTTGGAGTGTTAGACACCACTGCAATTTACCCCAGAGCATGTAATGCCCTATGGATGAGTAATTGAATCCAGAAATATTTTTCAACACTCTTTTGTAGTTTTACATACAACCGTAATGTAACAATAACTGTGTTCAACTGCATAGATGACTAGTTGAATCCAGAAAAATGTATTTAACCTAAATATTTTGAAAGTGTAGTTGATGTACTTCTATATTAATAAAGGCTTTCCAGAAAGTAAAAAGCCAGGAAAAAATTGTAAGTTAGGTCATGCATTGACCCATGAAAGGCAACAACTGGCAGACCTCATTCAAATATTTTCAAAGTGTAGTTGATGCACTTTTACACTTATAAAGGCTTTGGATAAAGTACAAATCCAGGAAAAATTTATAACCTGGGTAATACAGTAATCTTATTCAGGTGTCCGCTTCTTCTTCTCCTTCCTTGGGAGGCTGGGGTGACTGCTTCCACCTGCTTCCTTGAGCCTAATTCCCAGGTGCCTGGGCTGTAAGTGACCCGGCTTCTGGAAGTCACTTAAAATGTATTTTAGAGTGTTGTGTATCACAGAAATATACCCCCAACCACGTACTACTATATGGTGAGTAAATGAACACTAAACTCTTATTGGAAGTGTTTTATAACATTGAAATGTAACCCAGACCACTGTATGGTACTCTATGGATGAAGAATTGAAGACAGAAAACATTTTCAAGGCTTTTTTTGTGGTGTTAGATATTACAGAAATGTAACCTACACCATTGAATATTGTAAGGCTGAGTAATTTAACCCAGAACATTTTTTAAATGCTTTTTGGAAGTGTTTTGTAACAATGAAATGTATAACAGACCACGTAATACTGTATGGATGAGAAATTGAAAGCAGAAAAATTTTTAAACACTTTTTGGAAGTGTTTTAGAACACCGAAATGTACAACAGCCCATGTAATACTGTATGGATGAGAATTTTTTAAATTCTTTTTGGAAGTGTTTTATAACACTGAAATATACAACAGGCCATATAATACTATATGGGTGAGTAATTGAATTTTAATTGTAATTGAATGTATAAACTAGAGGGACTCAGACACATCCCATCCCTGTGATTAGTGTTGTTAAGTTGGCAAACGTGGATTTCTACAAGATTTAGATTATTGTTACTGGTGCAGAATTTTTTGTGAATTTGTGTAAAAACAATTGAAAGTAATATTATTGTGTTTACATCAGTAGCATAGCTACCGGGGGGCAGAGGGTGCGGGCGCCCCGGGCCCGGTGCTCAGAGGGGGCCCACCCAGAGCTACGCTACGGTAAGTATACAGTTACCTTCTGCGGCAAAGCAGAGAGAATCGATCTCCCTGCTCTGCCGCCGGCTGCTAAGGGGCCCCTGAGCAGGTGGGGGGGCCCGGTGCCAGCAGTGGCCCCCCGTCTGTCATCGCAGGGTCAGCTGTACCGGCATTTAGCTTATACCGCTGACCGCAATGATGAGGGAAGGAGCGCTGCGCTCCTTCCCCCATCATCCCCCTGTCAGCATCTGACGCCGGCGATGCTGACAGGGGGCGCAATGATGTCACTGCCCGGCGCCCACTGTCAGGAGACAAGCGGGAGCACAGAGCAGCGTAGGAACCAGGAAAAAGAGAGGTGAGTATTTTTTTTTAAGGGGTGCTGCCTTATAATACAGGATCTGCCTATGGGGGGGTCTGCCTAATACTACAGGGTCTGCCTAATAGTACAGGGTCTGCCTATGGGGGGTCTGCCTAATACTACAGGATCTGCCTATGGGGGGTCTGCTTAATGCTGCAGGGTCTGCCTATGGGGGGGAGGTCTGCCTAATACTACAGGGTCTGCCTATGGGGGTCTGCCTAATACTATGGTGTCTGCCTGTAGGGGGGTCTGCCTTATTCTACAGGGTCTGCCTATGGGGGTCTGCCTAATACTACAGGGTCTGCCTATGGGGGGTCCGCCTAATACTGCAGGGTCTGCCTATGGGGGGTCTGCCTAATGCTACAGGGTCTGCCTATGGGGGGTCTGCCTAATGCTACAGGGTCTGCCTATGGGGGGTCTGCCTAATACTACAGGGTCTGCCTTTGGGGGGGTCTGCCTTATACTACTGGGTCTGCCTATGGGGGGGTCTGCCTAATACTACAGGGTCTGCCTAATACTACAGGGTTTGCCTATGGGGGTCTGCCTTATACTACAGGGTCTGCCTATGGGGGTCTACCTAATACTACAGGATCTGCCTATGGGGGTTCGGCCTTATACTACAGGGTCTGCCTATGGGGGGTCTGCCTTATACTGCAGGGTCTGCCTATGGGGGTGCTGTCTTATACTACAGGATCTGCCTATGTGCTGACTTATAGTACCAGGTCTGCCTATGGGGGTGCTGCCTTATAGTACAGGGTTCTGCCTATGGGGGTGCCACCTTATAGTACAGCGTCTGCCATAGGGGTGCTACCTTATACTACAAGGTCTGCCTATAGGGGTGCTGCTTTATACTACAGAGTATGCCTATGGGGAGTGCATTATACTATATTGAGGACTATCTGGTACATTATACTATATTGAGGACTATCTGGTACATTATACAATATTGAGGACTATCTGGTACATTATAATATTTTGAGGACTATCTGGTGCATTATACTATAAAGGGGCTATCTAGAGGGGCATCATACAGTGGGGATTACAGTGTTGGAGCCATCAAACAGTTTGGAGGCTACTAAGGGGTCAGTATACTGTGTATAAGAGAGCATCATACTGTGTATAGGGGAGCTGTACAGAGGGAGACTTGGAACATTATTAAATGTAAAGTGGGCACTTATTGTTATAGGGGAACTCTACTGTGACTGTCAAAGGAGCACACATGGCAATATTACTTTCTATTGGACAAAATATGGGCACGGTTTTCTAGGGCACTTGTGCCCAGCATTACTATATTATAGAGGGGTGCTCTAGAATTTAGAGGGCACACAGAACCACACAGCACGTGCAGTAATAGGGACATATATGGCAGCAGCGGCTCAGTATTGGGGTATCAGGTGCAGTAATAGGGACACACGGCAGCACCGGCCAGTATTGGGGTATCAGGGGCTGTAATAGGGACACATACGGCAGCAGCGGCTCAGTATTGGGGTATCAGGTGCAGTAATAGGGACACATGGTATCAGTGACTCAGTATTGGGGTATCAGGTGCAGTAATAGGGACACATACGGTAGCAGTGGCTCAGTATTGGGGTATCAGGTGCAGTAATAGGGACACATGGCAGCAGCGGCTCAGTATTGGGGTATCAGGGGCAGTAATAGGCAGGAAAAGTGAACGATTCCATCATAAAGAACGTCAGCGGTAAGTCCTTATCTGTAACTGTGCAGTGATCTCTTATATATTCTGTAGGGCTGGCATCTACCACTGACCATATGGCGGTAATATCCATGTTGGTCATTATATAGAGATTATCTTCAGTAATAGCGCGGTCATCTGCTGAGGTTCTCCACTATTAGGGCGCATCACCCAGCTGTAATCAAGGTTACCTGGTTAGGGGCCCACTCAGAAGCTTCGCCCCTCCTGAACCAAAACCCTAGCTACGCCTCTGGTTTACATAGAATGGTTTTCCTGTCTAACTGGCTCACTGTTTTTTGTAACAGATAGTTAAATCTATCACAAGCGCATGAGTACACTGCAATGATGATAATGTAATGACTAGTGTTGAGCGATACTGTCCGATACTTGAAAGTATCGGTATCGGATAGTATCGGCTGATACCCGAAAAATATCGGATATCGCCGATACCGATATCCGATACCAATACAAGTCAATGGGACATCAAGTTTCGGAAGGTATTCTCATGGTTCCCAGGGTCTGAAGGAGAGGAAACTCTCCTTCAGGCCCTGGGATCCATAGTGAGGTGTAAAATAAAGAATTAAAATAAAAAATATTGATATGCTCACCTCTCCGGCGGCCCCTGGACATCACGCTGGTAACCGGCCGGCTTCTTTGTTTAAAATGAGCGCCTTTAGGACCTGCGAATGACGTCGCGGCTTCTGATTGGTCGCGTGCCGCCCATGTGACCGGCACGCGACCAATCAGAAGCCGCGACGTCATTCGCAGGTCCTTAATTCCTAGAATTAGGAGTTTTGTGAATGAGAATGACGTCGCGGCTTCTGATTGGTCGCGTGCCGGTCACATGGGCGGCACGCGACCAATCAGAAGCCGCGACGTCATTCGCAGGTCCTAAAGGCGCTCATTTTAAACAAAGAAGCCGGCCGGTTACCAGCGTGATGTCCAGGGGCCGCCGGAGAGGTGAGCATATCAATATTTTTTATTTTAATTCTTTATTTTACACATTCCTATTGATCCGATACCGATACCCAATACCACAAAAGTATCGGATCTCGGTATCGGAATTCCGATACAGCAAGTATCGGCCGATACCCGATACTTGCGGTATCGGAATGCTCAACACTAGTAATGACTAAAAATGGCTGCACTGTCTAAAAAATGTATATATGTGTAAAACCAACCTTCTTCAACTTGTTTTCAAACTAATTCCAATTTTAAAAAATATATATGTTATCAGCTCACTCTTTTCATCTGGTCTTAAAAAATGAAGGCTGACGTGATCTGTTTTCTTGTGCAGATAGGAAAGCTTGCCAGATTTTTATAGAACATAGCAACATCCTACCACATTCAACTGATTATTATTTATGTATGTGATCCCATCTCACAGGATATCAAACAGCAGAGCCATCATTTACAGCCTCTTATCTCTAGATTACAGAATGCAGATTGCTCTAGATTATGCTGGGCATAGAGCCCATTAACAAGAACTAGTCTGAATAATTAATGTAACTTTTTGCTGCTGTAATCTTATGCCAAGAAACATGTATTAAGTGATTCATCAATGTCTTCTAGTTAAAAGGCAGAAGGTCCTTAAAGTTTGCATGTGGTGTACATCATCTTTATATACAGGTATCAGCATTCAGCATAGGCAGTATTCAGTAAAATTGACTGTTGTGGCTACCACAAGCCATTTGTGCCAATGGAAATATGTTAGACTCGCGAAACGTGTGTTATGAGGTTATCAAGTTCCAGTGAAACAGCTAAACAGCAGATTGGATTGAAAATGACTGTTTTGGTTGTCGATAATTATTTATTTATTCCATAGTAAATTTATTGTGTCTGCTATCAGGTCACACACATTATCTCTTAGGTGGAACAGAAAGTGCTACTGTCATGGCTTATAATGTTCTAGCAATAATAAACAGGCTAATTTTATCAAGTCAGTCGTGTCTTACCCTGGATACTCTGTTGACCAATTTCCGCTATTCGTCTCTGTTTTCCACAACTTCTAGAAAATGCTAGACGTTCATTTCCATGTCATTCCTGATGGTATCCAGCTAAAAGGAATTTGGTCTCCTATTTTTTTTTACCACTTACTTTTACGAGTAGCACTTCCATTTTGTTTTCATGACATATACAAAATAGGTCAGTTTCTGTCGGGTGAACTTGCCTTCCAGGGACAACTCTGGGTTGATATTATTATCAACATCTTTGTTGGTGATCCTATTTCTAACTATCCATGGGATTCGTGCAAGTCTTCTCCAGCACCACAGGTCAAAGACATCAATTTTTCTTCTGTCTGCTTTTGCATGTCCTCATTTCACAGCCATATGTCGCAATTGGGAACACAATCGTAGTGATTAGTCTTTGACAATTGATCTCCTTGACTTTCCATGTTTGGTCCATGCTTATGCGATGCCCACCAGGTCCGTGGGGTACTCGGAACTGGGTCGGAGAGTTCTTTGGGGAAGTCACGGGTGTTAGGTGCACAGGCGGAATCTCGAACCATCTCCGCTGCAGTCTCCCATTCTTCTCCAGCCGCAGCGGAGCCTGCTCAGCGGAGACGTCGGTCCCAGCGTCTAGCTCAGGCTGATACTGGGCGACTGGTTACTACTGTCCTTCCAGGCTCTGCCTTTGTAGCCAGCACTGATCGGCAGCGAGCAGATCTTTCTGGGACTAAGTCCTGCTTTTCCCATACTGAGCATGCCCACGGGATGACCTCCCATTGGAGGTCGAGGGTCACATGCTCAGGTCCTGTTACGGCTCCTATTGGACCATCTGGAAGGTCTTGTAGCACTGCCGCTATAAAAGGTTCGCATGGCCGCTCGGCCATGCACTAGTGTACACTTGTAAACGTGTGTGTTGACGTATGAAAGTCGCTCATTAATTATCCCCTCCCTTGTGTATAACTGCTTGCGTAAGGTGGATGATTGCTATCTAGCGCCCGACTTAGCTATGAGCACGTGACACACAAAGCAGCTTCAAATTGCTGTGAAAGCCAGTGCGGCACCGTGTGCATTCACAGTGCTTTCCTTGCCCAAGCCTGGGTGGTTAGTGGTGTCCGCCAGTGCAGCACCGCACGCACTCTCGTGCATCTAAATATTTTTTATTTCATTCATTCTGACACCCCAATTGCGGTGTCGAGCGCAAGAGGTCTAGATGAACTCTAATCCAGAGTCTTGGGATTGCGTTCTGTGACTCCTTGCTTGCGCTCTTTTGTGCAGAATCGGGGCCCTGTGATGCAACAGGGTTCGCTTTTCCTTCATACAGGGTGAAGTTAACCCACTTGTGAATCCATTTTGTACCGCCATATAATCCGTCATTACTCAGCAGCAGGTTCCATCTCTGCACGGTGGACCCCGGGCTGCGAACGCACCTTATTCTATCTATCTAATTATTTGGTGCATTCCGCTAGCCCTAACACACGGGGCCATGACCCGACTCTGTGGCCCTGGGCGTGCAATAAAAAATGTGCAAGGGGAAAAGTTATATTGGATTGATTTATGACGCCACCTGTGGTGTTCGGCTAGGGATGGACGACGCTGCGGTTCAGGTCCACTTTGGCCGATGGTGACGCAGCAAAGATGGTACAGCTCCCCACCGGTAGAGCGGGGTCCCATGGAAGATATAGGGTGAATTTTACGATGCGTACTGTTGCAGTACTGGGCAGGTGAGGCAGTAAATAATTCTGAGGACCCAGCAGGGTGCAGCCTTCACACTTTACTCACAGTTTCTTAGCTGACAATCACCAGCCACGTGCTGTGTCCTCCGGGTCGGTGCTCCAGCCAGCTCTCGGGTAGTTTGGGGTGCACTTTTCCAGGACCCTCTTCTTGTGTACCTTTCCGGGTTGTCTCTCCCTGCGCTGGCTCATGCTCTCCTGCCCTGCGCCTTACACACAGTGTCCCAAGCCAGCAGCCTCAGGTCCTGTCGGGCGACGTCCTCCTGGTCACCTTGGCCCTATGTGGCTGCCTTTTTTAGCAAATGTGTGTAGATTTGGCTGTGGCACATACAGACACCACAGCCTCCGGTTTGCTAGCTGAGTCCTACAGTCTCCCCACTGCAACCTGGTCCCTCCACCTGACTACAGTCGGCGTGGATTCGGAGGCCATGGGTGGATTCTTCACTTCCCTGGCCCCTACAACCCCTTCTCTCTCGAGCACCTCTCTGTTACTTCTTATCTCCTTCCTCACACTTCTCAGACTCACTAACTCCTCCTCCCTCCTGTTTCCATAACAACACTTCACTCCCAACTGTCAATCTACCTTCCACCCACACCCTCTGCCTAGTTCCCCCTCCAGCCTGAGATGGGTCCCTCCCTAAATAAGGTCCGCCCAGATCCCCTGGCCTGGAGTGGTGTGGTGTTGGATGCTAGTATGCGGGTACCTGGTAGTGCCCCCTCCTTACCAAAGAGTGGGATACCACACTTCTGGCTGACGTGCAGTACCTCTGTGGTGACTGGACCCTCAGGGGCGCCACACTTACCATAACTGCACTGCCTATTATTAATTAATGTGCGATCTCTGCTGTCGAATCACCACTGTAAATTATTAGGACCAAAACAAAACAGGCTACCACTTCTATTTATTCCCTTTTGATCTCTATGTTGACTTCCTCATTGGTAGTAATCGTGATTTTGGTATTGATCGTGATTTTGGTATTGATTAGAGATGAGTGAACCTGTAGATGTTCGGGTTCACCGAACATACAGTATAAAGTTTGCTTCGGGTATGAACTTGACCCTAGATCCGAACCCAATAGAAATTAATAAGCACCCAAATTTTGGTGCTTTAAAATGGCTGTAAAATGTTCATAGTCAGGGCTATGTGGCTACAGAAGGAAGCTAAATGGGGGAAAGAGCATGACATAATGGGTATTCATGATTCAGTTCTTACCCTTTTAACCACCTAATCCCCTCCTAGTCTTTTATAATAAAAGAACCAATAAACACACTATACTTAGATTGGATTAATTGGCCACAGAAGCCTTTAGAATACAAAACAGTTTAAACAACAACCTCCCAGAAGGGATGGTCCTCCAAGCCCCAAAACTATAAATCGCAGGTTTAATAATCTCACTTTGGGCCCAGGTCGAGTCTTACCTCTAGCCGCTATGCACCAGCTCAGAGGCAGCTATTAACCAATCTGGCAAATATCCAAAACCATTAACCGCAGGGTCCTCTTTTAATCCCTTCCACGGGATTATTTAAACACCCGTCCACTTGAATCCACCCAGGGGGAGCCCGGGACCTCTTGAGACCCCTCCTCCAATCCACCATTAACCAATTCCACCAACTTTGAGGACCTCCCCCATGCCATACTGCCATGACATACATTTAGTTATATTAATAATAAAGAACCCGTAATCATTGTAAATCACATTGATCCCAGCACTAAAAAGAACTGAAACAAACTAAAAACACCTCCATAAACCACAGCACCAATTAAGGGAGGGTGGGTGGGAGCTTCTTAAAACTGTCAGGGGGTACCTAAAATTGCTACCACCATGGAGATGGCTGGCCCTTTTATATTGCTGCCTCATAACCTCCCCTCTGACCCCTCCTCCCCCAAGACCTAACGCCAGCTCCACCTCTGTACCAGTCTGTTAAACCCAATCTACCAAATGTCCCTCCAGCTCACTATATTCCCACATCAACACTGTCATGTCGGCCTCCCTTCAAGGCCAGGGGCCCAGTATGGCCTCTCTGGACAATTGCCCTCCAAATAAATATGAATAGGAAAAGGACTAAAATGGGTTTTGTCACCATAGCAATCATGGTAAAATAGGCAATAAATGAATAACATAAAAATTTTAACAGTGCCATCATAGAGTCTAAGGCTATCTACTTCCAGTCCAGTTAAAAATTTAATCCACAGAGCATGGAGCAGAGTACCCCTACATTAGCACCTTACAAATTTCACTCAATGAGCTAAATTTTTTACACTATATTCTGTATACATATAGCGGTTTGCTGCGAGGCTTGCTACCGCTAGTGCCAGCCACTTTGCCTTTCGAACGCCTCTTCAATGCTGTTGCCTTAGGGTCCTGGGGGCCAAAGGTGTTTCCTTTGAAAAATTATTATTCAAAGCAGGCAGCCACAAATAAATACTTCAGCTAGGGATATTGGAATTGTACTCAATTTCTAGTTTTTGTTTGTTGGAACTGGAGCCATGATTGAGAGGGAACCCGGTTGAACACAAAGTGAAGGACCTGGAGGCACTCTGCTATCCAATCTCAAACCACCCGAAGGTGGGGTTGCAGAGTACACACATGTAATCAGGAATCAGATTTCTATTCTGGAGAGGCAACCTGATAAATGTGTACCACATACAAGGAAGGCAGCAGTCAGGCAAATTAACCACTTCTCAAGTGAGTCAGCAGCTGATATTGCAAGACAGAAGAGCCATCCAGTACAATTTAGAGAATCTGTAATTAGAATGATAAGTTTAATCTTTTAATGAGCTTTAGACCCAGCCACAGAGGTAGAGTATAATTATTTTTAGGCACACTATTTGCACAGACAGAGTATACAGAATCTTAGAGGCACAGTACCCCCACAGAAGCTAATAAATTTCACCCACAGAGCATGTGTCCACATTTGTCCTACAAAAGCTGTTAGCAAATTTCACATACCAAGCACGTTTCCACATTTATCCTTTAGAAGATAACAAATTTCACCCTCAGAGCATGGGGAACAGTACCCCCACAGCTCCAAAATGTCTGCTCCAGTGGTGTACGTTCCAAATTCTGCCTATGAAAAGTTTGTAGTATGATCTTGAATTGAGCTTGTAGTCCACAGCGAGGTTTGCTACTGGCAGTCCACTTAAAAATGTAACCCACAGAGCATGTTTCCACATTTCTCCCACAGAAGCTGATAACAAATTTCACACCCAGACAATGGCCCACAGTAGCCCCATAGACAGGGTTGCACAGTACGCACAGTGGCTTAAAGGCAGATTTCTCACACAGATATGGGTTAAATAATACACACAGTGGCTTTTGGCAAAGTACTCCAACAGACATGGGTTAAAGAATACACACAGCAGCTTTTGGCAAAGTACTCCAACAGACATGGGTTAAAGAATACACACAGCAGCTTTTGGCAAAGTACTCCAACAGATATGGGTTAAAGAATACACACAGCAGCTTTTGGCAAAGTACTCCAACAGATATGGGTTAAAGAATACACACAGCAGCTTTTGGCAAAAAAAACTCCTACAGATATGGGTTAAAGAATACAGATAGCGGCTTTTGGCACAGCACTATCACTGACATGGTTGCATGAGAGTAGGAAAATATGTTTGCACACACATCACTCCCAGCAATTCAATTGAAAATTATAAAAACTTTTGATTATGCATGGTACTATCACAGACACGTTGCAATTTACACAGAGTGTTTTTGTAAAACTGCGCACACACAAAACCTAATACTGTCCCTCAGTACAGCTGTGTTCTGTCCCTACGCTAAGCAGAGGAGAAATAAAAAGTAAGAATCTTGAACCAGGAAGAACAGGTCCAAGTGGAGGAGGAGATGAACACATGACAGTATAGGTGAAAGAGGCGCAGGAGGTAGCCAACACAGTTTGTTTTTTTTATTTGGGGAGGAGGCTCCCAAATGAAACGAATGACAAATAGAGTTGAAGACTGGCTAGGAACAGCTGTTATAGTTGTCTAGTCATCCAACGGTCCTGTGGGATCCATGCCTGGTTCATTTTAAGGAATGTTAGCTTCCCCACATTGGATGTTGACAGGCGGATGTGCCTGTCTATGATGACACCCCCTGCCGTTCTAAACACACGTTCTGACAGTACACTTGTCGCAGTTCAGGCTAGCACCTCTAAGGCATAAAGGGCAAGCTCAGGCTATGTGTCCAATTTGGAGACCCAAAAGTTGGGGGAGACCCATTTATTAGTACGTGGAGACGTGTGGACACATACGCTTTCACCATGTTGTTGTATCGCTGCTTCCTTCTAATATAGACCTTATAAGATGGGTGGATGTTGTGAGGTGCTCAGAAAGTTTTGTCACATTTCGACCATGATAACCATGTCTTCCGAGGTGCTGGTAGTGCCCAAGCTATGTTGTCGACTTCCTTCTCCCTTTGCCTCATTGTTCCACTGAGCCCCTGCTGTCAGTTTGGAAAGCCAATAGTGGTTTTTCTACCAAAGTGTGCTTGTATTCACGCATTTTGTGATCCCTCTCCAGTGACCAAAATAATGATGGTACGTTGTCCTTGTAGTGGTGATCCATCAGTATGACAACCGAGTAATATGCACTGGTGACAATACGGGTAACTCGGTGGTCATTCCACAGGCACTGCAGCGTGTATTGACTCATGTGTGCAAGCTGCCCAAACACAACAACAATCTGTCCTTGGTGGGAGGTATATCATCTGGGTACTCTGTATCCCCCCAGCCATGCTCCACTGATGCTCTTGAGCTGATCTGAGTGCCATCCTGTTGTGAACACGGTTGTTTTTCCTTCATCGCCTCATCATCATCATCATCAACCCAAACTGTCCCCTGGCATACAGTTGGGTACCTGGCCGATGTTGGAACAGTAACCCACCCTACGAGCCATGTGTGGGCAACAGGTCTGATAACGATGTGAATTGGTTCTGCTCTTCTTTCCCATGTGTCACCACCTTATCCATCATGGCCTGAACTGTTTTTTCCAGCAGGCATAAAAGTGGTATAGTAACGCTGATGATGCCATCAGCGCTGGCAATATTGGCAGAAAATTCAAAGAAGCGCAACACTGTACACAAGTTCCGCATGCCCAGTCAGGGTGAGGGGATCCTCAGACTTGGGCATGATCTGTGATGAACCTGAGAGGTTGCAGAGGCAAAGATCACGAATCTGACCAAGGGGGGCCACACTGCAGAGGAGTATATTTCTGAGTTCTGGCAATTGTCCTTTGAGGGTCACTGTTGCCTTTGGATACTCTTAATGACTGACAGAAAAATCTAGCTCACAGATGAAGTCCAAAAAAGTGTATTTTATTTTCCAAGTTACATGAAGCAAAGATTAAAATTGTGTGTTCACAAAAAAGAGAGTACAGGCATCTTTTGATGCTTTTCGAGCGACATGCGCTCTTTGCTCCAGAAGTGTGGAATTGCAAGTGGTGAGCTGGATTTTCTTTTGTGGTTGTACTCTTAAGGGCTCTTTGGCTCTGAATACTCCACTTTATTCCCTGGGGGAAGCCATGACTAAAGCCATTCAAATGGATTGCAGAATTCAAGAGAGATGTGATGAACAACCGGGGGTTTCAGTAATGCTTCCTGAGTCTATTCACATGCTAGAGACGGAACAAATGGAGATTGGAGCAGCCCACTCTCAGGTCGTGGAGAGGAGGCATCGGCATGATCTTGGACTATGCCTTTATTGTGGTCATGCTGGCCTTTTTGTCAAAGACTGCTCGATACGTCCTCAAGCCAACAAGATGTTGGGAAACGTATAAGTCTGGGTGATATTCGAGGAGTTCACCCAGACTTCCAGGTACCATTTTACTCCTCAGATAAAGTACTGCTGAACATGGAACTTTGTTTTCAGAGCCTATGGTTATCTGCTCTTGCTTTCATTGACTGTGGGTCTGCCACCACAGTCACATTCTGGACTGGTTCTTAAATTAAGATTAGTGACTGTTAGATTGGATAGACCCATTCAAATTTTTGGAATTGACAGGACACTCTGAGTTCATCTCCTGCTATGTGTTGTAATTTACCTGCTGGGTTGGTGTTGGGATTTCCATGGCTCTGTATCCATAATCCTGTTATTGATTGGGGTTGGAATTATATTGTTAAATGGAGTTCCCACCTTCATAAGAAATATCTTAGTTTTGTACAAATTTGCTCCACTAGTCTGGAGGGTCTGCCGGTGTACCTGAAAGACTTTGGAGATGTGTTCTCGGAGAAAAAGGCAGATATACTGTACTACCTCCCAATCGTCCTTATAATTGTGCTATAAATCTTTTTCCTAATGCCAAATTGCCTAAAACTCGTCTGTATAATTTGTCAGGACCTGAAGAGCACTATGAAAAAAATATGTAAGCAAAAGTTTATGGAAGGGTCATATCCGTCCTTCCTTCTCGCCTGTAGCTGCGGGGGTTTTTTTTGCCTGAATTTTCATGAACTAAGCCAAATTACAGTTAAGAATACTTACCCATTTCCACTCATCCCCGACCAATATAATTAGCTTACTGAGGCTATACAGTATGGTTTTCTAAATTTGAAAGTTGCTTATGATTTGATACACATTTGGGAAAGCGATAAGTGGAAAAGATCATATTTAACATCGGGAAGTTTATTTGAAAAGCTTGTCATGCCTTTTGGATTAACAAATGCACCTGCAGTCTTTCAAAACTTTATGAATGACATTTTGTTTCTGATATTATTGGAAGGTTTATTGTGGCATACCTTGATGATATTCTAATTTTTTCACCTGATCTGAATTCACACTACGATCACGTTCGGTTTGTTTTACAAAAACTCAGGGAAAATTTTTTGTTTGCTAAATTGGAAAAATATTATTTTTCTGTTCAGGAAATATCGTTCATGGGGTTCATTATATCGGCTGAAGGGTTTAAGATGGATCCTGGGAAGGTGCAGGCTATAATTGATTGGGTTCAACCTTGTGAAATGAAAGCATTGCAATGATTTTTAGGATTCGCTAATTGAAACCTGACGGTTGAAGCCACCGTGAGTGGCGACACGCGTCGGGTCTCTACTGCCTAACCTGACTTCATGTACGTTGAGCTTACCGACGCTTTGGTTGCTCCATGATATTTTTCATGGACATCTCATAGGTGAATATCTCTTATGGGCACTTTTCTTTCAACCGCCAGGTTTCAATTACCGAGTTTTTACCCCTTATGATTTTTTCATTCAAGTTTATATTTTTCTCATTGGGTCCGGTAATTTGTGGCATCAACATTTTATATCCACAGCTTACATTTGGTAAAGCTGTTCGGAGTTTATGTATCTGCATATGGTGTAACTGTGGTTGTTTGGGCTAACACTCAAGAGCTCACTATACATATATCTTTGATCAAGTTAGGGATTTGCTTACATAGTATGTGTTGGTATGCTGTTTATTAACTTTTATATATATGTATGTAGACACTGAAAGTCGGGTTTGAAGTGCTAAGCTTTATTGTGAGCTCAAGTTCTGTATTGGTATGTCACATGAGTGACTATTTTAATGTTTTTAATGTTTTCTAAGTGTTCTTTGTGTGTCCAATAAATTTCAATTAAGTGTCCATGTCTCTTGGTGATCCCTTCTATATGACCTATACCTTTTTCTTGGATTAATTGGTTGAGCACAAACTAAAGGTACCGTCACACTGAACGATATCGTTAACGATATTGTTGCTTTTTGTGACGTAGCAACGATATCGTTAACGAAATCGTTATGTGTGACAGTGACCAACGATCAGGCCCCTGCTGGGAGATCGTTGGTCGCTGGGGAAAGTCCAGCACTTTATTTTGTCGCTGGATCTCCCACTGACATCGCTGAATCGGCATGTGTGACGCCGATCCAGCGATGTCTTCACTGGTAACTAGGGTAAATATCGGGTTACTAAGTGCAGGGCCACACTTAGTAACCCGATGTTTACCCTGGTTACCGTTGTAAATGTAAAAAAAAAACACTACATACTTACATTCCGGTGTCTGGTCAGGTCCCCCGCCTTCAGCTTCCCGCACTGACTGGTGAGCGCCGGCCGGCCGTAAAGCACAGCAGTGACGTCACCGCTGTACTTTACGGTCGGCGCTCAGTCAGTGCGGGAAGCTGAAGGCAGGGGACCTGACCAGACACCGGGAATGTAAGTATGTAGTGTTTTTTTACATTTACAACGGTAACCAGGGTAAACATCGGGTTACTAAGCGCGGCGCTGCGCTTAGTAACCCGATATTTACCCTGGTTACCAGTGAAGACATCGCTGGATCGGCGTCACACATGCTGGTTACCCGGGGACTTCGGGATCATTGGTCGCTGGAGAGCTGTCTGTGTGACAGCTCTCCAGCGACCAAACAGCGACACTGCAGCGATCGGCATCGTTGTCGGTATCGCTGCAGCATCGCTTAGTGTGACGGTACCTTTAGGTCGAGGTTGGATCCCAGTAAGGATTTCCTGTGGTGACCCCACAACTCTTGTTACTGTCTATTGCAGGAGTTTCACGATTCCATGTTAAGTGGTCACCCAGGGGTTACTGCTACTTAGAAAGATGTTGGTAAACTCTTTTGGTGGCCATCTATGCTTAACACAGTATTAAGGATTTTATATCTGCTTATGAGATTTGCGCATGTGTTAAGGTGTGTCATAACCAGCCAGCTGGGGAATTGGCTCTATTGCTTATTCGAGAAAGACTGTGAAAGACTCATTTGTCCATGGATTTCATTACTGATTTGCCTTTCTCTAGTGGAAAAACTGTTACTTGATTGGTAATTGACCGATTCAGTAAATAATCTCACTTTGTTCCGTTATCTAGGTCAGAGGTCCCCAACCGCCGGTCCGCGGACCAGGACCGGGCCGTTGAGGTTTTTCAGCCGGTCCGCGGCACCGCTGACAGCTAGCTTCGCGGCCCTGCGCCTGGTCAGAGCATGCTCTGTGACAGCTCGCAGCTCCCGGCAGAGAACATTATGCAGGACGAGGGGGCAGCCCTCCTGCGCAGCATGGTGTGTTCCTGATGGGGTGGGGCGGCTGGCTCTCCTCACTGACACGCCCAGTGGCGTATCTAGGGGGGGGGCAGCCGGGGCATTTGCCCCGGGTGCAGCCGGCAGGGAGGGGCGCAGTCGGGCCGCCTCATTCGGCGGTCCGCAGTGTCTCCCCCCGGCGGCTGCATTCTGCCGTCCCCGGTCAGGGAGTCAGCTGTTCTCTGTGCCGACTGTCAAGCTGACAGCCGGCACAGAGAAGCTGCAGAGCGCCGGATCCCAATGTGTGCAGAGGTGGAGGGGAGCCCCTGCAGGGTGGCTGCGGCAGGCAGGGAGAAATCCGTGCAGCTCCGCTGCCCAGCGATCTGTCTTCCTGCTTCCTCTCACACAGACGCGCCGCTGGATGACTGGATGACGTCATCATTCAGCGGCCGGCTGTGTCAGAGGAAGGCAATGAGATGCTGTGGTAGAGTGCGAGGAGAGGTGAGAGGGGGGTGTGAATGTGTGTGTGTGAATGTGTGTGTGAATGTGTGTGTGTGAGAATGTGTGTGTGTGTGTATGTGAGAATGTGAATGTGTGTGTGTGAATGTGTGTGTGAGAATGTGTGTGTGTGTGTGTGTGTGTGTGAGAATGTGTGTGTGAGAATGTGTGTGTGTGTGTGTGTGAGAATGTGTGTGTGAATGTGTGTGTGAATGTGTGTGTGTGTGAATGTGTGTGTGAGAATGTGTGTGTGTGAATGTGTGAATCACATTCTCATTATAAATGTCATAATTACATGATAAGTATGCACTAAGCTCCACCCCTCCATAACTCCACCCCCATATGACCAGAGCCCCACCCCTGCCCCACCGCCACCCCACCGGGCCATGGAAAACTGGTCTTGCTTAAAGCCGGTCCCTGGGGCAAAAAAGGTTGGGGACCTCTGATCTAGGTTACCTAATGGTGAAACACTTTCCAGTTTATATTTCACTCGTGAGATTGAATGACATTCCTTTGAACAATGCATTTGATACGGGGGTGCAGTTTGTCTCTAAATTCTGGAGGGCTTATTGTTGGAAATTGGGGATTGATTTGTTATTTTAATTTTGCTTACCACCCTGAAATCAATGACAGAGAAGACGAATCAATCATTTGAACAAATTTTAAGATGTTTTGTTGTGGCTCAGCAGGAGGACTGGTCCTCATTTTTGCCTCTTGCTGAGTTCCCCTTTAACAGTCGAGTCAATCAGTCCACTGAAACCTCCCCTTTCTTTTGTAATTTTGGTTTTCATCTTCATTTTGGTGAATTTTCTAGGATAAGTTTGGGTGTCCTGGAGTAGAGGTGACCATTCAGAAACTTGGGGATGTTTGGAGACAGATTCAGGGGAATATTGGTGTTGCTCAGTTTGGTCTAAAACATAAGGCCGATACATTTCCATGTTCCACTGGAAAGTTGATGATAAAGTTTAGTTATTAGCAGAGGCGTAGCTAGGGGTTCAGCTTGGGGGGGGGACGGGGAGAAACATATGTGTTGGCCTCTAACAGGCGGACATATCATTAGTGCAACCTATGTGGCAGCACATGGGCCCAAGAGATAAGGGGGCCCATATGTACCTCTAAATAAGGTGCAATTTTGTATTTTTAGGAGCTCTTGGGCTGCAAAGGGCCCATATATTATTCTTGCACATAGGCCCTTTTTTGTCTGTGTCTGCCTGTGGCCCTTAACCAGGTAACTATGATTATAACTACAGTGGGTATAGGGGAACCTCAGGAGATGACCGCATTGTTATTGAAAATAAATCTCTGTACAATGACCAAACTGATATTACCGCCATACGGTGACATATAGTGCTAGATACCAGTCCTGCATGACATATAGAGATCACAGTACAGTTATAGATGGTGACATACAGAGGATGTTCTTTCTGATGGAGTCATTCACTAATCGCATCTTTTCCATCTGACCCAGACCGACATGTTGACTTTTCCATCCAGGACTCATCTGCAGATATCACAGCAAAGACACATTTAATTTCACACATTTCCAGCACTGTTCACATCTATCTCCAACCTGCACAAACTCCTCATCCTGCTGATTAAAATACTGAGACGCTGCTGCCGTATGTGGCCCTATTACTGCACCTTCTGTGTGGCACAATAATGGCTCCTCTCAGTGCTCTACATAGTAATAATCCCACTTTTGTGCTCTCTAGATGGTAAAATTGCCCCTAGAAAATATTCATTTCCTGTGCATGTACCCTCCACATTTTGCCCCTAGAAAGTAATAATACTCCATATGCAACTTTCATGGTCACATTACTGAGTACCCCTCTTTATAATAATGTTTAAGTGCCCACTTAACATTTAATAATGTTCCCCATGTACAACTCCTCTATACATAGTATGGTGGACCCACAGATCCCCTATGCACCGTATGGTGATCCCACAGTTCCCCTACACACTGTATAATGCTGGCAGAGCTCCACTATACACAGTATGAGACAACTGCTCCCCTATACACAGTATAATGCCCCCACAGCTTTCTTATGCACAGTATGATATGATGGGTCCACAGCTCTCCTATACACAGCATTATAGGCTCACAACTGCCCTATACACAGTATAATGCTCCCACAGCTATCTCATACACAGTATGGTGGGCCCACAGCTCCCCCATGTGCCGTATGATGATCCCACAGCTCCCCTATACATAGTATGATAGGCCCACAGCTTCCCTATACATAGTATGATGGGCCCACAGCTTCCCTATACACAGTATAATCCCCTATACACTGTATGATGATCCCACAGCTCCCCTATACATAGTATGATAGGCTCACAGCTTCCCTATACACAGTATGATGGACCCACAACTCCCCTATACACAGTATGATGGGCCCATAGCTCCCCTATACACAGTATAATGCTGACAGAGCTCCACTTTACACAGTATAATTCCCACACAGCTTCCTTTTACACAGTATGATGGGCCACAGCTCCCCTACATATAGTAAGATGTCCCCCAGAGTTACCCTTTACATTAGAATTATGTCCTTACTGTTGTCCCAAACACAGTAGAATGACTCCCACAGTAGTCCTCACACTTTATATTGTCCCCCACACAGTATATTCGCCCCCCACAGTAGCCTCGACTATGTTTATTGGTCCTCACAGTAGCCCCCATACTGCATAATGTCCCTCACACTTCAAAATAGCTGCCACAGTAGTCTCCACATATTTTGAGGGCCATGCACAGTAATCCACACTGTATAATGGCCCTCTCATTAGCTCCCACTCTGTATAATGGCCCCCACTGTAGTCCGCACACTTTATGGTTGCCCTCTACAGTGGTCCCCACACTGTATATGGGCTCCCACATTGTATGATGGCCACCAAACTGTATAGTGACTCTCGTTAGCTAGCATTCTGACATTTTGTGCATGCACTGGTGACTCAGCCAGTGCATCACTCTGCCGTTCTGTATACGACAGGCTTAAAGTGACCTGTGGTCTACAAAATGGAGAGCAGTAGTGCAGGGAGATCGTTCTTAAAGGGAACCTATCATGTAAATAATGCTATTAACCTGCAGATATAGTGTTATTCTGCAGGTTAATAGCGTTTTGACACCGTATGGCGCCCGCACTGAGAGTCTCGCTGCCTGGAGGAAATCAACTTTATTCCTCCCAGCAGCCTTGCTCTTCCAGTCAAAGGGGCGGCGCCGGCGCTTTTTAAGTCACCGCTCTGTGTATAAACAGCGGCGGCTGTAACAGATGCCCCGGGACAGACTGACAGCCGGTTCAGCACCGTCTGCCACCCAGTAGCTAGGCTTCAATGCTTCGTAAGTGCCTACTTAATATTTACGAGTCCCCCTATGTACAGTAATAATGGCTCCAGCATCGCTAATGAGTAGGGTTGAGCGACTTTTACTTTTATAGGATCGGGTCGGGTTTCACGAAACCCGACTTTTTCAAAAGTCGGGTCGAGTGAAATCGGCCGATCCTATAAAAAAGTCGGGGTCGGCCGAAACACGAAACCCAATGCAGTGCATTGGGTTTCCAATGGTTCCCAGGGTCTGAAGGAGAGGAAACTCTCCTTCAGGCCCTGGGATCCATATTTAAGTGTAAAATAAAGAATTAAAATAAAAAATATTGCTATACTCACCCTCTGACGCGCCCTGGTACTGATCGGCAGCCTTCCTTCCTTAGAGTCAGCGCGTGAAGGGCCTTAGATGACGTCGCGGCTTGTGATTGGTCGCGCGACCGCCCATGTGACCACTCGCGCGACCAATCACAAGCCGCGACGTCACCGAAGGTCCTTCAAGCGCTGATTCTTAGGAAGGAAGGCTGCCGGAAAGAAGCAGGGCGCGTCCGAGGGTGAGTATATTCCTATATTCACCCTCGGACGCGCCCTTCTTCTTTCCGGCAGCCTTCCTTCCTAAGAATCAGCGCTTGAAGGACCTTCGGTGACGTCGCGGCTTGTGATTGGTCGCGCGAGCGGTCACATGGGCGGTCGCGCGACCAATCACAAGCCGCGACGTCATCTAAGGCCCTTCACGCGCTGATTCTAAGGAAGGAAGGCTGCCGGTCAGTACCAGGGCGCGTCAGAGGGTGAGTATAGCAATATTTTTTATTTAAATTTTTTATTTTACACTTAAATATGGATTCCGATACCGATTTCCGATATTGCAAACATATCGGAACTCGGTATCGGAATTCCGATACCAGATTCAAAAGATCGCCGACCTCATGGCCGACCCCACACAGGGGTCGGGCCGGGTTTCATGAATCCCGACTTTGCCAAAAGTCGGCGACTTCTGAAAATGGCCGACCCGTTTCGCTCAACCCTACTAATGAGAGCAGAAGGCCATGTGACGATTTTCTTCTATTGAGAGAAGTCAAACTTGTCTAGTCAACACGTGCAAATAGCAAACGTGGTCGCATGACCGCCTGATCACACCAATTTTCTTGGGGTCTCATGACGGTAGGCGCACCCCATCATGCTCATGACAGGAGTGGTACCAGCCAGTCCGAGGATTGCAATGTGATCCTTGCTTGAGTTATACGGCCGTCTGTCTGCACCCTTATGCTAATACTTATCCTTGTTATACTAATACTGAAATATTAACCTATTAGTAACGTATTAACGCTATTAACCTGCATTGCTATGCTTGTTTACTAATACTTATAAAAGACCCAGCTCGCAAGTATTAAAAGCCCCCAAATTCCCCATCTCCAGCCCCCAAGACAGCAACTATTACATATGATGGAGTGCACATAAACTCCATTAAACAGTATAATAATAATCAGCCCCTCAATGCCCTGTGCCCCCTCACCCACCTCAGCCCTCACAATACTCTGAAACTCCCACATTCACTCCCCTGTACCCTGTCCCCCTACCACAATACCACCATCATATCTCACATTTACCCCACAGTGCCCTGTCCCCCATGCACACCCCAACACCCACAATAACCCCCATCCTCTCACATTTACCACACAGTGCCCTGTCCTCCTCTCCCACTTCAGCTCCCACAATACCCCATCCTCTCACAATTACCCCACAGTGCCCTGTCCCCCTTGCTCACCCCAACACCCACAATAACCCCCATCCTCTCACATTTACACCACAGTGCCCTCTCCCCCTCCCCCACTTCAGCCCCCACAATATCACAATCCTCTCACATTCACCCCACTGTGACCATGATATTCCTAAATTGAATTAATCTAATAAATTCCATTGCCCCTTACTGATGAAGTTTTCAGGCAGTGAGGGAGACCAGGAAGTGTCCAGATAGATGCAAGGAGGGCACTAGGACCCAGCATGCCTCAGCCAATCCAAGCCTGCACAGCCAGAAAGTAACTGCAGCTGCATCCAGCCCAGCCAGGAAGAGACTCCTCGGATGAGACCACATCGCACACTGCACAGACGGATGGAGGCTCTGCAGCCTGCCACTGTGCAGGGTTTATCAGAGAGGGGATCCGGCATTGTGCAGCTCCCTCCGACACCTCAGACGTAGCAGTGGATCTCCCGGTGGGCCCCTTCAGGTGACGGGCCCCGGGGCAATGGCCCCCTCTGCCCCCCAGTAGCTACGCTACTGGTTATTATCCAAATTGCTTCTGCAAAGTTGGGTCCTAAATTTATTGGCGCGTTTGAGATTTTGGAGGTAGTCAATCCAGTTACCTTTAGATTAAAGATTCTGCAATCCCTTCATGTCCCCAATGCTTTCCACAGATCCCTGTTAAAGAAGTTTTTCCCTTCCATGATTTTTGTCTCTTCCCCACCTCCTCCAGTCTCTGTTGATGGAGGTTTGAAGTATGAGGTGCAGAGGATCGTGAATTCTCGGAGGATCTGAAATTCCCTCCAATATCTTGTTCATTGGATGGGATAAGGAGCTGAAGAGAGATCCTAGGTTTTGGCTTGTTTGATGAAGGCTGATCGTTTGGTCGGAGCATTTCTTCGTAGGTTTCCTGGGAAATCTGGTGGCCTCGTGGCCCCAAAGAAGAGGGGAGTACAGTTACAATTTCACCGCTCAGAGTATCTGGGACTGAGTGATAGACAGCTCTGTCGTCCTATCCTGTGCTGGGGAGTGCAGAGCTGTCAATAATTTGATTGACAGCTCAGTTGACCTATCTGAGACTGGGAGGTGCAGAGATTTTTCCATGCGCTCCTTGTTCTAGGTAATAGCCCTGCTATTTAGCTGAGTTGTCTAGTCCAAACCACTGCCAGTCAAAAGCTTATGCTCTCTGGTGTGTGTTTGCCTGATTCCTTTGCTGTGAGTTCTGATTTACTGCTGCCTGACCTTTGAACCGTGTACTGGCTACCCCTTTGTTATTGCCTCTTTGCTTATCATCTACTTCTCTGGTATTCTGACCCTGGACTGTGACTTGACTTACCCCTTCATCTTTTTCCTTAGTTTACCACATGCTCTCTTGGTCCTGACCCCAGAACGTTTGACTTCTGTGCATTATGTCCTGTCCGTGAGTTGTGACTAGTGTCACAACCTGGTAATGTAGTTGGAGGTGTTGTTCGTGGTTGGAGGTGGTGTTTGGAGATTGTTCAGGAGATTGATGCTTGGAGTTTTGTCTGTGTGCACATCCTCATCCTCTCCTACTTCGTTTCTCCTTTTTTAACTGCCATATGTGTTATGAACAGGTAATTCAGAACCACAATGGACCTTGAAGTTCAGAGCACACAAAGTGACCTGACATTTATCAAAAACATCGGACGAGCTCTGAGACGTGGGAACTCTGCTGACTGCAATCCCTAATCCTATCACACCACACTAGAGGTAGCCGTGGATTGCGCCTAACGCTCCCTATGCAACTCAGCACAGCCTGAGAAACTAACTAGCCCTGAAGATAGAAAAATAAGCCTACCTTGCCTCAGAGAAATTCCCCAAAGGAAAAGGCAGCCCCCCACATATAATGACTGTGAGTAAAGATGAAAATACAAACACAGAGATGAAATAGATTTAGCAAAGTGAGGCCCGACTTACTGAATAGACCAAGGATAGGAAAGATAGCTTTGCGGTCAACACAAAACCCTACAAACCACCACGCAGAGGGGCAAAAAGACCCTCCGCGCCGACTAACGGTACGGAGGTGCTCCCTCTACGTCTCAGAGCTTCCAGCAAGCAAGAAAAACCAATATAGCAAGCTGGACAGAAAATATAGCAAACAAAAGTAACACAAGCAGAACTTAGCTTATGCAGGATAGACAGGCCACAGGAACGATCCAGGAGGAAGCAAGACCAATACTAGAACATTGACTGGAGGCCAGGATCAAAGCACCAGGTGGAGTTAAATAGAGCAGCACCTAACGACTTAACCTCATCACCTGAGGAAGGAAACTCAGAAGCCGCAGTACCACTCTCATCCACCAAAGGAAGCTCATAGACAGAACCAGCCGAAGTACCACTCACGACCACAGGAGGGAGCCTGGCTACAGAATTCACAACACATATGTCCCGCTCTTTTGTTTTGTGTGAGTATTTGGTATGGTTGGTATTTTTATTTATGCCTATCCATTCTCCCTTGTTTGTCTGGTTAGTGTAATCCTATACAGTTCAGCTTCCCACTACCCTGGGTGGTGGAGGGGACAAACCAGGGTAGATATAGGAGCCTAGGAAGGCACGGGAATTTGGCATCGCCACATTCAGGAGTAATCCAGGAGAAAGAGCACCCTGGTTCTAAGGACCTGGTTAGCACGCAAAAGTCCCAAGCCTTTTTGTGACATATTGGTTTAATTTGGGCCTACTCCTGGCACTTTTCCATGACTGCATCTTTGGCTCTTCGGCAAGCATTCATTAGCTGCTAAAAATGTGGAGTTGTGAGGCATTTTATAGCCCTTCAAATTGATGACCTGTATGTAGAGGGTTTTAAGAGTATTGGCTATGAAATTTAAAGAGCATAATATTGAATACCTTTTCTTAAGCTAAAATCAGGAAGAGTTAAAGAAAGAAAATTATAAATTTGTTATCTATGGTTCTTTTTTCTTCTCTTTCCAGTCCTGATTACATGTTAGACATAATTCATTCAGATAAGTTTTATCTTTTGTCATATGAAAAAGCATCTGACTGTACAGTGTACGGTGCCTTTTCAGTGATGTTAATCACTACACGTGGACAAGCCATGAGGCAGGGTAGTAAAACATTCCAGGGTCAGATACCAAGAAAGCATATTGTAACTTAAAGGGGAAAGACAAAGGCATAAGTCAAGTCATGGTCCAAGGTTAGAATACCAAGAATAGTGGGGCGTGGTTTGCAAGGGGAAAGGAGCAGACCTGTTTCACAGGATCTCCTGAGAATGCCCTTAAATAAGCAACTAGCTTACTTTAAAGAGGACTTTTATGAGCTTATTGAAGCTGAAGACCTGTGGGAACATACCTGGAACATTAATTAAGAACCAAAACATGGTCTTAACTAAGAAAAAACCCTTCCAGAGCAGAAATCGTTTCCTGCCTTGTCTATAGGGAAGAAGACAACTAAAATGGCCGCCGATGCAGGACCAAAGATGAATGCCCACACAAGACTCATCACCTCAAGCATGACTGGACGTAAGACGCCCGGAGCGATACCGACTGAGCCAGCAGGGAGAGAGAAGAAATCCGACTTACAAGCGGCTCACACATTAGTCACTGAGAAGGTGCCAGACAACCGACAGACGGCAGTGTTTCCCGGGACGATGAGGAGGAGCGACACAACATCGTTGAGGAAAGACACCGGGACCTGCGGAGTGGAAAGAAGAATACTCCGACATCCTCTCTGCCAGTTGCCAGAAAGGAGGACAGACGCAAGGAAATAGCCGGGACGACGAAGCAGGAAATGAAGATGGCACCGCTGCTGAAAAGACAAGGAGAATCACTGCGGTCTCCGACAGAGGCGAATCTCCCCGGATCCTTGCTATACTGCCGGGGGATAAGGACTATCCAGTGCCACCAGAGAGCAGCTTAATGGATGCAAGAGATTTATTTGAAAGCTATAGCAGCTCTAAACTAGAGTCAAATAGCAAAAGGGGTCTATATGATGTCTCAGTAAATGTCACTGCCGAGAAGTATGACAAAAAAAGATTATGTAATGTCTCCATAGATGACACTGCTGAAGAAACACAGCTGATTGACACCATGTGTCCTTCTGCAGAGACCAGTGAGATTGCTGACAAAAATGCGGTATTATCTCTTGATAATTCCCCTTGCCCTAATGGGTCAAACACCAATGATTTCTTAAAGCCTCTATTGGACGCACAGAGAGAATGGCTGGATTCTTTGAACGATCTTAATAAACTTTCTATTATACCATTCCATAACATAAATATAAAATGTACCTCTACTATACATAACAATAGTGACATAGAGGATCATTCAGAACCAGCAGTTTCCCTCCATGTCTCAAATTCTGAATCAGATGCCTTTTTTGGCTCGCATGAGGAACTAAAGAGGGTCCACTCGAAAGACTTTACTGAATCTTCCTCTCTTGGGAGGAGGGACTCTCTCTATGAAGGAGATTCTTCTGATACCTCATCTCTCATCTCTCCATTCCTATTCAGAAGATTCTAGTGATCCCAGTGAGGCCGCTCTCCCAGAACATTTTTCATACCCCTTAAATACAGACGACTCTAATTTGAAGCAAATTCTCATGGAGTCTGAGATATGCCTCTCCAACCTTACCTTAGTGGACAATATTCCCGCCTCTGAAGATTCTCCATCTGAAGGATTTAGAATCAAAATTTGTAAAGCCTTTCTAACATCAGCGGACATTTCAGGAAGGGGATTAGATTCTGATGTTGATTTGACAGTTTTATCTGGGACTAATACAAAGATTTCCGACTCCCAACAAACAGATGAAACAAAGGCCTCTGAATCCTTTATCAAAAGGACTTAGGCTACGTTCACATTAGCGTTTTGCGTGTTTGCGTCGGGAGACGCAGCGGCGACGCATGCGTCATGTGCCCCTACATTTAACATGGGGGACGCATGCGTCGGGCGCAGAAAACGCAACAAGTTGCATTTTTCTTGCGTCCAAATTTCGGCAAAAAAGGACGCATGCGTCGCAAAACGCAGCGTTTTTGCGTGCATTTTGGTGCGTTTTTATTTGCGTTGTGCGTTGCGTCGCCGACGCAGCGGCGCACAACGCAAATGTGAATGTAGCCTTATAGACACTCTATCACATATTCTTAAAATTCTCAAACTGAATTCTATTAAGGCCCCTAACAGTTCGCTACCCTTCTCAAAAACAGAGGATAAGACAATCAAAAATTCAATAGCTACACCTTCAAATGACGTTAAAAATTATTCTCTGATCTCAGATTCCCTGGAAAAGATCAAAAAAGATATTCGCTCTTTTAAGGACTGCTTAGCTAACTACGAAGATTTTAAAAGAATAACCTAAAAATTAGAAGAATTCCGGAATCGGTCCAGCCATCTCAATTAAAAGATTATATCTCTACAATGATATCTAATCTCTTACCTAATACTAAAGTAAAGAATTTGGTTGAGAGGGCTTTTAGAATTCCCAGACCACTCTCTCTCCCTCCAAATATAGCAAGAGATGTTATTGTGTCCTTTTACCATGGGTGGGTGAGGAATGATCTGACTAGAAATTAAAAAATTCTCGCATCTCCATACGACAAAATAACTCTGTTCAAAGACTTGTCCAAGGCCACAATTCAAAAAAGGAAATCATTCCAATACACGGCTCGAGAACTCCTACAAGCAGAAATACCCTATCATTGGACCCAGACTTCCACCATACATATAAAATATGCGATGAAACTAATAGTTATCTCTTCACCAGAGGAAGGAATTGTCTTTTTGGAAAAAATGGAATAATACCTACATCGATCTCGCATAGACTCTCCTCTTCGTCCTCATCAGACTTATATTCTACTTGATAGAACGGGTTGCTAATTTAGTATATTTCTCACGGGGTCTTCTTATTCCAGACTACAAAGTACAGCGGACTTCATTGAAGCAAATAGTAAAATCTTATACCACTTGCTACTGTTTTAATTGAACCGAACTTTCCCTCCACAGAGTCTCAGGGCCACCCGTAGGTGTTCCCGGACGCGACAAGCTCTCATATGTTACATATATTACTTAAAGTATATGTATGATTAATACTTTTGATTTTCTGGTGCTGTAATAATGAGCAACAGTTAGGCTACGTTCACATTAGCGTCATGCGACGCAGCGTCGCCGACGCAACGCACGACGGATCGGAAACGCACGCAAAAACGCACCATTTTTGACGCATGCGTCGAACGGATGCGTCGTAAAACGCAGCGTTTTTTGTGCGTTTTTGTTGCGTTTTCCCAAAAAACGCAGCGTTTTACGACGCATGCGTTGTCAAACAATGATGTTATCTTTCCACACAATTTAGTGTCTAGACACTAGATAACACCACCAATGAATAGAAGAGGGTGGGTCTAGTGTCTAAACACTAGATAATGCCACCAATGGGTAGATGAGGGTGGGTATTAATGTAATAGTGGTATATATACCCCGGCATAGATTATTTCCAACCATACAGCATCAGGATGGAGCGTACCATGGAGAGTATCTACCTCAATATTGAGCTGGAATTAGCACTTGCTATTGCTTATGCTATTGCCTGTCATGAACAGAGGAAAAGAGACAAACTTCGGAGAAGGAGTCGTCAGCGTTTTTGGCTACACCCTATAGTGGAAGTCCGAGAGAGTCGTGGAGCCTACCATTGTCTGTTTGGCGAATTAAATGAGAACCAGGAGAAATACTTTGAATACACCAGGATGTCACAAAACAGCTTCCGATATCTGCTGCGTCTGGTGGAAGGAACCATTTCCAGGCAGGACACGCAGCTCCGTAAATCGATTTCCCCCGAAGAACGTCTGCTGGTGACTCTACGGTACGTAATGCAATGTGAAGGATTTATATGTTCTTGCCATTTTTTAAAGTAACGTGTTTTGGTTTTGTGGGGTGGGGGATTGTAATTAAGAATGAAAAATTCTTTCATAACAATTTAATTAATTACATTTATTTCTTTTTCTTCTTGTCAGTTTCCTTGCTACCGGAGAGACCTTGAGATCACTGCATTTCCAGTTTCGGATTGGAGTCTCCACACTGTCTGGTTTTATTGCCGACACATGCCGCACATTGTGGGACAACCTCCGTGAGGAATTTTTACCCATCCCTACAACAGAATTATGGCAGGCCAAAACCCAAAAATTCGAACAAGTGTGTTCTTTCCCTAACTGTATTGGAGCCGTGGATGGGAAGCACATTAGGATTACCAAGCCTTCCAGAAGTGGATCTCTGTTTTTTAATTATAAAAAATACTTTTCCACCGTGCTCATGGCAATTGCAGCTGCGGACTGCAGGTTTCTCGCTGTGGACATTGGAGCGTTTGGCCGTGCAAATGATTCACGGACATTTAAGGAGTCTGATATGGGCCGAAGATTGTACGATAACAATTTTAATTTCCCCCAGCCACGACCTCTTCCCAACACCGAAGGCCCGGCCCTGCCATTTGTTGTGGTTGGGGATGAGGCTTTTCAAATGAGTGGCAACCTACTTAAACCGTACTCCAGTCGGGGGTTGGACCGCACCAAAAGTATATTTAATTATAGACTGTCCAGGGCCAGAAGAACTGTGGAGTGCGCCTTTGGAATCCTTGTCTCCAAATGGCGTATCTTAGGATCCGCTATAAATTTGAAAATTGAGACAGTGGATGAGGTGGTGAAGGCGTGTGTGGTTCTCCACAATTTTATTATTGATAAAGAGAGAGTCAACGTGGAACTCGATGAACCCATACCAAATCCATTGCCTGATTATCAAGATCATCCTCTGTGGACAACTGTGGAGATTGCTCATATGAGGGACCAATTTGCTGCATACTTTGTTTCAGATGTTGGCCGTGTTTCATGGCAAGATCAAATGGTTTAATTCATCTTGGTATTATGATGTCATGTAAACACTGTGGAGTCCATGTCATTTTACCATCCTATGTAAGGTTATTGTTATAATGTCCCCTGATTGTCTAATGCGTTGTGTTTTGAAATAAAGTTCTTGTGCCTTTCCGTTTTCACAAAACAAATCTCCCATATGTTTTTCCATAATAATCAAATTGTAAAATCCAATGTTATGTAAAGTAATGTGTGTCCCACAAAATTTATGTGAGCACCAGTACCCAAATGGACTGTGACAAAACAAAAAAATATTTCAGCCGTGTTTTCCATAGTTTTGACATAAACATGATCGGCTCCCACCTTGTCAACCATTTTTAATCCTGCAGACTATTTGCATAATGAACCTGGCTTGACAAGGAGGGAGACGATCATGTTTGCAAAACTCTACAGAGTTAACACTATTGGACTCAGGATGCTAGAATTCGTCCAGAGTCAAATAGTGGCGACACTGTGAACATTGCTACCACCTCACCTGACCAATATTCTTAAGGTACCGTAATAAAACTATTATCCAACGATACCGACCAGTGATACGACCGGACCATGATCGTTGTTTAGTCGTCGCGTGGTTGCTGGAGAGCTGTCACACAGACAGCTCTCCAGCGACCAAAAAAGAGCAAGTCCCCGTGTAATATGGGTAATGTTATGAAGCGCATGGACGCACTCACGATGTTTTCCCTGTTAATGTAATTTAAAAAAATTAAAAAAAACCTTACATTCCGGTGCGTGACACGTCCATCGCCGTCATCTTTCCGTACTGTGCCAGCCCTAAAGCACAGCGTTTATTAAGTCAACGGTGTGCTCTGCTTTACGGGCAGGAATCACAGTGTCAGTCACTGCGGAAAGATGACGGCGAGGGACGTTGTTGACACCTTTTTTTTTTGGGGGGGGGTATTGTTCACTTATATTTGAGTGTTAAAAACACTGCGCTAGTAACCCAATATTCCCTTGTGTAAAACAAAGACATCGCTGGATCGGTATCAAACACGCAGATCCAACAATGACAGCGTGTGATCAGCTACCCCAAAAAATTCCTAATCATTCGCTGACACCAATAATCTCACAGCAGGGGTCTAATCGTTGTACGATTTCAGAAAAGATAACGTTGGTTACACACAAAAACCAACTATATCGTTACTGAAATCGTGGTGTGATGGTACATTTTAAACTTGATATATTGAGCAATGCTGTTTGTGTTTGTAACATCTCATAGTACAATGAGCGACAGCCCTTTAAAAAAAAGAAAAAAAAAAATTATAAAATATTGTCAGACATTGCACATCAGGTGTTACAAACACAATATTTGTGTATACGGCGCACGGTGTGATTTGGTGCAAACTTTATTTGAGACAATAAAAACTCAGTATTTTAAAAAAAAATAATAATTTATTAGGGACACAAAATAAAAGAAAAGGGAAATGTTAAGGGGTATCTATGTCAGCAATTAAGGGGGATTGATATACCCCACTTTTGGGGGGTGTTGAGGAGACCGAGGAGGAGGACGAGGGGGAGGAAGCAGCATAGTCTATGACACTAGACGGGATGCCGACATCAATCCAGCCAGTTGACGGTGGCGAGACTGCCAAAACAGGAGGTGAGGGAGGAGGAGGGACGACCAGTGTCCTTGGCTGGCTACTCCGGCTCCGGGTAGACCCAGGCTGTGTACTAGGTGTACTCCTTGTAGACCCAGGCTGGGTACTGGGTGTACTCCGTGTTGACCCAGGCTGGGTACTTGGTGTGCTCCGGGTCAACCCAGGCTGTGTACTTTTGGTTGTTTTGGGAGCAGCCATAGCCAAGGTTGTAGTGCTTGTCGTCGTCTTCTTCTTTTTTTTCCTCCTCTCTCCCTCTGGGTGTGGGTCGGCTTCCCGTCTGTGTGCCCTTGAAGGCCTGGCATGATCAGAACTTTGGGGCTGTGTTCTGTGGTGGCGGTGGCGGTGGCCCTCGGCACGCGGAGCTCTGTGGTGGTGCTCTGCAGCAGGAGTCGGAGTCATGGCAGCCAGCGATGGTACAGCGGGCACTGTAGTTGCTGACTGCATGACCCGAGCCTGCTGCAGAGCAGTGACATATGCGTTGTTGCAGCCCTGCATGACCGAAATCTGGAGTTCCGGCGTAAGATGTTCAACCATGCCCTTGTGAATGGCACTAAAAAAATGTTTGGCCGGCCTCGAGAGCTCCGATTCGATGTTTTCAAGACGCCGGTCGATATTGGACATTTTATCGCACAGCGCCTTGAAACCATTCTGAAATACGGTGCTCAAATGTAAAAATTCGGGCATGACCGCCCTGTCCGAGGCCCGCTGACACTGTCGGGAAGACCCGAAGGAAGGAGCGACAGAGGCCTCGGCCAGGGGAACATCTGATGGACCGGCTGCCGGTTCGCCAGATTGTGGTGGTGCAGACCTGCTCTCGCTGTGGGATGGCTGCGACGGTTCAGATGGCGCTTCACGAAGGACCGCTCCAGAGGGTCGGACAGTCTCGCGGGTGCTGCTGTGTGTTCTGTGAAAACATAAGGAAACCATTAGTATACTAAATATAACATTTCACATGCGTCATTAATTAACTTTACCGGCGGTATCCATTGCCGCCGTTAATATTAACCTATTTTTAATATTGACACTGCATATGCCGCATCAATCTTAAAATAAAAAATGCATTTATTGATTCCAAAATAGTCACCCATGGTTGCGGTTTGTAACGCCCGACAGTTACGCTTACCGTTGGAACTGCCATGACGTCACGGTCATGTGACCGAGACGTCATCACAGGTCCTGCGAGCTGAGCAACCATGGGAACATAACCTGCCTTGCAGTAGAAGGTATGCCGTGTCTATTATATTTTAAGTTTTTGTGTGTAAAAAAACTGGGATACACCTGGATGGGCACTATACTACTCCACTATGAAATATTGCCCGGGCATGGCCAATCTACTATCTTTCTGTGTTCTGTATACTTCTGATTTCAGGGAAAGAAATAGTAAGTCAAGCTCACCATTGTAGTAATCCCAGAAGGCTCAGAGCACGGAGCCGCTGTGTCAAGCGTGAGAAGACCAGAAATGAATAAAAAATACGAGGTCACCGAGGCGTGAAAAGTAAAAACTAAATACTTTATTCACTTCAATCAGAAACAGAGGATGAAACATCAGCACAATACAATAAAAACACTACGCGTTTCAGGTCTGATGTTCCCTGTCACCTGAAACGCGTAGATAGTGTATATTGTATTGTGCTGATGTTTCATCCTCTGCTTATGATTGAAGTGGATAAAAGTATGTATTTTTTACTTTTCACGCCTCTGCGAGCTTGCATTTTTTTCTTCATTTCTATACTTCGTACTTGCCAAAATAAATGGCTGGGCAATAAGCTACGTGGCTGGAATATAGTACGTGAATATGCATGTTGTAAAAACTAGGTGTGTGCGTAGGTACTATACTTACTCTCTGCTTTCAAGGACCGGTCGCAAGAACTGCAATATATGGTTGTATTTGTACACAGAGGTCCTTGACGCTGCAGCAGCACTACGGATTTGTCCCTCCTTTTTCAGGCCCCTCCTGAAACGGTCCTTCATGGAGCGCCATCTGGTCTTCAATTGTTTAACTGTGTATAAAAAAATAAGTTTTAGAGAATATATTGAAAACGATTACGCAACCGTGTGCAATCCCAATAGAAGACATCACAGACGGTTGTGTAATCCTGGCCTGATGGGTCACAGCAGCATTTTGGAAATACTTACGAAATTTAGCTTTGGCCACGGGGGAAGCGCTGTCGAAGCCATCCCACAGCAATTGTGCCACCTCTATCCACAAACGGCGCAATATGCCCTGGTCCGCGTGCCGGGGGTCACGGCTGTCCCACAACGGGCCCCGTTCCTCTATGGCTGCTACCATCATGTCAATATCGAGTTGGTCATCATGGGCCCGTTGTGAAACCTAGAATAAATGTAAAATATTAATGTTTGCAAGATAAACAATGTTGTCCCTATCTCCTCCACCTCCACCTACCACCTCCACCACCACCCCCTCCCACCACCCCCCATACCCGCAAAAACAAAAAAATGTAAGAAAAAAAAGGAATAGGTTTGACATAAAAACTTACTCGCCGTCCTGCAACCACAGCTTGGCCCCGTGGTCTCTGCTCCTGCTCCCTCTGTTCCTCCTGGCTCTCCTCCTCACTTGAAGAAGCCTGCAAAATAGTTTACCAAAAAGTTGAGTGACCCATCTACAAATGACAGCGAATAGTAAGCAATAGTTGATCATGTACTCACCGGACTCCTCAGCGGTGGGGTGTTGCTGGAATCGCTGGCCATAATGCAATTCTGAAATAAAGAACAAAATAACATTTATCCTATGCTCCTTGGCACAATACAGCAATTTAAAAAAAAAAAAAAACATTTACATTTCAACCACAAAGAACATTGCACTCCAACTGAACTAACGCTGTGGAAACAACACTGCCACATTGATTAAAAGAAACAATGGCAGAGACAACCCAATGCCAGAGTAAACAAAAGCCTAAAGATAACAAAACAAATATACAACAGACCCAAGTGGTAATCACAATAGAGAGGTTTTTTTTTTAAAAAAGGACAGTATGCATGGAGCAACCCAAAAAACACAATAGATTTTTGAAAGGAAAAAATTAACAACCCCCAAAAATTAAGGGCAGAAACGTTAATAACACACCATACTTTACAATAAAACCGACAGGGCCGGAGACAATAAAAGGCCATACAACGCCATACATCACAACCAGAAACATACAACAATGTCTTTACACAACCACAGTGCAGAAAAAAAAATACACAACTTGCAATATAAATTATTACATTTAATAAAAGTGCGCAGAATCATTCTATACTACCATACTTTACATTAAAACCGACAGGGCCGGAGACAATAAAAGGCCACACAACGCCATACATCACAACCACAAACATACAACAATGTCTTTACATAACCACAGTGCAGAACATAATACACAACTTGCAATAAAAAATATTACATTTAATAACAGGGCGCAGAATCATTCTATACTACCATACTTTACAATAAAACCAACATGGCCGGAGACAATAAAATTCATATAACGCAAGAATAAAACATCACAACTGAATCCAAAAAACACCACCAAACCAATAAATGGAAAAGAAAAATCTATCCTGGAAAGAACAATAATCAAGGCCGCAGACAATGAAACGCCATCCTATACAACGCCATAAATCAGAACCAGACTAAAAATAAATATATCTTTAAACAACCACAGTGCAGAATATAATACACAACTTGCAAAAACAATTTTAAAAAACATGTAGAAAATGCAGAGAATCATTCTATACTTACATCTCTGGACAGCGGATGAAAAGACAGTCTGGTCAAATGTGTAGCCTGATGTGTAGCCTGCAGCAGAAGTGACAAACAATCCAACATTTTCTTTATATATGGGGGATGTTTTTATCACTGTTTGCACTGTCTAGACACTGTCTAGACACTTTTTTGTTTAATTTTATTTAACGACGCATGCGTTGCACAACGCACGCACGACGCACACACGTGACGCAAGTGCGTTGTCAATAGGTTTCAATGGGAAATTGTAACGCAATGACGACGCACGAGCGACGCAAGTGCGACGCATGCGTTTTTTTGACGCTACAAAAATGCAACATGTAGCGTCTCCGACGCCACCCAGGTGCGGTGAAACGACGCATGCGTCGTGCGTTTTTCCGAAAACGCACGACAACGCAACGCATGCGTCCCCAATGATAAAGATAGGGGCGCATGACGCATGCGTTGTCGTGCGTCGACGACGCTGCGTCGCATGACGCTAATGTGAACGTAGCCTTAACTATGTATATATCTACAGAAATGTATGATTGCTTGTCTCTCCCCTATTTTCATAGGAGTATTTCCTTTTATCCCTCCTTTCCTTCATTCCCTACCCTTCCCTTCCCTGTCTTCCCCCCCCCATTTCCCTCCCTCCCAAGAGTTATTAAAAAAAAACTTTCAATACAAATTATTTGAAAAAGAATACCAAGAATATAGTGGATCAGAGCAAAAGGGATAGGCAAAGTATATTCAGAACAAAGTCAAAGGTTAAGCAGCAATAGATCAACAAATAGAGCACAGAAATACAAGGCAACGTGTACCGAGAAGCTAATGCTATGACTGGCAGAGATCTGGGACTGACAGCTTAGCTAAGTAGCTGGTTAATCACTAAGAACAGGAAACACCTGAAGGAAACTCAGCACCTCGCCGCCTCAGATTGGACGACAGCTACACTTGCCCCTTCACTGGACGGACAACTGAGCTGTCACTCACTGCACCCCACCCAGACACATTGAGCAGAGGAATCGTGACATGCTGTCTTTCCAGTGCTGCCTGCTAGTCTTTGTTGACATAGATGTAGCAGTTACATCATGAATGTACAGCCAATCACTGTGATCAGCAGTCTTGCCAAGATAGATGGTGCAGAATAGCTAAGCCAGTGACTGAAGTCAGTGGTTAAATGCTTTCAACATTTAAGGGAATGTCCAGGCTGCATATTGTTAGGATTGCCCAGTGATGGCGCTGTGAGTGGCACTCCTCAAAATTTGGGGTGCGTTTTATAATCCAAAAAATAAGGTATATAGCTGTCAAAAATATTACAATACATATTCAGATTCCCAAAGATCTATAAAGAACGAGTATTAATTTAGATACAGTTTCTTAGGGCCATAAGAAAATTGGTGTCATAACCACATACAATAATAAGACAATAATCAGACAATAATAAGTAATGCATCAAAATATCCTGTTTTCTGTCCAGTCCTTGAGGAACTTAGTAGCCATTTTAAAAATCCAATACCTAGTGATCTTCTCCTCTAGGATATTGATTGACTCTTTCAGTGCCAATCATAGTAAAACTTGATAGATTGCCTTTGTGTAGTATTGTAAATTGTAATGATATAGCTGATACATTTTGTGCCGATATCGTGGTCCAATAGTGCAACCAATTTCCAGATGGTTCAAACTGAACGATGTTTAACAAAAGAAGTATTGCAATTAATATACTGTTGAATAGAGTATGTATTGTTATTGAAAAAGGATTTGAATGTCTTAGTGTTGCATATGAATATACAACATGTACAGATCTTATGTCTGCATTTAAATGTTGCATTTGTTGAAGCCATGCAGATTTATTTTTAGAATGGTCAGTGAAAAATATAGGGGAAAGGATATTTCCGAAAGCCTAAGGCCGGAGTCACACCGTATGGAAAATCGGTCCGAGTCTCCCAGCCGAGAGTTGCACAAGTGTTCTCCGTATGGTCATCCGTGTGTAATGCATTTGCAAAGGGATGATTGGATTTTCTCGCACCTATGTATCGATATGGCATCTGTATGACATCCGTATGGCTTTACATTTCTTGCTGCTTTTCCCCAATGATTGTAATGGTTCAATGGGCTGAAATGAGGAAAATGTGTGCATATTTCCCGCAAGTCACACGGATGGTCCGTGTAGTGTCCGATTTTTTCTCTCGCATCCATAAACTTGCATTGGCGAAACTCTACCAATATACGCGTACAACCGCAGCATGCTGCGATTTCACTCGCATGCTGAATACGCCCCCCCCCCAAAAAAAACGGTGATGGGAGCTGCACCAAAGATTAACAATGGTCCGAGGGCTATGCGCTGTTTTCTCACATAGCACTCGTCCGTATTCTACGCTAATGTGACCCCGGTCTTACAATGAGAATAGAGCTATGAATGGGTTGTTAATTTAAAAGGCTATAGTCTGTTCAGGAAAGACCGTAAAAATAAGCGAGGGGAAGGGGATTGTTTATATGTAAAATTATCCCTAAAACCCATCCTACGTGATAATATATTTGAGGCTAATGAAAGTATACAGTCACTGTGGATGGAGATAAATGGAGAGAGAAAGAATAATACAATACTGATAGGGGTTTATTATACATTTCCAAATACAATGGAAAAAGCAGAAAATATCCTCATACAACAAATAGATGAGGCAGCAAATCAGTAAGAAGTAATTATTATGGGGGACTTCAACTACATTGACATAAATTAGGGAGCAGAATTCAGCAGGTTTTTGACAACAATGAAAGATATTTACCTTTCACAATTGGTTCAGAACCCAACAAGAAGAGGGGCCCTTCTTGACCTAAAATTGACCGATAGGCCAGATCACAACTCAACTATACCAGTTGGGGGTCACTTGAGTAATAGTGATCACAAAATAATAAGTCTTCATGTATCCTTTAATAAGATGCTTACTACAGGGGCTGCAAGGGCACTAAACTTCAGAAAGGCGAATTTCCAATAACTGAGAGATCATAGAATCATAGAATGTTAGAGTTGGAAGGGACCTCCTGGGTCATCTGGTCCAACCCCCTGCTAAAAGCAGGATTCACTAAATCATCCCAAACAGGTGTCTGTTCAGCCTCTGTTTGAAGACTTCCATTGAAGGAGAACTCACCACCTCTTGTGGCAGCCGGTTCCACTCATTGATCACCCTTACTATCAAAAAGTTTTTTCTAATACCTAATCTGTGTCTCCTCCCATTCAGTTTCATCCCATTGATGAACTTTGTGCCATAATCTGGGTCAATGTTCTGAGGAAAAAAAGTACACAAAGCAAATGGGACACTTTTGTAAGCATCTTGAATATAATCTGTGCACAATATATACCCTATGGAAATAAACAAGCTAGAAATAGGAGGAAGCCACTATGGTTAAATAGAGTTTTAAAAGGTGCAATTAATAACAAAAAAGCATTTCAAGAATTAAAGTTAGACGGCAGTGACGATGCATTAAATAATTATAGAAAAAAAACTATTGTGTAAAAATCAAATCAAGACAGCAAAGATTGAGACAGTGAGACTCATTACCAAAGAAAATAAAAATAATCCCCAAATATTTTTAAACTATATAAACAGTAAGAAACTGCAAAATGTTGCCCCCCGCAAATATAGTCTTTGTGAAATAGTGGAAGAGGATGAGGGAAAAGCCAATCTGTTAAACTCCTTTTTCTCTTCAGAACTTAATACAAGAAAATCCCATGACAGATTACATAATTAAGGATACTAGATATTCTCCACTAAATGACGCCTGTTTAAACAAGCAGCAAGTATGGCATTGCCTCAAAATCACTAAAGTATACAAATCCCCGGGCCCAGATGACATACATCTCCATGTACTGTAGGAATTAAGTTCTGTGATAGACAGACTGTCATTTTTAATAATCACAGATTCAAAAAGGGGACAAAATCTGAGACTGGATATTATAGGTCCATAGGTTTAACCTCTACTGTGGGTAAAATCCTTGAGGTTTTCTCTTGAGATGCTATCCTGGAGTATCTCAATAAGAATAATCTAATGACCCAGCGTCAACATGGTTTTATGGGGGATCAGTCCTGTCAAACTAATCTGATCAACTATAAGGAGGTAAGTTTCAGACTGAGCCAGGTTAACGCAGTGGGTGTTGTCTATATGCACTTTTCAAAAGGCGTTTGATACAGTGCTACAAAGGGGAAAAAAGGGTGGTTATTAATGGAACACACTTGGATGGGATCACAGTTATCAGTGGAGTACCACAGGGGTCAGCACTGGGCCCTCTTCTTTTTAACATTTTTATTAATGACCTTGTTGGAGGCATAAAGAATAGAATTACAATATTTGCAGGTGATACTAAACTCTGCAGAGTATTCAACACAGAGGAGCATAATTAAATATTACAGGATTTATACTAACAAGCGAAAGGCTAACAATGTTTTGAACGTTCCATATGTCACCATTCACTACTGCTCGAAACGTAAGACTACCATCATTTTATAGACAGTCATCTTGGCTAACTCATATAAAAATTGGACTGCCAACTGTTTAGCATATGATTAGTTGTGCAGATTCTTGTCATGTCACTGCATTGATACTGTTTTGCTCCTGGTGGTGGAAAAAAAAATCTTGTATACTACAAATTACAACCTGTTCTCACTTTCCCTAATAACTCAGTATGTTATTAGTTTGATTCCTAAGTCAAAGGTCACTGGTTCACATCAAGGAGCAGCCATGAACAGTTTTCCCAAGAAAAGAGAAACAGCATTATCCAGCTAATGTATAGCGGTCTCTCGGCTAAGAAAATTGCCAAACTGCATCATCTGAATGCCATGACAGTTGGAAGAATATAAAATGAAGTTCATCCATTCAAAGCCAAGAGGTGTCCTTCCATGCAAAATATTGGAATCAACAAGTCAGCTTATCACAAGGTCTATCAGTTCTGGAGCGACAAACACAGCAGTAGAGGTGGCTTGATTTTCTTCATAATAGTGAGATCACAAATGTCCATGCTAGCACTGTGCAATGCATGTTACATAAGTCTGGAATGGTAGCAAGAAAAAAGGTAAAGAAGCCTCGACTGCATTATCGTCATAAGAAACGTTGGCTCGAGTTTGTAGAAAAATATGAAAAGTAGACAATATAAGATTGGAAACTAGTGACTTGGAGCGATGAGATGAAAGTCAATAGACCAGGCTCTGATGGGTGCAAATGTGTGTGGAAGAAACAAGGGAAAAATGACTAACAGATCAATTGAAGAAACTGTCAAGTTTGGTGGAGGAAGCCTGATGATATGGGGTTGTTTCATAGCCAAAGGCATTGGACACTTGACCAAGATCATTGGTGGTCTCAATGCTGATCTATATGTGAGTATCCTACAAGACAAGATACTTTGTACACTCGAGTACTATGGGTATGAAAAGGATGACATAGTGTTCCAGCAGGACCTGAAGCATATGATGAGATTGGTGAAGAAATAATTCAATAACAATGAAGCAGGGGAGCTGGATTGGCCCCCACAGTCCCCAGACCTCAACCCAATCAAACACTTGTGGGTAGAGTTGAAGAAAAAGCTGTATACATTCCGAAGGGAGTCAACCAGTATGCACCAACTTTGGGAAGGTGTTGAAAGACCTGGGAACAGATTTCCTTTGAGACATGCTTGAATCTGACTGAGAGCATGTCCAGAAGGATTCAGGCAGTGTTGAAAATCAAAATACAAAATATTTACAAAATAATAAAATTTTAAATTTTGATTTTTAGGAAAAAAACAGTAACATGACAAGAATCTGCATACCTAATCATGTGTAAAATAGATGCAAGTCAAATTTATGTATAAAATAGCCAAGATGATTGTTTATGTTTAGATGGTAGTCTCAAATTCAAAGCAGATGGGAATGGTGAGATATGGAGCCTGAAAGTCAAAAGTTCAAAACATTGTTACCCTTTTGCTTGTCAGTGTACATAAGCTGGGGGCTTGGGCTGAGAAATGGCAATTGAAATTTAATCAAAAAACATATTCTAATATGGTGGGTGCCATACAAGAAAGAAGTGAATTTAACCCCTTAGTGACAAAGCCAATTTGGTACTTAGTGACCGAGCCAATGTTTGCAATTCTGACCACTGTCACTTTATGAGGTTATAACTCTGGAACACTTCAACGGATCCCACTGATTCTGACATTGTTTTTTCGTGACATATTGTACTTCATGTTAGTGGTAACATTTCTTCGATATTACTTGCGATTATTTATGAAAAAAATGGAAATATGGCGAAAATTTTTAAAATTTTGCAATTTTCAAACTTTGTATTTTTATGCCCTTAAATCAGAGAGATATGTCACGAAAAATAGTTAATAAATAACATTTCCCACATGTCTACTTTACATCAGCACAATTTTGGAAACAAAATTTTTTTGTTAGGGAGTTATAAGGGTTAAAAGTTCACCAGCAATTTCTCATTTTTACAACACTTTTTTTTTTAGGGACCACATCACATTTGAAGTCATTTTGAGGGGTCTATATGATAGAAAATAATGAAGTGTGACACCATTCTAAAAACTACACCCCTCAAGGTGCTCAAAACCACATTCAAGAAGTTTATTAACCCTTTACGTGCTTCACAGGAACTGAAACAATGTGGAAGGAAAAAATGAACATTTAACTTTTTTTTGCAAACATTTTAATTCAGAACCATTTTTTTTATTTTCACAAGTGTAAAAACAGAAATGTAACCATAAATTTTGTTATGCAGTTTCTCCTGAATACGCCAATACCCCATATGTGGGGGTAAACCACTGTTTGGGCGCACCGCAGAACTTGGAAGTGAAGGAGCGCCGCTTGACTTTTTCAATGCAGAATTGGCTGGAATTGAGATCGGACGCCATGTCACGTTTAGAGAGCCCCTGATGTGCCTAAACAGTAGAAACCCCCCACAAGTGACACCATTTTGTAAACTAGACCCCTTAAGGAACTTATCTAGATGTGTGGTGAGCACTTTGAACCCCCAAGAGCTTCACAGAAGTTTATAACGTAGAGCCGTGAAAATAAAAAATCGCATTTGTTTACACAAAAATGATCTTTTCGCCCACAAATTCTTATTTTCACAAGGGTAACAGGAGAAATTAAACCACAAAAGTTGTTGTGAGATTTCTCCTGAATACGCCAATACCCCATATGTGGGGGTAAACCACTGTTTGGGCGCACCGCAGAGCTTGGAAGTGAAGGAGCGCCGTTTGACTTTTTCAATGTAGAATTGGCAGGAATTGAGATTGGACGCCATGTGGCGTTTGGAGAGCCCCTGATGTGCTTAAACAGTGGAAACCCCCCACAAGTGACACCATTTTGGAAACTAGACCCCTTAAGTAACTTATCTAGATGTGTGGTGAGCACTTTGAACCCCCATGTGCTTCACAGAAGTTTATAACGTTGAGCCGTGAAAATAAAAAATCGCATTTTTTCTACAAAAATTATCTTTTTTCCCCCAATTTTTATTTTCACAAGAGTAACAGGAGAAATGAGACCACAAAAGTTGTAGTGCAATTTCTCCTGAGTACGTCGATACCCAATATGTGGGGGTAAACCACTGTTTGGGCGCACCGCAGAGCTTGGAAGAGAAGGAGTGCCGTTTTACTTTTTCAATGTGGAATTGTCTGGAATTGAGATCGGACGCCATGTCGCGTTTGGAGAGCCCCTGATGTGCCTAAACAGTAGAAACCCTCCACAAGTGACCCCATTTTGGAAACTAGACCCCCCAAGGAACTTATCTAGATGTGTGGTGAGAACTTTGAATGCCCAAGTGCTTCACAGAAGTTTAGAATGCAGAGTCGTGAAAATAAAAAATATTTTTTTTTCCACAAAAAAGATATTGTAGCCCCCAAGTTTTTATTTTCACAAGGGTAACAAGAGAAATTGGACCGCAATAGTTGTTGTCAATTTATCCCGAGTACACTGATGTGCCATATGTGGGGGTAAACCACTGTTTGGACACACGGCAGAGCTCGGAAGGGAAGGAGCGCCGTTTTGGAATGCAGACTTTGATAGAATGGTCTGTGGGCGTTATGTTGCGATTGCAGAGCCCCTGATGTACCTAAACAGTAGTAACCCCCCACGAGTGACCCCATTTTGGAAACTAGACACCCCAAGGAACTTATCTAGATGTGTGGTGAGAACTTTGAATGCCCAAGTGCTCCACAGAAGTTTAGAATGCAGAGTCGTGAAAATAAAAAAATATTTTTTTTCCACAAAAAAGATTTTGTAGCCCCCAAGTTTTTATTTTCACAAGGGTAACAAGAGAAATTGGACCCCAGAAGTTGTTGTCCAATTTATCCCGAGTACGCTGATGCCCCATATGTGGGGGTAAACCACTGTTTGGGCGCACGGCAGAGCTCAGAAGGGAGGGAGCACCGTTTGACTTTTTGAGCGCAAAATTGGCTGTCGTGTTTGGAGACCCCCTGATGTACCTAAACAGTGGAAACCCCCCAATTCTAGCTCCAACCCTAACCCCAACACACCCTTAACCCTAATCCCAACCCGATCCATAATCCTAATCACTAACCCTAACGATAATCACAACCCTTACCCCAAAACAACCCTAATGTCAACCCTAACCATAACCCTGATCAAAACCCTAAATCCAACACACCCCTAATCCTAATCTCAACCCTAACCTCAAACCTAACCCTAATCCCAATACACCCCTAATCACAACCCTAACCTTAACCCTAATCCCAAACCTAACCCTAATCCCAAGCGTAACCCTAATGCCAACCCTAACCCTAATACCAACCCTAATCCAAACCCTAACCCTAATCCCAACTCTAACCCTAACTTTAGCCCCAACCGTAGCCCTAACTTTAGCCCCAACCCTAGCCCTAAGGCTACTTTCACACTTGCGTCGTCTAGCATCCGTCGCAATCCATCGTTTTGGACAAAAAACGGATTCTGCAAATGTGCCCGCAGGATGCGTTTTTTGCCCATAGACCTGTATTGCCGACGGATCGTGACGAATGGCCACACGTCGCGTCCGTCGTGCACTGGATCAGTTGTGTTTTGGCGGACCATCGGCACAAAAAACGTTCAATGTAACATTTTTTTCTACGTTGCGTCCGCCGTTTCTGACCGTGCATGCGTGGCCGTAACTCCGCCCCCTCCTCCCCAGGACATAGATTGGGCAGCGGATGCGTTGAAAAACTACATCCGCTGCCCACGTTGTGCACAATTTTCACAACGTGCGTTGGTATGTCGGGCCGACGCATTGCGACGGCCCCGTACCGACATAAGTGTGAAAGAAGCCTAACCCTAAATTTAGCCCCAACCCTAACCCTAAATTTAGCCACAACCCTAACCCTAAATTTAGCCCCAACCCTAACCCTGAATTTAGCCCCAACCCTAACCCTAAATTTAGCCCGAACCCTAACCCTAGCCCTAACCCTACCCCTAACCCTAGCCCTAACCCTAGCCCTAACCCTAGCCCTAACCCTAGCCCTAACCCTAGCCCTAGCCCTAACCTTAGCCCTAACCCTAACCCTAACCCTAGCCCTAACCCTAACCCTAATTTTAGCCCCAACTGCTCTTCTACTGCCGGCCGGCAGATGGCGATAGATGGCGGGCAAATGTGCCCGCAGGATGCGTTTTTTGCCCATAGACCTGTATTGCCGACGGATCGTGACGAATGGCCACACGTCGCGTCCGTCGTGCACTGGATCAGTTGTGTTTTGGCGGACCATCGGCACAAAAAACGTTCAATGTAACATTTTTTTCTACGTTGCGTCCGCCGTTTCTGACCGTGCATGCGTGGCCGTAACTCCGCCCCCTCCTGCCCAGGACATAGATTGGGCAGCGGATGCGTTGAAAAACTACATCCGCTGCCCACGTTGTGCACAATTTTCACAACGTGCGTCGGTATGTCGGGCCGACGCATTGCGACGGCCCCGTACCGACATAAGTGTGAAAGAAGCCTAACCCTAAATTTAGCCCCAACCCTAACCCTAAATTTAGCCACAACCCTAACCCTAAATTTAGCCCCAACCCTAACCCTGAATTTAGCCCCAACCCTAACCCTAAATTTAGCCCGAACCCTAACCCTAGCCCTAACCCTACCCCTAGCCCTAACCCTAGCCCTAACCCTAGCCCTAACCCTAACCCTAGACCTAACCCTAACCCTAGCCCTAGCCCTAACCTTAGCCCTAACCCTAACCCTAACCCTAGCCCTAACCCTAACCCTAATTTTAGCCCCAACTGCTCTTCTACTGCCGGCCGGCAGATGGCGATAGATGGCGGGCGCACTGCGCATGCGCCCACCATTTTCTTTTCCCCGGCAGCCAGGAGGAGCAGCAGGAGGACCCAGGGACACCGGTGAGTATGATAGGGTCCCTGAATCCCCCTATTTCTCTGTCCTCTGATGTGCGATCACATCAGATCGCAAAACAGGGGTCGGTAAAACCGACCCCGATCATGTTCTTTGGGGTCTCGGCTACCCCCGGCAGCCGAGACCCCAAAGATTCTCCTGGGGCCGGCCGGCGGGCGCACTGCGCATGCGCCCGCCATTTTGAAGATGGCGGCGCCCATTGGGAGCCACGAGGAGCACCGGGGGAGATAGGTAAGTATTGGGGGGGCTACCTGGGACCCCATTTCTCTGTCCTCTGATGTGCGATCACATCGGAGGACAGAGAAATTAAAAAGAAATAGAGTTGTTTTTTTTTTTGCGATCGCCGGTAAAAGGTTAATTACCGGCAATCGCAAATGCGGGGTCGGTAAAAACCCCCCCGAATCATGTTCTCTGGGGTCTCGGCTACCCCCGGCAGCCGAGACCCCAGAGAAAATCCGACTCTGGGGGGCGCTATTTACTTTTTCCACAGCGCCGTTAATTAACGGCGCTGCGGTTTAAGTACCCTTAGCGGCCGCCGTTAAAAGGCGTATCGGCGGTCGTTAAGGGGTTAAAATATAATATTTACAAGTACAATTTAAAAATTAATATTTATTTATGAATAATTAGATAAAATATGGATAGATATATGTAGACAATAAACGGGGGAACGGAACCTCCAAATACTGGGGGAGATTTTATACAGCACAAACCAGCAACATGCTGAGACCTAGAAATATGCAGATCTTAATACAGCTATAATTAATGGTTACAGCACGGAAGATTTTAAGTGCACAGTCACAGTATATATAGCAAGGTAATGTGCATATAATATTTAAAATGCTATATTCCCCATATTAGAAAAGGCGGATAGAAGTGTGTCCAGTCAGGCAAAAGTAGTTGCTAATGAAACTGGGAGGCAAAAAATCACGTACACTAACTATATACAACCAAATAAAGAGGGGAGGAAAGGCAACTACCTGCAGTTGTAATTAATAGTGTTGGGAATCTGTGCGCTGTATTAGGAGTGCTGTTGAAAGTTCCCCCGCGCCCAACGAGCGCCATTTCGCAATAGCTTCTTCCAAGGGGCGAGGACAAAATGGAAAGGTATTGAAGGTGTTTATATAGTAACCAATGAGGTGCTGAATGAGGGAAGGAGGTCTGGGAGATTCATATTTGCGCGTGCATACAGGGCCGTCCCACCTTACCAAAGGGACTTCCGGAATAGTGCAACGTGACACGCAGTGGAACGCACTGTGGTCACATGTACCTGCGATTTCGGAAGTCAGAGGGGGTTACGGAACCTGTGCGTGCGCAATGAATTCTCAGGACCCGGTCGAAAAAGGCAGAAGGCGCCGCCGGGTCCTAGGAATTCATTGCGCGCGTGCGAGTGTGTACAAATACTCAGAGACCCCCCCGAGCAACGAGTATACTCGCTCATCACTAGATACAACTACATGTAGCTAGAGAGCTCACTGAAATCTATGCCTGCATTTCTTCAGAGTCTTCTGTGGTTGTGTGCACTTTCAAACTTTTCACCTAGACATTGCCAATCACAGCTCGGCTGTGATTGTGATTTCTTTGTCACTTAGAGAAGACATACTCTACTCATCAAGCACCAAACAAGAATATCACAGCAATGGAGCTATGCAGCGCAAAATGGGAAAAAACAGCAGAATTAGGGGAGCTCAGGGCCTTTTACAAGGAATTTGAGTCAATTTTTGGACAATGTGCCAGGTACTATTTAACAATATATATCATCTAAAAGTTCATGATAGAGTTAAGGTTCAGCATATGATTATGCAGCGCCCCAGAGACCTGGTCGTTACAGTATGACGCTCTGCCACTAAGGGGAGTGATGGTACGTCTGATGGCACTGAAGGAGTTCTCCTGACCAGGTATCACCAGAACACTTTACACTTCACACTCCGGCCACTAGGGGGAGCAAAAGGCTTTATTTATTGGGCCACTTCTCACACTGGTAAAACTAGGGGTCGGGGAGGAAGTTAGTTAGAAGCTGACTGGGTTGGATTCAGGCAACATCCCGTGGCAGGGGGTGTTGCAGGGAGAAGACACAGGGGGTCCCTGTCAGGCGTGGGAACCTGGCAGGTGCCTAGCGAACAGAGCAGAACATAACGGAACCGCGCCTGCACACCCCGCGGCGGTATCCAAGAGAGAGACACGAGAGGAAGGATATTGTGGAACAGTGTAAACGAGATCAAGCATAAAGGAGTACCAGTAGGAGTCGTGCCGTGAGACCGAGGCAACATCCTACTGAGGCGCGTAGCCGGTGGCCAGAACACCGCGGGAGTAACTGACTCTAGGCCTTACTTCGAACTCCGCAGGACAGTTAATTATAGGTTGGCTGTCTCACCTAAACACCTACGAAGACATAGGGGGCAACGCATGGAGAGGGGCGTCTCTAGGGTCCCGGAAGAGCTCCGAGCCTTCCCGTCATACGGGTGCGTCCTAGCCATAACATACCTGGGGGACGTTGAACTAGAAAGATCTGGAACCAAAGCGAGAGAGAGCTGTAGAGAACGAACAAACGAGAACAGCAGTTGTGAGGACTATTCCGAATGCTCAGCAGGGTAGGACTACAACACACAGGCGCTAGTGGTAGGCAACGATTTCCATCTGCGAAGGAAACTCTGGATGTGCCCATCGGACCGGCCGGTCTCAGATAGCCCTGTTAAACGTGCTCTGGATTGTGGATCCTGAAGCCTTCAGTAAAGAGGTAAAGAGACTGCAACCCTGTGTCCTCGTTATTGACTGCACCCTAACACCATTACCATCTACCTTACTGGGAAGCCCTGGGGACATTCTTCACCTGTGGGAAGGTATACCACCCAGCTGCCATTCCATCACCCCAGTGGACCCCACAGCAGCGTCGGTCACCCTGACCGAACACCACAGGTGGCATCACGAACCCCTGACAGACTGCACCACCTTTATTGGACGCCCCTTAGCAGGGTCGCGGACCGGAACTAGCCACCGTGACAGCCTCAGAACCGAACCAGAGAGGCCCAGTACCGAGAACTCATGGCCCTGTGTCTGGGGGCACTCCAATTACATAACCCATTGTACAAAATTGAGCCTTAGTTCTGTATAAAATTTACCACATTTAGGATGGGTAGTCTATCATGGTAGTCACTGTTGATATCATTAAATCGTAGGCAAATGACAGGTCCCCTTTAAGATCAAAAAAGTTCTATGTAAAAAGAATTCTGAAGCGATCCTGATTGTATGAATTGATGAAAACATTATCATTTTGGCATGCGAACAAATATATTGCAGATTGTTTCATATACAATGCAGTGCTACACAACAATATATTTGCTTGTTTTGTATAGTAGAATCAATAACACCAGACGCTGAACAGTCCTGGATCTGCACAGTCAGTAGAGACTGATGAAAGCAAATCCTTTTCAGTTGGTCTGCAAGCTGTGTCTAGTGAATGGCTCCACTTAGCTGCTACACATTATATCATTATATTCTTGGCATATTATCAGGAATAAGTGGTTATGTTTCCCACAGCTCCATTATGTAGCTCAATTTAAGACCAGAAATACATTCAAGTTAACAACATGAAACTACTGAGCTTTCTTCTCTGCTCTGAAAAGCTCATCAACATATTTTTTTTAATTTAACGAGTATGCTTCGTTTTTGGCTGAAAACACCTGCTTCAGCTCATATTATTTAAAGATAAGACTAGTACAAACAAAGATAATTCTGTAGACCACTCCAGTGTCATCCCATGTGACTGAGTTGTTAGAATAATTTATCTTGCCTGTAATGAAGGTGTTTTGTATCTCAGTCTACCCAGCAGATATGCTCCTCTGTCCAAATTCAATGAACCTTTAGACGAGAAGTCAATCCAAGCAAGTCCTGCAGTCCTGGTGATCGGTGGCAGAAGGAGAAAATTCAGGGCTTCTGAGAAGATGGCTGATGATTTCAATCTAAGCTATCTCAAGGAGCTTGAGAGAGAAAGGGTTCTGGAAGTCCTATATCGAGACCAGACTCTTCAGAAAGCAGAGGAAGAAAGAATAAGGTACAGTGAATGCTTCTATTTGCATGTCTAATGTCCATGTGGTGTAGTAGGCAAAGCTCTATAAAGAGTAAAGGAACGTTAGTCATTTTCCTAAACTCGTAAATTATTGATTTTTCAAAAATTGTAAAGAAGCAGTGGCTATTGTCAAGTATTATTAAACAGCTAATTGTGCATCAGCCATCTATTGTCTATTGCAATTTGAAAAAGCAAAGATTCATTTGATAGATTATAATTTTGCAAGAGCTGTAACCACTGGTTAAAGGTGAATGGTCTTGGTGACCACTTAATCAGCAAAGACAGCCACTGGAAATTGTAAAACCTGAACAGATATTCTTTTCTAACAAGTATAAAAGCAGGAGCTACTATATACAGTAAATTCGGACTAAGAATGTATTGACCGATTTAAGGATCGAATGTTGCTAACACAAACTAATTTTGCAATACCGAAAAACCAAACTACAATAAATCGGAATCCTAGAGAAATATATAAACCAAAGAGAAGGAACAAGGATCCCTAAAATATAACTTTTATTAAGGCAGTTAAAAAGACTCTATTTATCAAAATAAAAAAAGAAGTAAGAAAGTATTCAATGTACCTAAACAACCCTATGTCACACTATAATGAGTCCTGCCTGACAGTGGAGGTTGGCACCCTAATTTTCTGCGGTAGGCGCCCCCACTCCTCGACGGCTCACCCTTTATCTCCCTAGAGAATACCTACAATCAAGGAAAAACTGGTGAACCCTAAGGTGCAATACCTATGATACCAACTGCCTGACAGTGGAGGTAGACACCCTAATTTGCTGCGGTAGGCGCCCCCACTCAACGGTGGCTGACCCTAGAGAAAATAGAGTAAAGGACTATACATATGTCCAGATGAACCACTAATACCCGTTTAGAAAAACGAAAAAAAAAGGAAAAAATAGAAAAAATAGAAAAAATCAATAAAACAAAAACAAATAGTGTGAATTTAATTCATCAGTACCCAGAGGGAGTAATGCAAAGCACAATGGCTCAACCCACAGATATATAAACGGGAAAATAGAGTAAAGGACTATACATATGTCTAGATGAACCACTAATACCTGTTTAGAAAAAACGAAAAAAAAGAAAAAAATAAACAGAAAAAATAAATAAAACAAAAACAATTGGTATGAATCTTACTTCTAAGAATTAGTACTCCCTAAGGGTAATGCAAAGTCAAATGACTTGACCCACAAGGATATATGGGTAAACAGAGTGCAAAAATATATGTTTGTCCAAATGAATTTTATATATACATACACAGCACAAGAGTGCCCTTAAAGGTCAAATATAGAACATTGAATATTTTATTTTACATGCACTCCTCTATCTGCTGAAAAAGTCCCATCTTGCCTTGCTATATATATATATGTATATGTATATATATATATATATATATATATATATATATATATCTTAACAGCAGCTTAACAATTGTTGTGGTGGCTTATTTATTGTATGCCGCGTCTGGTTGAGTAATGTCTACTAACCTTTGCACTCTGTTTACCCGTATATCCCTGTGGGTCATGTCATTTGACTTTGCATTACCCTTAGGGGGTACTAATTCTTAGAAATAAGATTCATACTAATTGTTTTTGTTTTATTTATTTTTTCTGTTTATTTTTTTCTTTTTTTTCGTTTTTCTAAACAGGTATTAGTGGTTCATCTAGACATATGTATAGTCCTTTACTCTATTTTCCCGTTTATATATCTGTGGGTTGAGCCATTGTGCTTTGCATTACTCCCTCTGGGTACTGATGAATTAAATTCACACTATTTGTTTTTGTTTTATTGATTTTTTCTGGTTATTTTTCCATTTTTTTTCTTTTTCTTACGGGTATCAGGGGTGTATCTGGGACACTATCTTTTGTCTATCCTGAATTGCAGGGATTGTGAGGGACCCTAGGGTCAGCCATAATTGAGTGGGGGCGCCTACCGCAGCAAATTAGGGTGTCTACCTCCACTGTCAGGCAGTTGGTATCATAGGTATTGCACCTTAGGGTTCACCAGTTTTTCCTTGATTGTAGGTATTCTCTAGGGAGATAAAGGGTGAGCCGTCGAGGAGTGGGGGCGCCTACCGCAGAAAATTAGGGTGCCAACCTCCACTGTCAGGCAGGACTCATTATAGTGTGACATAGGGTTGTTTAGGTACATTGAATACTTTCTTACCTCTTTTTTTATTTTGATAAATAGAGTCTTTTTAACTGCCTTAATAAAAGTTATATTTTAGGGATCCTTGTTCTTTCCCTTTGGTTTATATAATTTTGCAATACACGTGTAAAATGATAATCAGGAGAATGGCACTTTTACATTTTTCATTTTAAATGAAAAATGATATACTGAGAAAACCAGTCTTTTTTTTGTTCCAAAATTCTATAACGTCTACATATTAATGATGCAAAATGTAGGAATTACATCCATCAATTGGAAATTAGGTCATGCTTTTGTTTATTGCTCCCCTCATTATTTGAACCATTAAGTATGAAGAACAGTAAATCTGGGCCAACCTCTAGAATTATTAAACTGCCGGTAGCTTAAATGGAGCAATTTATTGTGTGCTGCAACTATTTTCAATCATAATCTGCTTTTCTAACTTGTGAATATAGCTACGATTTCGGCTGTAGCTAAATTGACTTCTTTGATTGGACATTTTTTATATGTAAACTTTTTTTAAATACTTGAAAAAGTTTAGTTCAATGCAACAAATTATTATTATTGATCTAAAAATTGTTTTCAAGCCTAATCTAAATTTATATAAAATTGACATTAAACTTCAGAACATAACATATAAGTTTTTACAGAGGGCAGTCAGACAGCTAGGACCTCCAGCAATCTTGAAAACGGAGTCCAGCAAAACCCCCATTGGAATAGAGAAGGGGTCTCTCTTTATTCTCTTTGTAACTGCCATAAATAGATTAAGGGTGCAATAAATGTCTTGAGTCCTGGCATTCTATTTAAGTGAATGAGGACCTATCAGTTCTCAGAATAGACTCAAAAAGTATAATTATAAGACTTTTCTCAAATATATGTCTTAGGCTTATACGGAGAGTAATTGGATTTGCTATGTTCACACTTTGTTCTTTTGCAGAATTTTTTTAGGAGCCAAAATCTGCTGTCTTGGCATTATGAATGCTGCCTTCGTAATTCTCATTTTTCAGTGTTATTGCAGTTTTTGTATTGTTTTGTTGCCGCAATTTTCTTATGCGGATTACTTTTGTGTTTTACACCAAAAACGCTGCAAAACGTTTAATGGTATTTTTGCACTTTCTCATTACTTTCTATGGGTGAAAACTGCCGAAAAAAACACTGAAAGAATTGGCATGCTGAAGTTTTAAAGAGCTCTGCAGTTTTACAATTCGGTCAGGAAAAAAAAGAACAAGCGTGTTAATGAGATTTCTGGAGTATCACATAGCTTTTGCTGGTACTGTGAAACTCAGCTTTTAATTTGCATAAACAAGGTGCAAAACAATGCAGAAAAATGCAAACTGTGAACTTAGCCTTAGGGCTTTTATCCACGTGTGAAAAAAAGTTCCAATATCAGGAATGAAAAAACGGACGAGTGTCATGCAAGTGCTGTGCGATTTTCACACCTAGCATCCAATTTACAGCCGAGTGCAGTGCGATTGCTATCTGATTGCAATGCGATTTTAACATGAGCTTTTACATAAAGCAATTCTCTGTCACGATAAATATTATTATTTATTTATATAGCACCATTGATTCCATGGTGCTTTACATGAGAAGGGGTTACATACAAATTACAGATATCACTTACAGTAAACAAACTAACAATGACAGACTGATACAGAGGGGCGAGGACCCTGCCCTTGCGGGCTTAAGGTACCTTTACACTAAACGACTTACCAACGATCACGACCAGCGATACGAGCTGGCCGTGATCGTTGGTAAGTCGTTGTGTGGTCGCTGGGGAGCTGTCACACAGACAGCTCTCTCCAGCGACCAACGATCCGGGGAAAGACTTCGGCATCGTTGAAACGGTCTTCAACGATGCCGAAGTCCCCCTGCAGCACCCAGGTAACCAGGGTAAACATTGGGTTACTAAGTGCAGGGCCGCGCTTAGTAACCCGATATTTACCCTGGTTACCATTGTAAAAGTAAAAAAAAACACTACATACTCACATTCTGATGTCTGATGTGTAGCTTCGGTAGTGATGAGGCGGCAGCGGGGTCAGTGCAGGTTGTAAGCTTTCCTGAAGAGATGGGTTTTCAGGTTCCATCTGAAGGATCCGAATGTGGTTGATAGTCGGACGTGTTGGGGCAAAGAATTCCAGAGGATGGGGGATATTCGGGAAAAGTCTTGGAGGCGGTTGGATGAGGAGCGAATAAGTGTGGAGGAGAGAAGGAGGTCTTGGTAATACCGGAGATCACGTGAGGGAAGATATCGGGAGATTAGTTCAGAGATGTATGGAGGAGATAGTTTGTGGATGGCTCTGTAGGTCAGTATTAGTAATTTGAACTGGATACGCTGAAGGAATGGGAGCCAGTGAAGAGATTTGCAGAGGGGGGAAGCAGAGGGGTAGCGAGGAGAGAGATGAATTAGTTGGGCAGCAGAGTTAAGAATGGACTGGAGAGGTAAAAGGGTGTTAGCAGGGAGGCCGCAGAAAAGGATGTTAGTCAAGGCGGGAGATGATGAGGGCGTGCACAAGCATTTTAGTAGATTGACGGTTGAGGAAAGGACTGATTCTGGAGATATTTTTGAGCTGGAGGCGACAGGAGGTGGAAAGAGCTTGGATGTGCAGTTTGAAGGACAGGGCAGAGTCGAAGGTTACTCCGAGGCAGCGGACTTCCGGTACGGGGGAAAGCATGATGTCATTGATTGCGATAGATAGGTCAGGTAAGGAAGATCTATGGGATGGAGGAAAGATGATGAGTTCAGATTTGTCCATATTGAGTTTGAGGAAGCAAGAGGAGAAGAAGGAGGATATGGCTGATAGGCACTCTGGGATTCTGGACAGCAGAGCGGTGACGTGTGGGCCAGAGAGGTAGATCTGAGTGTCATCAGCATAGAGGTGGTACTGGAATCCATGGGACTTTATGAGTTGTCCCAAGCCAAGTGTATAGATTGAGAAGAGTAGGGGTCCTAGAACAGAGCCTTGGCGGACTCCAACAGAGAGAGGGTGGGATGAGGAGGTAGTGTGGGAGTGGGAGACACTGAATGTGCGGTTGTAAAGGTACGAGGAGATTCAGGATAGGGCAAGGTCTTTCATGCCAAAGGACGCCAACTATATAGCGACATCGCGGGGGGGTCGATAGTGGACCGCACAACAAACTCACAATGGGATGAAAAAGGGGGAAGAAGGCCCTATCAATAGGGAAATTAAGAAATGGTCACCTCCTGCTCAAACCTGAGCCTGTCCCTGCACTCCCCTAATGCACTAAGTGGGTCATTCCCCCCACCACTGTCAGGCACCTCATCCCTAATTGTCACCTCACACTGCCCTGGCCGGCAAGAGCGCTAGCCTCTCCACTGCAGATGGTACCACACACGGGATAGTGACAAACACAAAAGAGATGAGGAAAAAACACCACACTTAGCTTCCAGACTCAGCTGCCCAGCTCCACACCACAGGTGACACTGAAGCCAGACTCCAAACTCCACTCAGCATAGGATACGACACCAAGACCTCAAACAGCTGAAATGTGTTGTTGGCACCAGAGAGCTCCTCACACATTGGCTGGTCTCCAGAGAAACGCTATCACCATCAGTCAGCGGATGCATCAGGTGACCATTTAAAGGATGGTGGGAGTGGTTACCACCCACATCAGCTGACCCAGCAACACTGCAGTTACACCAGATTGACAGCTGAGGAGAAACTGACATTAACCCCCGATGGTCCAGAATGGAAAAAAGCTACTTTTAAAAAAGAGTGGAGCCAGAGCTGCCACAAATCCAAAAATGGATCGTGACATTCTCTATGTCATTTACATATCATTTTCAAAGGAAATATTCATCAAAACACACACATACATATATAGATATATATCTATATATAGATATATATATATATGAATATGATTGATAGATAGAAGAAAAGCCAGCAATTTGTTTGCACTTACAGTAAAATCACACTAACAGATTAGAATACAATAGATAGAATAGATATATACACATACAATACATATATATATACTAGATTGTGGCCCGATTCTAACGCATCGGGTATTCTAGAATATGCATGTCCCCGTAGTATATGGACAATGATGATTCCAGAATTCGCGGCACACTGTGCCCGTCGCTGATTGGTCGAGGCAACCTTTATGACATCATCGTCGCCATGGCAACCATTATGACATCTACGTCGATACTGTGCCCGTTGCTGAATCAGAAACGTGAGATGTCTACGTCCTTTATGACATCATCATCGCTGTGCCCGTTGCTGATTGGTCGAGGCCTGGAGGCCTCGAGCAATCAGACGCGGGATTTCTACGTCCTTTATGACATCATCGTCGCTGTGCCCGTTGCTGATTGGTCGAGGCCGCCAGAGACGCGGGATTTCTACGTCGATGCTGTGCCGGTCTCTGATTGGTCGAGGCCTGGCGGCCTCGACCAATCAGAGAGCCGGGATTTCCAGGACAGACAGACAGACAGAAAGACAGACAGACAGACAGACGGAAAAACCCTTAGACAATTATATATATATAGATATGTCAGGGACACACACATATATACAGTACAGACCAAAAGTTTGGACACACCTAACTATGTTTGGACACACACTAACTATGTTACTATGAACTCAGTCGAGGGGTTCAAGAGAGGCCTGGATGTCTTCCTGGAGCAGAACAATATTGTATCATACAATTATTAGGTTCTGTAGAAGGACGTAGATCTGGGGATTTATTATGATGGAATATAGGCTGAACTGGATGGACAGATGTCTTTTTTCGGCCTTACTAACTATGTTACTATGTTACCTTCTCATTTAAAGATTTTTCTGTGTTTTCATGACTATGAAAATTGTACATTCACACTGAAGGCATCAAAACTATGAATTAACACATGTGGAATTATATAGTAAACAAAAAAGTGTGAAACAACTGAAATTATGTCTCTGGGAAAATGTGGCTACTTTGAAGAACCTAGAATATAAGACATAATTTCAGTTGTTTCCCCGAGGTGCCATCACTCGTTTTATTGTCTAAGGTGCCAACCTCTGCTGGTAGGTAGGCTTTGGATGTAGGATAAATTGGTGCAGTGCAGGATGAAGCACAGTTGCTTGCATGGTGATTTCTAATGTTCTTCCTGACTCTTTTTTAGAGTAATTTAATAAAAGTTAAATTTTATCGGATATATCGTCCAGTTATAGAAGGTTAATTTTGTTAGTTTTTTTTATAGAGGAATGAGCCAAAAACACTGCTGCAGTGTGTGCAAACTTGGTATAGAATTACAGAAAATGTTTGACCTCTGTAATTGCGAACAAAGGTTTCTGTACCAAATATTAATTTCTGTTTTAATTTCTGTTTTTCCATTGTATCAATTACTTATTTCATGCAATAAAATGCTAATTAATTATGTAAAGCTCATACAACGTGATTTTAAGGATTGTTTTAAGATTCTGTCTCTCACATTTGAAGTGTACCTATAATAAAAATTACAGCCCTCTCCATTCTTTGTACGTGGGAAAACGTGCAAAATCAGCAACGTACTGTACTTCACAAAGTGTGGGAAAGACTACCTAGAAGAACAGATGTTGTTTTGAAGGCAAAGAGAGGTCACGCCAAACATTGATCTGATTTAGATTTCTCCTTCGTTCATTCATTTTCCATTTTGTTAACTGATAAAAAATAATCTATCGACACTTCAATTTTTGAAAATATTCTTATTTTGCAACATTTTTGAGAAACCTGCCTAAAAGATTTGCACTGTAGTATACACTGGAGAAAGATTTTCAATTTTTGCATTCTTCTACATCAGGAAGTTTTTCAAATGATAGGTCCTATTTAAATTGAAATAGCATACACAACCCATAGATAGGTGAAATGCTGTTTTTTTGAAGAATCAGTCATGTTTTTAATCCTTTTAATTTTCTACCACATTTAGGCTATGCGCACACCACGTAGGAAAAGAGGTGCAGAATTTTCTGCACAAAATCTGCATCTCCTGGCCGTGGTTTTTATGCGGATTTTGTGCGGTTTTTATGCGGAATTGATGTGGATTTTGTGCGGATTTTCTGCAGTTTTACCACTGCGGATTTTTAAAATGGAGGGGTGCAGAAACGCTGCAGATCCGCACAAAAGAAGTGACATGCACTGCTTTGAAATCCGCAGCAATTCCGCACTGAATTTTCTGCACCATCTGCACAGCTATTTTTTTTATCCCATTGATTTACATTGTACTGTACATCACAGTGCGGATCTGCAGCGTTTCTGCGCGGAAAAATCCGCTGCGGATCCGCAGCAAATCCGCATCGTGTGCACACAGCCTTATAGTGTTTAGTTACATCTTTTTCTGTTATTTAATGCAGAAAGCTGAAAACACACTTGCAGCAGCTTCGATGGAAAGGGGCAAAGAGTGCAAGCAGAGAATACGAAGAGCGATCATGTGCTCGATGCCAAAAAGCTCTCGGAAGATTGCTGAACAGAGGTGCTGTCTGCCATGGCTGCAGTCACAGAGTGTGCGAGGAATGCCAAATTTACCGCTGCAGTATTGTATGGAAGTGCACTGTGTGCAACGCTCATGGGTAACAAACAGAGCAATTCTTGCATTCAGCTATGTAAACATTTTAACATAAAGTTGAAAATTATCTGTAATGAGTTTATTAAATGCATGCAGATTTAGTTGTATCTTTTAGTTTATGTCTGTGACCCAACGTAACTTATGATTTTATGACTCAAATCTTGTTAAAAAAATATATGTTCTGCTAGTGCAGACTTTACTGTGTATTATATATTTCACAATCTAACAAAAGTTTTTGGGTATAGAAGTGGACCCTGTCTTATAACTATGCAGTACTGTACAAGTTACACAGTAAAAAATAGTCCCCATTGTCATGATCTTCAGCCTTTTCCGACTTAGTGCTGCTCCCTAGTAAGAAGCACTCTATCATGTCACTTGAAAAGTGTGTTCCTCTCAAAAACACCGGATCGTTTCAGAGTTAAAAGTACTGTATATGGCTAAAATCCTACAGCAAGTGACTGATATATGCTGCCCGTGTCCTCTGTCAGGTTCCTTTTAATACTAGAATTCTTACCTATAGACCTTTAATTTTGGTTTTCCAATGTGTCTGTAAAATTGTTGGCTGTCTGTAATTTTTAGATAAAGGTACCTTCACACATAACGATTTCGTTAACGATATCGTTGCAACATCACGCTTTTTGTGACGTAGCAACGATCCCGGTAACGATCTCGTTATGTGTGACAGCGACCAACGATCAGGCCCCTGCTGGGAGATCGTTGGTTGCTGGGGAATGATCAGGACCTTTTTTTGGTCGCTGATCACCCGCTGTCATCACTGGATCGGTGTGTGTGTGACGCCAATCCAGCGATGTGTTCACTTGTAACTAGGGTAAACATCGGGTTACTAAGCGCAGGGCCACGCTTAGTAACCCGATATTTACCCTGGTTACCATTGTAAAAGTTAAAAAAAAAAACACTACATACTCACATTCCGATGTCTGTCACGTCCCCCGCCGTCAGCTTCCTTGCACTGACTGTCAGCACCGGCCGTAAAGCAGAGCACAGCGGTGATGTCACCACTGTGCTATGCTTTACGGCCGGCGCTGACACAGTCAGTGCGGGAAGCTGACGGCAGGGGACGTGACAGACATCGGAATGTGAGTATGTACTGTTTTTTTTTTTTAACTTTTACAATGGTAACCAGGGTAAATATCGGGTTACTAAGCGCGGCCCTGCGCTTAGTAATCCGATATTTACCCTGGTTACCCGGGGACTTCGGCATCGTTGAAGACAGTTTCAATGATGCCGAAGTCTTTTCCCTGATCGTTGGTCGCTGGAGAGAGCTGTCTGTGTGACAGCTCCCCAGCGACCACACAACGACTTACCAACGATCACGGCCAGGTCGTATCGCTGGTCGTGATCGTTGGTAAGTCGTTTAGTGTAACGGTACCTTAAGTTCTAAAAAAATAATAAATTAAAAATCAGTTTGGCAATTTTTAATGTTTCACAAAGCAGCCACATTCGATACTTACTAAATCATTCACACTTCAGTATTGTGGACTGGCAGCCACCTTCCCCGGGGCTTTGCAGGAGGAATAGAAGTTCTGGTTTCCATATTCTCCTCCGGTGTATCTGCTCTATAGTGAGCGACACCTATGGATCCCAATAGCAGCGCAGATGAGTGCCAGTTTCACCTAGTTCTTGTACCTCTAATTTGATTGACAGCTTCCTTATATGTTCACATGTGGTAGACTTGTTGAAGAAATTTCAGTGACCGTCCTATTTATCTGAATGGATCTTGCAGAAATCCATGCCGCCATCTACAAGCTGTCGATACAACCCAATTCAGATGTAAGGAGCTGAGAAATTTCTACACAAAAATGTCACATGTTCAAGAGAGGCCTGGATGTCTTCCTGGAGCAGAACAATATTGTATCATACAATTAGGTTCTGTAGAAGGACGTAGATCTGGGGATTTATTATGATGGAATATAGGCTGAACTGGATGGACAAATGTCTTTTTTCGGCCTTACTAACTATGTTACTATGTTACTATGTGTGAACGTGCAATAATTGTGATTGTGTGGTTTTCTGACTTTTTTTGCTATTATTTTCTATGACTATACTTGGAGCAAATTAAAAGTGTTTGATAAAGCACCACAATTAGGCATGTGATAAAGTAAATTTGATGAATTTACAGATACTAACATTGATGTTGTTTCCTCTATGCATAACAGGGAAGTAAAGATAAAGACTGGCGAATGGTTTCATGATGAAAGAGAAAAAAAGTTTCCCTCTGCAGGTAATATTTTTTCTGAAACATAAGTTGCACAACATTGTTACAGGTAACAATACTTGTTATTGTGTAGAAAAATTTGATTTGCTAATAGGTACATCAGACCACTACATTTGCTAGAATTATGACATATGTGGAGCAAGGCAGCCATGCTTAATGGCTCATTAATATTGAGGTTTTCTCTAAATGATCGCTTAGCTTAAATGATGCCACAAGACTGTGAAGACATAACAGCAAAATAACAATTTCACTCCCTTCCCATAATAACCATAAAAGAGACATAGATTATCATGTGGCGTGGGAATAAGTCACAGTTTTTTTAATAAAATGTATATGCTAATCATTATTAAACAACACAACTGGCCATAAGGGATATGCCGACACTGTTCCAGGTGTGGAATTCTGCACTAACTTCGGATTCTCATAATTATGAACGCCAAAGAGCTGCCCGGTCAATTAGACTGGGCTCCTACTTCCCCTCAACAAAAAGAGAGTCTGTTCCAAACAATCTTGGATGCCTGACAAGAATACAGTATGTCCAAACCAATATGCATAAGGTGTACTCCGTCTTGCATCATTAAACGTCTTGTGTCCCCCTCCAATTGGTAGTGTCTGATCGCTACACCACCATGTAAGTAAATATGTCTAGCTGTATGGGCATTTACGGTTCAACGAGTCAACTCTTTCGCATCTGCATCACATGTTCCATCAAAATTCCCAACTGAACCGTTGCCCACAAATTTCTTCCAATGTTCCCATGTCTTACCGTATAATTGCCAAGTGGAAGGGTAAACTGAAGCTCCCAGTAGTGACAATAACTAGTCTCTACTCAGTCCCACATAACCTTTGGGCATTGACAACCCACTGAGTTACCTGTGAGCAAAAGAAACCGGAATTCCTGAAAATGGTAACGAGATTCAATGATGGGATTTTTACCTGTGGAAACATGGCCAGCCTTAAACCAAATGGTATTTTCAAGGCAACAAAGAACTAGGTGGCATAAAACACTTCAGACCTGCGAAGATGACAAGCACAGGTGGTTAATGCAATGGACTACATTTGGGTTATCTGTCCAAAAAAAAGATTTTATTAGAAAATTCCTCTCTCCAGATGTCTATGGCTTCAACAATGGGGGATAGTTTGAGGAAAGTAATATTTTTACAGATTACAAATAACTTCCATGACTGGGGCCATAAACTGTGGCACCATTTGGATCCATATGTTGCACCAAAACCCATAGAACCAGACAAATCAGTAAATAATTAAATATCCTGGCTGAACACCTTGGTGCCCAGGTAACAAGTATGACCATGAAATGTAGATAGGACTTGCCTCCAAATAAGGAAGTCCTCTTGAGGAGGGCGAGTGATTCTAGTTCTTTGATCAGGCTGATTAGCTCTAAAGCTGTAAAAGGTCCTGTCCATGGTGTTAACTCTACAAGCGAAAGATAACAGACCCAGAAGGGATGGCATTTGTCAAAGGGTGACTTTTTAATGGAACAAAAACCATCAATTAGGTATTAGAGATGTTGATTTTTTTCCAGAGGGAGCCTAAAAATAATGCATGTGTCAATTTTGATGCGAAAAAAGGATAATATGCACATGGGACCTTCGGTTTTACCATTAGAAAAGGGGACCCCAAGGTTTTACTTCAATGTTTTCAGTGTGTCTAATAGTTGTTGACATTGCAGCTGAGCCAATGAAAAATAAATCATCCAAGTAGGGTCTAACTCTCCTTGACCGAGCTTCATATTGTACCATCCATTCAAACAATGAACTAAATAGCTCGAAGTAGTGGAATGAGATGGAGCATCCCATGGGATGGTAAGAGTCATAATACTAGTTTCCTTTATAAAAAAAAACAGCCCAACAGATGATAACACTCTGAGTGAACCAGGAGGGGGGTCGAAATGCTAATTCAATGTCGGATTTTGCTCCGGGTCTTGCCTCATGAACAAGTTCAACTGACCTGTCAAAAAAAGAGACGCAAGACACACAGACATCCTCAAATGGTGTATTAGAAAGAATTTTCCAGGCTCATTTTTGGGAACTACTCTGAGAGGTGAAACCCGCAAATTTGGAAAAGGAGGGAAATCAAAGGAACTGATTCTGCCCAGGCAGACCTCCTTGGATATTTTAACTTTTACGGCCTTGGGGGTGAACTCTAGCGGAAAGAAGATTTGGGAAATATGAAGGGAATGAAGAACCCAAAGGAGAAACCAAATATGATCTGTCTGGCCACTTCTTTATTGAGTTAAAGGTCTTACCATGGCTCGATCTCAACCATGTTCAACAGAGTCCTTAGTCTCACCCTGGTGGGAGGTTTTGTATGTAACTTTGAGGTTGGGTGATAACATCTGATGACTGAATCCACACTGCCGCGAGAGGCGCATTCATGTTTATATTTGCAAAGGTCATAGAAATGACAATGGCCTTCATTGAATAATCAACAGGAGCCAAGTCGATGGATGGCCACTGTCCCCTGAATTAGTGGGATTCCTAAGGCAGTGACTGGCCTGAGAAAGGGATTTTGTTTTTTGGAACGCAATAAGTCTTAGCCAAACATCAGTAGCCCTAACACCCCAACCAATGTGAGGTTGTAGGGGACTTCTTCCAGGTTCTGAAGCAGCAAAACAGCCACAGACCATCACACTACCACCACCATATTTTACTCTTGGTATGATATTCCTTTTCTGAAATGCTGTGTTACTATGCAAGATGTAATGGGACATACACCTTCCAAAAAGTTCAAATTTTGTCTAGTCCAGTCCACAAAGTATTCTTGCAAATGATGTTTCCTGACAAAACTGAGATGAGTTTTTATGGTCTTATTGCTCAGTTGTGGTTTACATCTTGGAACTCTGCCATGCAGACATTTTTTGCACAATTTATTCCTTATGGTGGCGTCATGAACACTGACCTTAACCCCTTCATGACCATGGGATTTTTCGTTTTTCCGTGTTCGTTTTTCACTCCCCTCCTTCCCAGAGCCATAACATTTTTATTTTTCCGTCAATTTGGCCATGCGAGGGCTTATTTTTTGAGGGACGAGTTGTACTTTTGAACGACATCATTGGTTTTAGCATGTCGTGTACTAGAAAACGGGAAAAAAATTCCAAGTTTGGCTTTTTTGCTAGGTTCACTAAATGCTAAAACTGACTTGACATTATGATTCTCCAGGTCAGTACGAGTTCATAGACACCTAACATGACTAGGTTATTTTTTATCTAAGTGGTGAAAAAAAATTCCAAACTTTGCTAAAAAATAAATAAAATTGCGCCATTTTCCGATACTCGTAGCGTCTCCATTTTTTGTGATCTGGGGTCGGTTGAGGGCTTATTTTTTGCGTGCCGAGATGACGTTTTTTAATGATAGCATTTCGGTGCAGATACGTTCTTTTGATCGCCCATTATTGCATTTTAATGCAATGTCGCGGCGACCAAAAAAACGTAATTCTGGTGTTTCGAATTTTTTTCCCGCTACGCTGTTTAGCGATCAGGTTAATGCTTTTTTTTAATTGATAGATCGGGCGATTCTGAGCGCGGTGATACCAAATATGTGTAGATTTGATATTTCTTTTATTGATTTATTTTGATTGGGGCGAAAGGGGGGTGATTTAAACTTTTATATTTTTTTTATTTTTTTAACATTTTTTTCAACTTTTTTTTTTAACTTTTGCCATGCTTCAATAGCCTCCATGGGAGGCTAGAAGCAGGCACAACGCGATCGCCTCTGCTACATAGCAGCGATCTGCTGATCGCTGCTATGTAGCAGAAATGCAGGTGTGCTGTGAGCGCCGACCACAGGGTGGCGCTCACAGCCACCGGCGATCAGTAACCATAGAGGTCTCAAGGACCTCTATGGTTACAATGGAGACGCATCGCCGACCCCCGATCATGTGACGGGGGTCGGCGATGCCGTCATTTCCGGCCGCCCGGCCGGAAGCGGTATTTAAATGCCGCTGTCTGCGTTTGACAGCGGCATTTAACTAGTTAATAGGTGCGGGCAGATCGCGATTCTGCCCGCGCCTGTTACGGGCACATGTCAGCTGTTCAAAACAGCTGACATGTCCCGGCTTTGATGCGGGCTCACCGCGGAGCCATGCATCAAAGCAGGGGATCTGACCTTGGACGTACTATCCCGTCCAAGGTCAGATAGGGGTTAACTATAGCAAGTGAGGCCTGAATTTATTTCGATGTTGTTGTGGGGTATTTTGTGACCTCTTGGATGGCTCTCACTATGGTTTGCTGGTGTCTCAAAGCTTTAGTAATGGCTTTATAACCTTTTCCAGACTAATAGATCTCAGTTACTTTGTTTCCCATTTGTTCCAGAATGTCTTTGTATTGCGACATGTTATCTAGCTTTTGAGGATCTTTTGGTCTACTTCACTTTGTGAGGCAGGTCCTATTTAAGTGATTTCTTGATTGAAAACAGGTGTGGCAGTAGTCAGGCCTGGCTGTGGATAGGGATTTGAACGCAGATTTCCAAAGATGTGATAAACCACTTTTTCATACAGGGCACTGTAAGTTTGGATTCTTATTCCCTTAATAATGAAGACTTTCATTTAAAAACTGCATTTTGTGTTTACATGTGTTATCTTTGTTGAATATTTAAATTTGTTTGGTGATCTAAAATATTTAAGTATGACAAAAATGTAAAGGAATAGGAAATCAGGAAGGGGGCAAACACTTTTTCTCACCACTGTACATGCCTATATAGATGGCTTAGAAGGGTTGACCTTACTGACAGATTCCCTTTAAAGGCATCCAAAGGGATAATGGAAAAAATAAGAAACACAAGCAATGTCAGAACAGTAAGAATGAATCTCAATGACACACACCAGGAGAAGAAAACATTGCAATTGCAGGCAAGAGCAGGATGACACCAGGGAATTGAAATAGAGCACCGACCCATCTCTACAATGGTAACAGTGAGCGGCAATAGCCATTAGACAGTCAGTAAACACTTTTTCACACCACTGTTGATCATAGGAAGCCGAATAGTGTGATGCCTTGATATTTGCCATCCAATGTCTTATTTCAGAAAAATCCACATTTTCCTTATATGTAAATGAGCTGTTCAGGACTGTAGGACAGACACTAAATTCCTTTTAAGAACTTGATTTTGGATTGTTTTTTTGTCTGTCTCTAATCTGCCTAATCCCCTAGCAGTCTCGGACTGGCCCATAGGGGAACAAGGGAATTCCCTGGTGGGCCCCTGTGGTGATCTGGGCCTCCAACCCCACTATATGGGCAGTACTTGGCATAATTCACTTGATTCACTCTGTACAGAAAAAGACAGCATCTCATCATTCATTAAGCAAACCACCCAGTTTAGAGATATAGGTAAATTTGTGAAAGAGGGTGGTGTAATATTTGTATGCCTGTGAGAAGTGGGCACCCTAAAATCAATATAACTGGTGGGCCCTTGGCACCCCAGTCCGACACTGCTGCCTAGTCATTCTGACATTTGCTCCGCCTCATTGCTATTTACTGTTTGAGAGAGAGGGAGAGATTTTTTCATATGCCAGAATGGAAAACGCTACTGCGGATCTGCAAGGAGAATTGACATGCTGCGGAAAATAAAGTAATGCGATTCTGCGCGGAATTTTCCACAGCATGTGCACAGCGTTTTTGCATTTCCCATTTATTAACATTGTGTGCACTCTGTATTGCGGATTTGAGGCAATTCCGCACGTCCAAAAACGCTGCGGTAACACATCAAAATCCGCAACGTGTGCACATACCCTTAGGCCGGCTTCACACTTGCGAGTTTTACGGACGTAAGAGCGCAGAAACTACGTCCGTAAAACTCGCAAAAAATACGGCACAATTATTCTCTATGCCCCTGCTCCTATCTGCCGTATTTTACTGATCAGTATTATACGGCTTTCTACGGCCGTACAAAATTGCAGCATGCTGCGTTTGTCACCGTACTGCGCAAGAAATACGCCAATGAAAGTCTATGGAAGCGTGAAAAATACGGATTTCACACGGACAAGCAGTGTGACTTGCGAGAAATACGCAGCGCTGTTAGAGAGAAAAGCCGGTAATTCAGTGCGGTGTACAGTAAAATCACACTGACAGCTTACAGTCCAATAGGTAGAATAAATGTGTACACATAGAATAGGTATATATATATATATATATGTCAGTGAGACACATATATGTATATATATTAATATTTATTCCAGCGCTATACAGCTTGAAAGCCGGTAATTCAATTACCGGCTTTTTCTTTCTCCTTCCTAAAAGCCGACATGATTTGAGACATGGTTTACATACAGTAAACCATGTCTTCTCTCCATTTTTTTTGCAGATTCCACACTACTAATGTCAGTAGAGTGTATCTGCAAAATTTGGCCGTTCTAGCTCTTAAAATAAAGGGTTAAATGGCGGAAAAAATTGGCGTGGGCTCCCGCGCAATTTTCTCCGCCAGAGTAGTAAAGCCAGTGACTGAGGGCAGATATTAATAGCCTGGAGAGGGTCCATGGTTATTGGCCCCCCCCCTGGCTAAAAATATCTGCCCCCAGCCACCCCAGAAAAGGCACATCTGGAAGATGCGCCTATTCTGGCACTTGGCCACTCTCTTCCCATTCCCGTGTAGCGGTGGGATATGGGGTAATGAAGGGTTAATGCCACCTTGCTATTGTAAGGTGACATTAAGCCTAATTAATAATGGAGAGGCGTCAATTATGACACCTATCCATTATTAATCCAATTGAATGAAAGGGTTAAATAAAACACAAACACATTATTTAAAATTATTTTAATGAAATAAAAACAATGGTTGTTGGAGTATTTTATTCTACGCCCAATCCAATCACTGAAGACCCTCGTTCTGTGAAAGAAAAAACATAATAAACCAACAATATACTTACCCTCCGCAGATCTGTAACGTCCAACGATGTAAATCCTTCTGAAGGGGTTAAAACATTTTGCAGCAAGGAGCTTTGCTAATGCAGGCTGCTCCTCACTGCAAAACCCCGGGGAATGAGTCTAAATATAGATCAATGAGCTATATTTAGCTTCATTTGCGGTGAGGCGCCCTCTGCTGGCTGTTTATAGATCGTGGGAACTTGCCTAGAAAGCCTGGGAGCTTTCTAGGAAATTTCCCACGATCTATGAACATCCAGCAGAGGGCGCCTCACCGCAAATGAAGCTAAATATAGCTCATTGATCTATTTTTAGACTCATTCCCCGGGGTTTTGCAGCGAGGAGCAGCCTGCATTAGCAAAGCTCCTTGCTGCAAAATGTTTTAACCCCTTCAGAAGGATTTACATCGTTGGACGTTACAGATCTGCGGAGGGTAAGTATATTGTTGGTTTATTATGTTTTTTCTTTCACAGAACGAGGGTCTTCAGTGATTGGATTGGGCGTAGAATAAAATACTCCAACAACCATTGTTTTTATTTCATTAAAATAATTTTAAATAATGTGTTTGTGTTTTATTTAACCCTTTCATTCAATTGGATTAATAATGGATAGGTGTCATAATTGACGCCTCTCCATTATTAATTAGGCTTAATGTCACCTTACAATAGCAAGGTGGCATTAACCCTTCATTACCCCATATCCCACCGCTACACGGGAATGGGAAGAGAGTGGCCAAGTGCCAGAATAGGCGCATCTTCCAGATGTGCCTTTTCTGGGGTGGCTGGGGGCAGATATTTTTAGCCAGGGGGGGCCAATAACCATGGACCTTCTCCAGGCTATTAATATCTGCCCTCAGTCACTGGCTTTACTACTCTGGCGGAGAAAATTGCGCGGGAGCCCACGCCAATTTTTTCCGCCATTTAACCCTTTATTTTAAGAGCTAGAACGGCCAAATTTTGCAGATACACTCTACTGACATTAGTAGTGTGGAATCTGCAAAAAAAATGGAGAGAAGACATGGTTTACTGTATGTAAACCATGTCTCAAATCATGTCGGCTTTTAGGAAGGAGAAAGAAAAAGCCGGTAATTGAATTACCGGCTTTCAAGCTGTATAGCGCTGGAATAAATATTAATATATATACATATATGTGTCTAATGACATATATATATATATATATATATAGACAGTATATATATATATTTTTTTCTTTTTGGGACACATGGATCATTTCTATAGCGGTATGTTGGTTTTACAAGCCTGCGAGAAAACCACGCAGTACGGATGCCATACGGATTACATACGGAGGATGCCATGCGCAAAAAACGCTGACACACCCTGCCTACGGAGGAGCTACGGACCACTATTTTCGGGACATTTCAGCGTATTACGGCCGTAATATACGACCGTATTTTCATACGCTGAGTGTGAAGCCGGCCTTAGCCAGCAGCTATGGCTGTTTTGGAGACCTGATACTGACTGTCTTCTTATAGTGGGAATAAAATAAAATGTGTGGTAAAATAAATCTGGTAAAAAGAGTTAAAAGGCTTTAAGTATCACTATGAGGCCACATTCACACATTCAGTATTCGGTCAGTATTTTACCTCAGTATCTGTAAGCCAAAACCAGGAGTGGAACAATCAGTGGAAAAGTATAATAGAAACATATGCACCACTTCTGTATTTATCACCCACTACTGGTTTTGGCTTACAAATACTGAGGTAAAATACTGACCAAATTCTGAATAGCATATCATGTGTACATATGCAGGGCTGCCATCATGGCATTACTGCCCTTACTGGCGTATGGGGCCTGAAGAGCAGAGAGGGCCCGCAGCGAGCCCCCTCTGTTCTGCTCATCGGGCCCAAGCGGCAGGATCACTTCAGTAACTGACCATGCGTCCTCCGATGCACGATCAGGTAAAATCTGTTGCCGTACAGGAGATTCCTCCTGCACGGCAACAGTTAACAGCTGCCAGCCAATCATAGGCCAGCAGTTGATGTCAGCTCGTACTTCGCTGACGTATGATGTGACTGTCATATGCCGGAATGATGCTGCACACAGCCTCAGTCGAATCCTAGGTGAGGACATCGCTGGAGCTCGGCCAGGTAAGGAAAAACATTTTTTTTATTAAGGTGCGGTATGGGGCATATTTGTTAGGAGTCGAGTTCCCGCCTCTGCACTGGGGGAATCTCGAACCATCTCCGCCGCGGTCTGCCATTCCTCTCCAGCCGCAATGGAGCCTGGTCAGCGGAGACATCGGTCCCAGCGTCTGGCTCAGCCTGATACTGTGTGGATGGTTTCTGCTGCTTTCCCAGGCTCAGCCAATGTAGCCAGTTGTTAAGGACTGGCGGAACGCACCAAGTACAAGATGAAATGGAACTAGGTGCGTTCGCAGTCCGAGGTCCACCGTGCAGATAAAAACCCTGCTGCTAGTAAGACGGACTATATGGCGGTACTATAAGTATACACGCATGAGTTAACTTCACCCTGCGTGAAGGAAGCGATCCTGTTGCGTCACAGGACCGTGGTTCCGCACATAGAGCGCGAGCAAGAAGTCAGCGAACTCAACCCCAACTAGGATTGAAGTCCGATTAGACACTTGCTGGCACAACACCGCAACTGGGTGTGTAAGGAAACTAAATAATAATATAAAGGCACAAGAGTGCGTGCGGTGCCGCACTGACGGACGCCACTAACCACCCAGGCTTGGGTCAGGAAAGCGCAGAGCAAGCGCACGGCGCCGTACAGGCGGACACAGCAATTTGTAGCTGTAATGTGTGTTACGTGCTGTTGGATAAGTCGGGCGCTAGATAGCAAACATACACCTTCCGCGAACAATCATTCACTAGGGAGGGTTATTTAAAGAGCGACTTTCACTCACAACACACACACATATTTACAAGACAATACTAGCGCATGGCCGTGCGGTCATGCGCAGTTTATATAGCTGCAGCACAGGAAACAGCTACAGAAGTTTTGCCCTTTCAGGACCTGCCAAAAGGACCAATGGGATGTGCTGCAGTACCTGAGCATGTGACCCTCGATCTCCAACGGGAGATCCTGCCCTAGGCATGCTCAGACAGAGAAAAGCAGGACTTAGATCCAGAAACGTCCACTCGCCGCTGCCCAGCACTGGCTTCAATGGCAGAAGCAGGAAAAGCAGCAGTAACTCTTCGCACAGAGTCAGACTGAGCGAGACGCTGGGATCGACGTCCCTGCTGAGCAGACTCCACTGCGGCTGGAGAAGAATGGGAGACCGCAGCGGAGACGGATCGAGATTCCCCCTGTGCAGCAGAGGAAACTCGACTCCTAACATTACCCCCCCTCCTAGGGCCCCCCCTCCTTGGGCCTTGCTACGTTCGAAGGCAGCAATGAGCTGCGGGGCCCGAATGTGCTCAACAGGCTCCCAGGACCTGTCCTCGGGGCCATAACCCTTCCAGTCTACCAAATAAAATTTTTTGCCACGTACCACCTTGAACCCCAAAATAACGTTCACCTCATAATCGTCCGTAGACGAACCCGATGTCCCAGCAGATGACTCGGAAAACCGGGACATATACACGGGTTTCAAGAGGGACACATGAAAGGTGTCGGTGATGCCCAGGCGTGGCGGAAGGGCCAGACGGTAGACCACAAGATTAACCTGTTCGAGGACCTTGAAGGGACCCAAGTAGCGAGGTGCAAACTTAGTGGACTCTACACGCAGCCTGATGTTACGGGCGGAGAGCCACACTAAATCGCCAGGAGCAAAGGTCGGGGCAGGGCGCCGATGTGCATCGGCGGAGGACCTCATTCTCTCCTTCGAGGCCCGAATGGCATCCTGAGTGCGGTCCCAAATGTCCCGTGCCTCCACTGCCCAGTCTGCCACCCTGGAGTCAGCAGAGGACACGGGCATAGGCACAGGAACCCGCGGATGCTGGCCGTAATTAAGGAGGAAAGGAGTCTGACCGGTGGAGTCAGCTACAGCGTTATTAAGGGCGAACTCTGCCCATGGTAATAAAGATGCCCAGTCATCCTGCCTGGCAGAAACAAAATGTCGCAGATATGTGACCAGAGTCTGATTGGCCCTCTCCACCAACCCATTCGTCTCGGGATGATATGCGGAAGAGAGATTTAACTCAATGCTGAGAAGACGACAAAGCTCTCTCCAAAACCGAGACGCAAACTGGGGACCCCGGTCACTGACAATTTTGTCTGGCATGCCGTGTAGGCAGAAGACGTGTCTTATGAACAACGCTGCCAAGGCCCGTGCAGAAGGTAACCGTGGGAGCGGCACCAAATGCACCATTTTCGAGAAATGATCGGTAACGACCCAAATGACGGTACAGCCGCGAGACTTGGGCAAACCCACTACAAAGTCCATCCCGACCATCTCCCAGGGCCTGTCTGCGACCGGCAAGGGATAGAGTAACCCAGACGGCCGTTGTCGAGGAGACTTATTTTTGGCGCATGAGACACACGCCAGAACGTAATCTCTGACATCTCGGAGCATATGCGGCCACCAGTACGTCCTCGCCAGCAGCTCAGATGTCCTTTTTGTCCCAAAGTGTCCACCCACCCTGGAGGAATGAGCCCAAGAGAGAACCTCCGGTCGCAAATTTATGGGCACAAAAGTCTTGCCCGGAGGCACAGACTCAAGCGACATCGGAGCCATGGTTCTCAAGCTCTCAGAAGGAACAATAAGCCGAGGCTCTCCTTCCTCCTCCTCAGATGACACAACAGAGCGAGAAAGAGCATCAGCTCGAATGTTCTTCTCCCCAGCGAGATAATGGAGGGTGAAGTGGAAACGGGAGAAGAATAAGGACCATCTGGCCTGGCGAGAATTTAGCCGCTGGGCTGTTTGCAAATATAGCAAATTTTTGTGGTCAGTAAAAACTTGAAAGGGAAAACGTGCCCCCTCCAAGAGATGTCTCCACTCTGAGAAAGCCAATTTCATCGTTAGCAACTCCCTGTCCCCGATGGAATAATTCCTCTCCGCTGGTGTGAAGGTCTTGGAGAAGAAGAAGCACGGATGCTTCCGACCTTGAGCATCCTTTTGGAAGAGGACTGCTCCAGCACCAACGGAAGAGGCATCCACCTCCATTATAAACGGCTTATTGACATCGGGACAATGTAGGATGGGAGCGCTAGCAAAATGAGACTTAGTAGAAGAAAAGGCCCTGGAGACCTCTTCAGACCACACTTTGGGATTTGCTCCCTTCTTGGTGAGGGCTACCAAGGGAGCTACCAAAGTTGAGAAATGGGGAATGAACTGGCGGTAATAATTAATGAACCCCATAAAGCGCTGCACCGCTTTAAGTGAATGGGGTTCTTGCCAGTCCATCACAGCCTGTAGTTTGGCAGGATCCATAGCCAATCCCTGGGCGGAGATGATATAGCCCAGGAAAGGTAAGGACTCCTGCTCAAACACACACTTCTCCAACTTCGCATAAAGAGAGTTTGCCCGTAGGAGGTCGAAGACTCTGCCAACATCTCTCCGGTGGGAGTCAATATCTGGAGAAAAGATGAGAATATCATCCAGATAGACTACAACCGAGGTGGAAAGCATATCCCGGAAGATGTCGTTGACAAAGTCTTGGAAAACGGCAGGTGCGTTACAGAGCCCGAAGGGCATCACCAGATACTCATAGTGCCCATCTCTGGTGTTAAATGCCGTTTTCCATTCGTCCCCCTCACGGATGCGAATCAGGTTATAAGCACCCCGCAGATCTAGTTTAGTAAACACTCTAGCTCCCCGAAGCCTATTGAAAAGCTCAGATATCAAAGGCAAAGGGTACTTGTTCTTAACTGTGATAGCATTAAGACCCCTGTAGTCTATGCATGGACGTAGTTCTCCATTCTTCTTCTGCACGAAAAAGAACCCTGCCCCAGCAGGTGACACTGACTTCCTGATGAACCCTCTTGCCAGATTCTCTTTAATGTACTGAGACATTGCCTCCGTTTCCGGGAGAGATAATGGATAGACTCGACCCCGGGGAGGCTCAGCACCAGGCAAGAGATCAATAGGACAGTCATAGGGGCGATGGGGCGGAAGGGTCTCCGCTGCCTTTTTGGAGAACACGTCTGCATAAGACCAATATTGCTTGGGGAGAGAGGAAAGATCTGCGGGTACCTCTGTAGTAGCAACCTGAACGCACTCTCGATGACACCTGTTCCCACAAGATTCACCCCATCCCAGAATTCTGCCTGAGGACCACTCGATGTGAGGAGAGTGGTACCGTAACCAAGGTATCCCCAAGAGAACCTCATCAATTCCCTCAGGAATGACGAGTAGAGATATAATCTCCTGATGAGATGGTGACATGGACAGAGTAAAAGGGATAGTTTGATGTGTAATCTGTGTGGGCAGTGTCGACCCATTCACCACTCGTACCGTTACTGGTTGAGATAGCATGACCAGAGGAATTGCGTGACGTTGGGCGAAGGCTGAAGACATAAAATTGCCCTCCGCCCCAGAATCCACGCAGAGTTCTACCGAGTGAGAGGATGAGCCCAATGTTATTGTGCCCTTAAAGGACAATTTGGAGGCAAACGTCGCCGTGTCTAGTGCACCTCCACCAACTACCACTAGACGCTGACGTTTCCTCGACCGCTGGAGACATCTGGAGGCAAGATGTCCTGACTGTTGGCAAAGATGACAAATCTGGAGTGCACGAGCGGTCCGGGACTTAGATCCCGCTCGTGACTCTACCACAGGCTCATGGGGCTCAGGAGCCTGGTCTGGAGATTCCAAAGGTTTGGCGAAGGTGGGAGCCAGCCGAAACCTCTGCCTACACTGGGCTCGCTCTAACCTCCGCTCGTGAAAACGGAGATCAATACAAGTGGATAGAGTTATTAATTCCTCCAGTGTGGCGGGAATCTCCCCAGTGGCCAGGGCGTCCTTAACGTGGTCAGCCAGCCCCCTCCAAAATATTGGAATGAGGGCTTTATCCGACCACTCCAGCTCAGATGCTAAGGTGCGGAAGTGGACGGCAAAATGACTGACCAAGGACGAGCCCTGAGTCAATGCCAACAATTGGAGCGCCGTATCATGGGTGACACGAGGTCCTAAAAAGACCTGTTTCAGAGTGCTCAGAGCACTCTGCACCACATGATCGCTACGCTCCCATAGCGGCGTAGCCCACTGCAACGCCCTGTCCGATAGAAGAGACACTATAAATCCCACCTTAGCCCGCTCTGTAGGGAAACGAGAGGCCAGAAGCTCGAGATGGATAGAGCACTGACTCACGAAACCCCTACAAGACTTACTGTCACCAGAGAATTTCTCTGGAAGCGGGAGGCGAGTTAGAGTCGGGACAGGAGCGGCAGTGGACAAGGTGACTGCAGCAACACTAGCAGCCTGAACAGCGACAGCAGTGACATCCACAGCTGAGGTTGAACGCTCAAGAGCTGCCAACCTTCCCTCCAGCTGCTGGATGTACCGCTGTGAACGCTGATCGTCCATCATTTACTAGCCAGACCTTGGCGCTAGTATTATGTTAAGGACTGGCGGAACGCACCAAGTACAAGATGAAATGGAACTAGGTGCGTTCGCAGTCCGAGGTCCACCGTGCAGGTAGAAACCCTGCTGCTAGTAAGACGGACTATATGGCAGTACTATAAGTATACACGCACGAGTTAACTTCACCCTGCGTGAAGGAAGCGATCCTGTTGCGTCACAGGACCGCGGTACCGCACATAGAGCGCGAGCAAGAAGTCAGCGAACTCAACCCCAACTAGGATTGAAGTCCGATTAGACACTTGCTGGCACAACACCGCAACTGGGTGTGTAAGGAAACTAAATAATAATATAAAGGCACAAGAGTGCGTGCGGTGCCGCACTGACGGACGCCACTAACCACCCAGGCTTGGGTCAGGAAAGCGCAGAGCAAGCGCACGGCACCGTACAGGCGGACACAGCAATTGGTAGCTGTAATGTGTGTTACGTGCTGTTGGATAAGTCGGGCGCTAGATAGCAAACATACACCTTCCGCGAACAATCATTCAATAGGGAGGGTTATTTAAAGAGCGACTTTCACTCACAACACACACACATATTTACAAGACAATACTAGCGCATGGCCGTGCGGTCATGCGCAGTTTATATAGCTGCAGCACAGGAAACAGCTACAGAAGTTTTGCCCTTTCAGGACCTGCCAAAAGGACCAATGGGATGTGCTGCAGTACCTGAGCATGTGACCCTCGATCTCCAACGGGAGATCCTGCCCTGGGCATGCTCAGACAGAGAAAAGCAGGACTTAGATCCAGAAACGTCCACTCGCCGCTGCCCAGCACTGGCTTCAATGGCAGAAGCAGGAAAAGCAGCAGTAATTCTTCGCACAGAGTCAGACTGAGCGAGACGCTGGGATCGACGTCCCTGCTGAGCAGACTCCACTGCGGCTGGAGAAGAATGGGAGACCGCAGCGGAGACGGATCGAGATTCCCCCTGTGCAGCAGAGGAAACTCGACTCCTAACAGCCAGTACTGGTTAGCAGCGAGCAGACGTCTCTTGAACTAAGTCCTGCTTTTTCCCTTCTAAGCATGCCCAAGGTAAGACCTCTCATTGGAGGTCAGGAGTCACATGCTCAGGTACTGCTGCAGCTTCCATTGGTCCTCTAGAAAGGTCCTGAAGTTGCTCTGGTATTGTAGCAGCATCCATTGGTACTCTAGGAAGGTCCTGAAGCTGCTGCAGCTATAAAAGGTTTGCATGGCCGCACGGCCATGCGCTAGTATCACTGCACGTTATGAGCTTTCTATTTGTGGTCGTGCCTGTATGTGGATAGGGTTTGGCTGAAATAAGCCCCTAGAATACCGGCACCTCCGGTGAGGAGTTTGTATGTATGTATTCAGGGCTGGCTAATAGCCACTAGAATTCCAGTTCCACTGGTGAGGAGTTTTTGTGTGCTTCTCTGTGTGCGTGACCACTGACTGCCATCAGCTCCGCAGTTAGCTGTGTTCCTCTGTGATGCTAACAAGGCACAGAGTGTTCTTTTCATTGAGACTCAGTGAAGTAACTGAGTTCACTTATACCGCCGTATAGTGCTGTCATCTTCTAGCAGCAGGTTCTCTCCTGGGCTGCGAACACACCAATTATAATATCTATATTAACTCGATGCGCTCCGCCAGTCCTTACAATATTATTCCGGTATTGGGGAGCATTATACTACTATGAGGGGAAGGGAAAGGGGATGCATTATACTATGGGGCTGCTGAATTATACTATGGATGCATTATACCCCTATGGGTGCATTATACTCCTATGGGTGCATTATATTATGGGGCTGCTGCATTATACTATGGGGCTGCTGCATTATACTATTGGGGTGCATTATAGTACTATAGGGTGCAATATAGTACTATAGGGTATTCAGGTGACAGTGTCCCTTTAAAGTCAAGTCATCGAAACCTTCAAAAAGAATCTGAAGACCCACCTCTTCCGACAAGCCTACAACCTGCAGTAACCACCAATCGACCAAACCGCTACATGACCAGCTCTATCCTCGCCTACTGTATCCTCACCCATCCCTTGTAGATTGTGAGCCTTCGCGGGCAGGGTCCTCACTCCTCCTGTACCAGTTATGACTTGTATTGATTAAGATTATTGTACTTGTTTTTATTATGTATACCCCTCCTCACATGTAAAGCGCCATGGAATAAATGACGCTATAACAATAAATAATAATAAATAATAATAATAATATAGGGTGCATTATACTTCTATGTGGTTGCAGTATACTGCTTTAGGGGGTGCCTTATACTACTATGGGGGTGCATTATACTGCTATATATGACTTTGAGGTACATTATACTATTATGAATGACTATGGGGGGCAATATGGAGAGACATGAGGCAGAATGGGAGGACACGTGGGGTCCAGAATGTGGGATATTATTACTGTAGTGGATAATTAAAGGATATTATTTTTGAGGATACTGTTTTCAGTGTGGAGGAGGAGATGTCCTGCTACTGTGCAGGGCGACACGTTCTCTATTTTCTTCATCTGGCATAGTATAGAGGTTGGGGAAAAATTGGGGAATGTGCTCTAGATAAAGAGATGAGATGAATCCTGGCTGGAAGAAGTGATGGCAGTGTGTGCTGGATGAAGATGAAGGACTTCAACTAGCGACGTCACCGGTGAGTCAGTGTGTTACCGGTACACTGACACTAAACGCTGTATTCTATATACAGAGCTCCTGTGTATAATGTCACCGGTAATCACTGTATAACCTGTACACTGACACTACAGTATATACAGAGCTCCTATGTATAATGTCACCGGTGATCACAGTATATTGCCTGTACACTGACACTGTATACGAAGTACAGATCTCCTATGTATAATGGCACTTATGGTGATATTAGTATTGTGTTTTTTCTTTATTAATGATCAGTATTGTAGTATTCAGTCACTATGTTGTGGTAATATGTGATCTGGTCATGGTGTGGCGGTATTTGTTCCTTGTATGTGCTATTATATGGTCACTGTGGTTGTAATATGTGATCTGGTCATGGTGTGGCGGTATTTGTTCCTTGTATGTGCTATTATTCGGTAACTATGTGGTGTGTTATGATCTGGTGGCCTTGGAGCAGCATGAAAAGACCTTCGCTGGAGCAGTGGTAACTTTACTGACCGCAAACCCTGATCCTATCACCGCACTAGAAGTAGCCGTGGGGTGTGCCTAACCAGACCTAGACACCTCGACACAGCCTAAGGACTAAATATTCCTAAAGATGGAAATAGGAAAACTCTCTTGCCTCAGAGTAGACCCCCAAAGGATAGGTAGCCCCCCACAAATAATGACTGTGAGTAGGAGAGGAAAAGACACGCAGACAGAAAACAGGGATAAGCAAAGGAGGCCACTTCTACCTAGATAGGAAAGGAAAGTTCAGGATACTATGCGGTCAGCATAAAACACTACAAAATATCCACAGCAGAAAAATACAAAAACTCCACCACCTAACTAAAGATGTGGAGAGTATATCTGCGACTCCAGCGAGTCCAACTAGACTGAGAAAAACATCAGGCACAGTCTAGCAGGAACAAAATAGAAACAAGATAAGCACAGAAAATAAACACACAGCAGTGTGTCTAAATAGATGAAGCAAACACTTATCTTAGCTGAATTGGCAGCAAGCAGGAGAGGCCAGGCAGAGGACCAACACTTCCAAAGGAACATTGATTACTGGCAAGGACTAATGAGTCCTGCACAGCTAAATACCCCAGTCAGAATTGCAATTAGCAGAAACACCTGTCCAAGACTGCTGCTCAGGAATAACTGCATTACCATCAACAACCACCGGAGGGAGCCCAAGAGCAGAATTCACAACAGTGGTGGTAATATGTGATCTGGTCATAGTGTAGCGGTTTTTGTTACTTGTATGTGGTATTATTTGATCACTATATGGTGGTAATATGTGGTCTGGGCATGGTAAGGTGACATTTGTTCCTTGTTTGTGTGATATTGTTGGCTATTTTAAAAATTGAATGATAAATAAAAATATACCTAAATTGTATTGGGCATTTCAACAAATGTTTAGTAAGTTACAGTAGAGTATTGCCCGGCCAAAGAAGTCTACCTTGTCATAGTGGCGGAGTTAAAAAATCTTTTGGCCAAAACAAAAGCTGCAGGTTATGTATGTGGTGATGGGAGCTATAAATGTGTGATTGGTGAGGACGTGGTACAGAAGTTGAGTTTTTCCAAGAGAGGGTGTTGGGACTGTGGACGGTTCAAGGGGTGGAGGCGGGGCTGGGATGGAGCCTGGCTGGACTCTCAAGAGGGCCCCCGAAAATTTTGCCAGTATGGGGCCCCACAATTCCTAGTGGCAGCTCTGTAATGTAATATAGCTGTAATAGAGTTGGCACTGTATGTTATGAAGTACTTTCTGTAATTCTGTATACAATTGCAAGAAAACGTACTGCATCATTTGAAGTAAAATGCCCAATACATATTAGAATCAATTAGACCTTTATTTTTCCATTCACATAGCCATATTAGGGAATGTTTTTTACGGAACGAGTTTTACTTTTCAATGACACCATTCATTTTAATGTACTGGAAAGTGGGGAACAATTTCCAAAATTGTAAAAAGTTCCACAATTTTTGGGGAGGTTTTTTATTTACCTTGCTCACTATATGGTAAAATTAACCTGGCAATATGTTTCTTCAGGTCAGTACGATTATGCCAAACATGTATAGTTTTTCTTTTTTTCATTAAAGTGTCAAAAAAATCGTACATTTGAGAACAAAAAAAACAAGTTTGCTTTTGTCGCCATTTCTCCAAACCCATAATGTGTTCAATTTTTGGGATGTGTACGGGCTTATTTTTTGCATCCTGAGCTGGCAGATTAACTAATGCCATTTTGGGGTTAGATATGTTGTTTATATCATCTCTTGTTGCATTTTATTCCATATGTTGCAGCGGCCATTGGGCATACATTTATTTCGTTATCGGAATAGCTGCGGGTAGAATCGCAATCCACCCTTGGTATTAACCTGTTAAATGCTGGTCATACGCTGGCAGCGGCATTTAACAAGCGCTTTCGGCAATGACGCCGGAAATCCGCCCACTGGTGACCCCCTGTCACGTGATCGCGGATCACCGGTGTGTTGGCATGACACCCGGAGGTCTCCTGGAGTGGTCGTCGCTCATAGCAAGTGAGTCATTCTGTTATATAGAGGCTATCTGATCATCGCCTCTATGTAGCAGAGCCGATCGGGTCATGGCACCTTCTAGTCTCCCATGGAGACTATTGAACCATGCCAAAAGTTAAAATAAAAATGTTTGTAAAAATATTAAAAAAGTAATCTCCCTTTCGCCCCTTTCAAAATAAAACAATAAAAACACAAACATACACATATTTGGTATCCCCGCATTCAGAATCGCCAGATCTATCAATAAAAAACGGATTAACCTGATTGCTAAACGGCGTAGAGAGAAAAAAAGTCAAAACGCCAGAATTACTTTTTTTGGTCACCGCGACATTACACTAATGCATTGCATTAAAAACGTTTCATTACTCTAACAGATACTGACTTTTAAAAGAAATACATTTGTGAGTCAGACAACTTTGCAACATTTAGCAGAAAGGAGGAATTATACTTTAATTCTTTTTCCCAGTACAGCATATTATTGTATTGAATAGTTCTATATAGCTTAAATAAAATGTAATATTATGTATATTACAGGAAATCATGACACAGTTGGGGCAAAGCTGTTAAAATCCTATCAAAAAATGAGGTAAGTAATTAGAAAGTTAAAGTGTAACCAACATTTAAGTTCCCAGAGGAACATTGACCCATAAGTCTCCTTATGACGTCTTGGCATTTTCCACAAGGGGAAGACCTCTCCCCTAGTCAAATCAGATCTTCTGCTTTGCACTGAGGAGAGGCAACCCCCAAAACATGTCTGCAATGTAGTGTCTGTTTTTTCTGTGGCAATCCTGAGTAAACGGTGGACATTGACTCTAAAGATACCGTCACATTCAGCGACGCTGCAGCGATATAGACAACGATCCAATCGCTGGAGCGTCGCTGTTTAGGTCGCTGTAGAGACGTCAAACACAGTTACTCCAGAATGATGCAGGAGCGATCCAGTGACGTACTTATCGTTCTCCCTGATTGTTAGCTCCATGTAAAACATTGCAGGCATCGTTGCTTTTGAGGTCAAACATGACGATACATGCCGACCTGACTACCAAATAAAGTGCTGGCCTTCTAGCTCCGACCAGCGATGGCACAGCGGGATCCAAATCGCTGCTGCGTGTCAAACACAACGAGATCGCTATCCAGGACGCTGCAACGTCACGGATCGTTGTCGTTCTCGTTGTAAAGTTGCTAAGTGTGAAGGTACCTTTAGGATTGCTACAGCCATAGGTGGAACTAGACTTCCTGTCCTCTTTTTTTTTTTTTGAAGAGACTATTTGCACATCATTTAAATGTGATAGGTAAACTTTAAGCCTGTATAACATATCACTAGTGTGAGGCTGCCCTTTTTATTCAATAAAACAATGGGCAAATTAAATAAAATGCTGTTGGCTGTCCCTAATGCCTCCCTCAAGGACCCAACTTTCTAGAAAAAGTCAGAACCAAGTTTTTTGGTGGTTTTGATGTTATTTAGTAAAAATATTGACTTGTGGCTCACTGTTTTCTTAATTTAAAAAAGGCAGCCACAGACTGGATAGAGGTACTCTTTTAGCATGCTGCCAATCTGTGTGGGTCTGTGTTCTGAGGCCCCTACGATATGAGTCACTCGAAACACATCTCTGCAAGCAGCTCTTAGCACCTGTATGAGTGAGCCCACACACTCATCAAACAGTTTTCACCAAAACATTGGCATTAAATGCTTTAAAATTTTGCTAATATTTTTTTGCAACTCATACTTGAGTAAAAAAGTTGTGACTTTTTGTCATTTTTATTTCTGTCCCAGCCAGCATCACCTACTTGGGCGAACTTGGGCGCCCAATAAAAGTCGGTGAAGGTTAGCTAGGAAGGGACGTGGCTAAATGTGACCGACAAATTCATCAGAATGGACACCACAAAAATGGCATGAATTATGACAAAAATGTCCAATACTGAAGTTCATTTCTTGCAGTGACACATGGTTACTGAAAGTTGCACCAAATTCGTAAAAAGACATTTGTCCCATCTAAGGACACGATCCTATAAGGTCGGCATACAAATGTCAGTCTTGATGAATCAGGGCCATTTGAGTCCGTGCACCACTTTTTTGCCTACTCATGTCAGGGACTGAACACTGATGCTTGCAGAAGTAAGGACTTCGGTGCAATGCGTTAAGTGTTCAGCAGGGACCTCAAAACCCAGACACCCACCAATCACCAGCACACTTCAGTCTCTAATTTCAAATAATAAGCACAATTTAAGAAATAAACAAAACAAATGCTTCAATAAAATCGAAACAATATACGGTCATTTTGTATAGCTTCAGGTAACTGTCTTTAGCTTTAAAAATAATCTGTGTCTAGCCTCTGATTGACAGCTCTCTCATTATGCTGTGGATATGTGCTGCTAAAGGGATTGTCCAGGCTTGGGGTACAAGTCTGCAGTCACTCTGTGTGGACTTGTGAGTCCTCATAGCATGCTCACTGTGTGCTGTAAGGATTCTCTGCTGCCGGTAGTCATGTGACCTCAAGAATGCAATTCGCATACACCCGGCCACATTCCGACTAGACATGTCCAATCTTGCTCAATACACTTACATTGAGAAGGGCAGTGCACGTCTAGTTGGCATGTTACCACATATATGCATATTGTCTAAATGCTGGCCCATGATCGCCTGCTCATGGTGCCAGAGAATACTCACAGCGTGCACATGCAAGCTCACTCTTTGTAAAGGTAATCATGTAATCATTCAGTGCCTAACTCACAAGTCAACATGACTGTATCTGTGAGAAATCAGTCACCAAGCATGATTTCAATACTGAAGAGTCCACACATTGATCAGTTCTTCGTTACTTTCATCATTTACAGTCATTTCATTGTCTGCTAACGACAATAAAATGTCTAGAAAATTCCTTGGAGAAGGGAATGGCACTAGGATATCAATTGCAGCTTTATATTCCTCGCACTCATTACATGGATCGCTCACACATGCGGTATGCAAAAAGCCACTGAGATGCGGTGCTCAGCTAATGAGGTAATACCAATCTTCATAAACAAAAGTTGAAAAAGTAGCGGCACTCACCAGTCTGCTCAAAATTATGTCTTTAATGTGTCTTCAATCCATAGTACAGATTATGCGGACACAATGCAGGTAGTTACGAGGGTGCCCTCGTAACTACCTGCATTGTGTCCGCATAATCTGTACTATGGATTGAAGACACATTAAAGACATAATTTTGAGCAGACTGGTGAGTGCCGCTACTTTTTCAACTTTTGTTTATAACGACAATAAAAGTAGTAAGCGGAGCCTCTTCAATATAATAATGTACATATGTTTCTTCTGTCATACTATATATCGTAACAATTGTGTTTTGTTTTGCTCCATTAGCCAGTATATCTGTATTTCTAAATTGTTGAATTCTCTGTGTCCTTTCATGTTTTAGCAAGATCTCCGTTGTTCCACCTACTCCTCCTCCTTTCTCTGAAGTAACTCCTGTGTATAACTCGGGGGTAATGTACAAGATTTACTTTATTTTTGTCAGTGATTTAGGATTGTGTATTTACAGCATAAACCACAACCAAAGACAAACATACAGCTCTGGCAAAAATTAAGAGACCACTGCAAAATGTTCATTTTGTCTGATTTTTCTCTTTATAGGTATATTTTGGAGTAAAATGTAAATTATTCTTTTACTCTATAAACTTCTGACAACACGTCTCCGAATTTCCAAGCAATAACTTTTGTATTTCTTTCTGAAAAGGAGAAATGGTCAAAATTAAAAAAACAAACAGTGCTTTCAGACCTCAAATAATGCAAAGAAAACAAGTTCATAATCATTTAGAAACAACAATACTAATGTTTTAACTCGGGAAGAGTTCAGAAATTAATATTTTGTGGAATAACCATAATTTTTAATCACAGTTTTCATGCATCTTGGCATTCTTTCCACCAGTCTTTCACACTGCTTCTGGAGCAAAAATGTAAGCAGTTCTTCTTTGTTTGATGGCTTGTGACTATCCATCATCCTCTTGATTACATTCCAGAGGTTTTCAATGGGGTTCAGGTCTGGAGATTGGACTGCCCATGACAGGGATTTGATGTGGTGGTCTCTTAATTTTTGCCAGAGCTGTATCTCTGCAAATCACTTTAAGGTGGCCATACGCATTCGACCAAATCTCCTGAAACATTTGGGCAAGCTGAAAGTCAACATGGCGGATCCTTTCTTTTTAAGGGAGATAAGCCATTGTCGGACATGTACAGTGTGCTCAGACAAACCCAACTTGCATACACTGGATATAAGGAATTCTTAGGAATAGCAGTGTGCAGAATGAGAATTTGAACGACAACTAATGAAAGTGTATAGCCAATTTTAGAGAAGTGAATAATCTACAAAAATAGTGTTTATTCCATTATTTTTCTTGGTAGAATCAAAATATTTTCAAGCTAAATTACATGAAATCTGAAGAGCTTTTTGATATAACTTCAGTTATCTGTAATGCCAATAAAATGCCAGGCATTATTCTCATTGTATAGTTATATAGCTTGAGTATGGTTTTTCCACTCAACCCCATTCAATGAAGCAGACCTGCAATACTAGACCCAACCTATGAACAGGTGTGGTGCTGTTACTGAGTGACAGCAGGTATATTTTCCTAATACTGTACAGACACTTGAAACCCTTCCTGACGTGTTATTCATGTATACTATGAGTGAAAAAAACCTAATAATCTTGTAGGTATGATTGTTCATGTATGTCATGTCAGGAGTAGTGATGAGGTGTTATCTGAGTACGCTCATATCTTAATTGAGTATTTTCAGCATACTAGAAAAAAATGCTCAAGTCCTTGTGGGTGCATGTGTGGTCGCCTTTTGACAGCCGCAATACATGCAGGGTTTGAATAACAAACAGGCAATCCTTGCATGTGTTGCGGCTGTCGAAAGGCCGTGAGACATGCAGTCATGTAGACTCAAGCATTTTCTCCTAGCACGCCGAAGATGCTCTATTGGGGCATGAACATGCTCAGAAAACACCTTACTAGTCAGGAGCAATGTATAGACATGGCTGTGCTACACAGTGTGCACCTGCTGTGACAGCAGCGATCAGAGCCAGCTTCATTTGCTTCAGTTTAACGTCTCAATTGATGAAGACAATAGTAACTACAGCATTAAAGTGACTATTTAGAAGGCTCCCATGTATGTCATCTTTGTGCTCTTAATAAGGCTTGCTTGTGCAACTTAAGTTCCCATAGGGATGGGTGCTAGGGAAACTAAACAATGTAAAAAAATTATAAAAATGCACTTTACCTTATTGTCATGCAGTGACCCCTGTGGCAGCTAGGGGGCGCTGTGTGTGCCCCTCGGGATATGCATGGAGGCGTATCTGTTGTTATAATGGTAGTGAAACAGTGACTGGCAGAATTGTAAGTGGCCGATATGTGTCGCAGAGGGAGTCTGCGTGTAATGTTGTTGTTCTGGGACCTGTAGTCCCACAAGTGTTTGTATAGTTGTGAAGGGAGACTTACTAGGTTAGTTATGAGAGATGGGCAGGTCAAACTAGCCACACACACACACACTCCCACCTGTGGGAGTGGTTTCAGCTTCATAATGTGACCAGGGTGTGGGTCACATGGTCGCAGAGTGTGGACCTGAATGGTCTATGCTTGAAGGTCCTGGAGAGCCTATGTGTTGGGAGTGTCTTCTCCCTGAAGAGCACATGGTGGGGCTTTGGACCTGGTGGCCTGGGGTGTTGGACAGATGTCCTGAATAGCACCCAGACAGGTCACATGCCTGTGTGTTGGACAGTCCCCAGTAGGGACAGACATCCTGAATAGCGCACTGAGCAACCTGTGTTGGAAGACCTGGGAGTAGGCTTCCTGAAGAGCACAACCTGTGTTGGATGTCCTGGGAGTAGGAATCCTGAAGAGCACATGCCAGTGTGTTGGACGGTCCCAGGTGGGATGGACATCCTGAATAGCGCACTGTGAAACTGTGGTCCTGGATGGTCTGTGTTGGAAGCTCCTGTGAGTGGAGTCTTCCTGGAGCACCTGGGAGACTGTGGACCTCAATGGTCTGTGTTGGGGAAGCTACCGTCCTTCGGTGGCTCTGGACTGACTGATGTGTGCCGGCCAGGCAAGTTGGTGAACCCTGTAAGGCAGTTTCCCCAGGAGAGAGGACTGACGAGGAGTCAGAAGGGGGAGCAGGAGCTCCCATAAGGTACCATTGACTGTTGGTGCTTGTGTTATTCTATGAACTGTACGGACACCCATGGTAACTGGACGAAGTGAGAGGTCCAGCATGTTTAGTGTCTGTGAGATAAAGCTGCAAGTTAATATCACCGGTTGGTGCCTATTGTGTTCTATGAAATGTATATAATGAACTGTGCATAACCCGGTTTATGACATTTTAATAAACCACATAGACTGTGTTTAAGCGAAAAATCGTGCCCGTGTGCCCAACACATGCGGTAAGCACAATCTTACATTATTTTAAGTAAAATAATGTAAAATGTAAAAAAAATAATATGAGTATAACCAGTTTTGCAACAACTATACATGTAATTCCTGTCTGGTAAACACAATATTTTTAAATGCCAGAATTGCTGTTTTTTTTCTTTGTGTCCTCAAAAGAATAGAATGAAAAGCAAATCGGGGGCGAGTCAAAAATGTACCGCAGTCCAGTTATATAAAAACCTCTGATTGCCGCAATGTGTTATTAGCACTTTCCGTAGGAGGTCAATGTTGCCCCAGTCACTGCTGTGCAGGTTTGAACATATTACATCAGCTCTGTTGTGATTGCAGTGTAAGGATTTCTGACTAACCCTCATAAAGTCAAATTCATCCCAGAAAGGTGCCAATAAAAACAACAGCTCTTCATGCAAAAAACAGCTTTCACACAGCTTCATATGAGGGAAAATAAAAAGGTTATAGGTCTCAAAATACAGAAAAACTTTACGTAAAACAAAAGTTATTATTGCTTGCTTGCATTTTATGGTGTGTAGTTTTTTTTTGGTATTTTTATTCACTGAGAGTCAAGAGACTTTTTTTTTCGAATAGGCATCCAAAAATGGTGTGTATATAAAAATACCATAAAATTGCATGAGAATTATATTTTTTCAACGCCAGAAAAAAAGCTACAAACAACCATGTAGGATGGAAGATCTATGGTGTTCATTAGGGTATGTGCACATGATGCGGAAAACGCTGCAGGTCCGCAGCAGTTTCCCATGAATTTACATTACAATGTAAACCTATGGGAAACAAAAAACGCTGTGCAGATGCTGCGGAAAAAAACCGCACGGAAACGCAGCGGTTTACATTCTGCAGCATGTCACTTCTTTCTGCGGATTCCACAGCGGTTTTACAGCTTCTCCTATAGAAAACTGCAGTTGTAAAATCACAGTGAAATCCGCGGTAAATCCACGATAAATCTGCAGCAAAAACACAGCGTTTTTGCCCTGCAGATTTATCAAATCCGCTGCGGAAAAATCCGCAGTGGACCATTATACGTGTGCACATAGCCTAATACCTTCAGTAGTATGACCTACAATGGCATTTATGCATTTATTAGATAATAGAGCATTGTTGGCCAAAATGTAATAACATGAATTTGTGAAAATTGATTAGAAAAGTTGAATGAAAATTTAAGATTCCCTTGTGTGTTCATTCTGTTTTGCAGGAGCTCACTAAAACAAAAGGTTTTAATAAATCTGTGGAAAATATCTTCCTTTCCCTCACAACCCAAGTTAAGAGTAAGTATGGGAATATATTAAAAGTAGTAGGTTTCCCATTATAGAGGTTGTCCAGTTTAGTCATTGGCATTCAGTTAGCAGCAAGGTGACGAGACAGAAATGTGTTGGGTTAACGTTCAGGACACATCCATGGGATGGCTAAGTAGGATGGTGGACTAGGGGTTTTATTGTGGCTTCTTATAAAATCATTACACCCAGACTCACACATTAATGTGTAGATTAAGGTAAGCAATGAATATCTAGGGATCTAGCTGGGAAAGAGAATCAAAAGCATAAAATGGCTATGGATGGTTTAACGTGGCCATGAAATAGGGTCCATGCTCGGGTCAGAATATCCTACACGACTGCCAGGTTCCCTGACCTGAGCTATGTATACACCTATAAGAACGTTTGTCTCAGGTAAGGAATTCCGGAAGTTGTGCCGTATATTCTGATCCAATCAGTGTCTTTGTTTCACAAATATGTGTAATCCAGCTAATGCTAAGTGCACACAGACGTTTTAGCTCATAAAGTACGGTATATATGGGCTGTATTGTACAAAAAAAAATACAATTATTATTGCTAGTTAATGTTATGACCTAACAGGTATGTAACAGCAACGTCATACAAATACACAGTATGTCAGTGTTTTATTGTGTAGGGTGATGCAATAAATTTGCCACCTGTATGAAGGATGCACCATGGTAGAAGGAATCTATCGGTAGGATTAACCCTCCTAAACCATCTAGATGGGCACGCAGGTCATAGGAAGCTGAACAAAGTGATACCTTGATATTTGTGATTCGATGGTTTAGTTCAAAGAAATCCATATTTTTTCTTATATGTAAATGAGCTGTAAGAATCCATGGGCCGGACAGAGATCTGAATGAGAATCTGAATCCAGATGTTATTTTAAGCCAAAAGGGGCATTACCAGTGTGAAACATGTGGATCAGAGGGGCAGACTGTCAGTCACCACATGGTTCACACGAGTAAAGTCTCCTTTCATTTAAAATTAGATCTGGACGCAGATTCTCGGGGACATCTATGCCTGGCTCCTTAACATATAAGACAAGTGAATTTTTTTGGAATAAGACATCAGATTGCAGATATCAATATATAATTTTATTCACCTTGGACATGACCATATAAACGGCGTAGGAGGGTTGAGCGTACTGTGTCCATAATGGTAGTTCCCTTTGCACCACTCCACAGGCTCCGAGCTTCCTTGGGTCAACTTCCCACCAAGCTACCAACAGCAAATTCAGAGACAAATAGTATCCAAGGCACCAGAGAGATGATTCTATTTCCTTTATTTATCCAAAATGTATCATAAAAGCAAAGTTTTGCCAGAAAACGACCTTTTTCAAGCAAAAACATACAGCTATGGCAAAAATTAAGAGACCACCACATCAAAACCCTGTCATGGGCAGCCCAATCTCCAGACCTGAACCCCATTGAAAACCTCTGGAATGTAATCAAGAGAATGATAGTCACAAGCCATCAAACAAAGAAGAACTGCTTACATTTTTGCTCCAGAAGCAGAGAGTGAAAGACTGGTGGAAAGCAGTTAAAGCATTACGGTAGTATTGTTGTTTCTAAATGAATTATGAACTTGTTTTTTTTTTTTTATTTTGACCATGTCTCCTTTTCAGAGAAAAATGCAAAATTTATTGCTTGGAAATTCGGAGATGTTGTCAGAATTTTATAGAATAAAGAACAATTTACATTTTACTAAAAATATACCTATAAAGAGAAAAATGAGCCAAAGTGAACATTTTGCAGTGGTCTCTTAATTTTTGCCAAAGCTGTATAGCTATATTAATACTATGTCTTTCAATTGTATACAGTCTCCATGGTAACATGGGAGGGACCTGTGGGAGGAGTCGGAAGGAGTGGCCCAAATGTTCTCAGATATAAAATGGTTCTGGGTACTGCATGTAGGATGTAATGCAGCCAGCCCCCATAGAATGTAATGCAGCCAACCCCCATAGAATGTAATGCAGCCATGTGTATGTGGGGGGCTGAATATACTTTAAAGGGTTGAGGTTAGGGTTAGGGTTGGGGTTAGGTTAGGGTTTGAGTTGTCTTAGGCTACTTTCACACATCAGGTTTTTTTGTTTCAGGCAGAATCCGGCTAATGCTTGAAAAAATGGATCCGTTGCAAATAGTGAAAAAACTGATGCAACGGATCCGTTTTTCTGCCGGATCCGGTTTTTATTTTAGAGAGAGAGATATGATTTCAATGGAAAATGGTTTGAAAAACGGATCCGGCATAAAAAAAACAAAAAAACGGATCTGTATTTTTCAAAACTTGCCGGATTATGCCTGAAACAAAAAACCTGATGTGTGAAAGTAGCCTTACGGTTAGGATTGTGTTAGGGTTGGAGATAGAATTGGGGGTTTTCAAAAATTAAAAAAATCATGACGATATGACAGCTAGTTTTGAGCTCAAGTGCTTGCTACTCAAGTTTGCATCGGGTGGTCGGGTATGCACGGAGTATCACAGATCCCCACATGTTTAGGGGCATATAACAGCCACGAAACATGCGGAGCGTGGACTCAAGCAAGTCACTCGAGCACCCCCGATATTTTGTGCATACCCGAGCACCTGATGCAAACTGGAGTAGTGAGTAGTGATGAGCGAGTATACTCGTTGCTCGGGTTTTTCTGAGCACGCTCAGGTGGTCTCCGAGTATTTGTTAGTGCTCGAAGATTTCGTTTTTGTCGATGCAGCTGCATAATTTACGGCTGCTAGAAAGCTTGAATACATGTGGGGATTCCCTAGCAACCAGGCATCCCTCACATGTACTCAGGCTGGCTAGCAGCCGTAAATCATGCAGCTGCATCGACAAAAACTAAATCTCCGAGCACTAACAAATACTCGGAGACCACCTGAGCGTGCTCGGGAAAACCGGAGCAACGTGTATACTCGCTCATCACTAGTAGTTAGCACTTGTGCTCAACACTAATGACGACATATTCAATATGACAACCTAATGCTATCAAATTCTGTGTCACAGCTGTACGTTCAAAATGCTCACTATACCACTGGATAAATCCTTGAGGGGTGTGATTTCCAATATTGGATCGCTTATGGGGGGTTTCCACTGTTTAGGCACATCAGGGGCTCTCAAAACATGACATAGCGGCCACTCTCCATTCCAGCCAATTTTGCGTTCAAAAAGTCAAACGGTGCTCCTTCTCTTCCGAGTCCAGTTGTGAGCCAAACAGTAGACTTCCTCCACATATCAGGGGAATCAGGGTACTCAGGACAAATTGCACAACAATTGTTGTGGTCCATTTTCTCTTGTTACCCTTGTGAAAATAAAAAGTTTGGTTCTAAATTAATTTTTGTGGAAAAAACTGAAATGTTAATTTTTCCTTCCACATTGCTTCGGTTCTAATAAAGCAACTGAAGGGTTAAAAAACTTCTTGAATGTGGTTTGAGAACCTTGAGGGTTATAGATTTTATAATGTGTCACTTCTGGGTACTTTCTGTCATACAGGCCCCTTGGAGTCACTTCAAATGTGAGGTTGTCCCTAACAAAAATGGCTTTGTAAATGTTGTTGAAAAAATGAGAATTGGCTGGTCAACTTTTAAACCTTATAACGTCTTACCAAAAAAAAAAAAAAATTTTGTTTTAAAAAGTGTGCTGATATTAAGTAGACATGTGGGAAATGCTATTTATTACGGTAACTATTTTGTGTGACATAACTCTCTGATTTAAATGCACAAAAATTCAAAGTTTGACATTTGCAAAATTTTAAATTTTTTTGCCAAATGTATGTTTTTTTTTAATAAATAAACACAAGTCATATCGAAGAAATTTTACCACTAGCATGAAGTACAATATGTCATGAAAAAATAATGTCAGAATCAATGGGATCCATTGAAGCGTTCCAGAGCTATTACCTCATAAAATGACAGTGGTCAGAATTGTAAAAATTGGCATGGTCATTAAGGTAAAAAATTGGCTTGTTCACTAAGGGGTTAAAGGGCTATAGTCTTTTCAGGTATGACTGTAAAAATAAGGGAGGGGTTTGTTTATATGTAAAACTGTCCCTAAAACCCATCCCATGTAATAATATATGTGAAGCTGATGGAAATGTAGAGTCTCTGTGGGTGGAGATAAGGGGAGGAAGAAAGAATAATAAAATACTGATAGCAGGGGTGCACGGTCCATAGTGGCAGACCACGCTGCTCTGCCAGTGGCTAAGGTCCATAATGGCAGACCATGCTGCGCCATGGGTGTACGGTCCATAGTGGCAGACCATGCTGCTCTGCCAGGGGTGTACAGTCCATAGTGACAGACCACGCTGTGCCAGGGGCGTATGGTGCATAGTGGCAGACCATGCTGCTCTGCCAGGGGCATACGGTCCATAGTGGCAGACCACACTGCTCTGCCAGGGACGTAAGATCCATAGTGACAGACCACGCTGCACCAAGGGCGTACAGTCCATAGTGGCAGACCACGCTACGCCAGGGGTGTATGGTTCATAGTGGCTGACCACGCTGTGCCAGGAGTATACAGTCCAGTCTACAGTGGCAGACCACACTGCGCCAGAGGCGTACAGTCCATAGTGGAAGACCACACTGTGCCAGGGGCATACTGTCCATAGTGGCAAACCACATGCTGCTATGGGTCCCAGGAGTCTAGAGAAGCATCCACCTCTGCAAAAGTTGTGTGTTGTTCCACACAGAGGATGCCTCAATGTCTGCTGTTACATAGGAGCAGGGCTGGCGCTAGGGGCAGGCAGACCAGGCAGCTGCCTAGGGTCCCTACTCCTCCAGGTGCCCCCAGCCAGTGGCATGTACGAGGTCACTATGGGGTCCAGTGCCTCCCCCCAAATCACACCTTTAACTTATCGGCATCAAAGATGCCGATACAGTTGAAAGCAGTGATGAAGGAGAGAGCGCCAGATGATGCTCCTTGTCCAATCACTCCCCCTCTGCTTGTGACTCAGCGGTTGCGCAATAATGTCACTTCATCATGCGCCACACTGTGCCAGCAGTGGAGCCAATGAGATGCACTGCAGAAGCCAGAGAACGAGGAGGAAAGGTGAGTATTGTGTATGTTTATATATGTATGCATTATACTGTTTGTGTGTGTGGACTGCACTATACTGTGTGTGTGGACTGCACTATACTGTGTGTGAGTGGGGGGCTCCATTATACTGTGTGAGTGGGGGAGATGCATTATACTATGTGTGGGGGGCTGCATCATACTGTGTGTGGGGGCTGCAGTATACTATGTGTGTGTGGCTGTATTATACTGTGTGTGGTGGCTACACTATACTGTGTGAGTAGGGGGCTGCATTATAATGTGAGTGGGGGATGCATTATACTGCATGTGGGGCTACATTATACTGTGTGTGGGGTGTTGCACTATACTGTGTGAGTAGGGAGGCTGCATTATACTGTATGTGTGTGGGGGGCTGTATTATACTGTGTAGGGGCTGGACTATACTGTATGTGTGGGGGTTGCATTATACGGTGAGTGAGGGGGCTATATTATACTGTGTGGGGGGACTGCCTGCATTATACTATGTGTGGGGCTGTGTTATTCTGTGTGTGGGGGGTTTCACTATACTGTATGGGGAGGCTGCATTATACTGTGAGTGGAGAGCTGCATTATACTGTGTGTGGGGCTGCGTTATACTGTGTGTGGGGGTTTCACTATACTGTATGGGGGGCTTCATTATACTTTGAGTAGGAGCTGCATTATACTGTATGTGGGAGGCTGCACTATACTGTGTGAGTGGGGGGCTGCACTATACTGTGAGTGGAGGGGCTGCATTATACTGTGTGTGGGGGCTGCATTATACTGTGGGGGTGCTGCATTATACTGTGTGTGGGGGCTGCATTATACTGTGAGTGGGGGCTGCATTATACTGTGTGTGAGGGGGGTGGCATAATACTGTGTGTGGCGACTGCACTATACTGTGTGTGGCTGTATTATACTGTGTGTATGGGGGGCTGTATTATTCTGTGTGTGTGTGGAGGGCTGCATTATACTCTGAGGGGACTGCATTATACTCTGAGGAGGCTGCATTTTACTCTGAGGGGCTTGCATCATACTCTGAGGGGAGCTGCAGTATTCTCTGAGGGGGCTGCAGTATACTCTATGAGGGGGCTGCAGTATTCTCTATGAGGGGGGCTGCATTATACTCTGAGGAGGGGTGCATTAAACTCTGAGGGGGAGTGGACTGCATTATACTCTGACGGGAGCTGCGGTATACTCTGAGGATGATGCCTTATACTCTAAGGGGCTGCATTAACCTCTCTGAGGGGACTACATTATAGTCTTTGAGGGGGCTACATTATACTATGTGTGTGGCTGCATTATACTCTGTGAGGGGACTGCATTATACTCTGAGGGGGGTTGCAGTATACTCTGAGGGGGGCTGAAGAATACTCTATGAGGGGGACTGCATTATCCTCTGACAGGGCTGCATTATACTCTATCAATGACCATGAGGAGTACTATATGTACTACATGGGACCTGCATTATACTGTATCGAGGACTGTCTGTCCCCATTATTTTTCCTCTGCCTGTGTAAAGAAACTCGGCAACAAGCGTCGAATGACTTCAGTATTGTTGATCACTCGTTTAACGGTCTGAACTCAGCGCATGTAAATACAACTGAAATTTTTTTGTGTGATGGTGCAATATGTAAGCATTTGGGGCCCCACTTTAAACATTTGCTCAGGGCCCTACTTTGTCTAAAACTGGCCCCCCCTGCACAGGTCTTCAGCAAAGTCTCCTCATTCTCGACCGCTCTGTGTATTAGTGTGCCACTCTCATCCTCCAGCAGTCGGGCCTCAGGAGGAGTGGAGGCAGCAGCAGCAGCACAGAGAACATGGAAGGACAGTCTTCAGAGACCTGCTGAATGTATCATGTGCAATCATCTGCAGGGAGCATAAGTCCAGTCTCCAGACCTCAACCCCATAGAAAACCTTTGGATGGAGTTGAAAGTCCGTGTTGCCCAGCGACAGGCCCAAAACATCACTGCTCCATTCCTCCATGCAGGAGATCTGCATGGAGGAATGGGCCAACATACCACCAACAGTGTGTGCCAACCCTGTGAATACTTACAGAAAACGTTTGACCTCTATCATTGCCATCAAAGGATATATAACAAAATATTGAGATGAACTTTTGTTAATGACCAAATACTTATTTTCCACCATAATTTGCTAAATAAATCTTGCCACATCAGACAAGGTGATTTTCTGGATTGGTTTTCTCATTTTTACTCTCATAGTTGTGGTCTACCTATGATGTCAATTACAGGCCTCTCTCATCTTTTTAAGTGGGAGAACTTTTCCCCGTTGTATACCCCAAGGCGAATAAACAGGCTAGAACTAAGAGGAAACCACTATGGCTAAATAAAGTTGTAGAAAATAGAAATAATCCAAAAATATTATTCAGCTATATGTACAGTAAGAAACTGAAAAATGGTAGTGTTGATCCCCTCAAAAATAGTCTGCGTGAAATGGTGGAAGAAGATGATGGAAGGGCCAATCTGCTAACCTTCCTTTTCTCTTCAATATTTATATATAAGAAAATCCCATGACAGATGACATTATCAGGGATACTAGATATTCTCCACTAAATGTCACCTCTGGTTAACCTAGCATGAAGTACGGAACCGCCTCAAAATCACTAAAGTAGACTAATCACTGTGCCCGTATAGCATAAACCCCCGAGTACTGCAAGAATTAAGTACAGTGATAAGATGTTGTTTTTAATATTCACAGAATTCATAAAAATAGTGTCTGTACCTCAGGACTGGCGAATAGCAAATGTGGTGACAATATCCAAAAAGGGTACAAAATCTGAGCCTGGAAATTACAGGCCGGTAAATTTAACTTCTACTGTGGGTAAAATACTGTATTTTCTGGCGTATAAGACTACTTTTTAACCACTGAAAATCTTCTCAAAAGTCGGGTATCGTCTTATACGCCATGTGTCGTCTTATAGGGCAGATGCGGAGTAATCTGCGGTCGCCGCATATTGTGGGGGGAGCGACCCCAATGACAAGGAGAGGGGGCACCTCACCGGGAAGGTGTAAGTGAAGCAGAGAAGGAGATAATAGGATACAAGGGTGAGCCAGATGAGTGAAAGAGGAGTTTTTCTAGGCACAGCATCGCTCTCTCTCTTTTTTGCATACCCCTGGCATCCCAGACGCTGACAGTTTGCTTCACTTACACCTTCCTGGTGAGGCGCTCCCTCACCTCGTCATCGGGACCACTCCCCCCACTATATACGTCGACCGCAGATTGCTTCGCACCCACCCTATAAGACGACACCCGGCATTAAAGACAACCCCCGACTTTTGAGAAGATTGTATATTTTAACTGGAAAAGTAGGGGGTCGTCTCATACACTGGAAAATACGGTACTTGAAAGTTTCCTAAGAGATGCTATGCTGGAGTATCTCAATAAGAATAACCTCATTACCCAACATCAGCATGGTTTTATGAGGGATCAGTCCTGTTTAACTAATCTGCTCAACTTCTATGAGGAGGTAAATTCCAGACTGAACCAGGCAAAAGCAGTGGATCTTGTCTATATGGTCTTTTCAATGGCGTTTGATACAGTGCCACACAAAATGTTAGTGTGTAAAATGAGAAAATATGGGACTAGGGAAAAGATGTGTAACTGGGTTAACAACTGGCTTAGTTATAGGAAACAAAGGGTGTTTGTTCATGGAACACACTTGGATTGCGTCACAGTTAGCAGTGGGGTACCACAGGGGTCAGTATTGTGCCCTCTTCTTATTAATATATTTATTAATGACCTTCTAGGGGGCATACAGAGTACTGTAGAATTATACTATTTGCAGCTGATACTAAATGCAGGGTAGTTAGCACAGAGGAGGATATTTTAATATTACAGAAGGATTTATGTAAGTTGCAGTCTTGGGCTGAGAAATGGCAAATTAAATTTAGTGTATATAAATGTAAGGTTATGGACCTGAGCAGAGGAAATAAAATGTATAGGGTCTGGCTGTGGGGACATTATGAGGGATGGCTGTGGGGGCATTATGAGAGCTGGATGTGGAAACATTATGAGGGGCTGGATGTGAGAACAATATGAGGGACTGAATGTGGTGGCATTATGAGGAACTGGATATGGGGACATTGAGATGCTGACTGTGGACATTATGGGGGCTGGATGTGGAGGCATTAAGAGATCTGGATGTGGGGTTATTATGAAGGGCTGGCTGTATGGACATTATGAAGGGCTGGCTGTGTGGACATTATGGAGGGCTGAATGTGGGGTCATTAGGAGGGGGTTGCTGTGCTGGCATTATGAGGGGCTGGCTGTGGGGATCATATGAGGACCTGGATGTGAGAACATTATAAGGGGCTGGCTGTGTGGACATTATGGGGGGCTGGATGTGTGGACATTAGGGGGGCTTGATGTGTTGCCATTATGAGGAGCTGATGTGGGGATCATTTGAGGGATTGGCTGTGGGGACATTATGAGAGGCTGAATGTGGGGGCATTATGAGATCTGGCGGTAGGTATGTTATGAGGGACTGGCTGTAGAGACGTTATGAGGGTCTGGATATGGGGCATGATGAAGGACTGGATGTGGGGACATTATGAGATGTGGTTGTAGGTACGTTATGAGGGACTTTCTGTAGAGATGTTATGAGTTGCTGGATATGGGGGCATTACGAGGTGCTGGCTGTGTGGACGTTATGAGGGGCTGGGTGTGGGTATGTTATGAGGGGCTGGGTGTGGTGACGTTATGAGGGGCTGGGTGTGTTGGCATTAGTTGGGCTGGATGTGAGGTTGTTATGAGGGGCTTGCTTTGGTGGCATTATGAGGGGCTGGCTGTGGGGACCATATGAGGAGCTGGATGTGAGGACATTATAAGGGGCTGGCTGTGTGGACATTAGGGGGGTTGGATGTGGGGTCATTATGAGGGGCTGATGTGGGGAGCACATGAGGGATTGGCTGTGGGGACATTATGAGGGGCTGGATGTGGGGGCGTTATGAGATCTGGTTGTAGGTATGTTATGAGGTACTGGCTGTAGAGATGTTATGAGGGGTTGGATGTGAGGGCATCATGAAGGACTGGATGTAGGGACATTATGAGATGTGGTTGTAGGTACGTTATGAGGGACTTTCTGTAGTTGCTGGATATGGGAACATTATGAGGGTCTGGCTGTGTGGACGTTATGAGGGGCTGGATGTGGTGGCATTATGAGGGGCTAGACGTGGGAGCATTCTGAGGGGTTGGCTGTAGGGACCATATGAGGGGCTGGGTGGAGGGACATTATGAGGGCTGGGTGTGGGGGCAATATGAGGGGCTGGCAGTGGAAACATTGTGAGGAGCAAGCTGTGGGGACATTATGAGGAACTGGCTCTGGGGAGATGAGGGGCTGGAAGTGGGGGCATTATGAGATCTGTCTGTGGGGGCATTTTGAGGGGCTGGCTGTAGGTACATTATGAGGGGCTGACTGTAGGGACGTTATGAGGGGCTGGATGTGGGGACGTAATGATCGGCTGGCTTTGTGAACATTATGAGAGGCTAAATGTGAGGGCATTATGAGGGGCTGGCAGTGGGGATGTTATGAAGGAATGGTTGTAGGGACATTATGAGGGTCTGGATGTGGAGATATTATGAGGGGCTGGCTGTGTGGACGTTATGAGGGGCTGCCTGTTGGGATATTATTAGGGGTTGAATGTGGAGGCATTATGAGGGGCTGGATGTGGGGACATTGAGAGACACTGCTCCACTCCTCCACTTGGACCTTCGACTCCTGGTTCAAGAGTTTTACTTTTTATTTTTTTTATTCTATGTTATTTTAAGTTATTTTACTATCCACAATTGTTTGCAGGGCAATTGTCCTGCTCTTACCCCCATTTTGCTTTGTTTTTCCACCCCCTATCCCATTTTACAGCCATTTTACAGCACCAAAGTTCAGGTCCCTATTGACTTATATGGGGTTCTGGTCTGGGGTCGACTTTGGATACCCGAACCTAAATTTGGACTCATGTTCGTCTGAACTCGAACTTCCAAAGGTCTGTTCATCCCTACAAAGCACCCTACATTATTTTTATGCACTATTGCTTGTTATTTATTTACTGGCAGGATATTTGCTTATTATGTTTTTATCTTGGGTTTTGACTGTTTAGTGGCCAGTGTGAACATGCACACCAACTTATATTCCAGTTTATCGCTTTAGGTTTTTATATTTCACAACTGCAGAACCTATAAAAATGTTTAATACCAAAATGTGCATGGATTATTATTGACTAATTTATTTTCTTCCATTAGAAATTTCTAAGTCACAGAATGATATGACTGATAAATGTTACTTAAGCACAGATTATGGGAAGAGTGCAGAAAGAAGAAAGGAAAGGAGAAGTCATTCAGATACGGCTATCCATATTGCTAGTGAGGTATTAATTAAAGGACATATTTAAACTTGAATTATGAAAGCAACATGTATTCTTTGGCCACTTTACACGTGTTAAAAGGGAATTTGCCACATTGAATATTCTGCTGTACTGATGAGCAGAAGACACTGATCAGATTTATAGTTTTGTTGGAACAGATTCCATAAGGTTGCATGCAGTACTGTTTTTTCTAACGACACAAGGAACATAGATGGGCCTCAATATAAGAAAATGGGATCTACAGTTGTGTTCAAAAGTTTACATACCACTGCCGAATTTTTGCTTTCTTGGCCTTTTTTCAGAGAATATGAATTATAACACCAAAACTTTTTCTCCATTCATGGTCAGTGATTGGGTGAAGCTATTTATTGTCAAACTACTGTGTTTTCTCTTTTTAAATCATAATGACAACCCAAAACTTCCAAATGACCCTGATCAAAAGTTCACATACCCCATTTCTTAATACCGTGTATTGCCCCCTCTAACATCAATGGCAGCTTGAAGCCTTTTGTGGTAGTTGTGGATGATGTTCTTTATTTTCTTAGATGGGAAAGCTGCCCACTCTTTTTGGCAAAAAGCCTACAGTTCCGGTAAATTCCTGGGCTGTCTAGCATGAACTGCGCGCTTGAGATCTCCCCAGAGTGTCTCAATGATATTGAGGTCAGGAGACCGAGATGCCCACTCCAGAACCTTCACTTTGTTCTGCTGTAGCCAATGACATGGACTTGTATTTTGGATCGTTGTCATGTTGGAATGTCCAAATACATCTCATGCGCAGCTTCCGGGCTGATGAGTGCAAATTTGCCTCCAGTATTTGCTGATAACGTGCTGCATTCATCTTTCCTTCAACTTTAACCAAGTTTTCTGTGCCTTTGTAGCTCACACATCCCCAAAACATCAGCGATCCACCTCTGTGCTTTACAGTAGGAATGGTGTTCCTTTCATTATAGGCCTTGTTGACTTCTCTCCAAATGTAACGTGTATGGTTGTGGCCAAAAAGTTCAATTTTGGTCTCATCACTCCAAATTATCTCGTTCCAGAAGTTTTGAGGCTTGTCTCTGTGCTGTTTTGCATATTACAGGAGAGATAATTTGTGGCATTTGCACAGTAATAGCTTTCTTCTGGCGACTCGACCATGCAGTCCATTTTTCTTCAAGTGCCTCCTTTTTGAAGCAGCCACACAACTAGTTTTTATAGAGTCCTGTATTTCAGCTGATGTTATTTGAGGGTTTTTCTTTGCATCTCGAACAATTTTCCTGGCAGTTCTGGGCGACATTTTTGTTTGTCTACCTGACCGTGGTTTTGTTTTTTACAGAGCCCCTGATTTTCCATATGTAAATCACAGTTTGAACGCTGCTGACTGGCATTATCAATTCCTTGGATATCCTTTTGTATCCCTTTCCTGTTTTATACAGTTCAACTACCTTTTCCCATAGATCCATTTACAATTCCTTTGCTTTCCCCATGATTCACAATCCAGAAATGTCAATGGCTGGATGCAAGATGCAAGAGTCTGTCTGGATCCTAGAAACTCACACACACTGATTACAAGCAAACAGGTCACAGGTGAGGATATTACCTTTAGTAGCCATTCAAACCCATTTTTGTCAACTGCTGTTCATGTTATCAGGCCAAAATCACCAGGGTATGTGAACTTTTGATCAGGGTAATTTGAATGTGTGGGGCTGTCATTATGATTTAAAAAGAGAAAACACAGTAGTATGACAATAAATTGCATCACCCAACCACTAACCATGAGTGGAGAAAAATAGTTTTGGTGTTATCATTCATATTCTCTGAAAAAAAGGCCAAGAAAGCAAAACTTCTACCGGGGTATGTAAACTTTTTAGCACAACTGTATTGATGGCCATCGTCTGTCAGATGCAGCAGAGAGCTTTACTTGTATTTTTTTTATATAAATTGATATAAATCCTTGATTTACAGCCTTTTCTGTATTAATGTGCATATAGAGATAACTGTCGATCACTGTGAATGACTGCCTACTAGACTTATAAGCGCAGAGGAGCAATTACCTAAAGAGAATCTGCACGATTTTGCAAGTTAACGTAAATATATGGCAATAATGGCGCTGTAATACAGATTAAATAGATACATTTGGTGAAGAAATCTGCTTTGTTGCCAGTAAATCAACATGCGTACTAGCCACCAACCGCAATGACGGCATTTGTGCGAAATTTCCAACACCGGAGGCAGGCAGAGGGGTCGAGGCAGGTGCAGAAGACCCAAAGCACAGTCCTAACCCTGGGCACCTAAATCTCACTACTAGAATATTTGAAATGCAGATTTAAGAAGAACCACAAAGAGGATTTCTTCACATAATGTATTGATTTAATCTGTATAACAGCGCCATTGCTGCCAAGTCTTTGCTTTAACTTGCAAAATCGTGCTAATTTAATCTAATTTATTCTTTCCACAAAAATATTTTTCAATATTTAGCTACTTTTGTTCCATAACATGCTACCGACAGCAAATTTATTATTTTTATTAGTATTATTATTAAAACATTTTTTTTTTTAATCACAGCTAGAAAAGTCTAAAAGTCTTCACGAGCTTATTCACAAAGTCAGAAAGGAAGTACAAGAAATAAAAAATTATCCAAGTCAAAAGTCAAAGGAGACCGATGACCCAAACAAGACAATGTTCTTTGGGAGTTTGAAAAGGGTATTGTATATGTAAAAATCTAAAATGCAATGTAATAAATTATAAATCAATGTAAACCATTATACCGTACTTAACAAGTATTTAGGAAAGTATGTTTATGATATGACTCTTCAGGCCATGGTAGCACATTTAGGCCATGTAGACTGCTCACAATAACATAAGAAATATGTGGCCTGCCGTTATTGTGTTCAAAAGGGCTCCTGAGACACTTTAGAGAAATGGCCGTACCAATGTTTCTACCACCAAATCAATGTACTGTAACACTGAACTGTTTGTGTACCTGGAATGAAGAATTGAGGCATCCGGTTACATTGCATTATGCACTTCACAACGTCATAAATAGATTGCACTACATTGGGATTTGAACCAGACATGCAGCTACAGGTGTCCCATTGACCTCACACCACCGGTTTCAAAGGCTAAGATGGTGAAAAGAGAATAATCCTTAAAAAGTTAGATTTTTATTCCATAATCTTAAAAAAAAACGAAAAAAAAACAGAATAATAGGAAGACAAAGCAATGTTTCGACCATATCTGGCCTTTCTCAAGTGTAAAAATACAGCTATGATGCACAGGTAACATGGCAATGCTTTATATGTAGCTGGTGAAATAAGCATTGAACACGTCGCCAATTTTCTAACTAAATGTATTTCTAAAGGTGCTATTGACTTGAAATTCTTACCAGATGTTACCAACAGAGGCATAGCTAGGGTTTTGGTTCGGGGGGGGCGAAGCTTCTGAGTGGGCCCCTAACCATGTAACCTTCATTAAAATTCGGTGACGCACCCTAATAGTGGATGAGAACCTCAGCAGCCATATGGTCAGTGGTAGATACCAGCCCTACAAAACATGTAAGAGATCATACCATAGTTACAGATACTGTCTTACCGCTGATGTTCTCTGATGGAATCATTCACTTTTCCCATCTTTTCCATCTGGCCCAGACCGACATGACAACTTCTCCCAGCCACGACTCGTCTGCAGAGAATGCAACAAAGATACATTTCACTTCTCATATTCCAGCCCCATCACCATCTATTCCCAACCTGCACAAACTCCTCATCCTACTGATACCCCAATACTGAGCCTCTGTTGCCATATGTGTCCCTATTACTGCCCCTGATACCCCAATACTGAGCCACTGCTGCCGTACGTGTCCCTATTAGTGCCCCTGATACCCCAATACTGAGCCACTGCTGCCGTATGTGTCCCTATTACTGTACCTGATACCCCAATACTGAGCCGCTGCTGCCGTATGTGTACCTATTACTGCACCTGCTGTGCGGTTCTCTGTGCCTTCTAAATTCTAAAGCAACCCTCTAGAATATAGTAATGCTGGGTGCAAGTGCCCTAGAAAACACTGTCCACATTTTGCTCCCTAGAAAGTAATATTGCCATGTGTGCCCCTTTGTTAGTCACAGTAACCTGAGATCCCCTATAACAAGAAGTGCCCACTTTACATTTCATAATGTCCCGAGTCTGCCCCCCTGTACAGCTCCCCTAAACAGTATAATGCCCCTCACTGTATAGTACCATCCACACAGTATACTGACCCCTTATTTGCCCCCAACTATTTGATGGCTCCAACACTGTATGATGGCCCCTTCACTGTAATCTCCACACTGTATGATGGCCCACTAGATGGCCTCCATATAGTATAATGCACCAGATCATCCTAAATATAGTATAATGCACTCCCCATAGGTCTTCATATAGTATAATGCACTCTCCATAAGCCTCCATATAGTATAATGCACTCCCCATAAGCCTCCATATAGTATAATGCACTCCCCATAAGCCTCCATATAGTATAATGAACTCCCCATAGGACTCCATATAGTATAATGCACTCCCAATAGGACTCCATATAGTATAATGCACTCCCCATAAGACTCCATATGGTATAATGCACTCCCCATAGGCCTACTCTATAGCACAAGGCAGTACCCATAGGCAGACTTTATAGCACAAGACAGCACCCCCATAGGCAGACCCTGTAGTATAAGAAAGCACCCCATAGGCAGATCCAGTAGTAAAAGGCAGTACCCCCATAGGCAGATTCTGAAGTATAAGGCAGCACCCATATAGGCAGATCCTGAAGTATAAGACAGCCTCCCTATGGGCAGATCCTGAAGTATAAGGCAGTCCCCCTATAGGCAGATCCTGAAGTATAAGGCAACCCCTATAGGCAGATCCTGAAGTATAAGGCAACCCCTATAGGCAGATCCTGAAGTATAAGGCAGCACCCCTATAGGCAGATCCTGAAGTATAAGGCAGCCCCCTATAGGCAGATCCTGAAGTACAGTACAGACCTAAAGTTTGGACACACCTTCTCATTTAAAGATTTTTCTGTATTTTCATGACTATAAAAATTGTACATTCCCACTGAAGGCATCAAAACTATGAATTAACACATGTGGAATTATATACTTTCAGTGTGAAACAACTGAAAATATGTCTTATATTCTAGGTTCTTCAAAGTAGCCATCTTTTGCTTTGATGACTGCTTTGCACACTCTTGGCATTCTCTTGATGAGCTTCAAGAGGTAGTCACCGGGAATGGTTTTCACTTCACAGGTGTTCCCTGTCAAGTTTAATAAGTGGGATTTCTTGCCTTATAAATGGGGTTGGGACCATCAGTTGTGTTGTGCAGAAGTCTGGTGGATACACAGCTGATAGTCCTACTGAATAGACTGTTAGAATTGTATTATGGGAAGAAAAAGCAGCGAAGTAAAGAAAAACGAGTGGCCATCATTACTTTAAGAAATGAAGATCAATCAGTCAGAAAAATTGGGAAAACTTTGAAAGTGTCCCCAAGTGCAGTGGCAAAAACCATCAAGCACTACAAAGAAACTGGCTCACATGAGGACCGCCCCAGGAAATGAAAACCAAGAATCACCTCTGCTTCTGAGGATGAGTTTATCCGAGTCACCAGCCTTAGAAATCGCAGGTTAACAGATTAGAGACCAGGTCAATGCCACACAGAGTTCTAGCAGCAGACACATCTCTACAACAACTGTTAAGAGGAGACTTTGTGCAGCAGGCCTTCATGGTAAAATAGCTGCTAGGAAACCACTGCTAAGGACAGGCAACAAGCAGAAGAGACTTGTTTGGGCTAAAGAACACAAGGAATGGACATTAGACCAATGGAAATCTGTGCTTTGGTCTGATGAGTCCAAATTTGAGATATTTGGTTCCAACCACCATGTCTTTGTGCGACGCAGAAAAGATGAACGGATGGACTCTACATGCCTGGTTCCCACCATGAAGCATGGAGGAGGAGGTGTGATGGTGTGCTTTGCTGGTGACACTGTTGGGGATTTATTCAAAATTGAAGGCATACTGAACCAGCATGGCTACCACAGCATCTTGCAGCGGCATGCTATTCCATCATTTATTTTTCAACAGGACAATGACCCCAAACACACCTCCAGGCTGTGTAAGGGCTATTTGACCAAGAAGGAGAGTGATGGGGTGCTACACCAGATGACCTGGCCTCCACAGTCACCAGACCTGAACCCAATCAAGATGGTTTGGGGTGAGCTGGACTGCAGAGTGAAGGCAAAAGGGCCAACAAGTGCTAAGCATCTCTGGGAACTCCTTCAAGATTGTTGGACGACCATTCCTGGTGACTACCTCTTGAAGCTCATCAAGAGAATGCCAAGAGTGTGCAAAGCAGTCATCAAAGCAAAGGGTGGCTACTTTGAAGAACCTAGAATATAAGACAATTTCAGTTGTTTCATACTTTTTTGTGAAGTATATAATTCCACATGTGTTAATTCATAGTTTTGATGCCTTCAGTGTGAATGTACAATTTTCATAGTCATGAAAATACAGAAAATCTTTAAATGAGGTGTGTCCAAACTTTTAGTCTGTACTGTATAAGGCAGCCCCTATAGGCAGATCCTGAAGTATAAGGCAGCCCCTCTATAGGCAGATCCTGAAGTATAAGGCAGCCCCCTATAGGCAGATCCTGAAGTATAAGGCAGCCCCCTATAGGCAGATCCTGAAGTATAAGGCAGCCCCCATAAAAAATAAAATACTCCCCTCTCTTCCTCCTTGTTCCAGCGGTGCTCCGACCTCCCGCTCATCTTCTGACAGTGGGCACTGGGTGGTGACATCATCGCGCCCACTGTCAGTGTCGATGACGCCAGACGCTGACAGGGGGATGATGGGAGAAGGAGCTCAGCGCTCCTTCCCTCATCAGTGCGGTGATGCGCGGGGGGCCCACTACTGGCACCGGCCCCCCCTAGCCTGCTCAGGGGCCCCATAGCTGGTGGCAGAGCAGGGAGATCGATTCTCCCTGCTCTGCCGCAGAAGGTAACTGTATCGGCGTGCGCACAGTTACAGTGGCGTAGCTCTGGGTGAGCCCCCTCTGAGCACCGGGCCTGGGGCGATTGCCCCCTCTGCCCCCCCGGTAGCTACGCTACTGGTTGTCAACAACCCATCCAATCCACAGAGGCAAAGAAATCAAACCATAGATGTCCATAAATTAAGTTATGTGCAATAATGAGAAATGACACAGGGAGAAAGAATTGAACTCATGCATAAAGAGAAGAGCAAAAAACATAGAATGTACTGACACCAACTGAAATCTATCAGAAATTAGAAAGCAATTTTACCACTTAGTGAAAAATAATATCAGCTGGTTCAACTGATGGCCTATAAATTGTCTCATTAAATGTCTCATTACCAAGATGACACACAAACATCTCATGATGGGTAAAACCAGTGAGTTGTCTCAAGACCTTTGCAACCTTTTTGTTGCAAAACATACTGATGGCATTGGTTACTGAAGAATTCTAAATTACTGAAGGCTCCAGTGAGAACTGTTGAGGAAATAATACAAAAGTGGAAAAAACTTCATTTCACCATAATCCGGCTGCAAACAGGTACTCCCCACAAGAACTCACAGATGAGTGAAAAGGATTAGCAGAAGAGTTGTCCAAGAGCCAAAGACCACCTGTGGAGAACAACAGAAACACCTGGAATGAACAGGTACTATTGTTTCAAAGAAAACTATAAATAATGCGCTCAACCTCCATGGTTTGTATGCACGCTTACCACGCAATACTCCATTGCTAAACAAAAGCATGTTCAAGCTCGTTTAACGTTTTCTCAACAACGTTTAGACAAGCCTGTGAAATACTGAGAGAATATAGCTTGGTCAGATTAGACTTTGGATGCCATAATACACACCATGTTTGGAGGTCAAAAGGCACTGAATATCACCCCAAAAACACCATACCAACTGTGAAGTTTGGAGGTGGGAACATCATGATGTGGGGCTGTTTTTCACGATATGGTACCAGCAATCTTCATGCAATTGAAGGAAGGATGAATGGGCAAATATACCAAAATATTCTTGATAAAAAAATCTGCTGCCATCTACCAGGATGATGAAGATGAAATGAGGGTAGACATTTCAGAAATACTCCCAATAATAATAATTATAAGCACACAGCCAAGGAAACTCTCAAATGGTTTTAGATAGAGAAAATAAAGCTGTTAGATTCAGGTGAAGTGATTGGCTGAGCCATTCTAATAGAGCATTTGTGGGAGGAACTAAAACTCAGAGTTCATAGAAGGAGCCCACAAAACTTTCAGTATTTGAAGAGTGTTAATTCACACCTGAGCAATGAATGAAACTAGTTTCTCCATACAGGAGGCTTTCTTGATGTCATCATTAACAAAGGCTTTTGAAGTATGAAGTATTAAATACATTTCAGTAAGCGTGTTCAATACTTTTTCCTTGTGACATTTCTCATTATTACACATAGCTTACAACTTAATTTATGGACATCTATGATCTGATTTATTTGCCTGTGGGGATGGATTGGGTTGTTACCAACATCTGTTGAGAATTTCATGCCAATAGCACCTTTAGAAATATATATTACTTAAAATGTTGCTGATGTGTTCAATACTTATTTCACCCGGTGTATGTGTCTCCTTTTTAGTGAGCCCTACCTCTTCCTCCCCCCCCCAAAGCCCATCTCAGTTGTCATGATAGCAGTCTAATACACCAAGTACACAACAATGTTAAAATCACGATAAAATCATATGTACAAGCAGTCACTGTTTCAGAAAAGAAAAAGAAAGAACAAGAGAAAGAAAAAAGGAAAGGTGAAAAAAAGGAGCATAGTATGCAAAAATGCCACAGATCCAATATACTGTGCTTTTTAAACAAATCTGCATTGGTGGCATAGACAAAGCTGTAAGTGTCCAATGTGTGCTGTATTGTTCATTCAGATCAATTATATAATACTTTTTTGCATGCATTCATCACAGTAAGTATAATGGGATTAGAAACAACCATGTAAGGCAAATCGCAAGGCTGTTAACCCACTGTCACTCATTAAAAGTGGGAGGCCCTACCGATGAAGCACACAATTTATCAATGGTGCATGACATTTGGAGATTGGATTAACCTAGTAGACAAAAATTAGGCTGTAAGTTTGATCGGGAGACTTGCTACCAGACAGGGCATTGCGGCCGGATTACGCACCATGGACTACGCTGGTGTGAACCCAGCCTTATGTAAGATGATTCCACAGGGACTATCAGCAGCAAACTACAATGCAATTCATGTGAATTAATTTTTCAAAATTTCAATCACACTTTGCTGAAAATAAATAGAAATCTGTCCCATGCTCTATTCTGCTTCAGAAAATGTTACAGATTTTATAGCGTGTGATATATTGTCCAGTCATCCTAAGGCTGCACTTACACATTATGTTTTTGCTACAATTTTCAAAACTTGCAGCAAATGTATTGAGGCCACGACCTGTGAGCGCAGCTAAAAATTCGCATCACAATCTGATGAAAATAATACAACTGGGAAACATATTTTCATGATATTACCGTACATGGTCTGGGAGTATTGGTTTTCAAAATCAATGCCTTCATCAATATATCACAAGGTATAGAGGATCCAAATTTTTTAATATCATTATAACTGTCAATTTACTCTAATCAACTTGATGATAACACATTTAATGGATTATAATTTATTAAACATACCGTAATTACTACTAAATCTTAATTGTTATTTTTCATTATTATAGCACAATTTATTCCATTGCTAAAGGATCTCATAACCTTGTCGTACCTAGTGTAAATGCAGCCCCAGAAATTTCCCAATGCCTAAATTCATGAGGTCCACTCTTCTGTATTTCTCCCACAAGCTGCCTAACCAATGATTAATATGTTAGACAATGTACTTGAACAACATGGAAGTTCTGAATTCTGGATCTTTTTCAGGCTAGCATGACCAGCATCAACAGTGTTGGCACTGATGTGGGCAGTGTTGACAATGGCAGCGTAACTGGAGAAATCGAACTTGCAATTTCCTATAACCTGAAGACCTGCACACTGGAGATCTCAATCAAAGCATGTAAAAACTTAGCTCATGGGGAAGAGAAGAAAAAGAAATGTAATCCGTAAGAAGCATCCTTACACTCTGCGTACTGCTGGATGTTCCCTCGCTGAATATTTCTATATATGAACTGAATTAGTAATGAGGTCAACGAGCAAAAAATAGGGTTACAATTAGGGCTTTTCTAGAGCTGAGTGAATCGATTTGATGCAAATTTACTTTGAACAAATTACCTTAAATGGTTCTGCCCTATTACACATTTTATGGTGAATCTGGACAGTGAGAGGACTTCACAACTCACAGCTGAGCCATAAAGATACAGAGTAGAAGCCATAAAACACCAAAGAAACTGTACGGTGTGTGAAAAACAGGGTGTTAGTTACCATCCATTTAACCAGATTATGTTTAAAGCACCAATCCAGCAGGTTTTTTTCAGAGCTGGAGTGGCGCTTTAAATGTGAGCCCCCTGTCCCCGGTCATATACTCTGGTGTCTTTATCATTTTTTGGCCCTGCTCCGGTCCTATGATGCCATCTTGTGAGCGCAGCTTCTGACTGGCCAGAAGTAAGAAGCTACATCACAGAACGAGGCTCTCATAGACTTATATTGAAAAATGACCTTTGCGCCGCTCCATGGAACACTGGAGCTGTCCAGCAGGTGACTTTCACCAGAAACTGATGGGAGCAACGCTGGAAAATGATGAAAGCGGCGGTAAGTGAGGTTCAGACATGGGGTAGGGGACTTACATTTAAAACACCACTCTAGCGGTGCAAGGTAGGAAACTTAACATTTAATAATTTATTAAAAGTCAGAGATACAACAAACATAGAATTCAGAACCCTCAAAGACCTGCAAGACAGCAAGTCAGCTCAGTCAGGGCACTGTTGGTCTGTCAAGTGCTATCTGTGCCAGTACCACAATAGACAGGCCTGATAAAAGGCCTGATAAAAGAAAGCACGCATATAACCGTGCCAGTACCACTGACACATTGCCATTGCCAATTAGGCCACACTAATGTATTAACCCCTTCATGACCTTGGGATTTTTCGTTTTTCCGTGTTCGTTTTTCACTCCCCTCCTTCCCAGAGCCATAACTTTTTTATTTTTCCGTCAATTTGGCCATGTGAGGGCTTATTTATTGCGGGACGAGTTGTACTTTTGAACGACATCATTGGTTTTAGCATGTCGTGTACTAGAAAACAGGAAAAAAATGTGCCATCCCACACTGGTTTTTTGTTTGGCTTTCTTGCTAGGTTCACTAAATGCTAAAACTGACCTGCCATTATGATTCTCCAGGTCAGTACAAGTTCATAGACACCTAACATGACTAGGTTATTTTATCTAAGTGGTGAAAAAAAATTCCAAACTTTGCTAAAAAATTGTGCCATTTTCCGATACCCGTAGCGTCTCCATTTTTCGTGATCTGGGGTCGGTTGAGAGCTTGTTTTTTGCATGCCGAGATGACATTTTTAATGATAGCATTTCGGTGCAGATACGTTCTTTTGATCGCCCGTTATTGCATTTTAATGCAATGTCGCGGCGACCAAAAAAACGTAATTCTGGCGTTTTGAATTTTTTTCCCGCTACGCTGTTTAGCAATCAGGTTAATGCTTTTTTTTAGTTGATAGATCGGGCGATTCTGAGCGCGGCGATACCAAATATGCGTAGATTTTATATTTTTTTTATTGATTTATTTTGATTGGGGCGAAAGGGGGGTGATTTAAACTTTTATATTTTTTTTTTTTTAACATTTTTTTCAACTTTTGTTTTTTTACTTTTTACTTTTTTTTTACTTTTGCCATGCTTCAATAGCCTCCATGGGAGGCTAGAAGCAGGTACAGCACGATCGCCTCTGCTACATAGCAGCGATCTGCTGTTCGCTGCTATGTAGCTGAAAATCAGGTGTGCTGTGAGCGCCGACCACAGGGTGGCGCTCACAGCCACCGGCGATCAGTAACCATAGAGGTCTCAAGGACCTCTATGGTTACAATGGAGACGCATCGCCGACCCCCGATCATGTGACGGGGGTCGGCGATGACTTCATTTCCAGCCGCCCGGCCGGAAGCGGTAGTTAAATGCCGCTGTCTGCGTTTGACAGCGGCATTTAACTAGTTAATAGGTGCGGGCAGATCGTGATTCTGCCCGCGCCTATTACGGGCACATGTCAGCTGTTCAAAACAGCTGACATGTCCCGGCTTTGATGCGGGCTCACCGCGGAGCCCTGCATCAAAGCAGGGGATCTGACCTCGGACGTACTATCCCGTCCGAGGTCAGATAGGGGTTAAAGGTCCATAGAAGAAATAACCTAGAATGGTCTCACCCAATTCAGATAGTTGCTTGGACCTTCAGTTTGTAGTTAACAAACCTCCCAAGGTTTGTCTCATTCTTTCTACCTATAGAGAACAAGGCCAGCACATCCAAGCTAGTGTGAACGGGCACCAACCAAAAAAACATATAAGTTGAAAAACGATAAAAGGTTGCACCATTGTTTACCAAGAATGATTACTCCAGAACATTGAAAATGCATTACGGCCATAGAAAATAGGAAAAAAAGCGCTATGTAATGTACACTACACATGAATTATTTATCTGCAAAAATTGTTATGAAAAAAAGGAAGGTACTTTGCGCATAAATTGGCCAATGTATGTGAGCCCAATTGCCACGTCAAGGCGTTCTTCGTAATTTGTTTCCTGTCCTGTTTTGTCACCTCTCCTGGGCAAAAATGCCTTCAATTTATGGGTCAGGACTCAGTGGACCAGCTAACTACTTAAAATCACCTGTGGCTATTGGGAGTGGGAGTGCACATGTCCAAAAAGGCTTAATACAAATAGAGAACAAGACCAGCACATCCAAGCATCTTTCTTTCTTACTATCATTTTCTCCCCACAGTATTCGGATAAATGTGGGCACAGGGCAGGTTAATAACGCTATTAACTTGCAGATTAACCCCATATGTGCAAGTTAATAGCGTTTTTTCTGCTGACAGGTTTCCCTTTAAGCGTCATAGTATGAAAGTATAAATGTGCTTTTATAGTGTTTTCTTTTAATTTTAGGTATGTGAAGACATATTTACTTCCTGATAAATCTCCAATCAGTAAAATGAAAACTAGTATTAAGAAAAATACAGTTGATCCATCATTCAATGAATGTTTAAAGGTAAACTGCACTATATGAGAAATAACAATGTTTGACTCTTCCATAATGTTTATACCATCCAGTATTTATCGTAGTGTTAGTCAGCTGTAAGACCAGTGTATGTTGTTGTGTGATGTCAATGTTATGAATGAGTAGATAAAGGATGCAAACTTTCAATTTATCCTAGGACGTTTCCTCAGGCATACTAATTATGTAAGAACGAAGAAGTAATATATCCTTTCAATACTCCTGAATTCTAAATGTGTAAGGTTTAATCATCCTTGAAATTAGAAAAGGAATCTGGCACTTCACACCTTGTATATAAGAAGGAACAAATAGTGGCTACTGGAGACTAAAATCTTCCTTGAGATTTTGGCCAGGATTCATCAGGACTGGAGTTGTTCACACCAGTCTTGATGAGGTGGCGTGGTGGAATCAGAGGTATAAATTAACTAACTCTTTGACGTACATCAAAATCCACGCCTTCCCTCCCGAACCTTTTCAGGCATAGGATAGCTAAAGCAGACCTCTGGGGGCTGGTTTTCAGGCACCCCCCAAGCCTAAAAACATCAGCGCTCAGCCTCCCCGGAAAAAGCGCAAGGCCAATTCTGGCGCTTTTCTGGCTCTTCCCTCTTGCCCTGGTGTGGTGGCAAATGGAGTAATAGTTGAGGAGTTGATGTCACCTTTGTATTGTAAGGTGACATCAAATCGAGAGATTAGTAATGGAGAGGCATCTATAAGACGCCCCCATTACTAACCCTATAGTCATATTGTATAAAAAAGCAAACACCACCAGAATAAAGTCCTTTAATTGAACGAATGACACAAACTCCTTTAATGAGTCTAAATTAAACCATACTCACGTCTTCGCACAGTCCACAGAAACCATGGTCTCCTGTAACAGAATTAGAATAATAAATCACAATATTCCTTACCTGTCACACGAGAAGATAATAATCCATTTGTTCCACGAAGGGGCTAGCTCTGCTACATCTAGATGGCAGTTGCATTGTTGCATGATGCGACTATACAGCTGGCCATCCAGCAGAGACACTGAGCAGCATTTGCTACCGCTGCTCAGTATTTCGTGGTGAACTCCTATGACCTGACTGACGTCACAGTGAGCGTGAGAAAGTTCTCACGCTCGCGGTGCCATTAGAAGGGTCGTGGGAGTTCACAACTGATGAACTCTGTTGAACTCACTGATGTCAGTGCGTGTGCCATGGGAAAAGCTGTAACGGAGCTCATGCTGACATCAGTGAGTTGAACTGAATTAATTGGCTGTGAACTCTCGGGAACTTTTTGACAGCACTGCGATCTTGAGAACTTTCTCACTCTCGCAGTGATGTCAGTCAGGTCATACTTTTGAGTATGTCAAACGTTATTAGAATATAAGACCAATAAAATTGTAAAAGGAGACTGGACACCAGAAAATCCTTTTATTCCAGAACCTCATTGCATAAATAAGTTATAGCAGTAGTATCTACAGTTGAAACTAGAAGATTACATACACTATTTTTTCTCAATATCTGACCTGAAATCAGAGTAAACCTTTCCTGTTTAAGGTCCATTAGGATTTCGATAATTATTAATATTTGCCAAATGCCAGAATAATGAGAGAGACAATGTTTCAAGGCATTTTTATTACTTACTGTGAAGTCAAAGGTTTACATACACTAAGATTACTATGCCTTTAAACAATTCTGGACTGCCAGTGCCCATGTGTCATGTGTTTGGAAGCTTCTGAGTTTTTTTTGGCAACATCTGAGTTAATTAGAGTCACACATGTGGATGTATTTTAATGCACACCTGAAAGACACTGCTTCTTTGTGTAGCGTCATGGGAAAGTCTCAAGATATCTGTCATGATCCCAGTGCTGGGTTTCACCTGCACGCCAGGGGTTAATGTGTTGATCAGTGCAGGCTCTGACCTGCACACCTGGGGCTTGTTATTGGCCTCTCTTTGGTTCGGGGTGAGCTTCTTATAGTCCTGGGAAGCTTCAATCTCTGTCAGTTATACTTTTGCTATTGGCTGAGTGTGTTGACCTCTGTTTGCTTGTGCCTTGTGCCAGTATTGTAGCTTGCTTGTATGGTTCTGACTCGGTTCTGTTCCCTGGTGTGATTTTGCCTTCTGATTCTGTACTGTGTATCTGCTTCTCTGGTTTTCTGACTCCTGCCACGTCCCTGACTATTCTTTATTTCCTTGCTCCTTGTGTACTGCGTTTCCATTCCCGTTTATTGACCTCGGCTTGTCTTGGATTGCGCCTCCCTCTGCCTCATCCTTTCCCTGGTGTCCGGTGACTCCCTTTCCCTTCTCCTGTACCCTTTGTTCCTATAGTATCCTGCATTCTCCTGCTACAGGACACTAAGCCCCGCCCCCTGTTGTCACGTGACCACAGGTCCTTTCAGTACATTCACTACCTGGCGTTCTGCTCACTCCAGCTCAGCTGTTACGGTGTTTTCTTGCCCAGCTCTCGGGCGCTGTGAGTATAGCTGTCACAGGCTGTCTGAGACTCTGGGTTCTCACTGTCAGGGCAGCATAAACCACTGGGGAGTGCCACCTGGTAGTTTCTCCTGATAATATCAAGAAGAGAATTGTGGACTTGCACAAGTCTGGATCATCTTTGGGCACAATTTCAAGATACCCGAAGGTGTCTCGGTCATCTATACAAACAATTATATGCAAGTACAAACAAGATGGACTGTCCAGCCATCATACCGCTAAGGAAGAAGATGGGTTCGGTGTCCCAGAGATGTACGTGCTTTGGTCCGATATGTGCATATCAACCCAAGGACAAAAGCAAAAGACCTTGTAAAGATTATGGCGGAAACTGGTAAGATTGTGTCAATATCCACAGTGAAAAGAGTACTGTATCAACATGGGCTGAAAGGTCACTTTGCCAAGAAGAAGCCACTGCTCCAAAAGAAACATAAAAAAGTCAGATTAATGTTTGCAAATGCACTTAGGAACAAATACCTACACTTTTGAAGACATGTCATTTGGTCTGATGAAACAGAAATTGAACTTTTTGGGTATAATGACCATCATTACGTTTGTAGGAAAAAGGGAGAAGCTTGGAAGCCGAAGAACCCCATACCAACTGTGAAACACGGAGGTGGCAGTATCATGTTGCGGGGTTATTTTGCTGCAGGAGGGACTGGTGAATTTAAAAAAATCATGAGAAAAGAAGATCATGTGTCAATACTGAAGCAACATCTCAAGAACATCAGCCAGGAAGTTAAAGCTTGGGAGGAAATGGGTCTTCCAAATGGACAATGACCAGAAGCATACTGCCGAAATGGTAACAAAGTGGCTTAAGGATAACAAAGTCAATGTTTTGGAGTGGCCATCACAAAGCCCTGATCTCAATCCTATTGAAAATGTATGGGCAAAGCTGAAAAGGTAGGTGCGAGCAAGGCGACCTGCAAACCTGGATCAGTTACACCAGTTTTGTCAGGAGGAATGGGCCCAAATTCCAACCAACTGTTGTGAGACGATTGTGGAAGGATTTCCCAAACTTTTGACCTGAGTCATTTAATTTAAGTGCAATGGTACCAAATACTTATGAAATGGATGTAAACCTTTGACTTTGCAGTAAGAAATAAAAATGTCTTAAAACATTCTCTCTCATTCATTATTCTGGCATTTGGAAAATATTAATAACTAGCTGAAGAGCCCGGCGTTGCCTTGGCATAGTAAATATCTGTGGTTAGTTATAGCACCTCACTTCTCTTATTTTCCCATCACGCCTCATTTTCCCAATCACATCTTTCATTTTCCCCCTCACATCTCTCATTTTCTCCCTCACACCTCTCATTCCCCCCTAACACTTGTCATTTCGACCTCACGTCATTTTCCAATCACTCCACTATTTTCCCTCACTCCTCTCATTTTGCACTCACACCTTTTCATTTTCACCTCACACCTCTCATTTTCACCTCAGTATATACGTTTGTCATCTCCCTTATATATAGTATACACCTGTATGTCATCTCCTGTATATAGTATATACCTGTATGTCATCTCCCCTGTATATAGTATATACCTGCTGTGTGTCATCTCCCCTGTATATAGTATATACCTGTATGTCATCTCCTCCTATATATAGTATATACCTGTGTGTCATCTCCCCTGCATATAGTATATATCTGTGTGTAATCTCCTCCTGTATATAGTATATACCTGTATGTCATCTTCTATATATAGCATATACCTGTATGTCATCTCCTCCTGTATATAGTATATACCTGTGTGTCATCTCCTCCTGTATATATTATATACCTGTATGTCATCTCCTCCTGTAGATAGTATGTACCTGTATGTCATCTCCTCCTCTATATACTATATACCTGTGTGTCATCTCCCCTGTATATAGTATATACCTGTGTGTCATCTCCTCCTGTATTAGACCTCGTTCACACGTTATTTGCTCAGTATTTTTACCTCAGTATTTGTAAGCTAAATTGGCAGCCTGATAAATCCCCAGCCAACAGGAAGCCCTCCCCCTGGCAGTATATATTAGCTCACACATACAGTACACATAATAGACAGGTCATGTGACTGACAGCTGCCGTATTTCCTATATGGTACATTTGTTGCTCTTGTAGTTTGTCTGCTTATTAATCAGATTTTTATTTTTGAAGGATAATACCAGACTTGTGTGTGTTTTAGGGCGAGTTTCGTTTGTCAAGTTGTGTGTGTTGAATTGCGTGTGGCGACATGCATGTAGCGACTTTTGTGAGATGAGTTTTGTGTGGCAACATGCGTGTAGCAACTTTTTGTGTGTCGAGTTGCATGTGACAGGTTAGTGTAGCAAGTTGTGTGCAGCAAGTTTTGCGCATGGCGAGTTTTGCACGTGGCGAGTTTTATGTGTGGTGCCTTCTGAGTATGTGCAAGTTTTGTGTGAGACAACTTTTGCATGTGTTGCAACTTTTGTGCATGTGGCAATTTTTGCGCGTGTGCAAGTTTTGCGTGTGGCGAGTTTTCCATGAGGTGAGTTTTGCACTTGTGGCGATTTTTGCGTGAGCCTAGTTTTTGCATGTGGCGAGTTTTGCGCGTGGCGAGTTTTGAGCGGCGACTTTTGTGTTTCGACTTTAATGTGGCGAGGTTGGTGTATGTGTGGTGAAATGTGTGCTGAGGGTGGTATATGTGTTCAAGCACGTGGTAGTGTGTGGCGCATTTTGTGTGTGTTCATATCCCCATGTGTGGTGAGTATCTCATGTCGGGGCCCCACCTTAGCAACTAATCGGTATATACTCTTTTGCGCCATCGCTCTCATTCTTTAAGTCCCCCTTGTTCACATCTGGCAGCTGTCAATTTGCCTCCAACACTTTTCCTTTCACTTTTCCCCGTTATGTAGATAGGGGAAAAATAGTTTGGTGAATTGGAAAGCGCGGAGTTAAAATTTCACCTCACAACATAGCCTATGACGCTCTCAGGGTCCAGACCTGTGACTGTGCAAAATTTTGTTTCTGTAGCTGCGACGCCTCCAACACTTTTCCTTTCACTTTTTTCCCCATTATGTAGATAGGGGCAAAATTGTTTGGTGAATTGGAATGCACGGGGTTAAAATTTCGCCTCACAACATAGCCTATGACGCTCTCGGGGTCCAGACGTGTGACTGTGCAAAATTTTGTGGCTGTAGCTGCGACGGTGCAGATGCCAATCCCGGACATACATACACACATACACACATACACACACACATACAGCTTTATATATTAGATTATGATAATCCTAATTGACCTAAATCTGGGAAAAGTTTTTTCGGATTTCATGTCAATATTGCGAAAAACATGCATATGTGTCTTTTTATATAGTATATGTAAACTTCTAGTTTCAGTTGTATGTGCAATGCGAAGAGAACAAGCAGTATCTCTAGAAAGAAAGTACACTGAGCACAAAAAGAATATAATGGTTTAGTCAATATAAGTGCAAGTGCACACTCAAACCTAATGGTCTAAAGGGACCAGGGATTGACTCAATTTATGACCCAGATAAAATATATGTAGTAAGCATAGTGTGCCCATGAAATAGTACGTATCACAGCCAAATCACTGTATATTCTAAAGTGCAAATGCATAAATAAATGATCCAAGTGGACCAAGAATAAACAGGTAAATTACAAAAATAAGACTAATAATAGATATGGGGTCTTTGCCCCCTAGTCTCCAGACCATATTGCAGGTTATTATCGTTATATTTTTCATGCATGGTTACTTTGCACATTGACCACTAGAGGACATTCAACTCACACTGTCTGTGACTGATTCATTATTTTTTGTCTTTGTACTGGAATATATTACCCTCAATTTTGTCATTTACTAGCTTCACTGGCAAACTATGCTTACTATGTGTATATATATATATATATATATATATATATATATATATATACATATATACAGAGAGAGAGAGAGAGAGAAAATTTCCATCAGAAATTGGGTCAATCGCTGGTCCTTTTAGACCATTAGGTTTGAGTATGCACTTGTACTTATGTTGACTTAACTTTTACATTCTTTAAGTGGCCACCGTATTTTATAGATATACTGATAGTTATCTCCTCTGTGCATAGAGATACTGCTATCATGACTTATCTATGTACCCTGTGCTACTGTTCGGGTTCAACAGGTGAATAAGGCTTGTTGAAAAGCTTAAGCGCAGCCAATCAGCAAGCTTTAAGTCTGTGGGCACTTCCGGTCCCATCACAGCCATGCCATATGTGACCCAACCCGTATAAATGCCGGATCATTGGTGCAGTGAGGGACAGTGTAAAAGAAATAATTAACAAAAAAATACTTGGGGGTTTTGATAACCAGCCCAGGTAAAGCAGACAGCTGCAGGCTTATATTATCAGGCTGGCAAGGTCCCTTGTTATTGGGCCTGTCAATTAAGTCAATTGATGCTTAATTTCTGGCATTTTGCTCAGCTTCCATAACACTTCAGCAGTGTCACAGGCTTATCGCCTCCATGCCACACCGCACTGATGCAGTAATTGAAGCAGAATGAGCCCCGACCAAGTATGGAGTGCATTTACTGAATATACATTTCAGTAGGCCAACATTTCGAATTTTAAAATCAATTTTTCAAGCTGGTGTTATAAAGTATTCTAATTTACTGAGATAATGACTTTTGGGTTTTCATTTAAGCCATAATCATCAACATTAACAGAAATAAACACTTGAAATAGATTTCTCTGTTTGTAATTAATCTATATAATATATGAGTTTCACTTTTTGGACTGAAGAACTGAAATAAGGTAACTTTTTGATGATATTCTAACTTGTGAGATGCACCTGTGTATTGATTATTCTAAATATTTTCAGAAGCGCCATGAATTATTAAGTGGCAATGCATAGATTTATATTGATAAGATTCTATGTAAAGGGAAGGAGAGGAGAGGGATGAGAGGGAAGAGCTACTGACAGACCTCGTCTCCCTCTGGTCTACATAGAATCTTATCAGTAGGAACTGCATCTCCTATCTCAGTAATGTAGCAAACTGTTTTCAATGAATACAGATTTTTACCCAGGATTTGAGAATTTTGAAAAAGATCATTTCTGGCAGAGATTTCTTTGATAGGCTATATTACAAAATTGGTTATTTTCATGTACTGATTATCAATGGCTACCTACCATATCTATGTCTTTAGTCAAAGTATATGTCATGCAATACTCATTATCAATTTGCTAAAAATACTTGTTAAATACTTTTTTCCTTTGCAGTATACCATTGAACGCTCCCAAATGGAGAAACGAACCCTTCAAATTTCAGTGTGGCATGCAGGTAGGCTGAAGAGAAAGGTCTTTCTAGGAGAAGTGCTCATTCCACTGGAATTCTGGGACTTTGATGACAACTCAACTAAATCATTTACCTGGTACCAGCTGAAAGCAAAGGTAAAGTACAGTTCATTAAAAAGAATCTCTCACTCCCCGGGACGTATGTGACCTATTAATATGGGCATACAGGTAATAGAAACGTTAAGTTAGTCCTGCCTGTATGCCTCATACTAATGGTCTTGTTGTTGAGAAATGTTATATTCTTTTCTTATGCTAATGATTGCTTCCAGGATCAGGAGCTTGCGGTGCCTCAAAGAAACCCCTGCCTCATGTCTTCATTGTAATACTTATCCCCCCCCCATGCACACCGATAACCTGCTCTCTTCACTTCGTCCCTGCATAGTCATCACTATGTACACATGGTTCCTAGTGATGACTATGCAACCCCTTTTTTACCCCCCAAGGTGGTTTGCACGTTAATGACCAGGCCAATTTTTACAATTCTGACCAGTGTCACTTTATGGGGTAATAACTCTGGAACACTTCAACAGATCCCATTAATTCTGAGACTGTTTTTGTGGCATATTGTACTTCATGATAGTGGTAAAATTTCTTCAATTTAACTTGCGTTTATTTGTGAAAAAAACAGAAATTTGATGAAAATGTTTAAAATTTTGCGATTTTAAAACTTAGAATTCTTATGCCCTTAATACATCACTAGTGTTGAGCGATACCTTCCGATATCAGAAAGTATCGGTATCGGATAGGATAGGCCGATATTCAAAAAATATCGGATATCGCCGATACCGATACCCGATCCCAATGCAAGTCAATGGGACCAAAATATCGGAATTAAAATAAACCCTTTCTTTCCTTGTAGGTTCATTCTACATGAAGGAAAACAACTAAGAATAATGCAGGATGTATTTGGGGAGGTGGCGGAGACATTAAAGTCATAGAGGTTTAGCCCAATCAAATAGAATAGCATGTTTTTTGTTTTTTTTTAAAGACGTTCGGAGTGACAAAGATATTGACTATGTAAATTTTTTTTTTTATTTTGTCAGATATTGATGTTTCACTATTCCACGCCCTTCCCCTTCTTTTTTTTTTACTTTTCCCACACTTTCATCTTCATCATCATCAGCATCTTTGACATCAACTTCTTCTTCACCTTATTCATCTTCTTCTTCATCCTTTACCTTTTTTTTTTTTTAATTACATTCTTCATATTCATTTTATTCAACTGTTATTATTCTTCCTATTCTACTTCTTCATCATATTCTCATTTGTGACAGGCATTCCCGTAGTTGTTATCTATAAAAGTTGGAAGATTACACCTTCCGTTCTGCCAGTCACAAAAGTTACATTTGTCCGCGTTCAGTTTGGCCTGCAGCATCAGGCTTTATCCAGGGGCACCACGAGGAGGAACGGACTCACCCCCATACACTGCTTAGTCTTCTTCTGCATATAATTTAGATAATATCTTTTGCTCTGATATTAAGTGTTATGCTTAATGTTGTTCTGCTCTTTGTTCTGCAGCCTCTTGTTCTTCTGCTTCTCGGTCTTCCATGTCGTCGTCTCCAGTGTCGTCGTCTCCGCCGTCGTCGTCTCCGCCGTCGTCGTCTCCGCCGTCGTCGTCATCGGGGTGGTCTTCCGGGTCGTCGACGTTAGGGTCTTCAACTTGGAAATGTAGCAGAAGGTACAAGAAGGCTGAGAAAATGCCAAGAACCAGCTGATGGAACTGGAACTCGGATGGCTACCCGAAGGTTCAAGAGCCTATGGAACTACCGAGGACCAGCTGACGTTACTGGAACCCGGTTACTAAGCAGGAGGTACCCGTGCTAAAAAGCACTACCAAGGACCGCCTGACGTTGGCGGAACTTGGATACCCAGAAGGAGGCACCTAAGCCAAAGGCTCTGCCTGGAACCAGCTGACGGTACTGGAACCAGGATGGGGAGCAGAAGGTACAAGAGCAAAAGACACTGCCGAGAACCGGCTGACGGTACTGGAACCCGGATGGGTAGCCGAAGGTCCAAGAGCCAATGGAACTACCGAGGACCAGCTGATGTTACTGGAACCCGGTTACTAAGCAGGAGGTACCCGTGCCTGAAAGCACTACCAAGGACCACCTGACGTTGGTGGAACTTGGATACCCAGAAGGAGGCACCTAAGCCAAAGGCTCTGCCCGGAACCAGCTGACGGTACTGGAACCAGGATGGGGAGCAGAAGGTACAAGAGCAAAAGACACTGCCGAGAACCAGCTGACGGTGCTGGAACCAGGTGGTGGACCCGAAGGTCCACAGGAGAGGAGAGAACAGCTAGGCCGCGAGGCAGCCGCAGTTACCGAACCCCAACAGTCCTACAGCGGGAGCTTGGCCTACTGGCACTACAGAACCAGCCTTGACTACCAATTCACGCAGCCCACATAGGAAGCTCCTAAACTGGAGGCACCCTGGAGTTGGCTAACTCGACCACAACACGACGGGGCAAGCATAGGCGTCTCAGTGAGCTTGACACTACAGCTGACGGTGCTGGAACCAGGCTGGGCACGAGGGAGTACCCGTGACAAAAACACTGCCGAGAACCAGCTGGCGGTGCTGGAACCCAGATGCGTTGCCTATTAAAGATTGTCTTCCTAGAGCCCCAACTAGCGGTGTTGGAGCAAAGGGTAAGCAGGGGGAGCAGAGTGTAGGCCGAAGCCTGCACTGGAGGCAGCTTTGTGTCTGCGTTGCGTTTGCAGGACACTTTGCCGGCTACACAGTGGGGGAACAGCTGGCGTTGCTGAACCCCACTAACACAATGGCAGGTGTTTCTCTCTGTGCAGCTAGCACTTGCGGGCAAAAACTAGCGATGTTAGAGCCCGTGGTGAAGCAGGAGGAGGAGGAGAGGAGCAGAGTGTAGGCCGAAGCCTAGTTGAACCAATTTCAAAGGAAACCTTTAACCCCCCCTCAGGTGTTACAAAGTACAAGAGACACACCTTGTGCAGTATTAATGCTGCACAAGTGAAAGGTTGCTCTATTAATTTGTCTACTTGCACACGCTGAATGAAAGACGTACACAATTTAGCCCATTCTACAGTCAAACTGTAGTGGATGCGTGACTTGGCTTTTTAAGGAAACGCAGCACAGGTGTCCCAAATAACGCCTTGGTGCTTGGCGCAGCTTCCTGAGCGTTGTTATTTGCTGTACAGGAGTCTGCGCTCTTGTGTTATCCCTTGGCAATGCCCTGTTAGCGCTGCCCGTCTTATGACCTCATTTCATGTTGGCCGGTGCGGTTAACGATGGCCATAAATCCCAGACCCACAGTGCCTTTTCATAAAGTCACACTGCGGTGCTGGGATTCGTGGCCTTGAGCAGTAAATATTTTTGCCGCTCACACACGTCCTTACACCTGCTTCAGACTGGGCGGCCTCTGCTGATCCCTTCTCGCATGCCACGGCCATGAGGCTGCACAGTCTGAAGAAGGCGGAAGGAGATGAGTGACGACAGGCGAACATATGCACTGCTCATGCCCATAAACCACACCCTCGCTGACAAAATAAATAAGAAACCGAGGGGCGTTGTTTGGAGCAGGGCGGACGCACAGGCGCAGCCAGCTAACCAATGATGTCAAAAGACGGGAAGCGCTACCAAGGCTGGTGCTGCGTATCATTAGAAAGGAAAGTCACACCTCAGGGACAGTGGAATGGTCTCAATGAGACACATTTTGTACGTGTTGAGTTCCACGTGGGCAAGTAGAAAAAGTCAGCCACCTTGTACAAATGCAGCAGTACTGCTGTACAAGGTGGCTGTTTTACATAGAAACACCTGGGGGTGGGGGGCAGGCTTCCTTCAATTTCAGTTCATGTGCCTGCGTGGCGTTTGCAGGTCACGTTGCCAGCTACACAGCAGGGGAACAGCTGGCGTTGCTGAACCCCACTAACACATTGGCTGGTGTTTTTCTCTGTGCAGCTAGCACTTCTTGGCAAAAACTAGCGGTGTTTGAGCCCGGGGGCAGCAGCAGGAGGAGAGGAGCAGAGTGTAGGCCGAAGCCTGCACTGGTGGCAGCTTTTGGTCGGTTGTGCCAGCGTGGCTTGTGCTGGACACGATGCCGGCTACATAGCAGGGGAACAGCTGGCGGTGCTGAACCCCACTAACACATTGGCTGGTGTTTTTCTCTGTGCAGCTAGCACTTCAGGGCAAAAACTAGCGGTGTTAGAGCCCAGGGTCAGCAGGAGGAGGAGAGGAGCAGAGTGTAGGCCGAAGCCTAGTTAAACCAATTTCAAAGGTAACCTTTAACCCCCCCTCAGGTGTTGCAAGGTACAAGAGCCACACCTTGAACAGCATTAATGCTGCACAAGTCAAAGGTTGCTCTCTTAATTTTGCTCCTTGCACACGCTGAATAAAACACGTACACTATTTAGCCCATTATACTGTCAAACAGTAGTGGAGGCGTGACTTGTCTTTTTAAGGAGACGCAGCACAGGTGTCAAAATTTACACCTAGGTGCTGGGCGCTGATTCCTGAGCGTTGTTATTTGCTGTACAGGAGTCTGCGCTATTTTGATCCCTTGGCCATGCGCTGTGAGCGCTGCCTGTCTTCTGACCTCATTTCATGTTGGCCGGTGCGGTTAGCAATGGCCATGAATCCCAGGCCCGCAGTGTGTTTTCAACAAATCACACTGCGTGGCTGGGATTCGTGGCCTTGTGCAGTAAATATGTTTGTCGCTCACACATGTCCTTACACCTGCTTCAGACTGGGCGGCCTCAGCTCATCCCTTATCGCCTACCACGGCCATGAGGCCGCACAGTCTGAAGAAGGCGGAAGGAGATGAGTTAAGACAGGCGAACATATGCACTGCACATGCCCATCAATCACACCCTCGCAGCCAAAATATATGAGACAACGAGGGGGGTTGTGTCGGGCAGGGCGGACGCCCAGGCACAGGCAGCCAACCAATGATGTCAGAAGACGGGCAGCGCTACCAAGGGGGGTGGTGCGTGTCATTAGAAAGGAAAGTCACACCTCAGGGACAGTGGAATGGTCTCAATGAGACACATTTTGTACGTGTTGAGTTCCACGTTGGCAAGGATAAAAAGTCAGCCACCTTGTACAAATGCAGCATTACTGCTGTACAAGGTAGCTGTTATACATAGAAACACCTTGGGGTGGGTGGCAGGGTCCCTTTAATTTCAGTTCATGTGCCTGCGTGGCGTTTGCAGGTCACGTTGCCGGCTACACAGCAGGGGAACAGCTGGCGGTGCTGAACCCCACTAACACATTGGCTGGTGTTTTTCTCTGTGCAGCTAGCACTTCCGGGCAATAACTAGCGGTGTTTGAGCCCAGGGGCAGCAGCAGGAGGAGAGGAGCAGAGTGTAGGCCGAAGCCTGCACTGGTGGCAGCTTTTGTTCTGTTGTGCCAGCGTGGCTTGTGCTGGACACGTTGCCGACTACACAGCAGGGGAGCAGCTGGCGGTGCTGAACCCCACTGACACATCAGCTAGTGTTTTTTCTGTGTAGACAACACTTCCAGGTGGCAACTGACAGTGTTGAAACCCAGGGAATCAAAGAGGAGCAGAGTGTAAGCCGAAGCCTGCAGTGGAGCAAGTTGAAAGGGAACCTTTAACCCCCCCCCCCCCAGGCATTTGTTGCTGAAAGAGCCATCTTGTACAGCAGTAATACTGCACATGGAAAATGGTGGCTCCGAAAATTATGCTCCTTGCAAACGCTGAAGTACACACTCATATAATGTGTCACCTCACACCGTCAAACCGTCCCGGAAGTGGTACTTTCCTTTGTAATGTGACACAGCACAGCCGTCATTCCAACCCCCTTGGTGCCGTGCGCCACCTCCTCAACGTTGTTTGGTTCTGTCACGGAGCCCGCACTGTTATGTTATCCCTTGGCCATGCACAGTTAGCGGTGCCCGTCTTCTGACATCATTTAGGGCTGGCAGTGCCTGTGCGTCCAAGCTGCCCGAGATCCAACCTCGCAGTGTCATCTAATGTAATCCCACTGCGGGCCAGGGATCCATGGGCATGCGCAGTGCATATCATCGCCTCTCACTCACCTCCTTCCTGCTTCTTCAGACTGTGCGGCGTCACGGCCGTGGCATGCTATTAGGGATCAGCTGACGCCGCCTAGTCTGAAGAAGGGGAGTGAGAGGCTAATATATGCACTGCGCATGGCCATGGATACCAGGCCCACTGTGGGATCACATTAGACGACACTGCGAGGTGGGATTTCGGGCAGCGTGGACGCACAGGCGCAGCCAGGACGACAACAAATGATGTCAGAGGACGGGCAGCGCAAACTGTGCATGGCCAAGGGATAACATAACAGCGCAGGGTCCATGACGGAATCAAACAGCGCTAAGGAGGCAGCGCACGGTGCCAAGGGGGTAGCAATGACCGCTGTGCTGCGTCACATTACAAAGGAAAGTCCCACCTCCGGGACGGTGTGAGGGGACACATTACATGAGTGTGTAGTTCAGCGTTTGCAAGGAGCATAATTTCAAGAGCGACCTTTTCCTTGTGCAGTATTAGTGCTGCACAAGGTGGCTCTTTCAGTAACAAACGCCTAGGGGGGGGGGGGACAGGTCCCCTTACATTTTAGTTGTGCCAGCGTGGCGGTCGCATGACACGTTGCCGGATACACAGCTGGGGATCAGCTGACGTTACTGAACCCCAATAACAGAGGAGCGACTGTTGACTGTGCACACAGCACTTCCAGGCACCAACTGGCGGTGTTAGAGCCCAGGGACAGCAGGAGGAGCAGATTGGAGGTATTGCCGCACACACAGCTGGGGATCAGCTGACGTTACTGAACCCCAATAACAGAGGAGCGACTGTTGACTGTGCAGACAGCACTTCCAGGCACCAACTGGCAGTGTTAGAGCCCAGGGACAGCAGGAGGAGCAGATTGGAGGTATTGCCGCACACACAGCTGGGGATCAGCTGACGTTACTGAACCCCAATAACAGAGGAGCGACTGTTGACTGTGCAGACAGCACTTCCAGGCACCAACTGGCGGTGTTAGAGCCCAGGGACAGCAGGAGGAGCAGAGGAACAGAGTGTAGGCCGAAGCCTGATTGGAGCAAGTTGAAAGGGAACCTTTAACCCCCCCAAGACGTTTGTAGCTGAAAGAGCCATCTTGTGCAGCACTAAGGATGCAAAAGGAAAAGGTTGCTCTTTTAATTATGCTCCTTGCAAACACAGAAGTAAACACTAAAAATGTGTCCCCTTATACCGTAAAACCGTCCCGGAGGTGCGAATTTCCTTCGTAATGGGACACAGCACGGCTGTCATTCCTATCCCCTTGGTGCCGTGCGCTGCCTCCTCAGCGTTGTTTTAAGCTGTCACGGAGCCTGCGCTGTTCTGTTATCCCTTGGCCATGCCCAATTAGCGCTGCCTGTCTTCTGACATAATTTGGTGTCAGGCTGTCAGTGCCTGTGCGTCCACGCTGCTCCAGATCCCACCTCGCAGTGTCGTCTAACGTAATCCCACTGCGGGCCTTGGATCAATGGGCATGCACAGTGCATATCCTCGACTCTCACTCCCCTCCTTCCCTCTTCTTCAGACTGTGCGGTGTCACGGCCGTGGCATGCTATTAGGGATCAGCTGATCGCGCACAGTATAAAGAAGGCGGAGGGAGATGAGCGAGAGCCCGAGGGGAAGATATGCACTGCGCATGCCCATGGATCCCAGGCCCGCAGTGTGATTCAATCAGAAGACAATGCGAGGCGGGATCCCGGGCAGCGCGGCCGCACAGGCGCAGCCAGCCTGACACCAAATTATGTCAGAAGACAGGCAGCGCAAATAGGGCATGGCCAAGGGATAACAGAACAGCACAGGCTCCGTGACAGCTTAAAACAACGCTGAGGAGGCAGCGCATGGCACCAAGGAGGTAGGAATGACGGCTGTGCTGCGTCACATTACGAAGGAAAGTCCCAGCTCCGGGACGGTATAACGGTATCAGTGAACACATTTTATAAGTGTTAAGTTCTGCGTGTGCAAGGAGCTAAACTAAAAGAGCTACCTTTTCCTTGTGCAGCATTACTGCTGCACAAGATGGCTCTTTCAGTAACAAACGACGGGGGGGGGGACAGGTTCCCTTACATTTAGGTTGTTGTGCCAGCGTGGCGGTCGCAGGACACATTGCCGGCTACACAGCTGGGGATCAGCTGACGTTACTGAAACCCAATAACACTGGGTCGTATGTTTTTACTGTGCAGCCTGCACTTCTGAGCCGCAACTGGCGGTGTTGGAGCCCAGGAATAGCAGTTCAGGTGGTAGAAAGATGAACACAGCAGGAGACCTGGATGACACCCAATTACTTAAAGGGACTCTGTCACCTGAATTTGGCGGGACTGGTTTTGGGTCATATGGGCGGAGTTTTCGGGTGTTTGATTCACCCTTTCCTTACCCGCTGGCTGCATGCTGGCTGCAATATTGGATTGAAGTTCATTCTCTGTCCTCCATAGTAAACGATTGCGCAAAGCAATCTTGCCTTGTGCAGGCGTGTACTATGGAGGACAGAGAATGAACTTCAATCCAATATTGCAGCCAGCATGCAGCCAGCGGGTAAGGAAAGGGTGAATCAAACACCCGAAAACTCCGCCCATATGACCCAAAACCAGTCCCGCCAAATTCAGGTGACAGGTTCCCTTTAATCAGGCAGAGGAGTGGCAAATTCCTGCGAGATCCAGGCCTGGTTCATTTTCAGGAAAGTAAGCCGGTCAACGTTATCGGAGGATAGTCGCATGCGACGGTCTGTTAGTACACCACCTGCGGCACTAAAGACACGTTCCGATAAGACACTAGCCGCAGGGCAAGCCAGCACCTCCAATGCATACTGGCTTAGCTCTGGCCATGTATCCAGCTTAGAGACCCAAAACTTGAACGGGGAAGAGCCGTCTGGGAGTACAGTAAGAGGGCAAGCCATGTAGTCTGTCACCATCTGACGGAACCGTTGCCTCCTGCTGACTGGAGCCGCCGGTGATGGTGTAGACATTTGGGGCGGGCACACAAAAGTGTGCCACAGTTGTGCCATACTGGGCTTGCCTTGGGCAGAGGCACTGCTTCTGCTCCCTCTTTGGGCAGAGCCTCCCCCACTGCCTCGACGCACTGAGCTGCTTAGTAAAGCACTAGCAGCACTCCTCTCAGTTGGACTGGAGAAGATGATGGAATTCACCAGTGTGTCGTGGTACTCCCGCAATTTACGCTCCCGGGTCAACGCTGGGATGAGGTTTTGGACGTTGTCCTGGTAGCGAGGATCGAGGAGGGTGAACACCCAATAATCAGGCATGTTGAGAATGTGGTCGATGCGGCGGTCGTTTCTCAGGCACTGCAGCATGAAATCCACCATGTGCTGCAGACTGCCAACTGGCCCAGAAACGCTGTCCCCTGCTTGAGACATGATCTCTGCCCGCTCGTCATCACCCCACCCTCGCTGTACACACTGACCACTGGACAATTGTGTCGTTCCCTCCTCTGGACGGAGCTCTTCCTCCTCCATTGACTCCTCCTCATCCTCCTCACAAAGTGGCCCCTGCGTACCCCTTTGTGAGGAACCACGTGGCGCTGACTCTCCAGAAGCTGATGGAAAAGGTGACTCCTCATCCTCCACCTCTTCCACAACATCATCCCTTAACCCTTGCAAAGTTTGCTGAAGCAGGCAGATAAGGGGGACAGTCATGCTGACTAGTGCATCATCTGCACTTGCCATCCGCGTGGAATAATCAAAAGGACGCAAAACCTGGCAGACGTCCTTCATAGTGGCCCACTCTGTGGTTGTGAAGTCTGATCGGCGCTGACTGCGACTTCTTTGCGCCTGATGCAGCTGTTAAAAATCATTATTGAGCAAAAATATCTAATCAAGACTTAACCAGGTGCGTTATTCTTAAAAGAAAAATGTCATGATTTTCTGAAGAAAGTATAGTGGTTTATTGACTAGTCCACAGAAAAACCAAATTGCAGAAAACATAAAAGGTAGATGAAACAATTACAAACAGAGTGTCCATGTGTAGATATCAGCGCTTTTCTTGTTACTCATCTTCAAAAGGTAGAAGTCATCTGTCTGTGTGAAGTCATCATGGCATGGAGTAGCTAACAGCTGTTGTTCCTCGTGTCTTGTCTCATGTTCATGGAGAATGATGGTGAAGGAAGGGAGGTGACCGTCCCACGTGACAAAAAGCCCCCACACCCTCCTAAGAGACGTTTATATATGTTCAACACTGATCACGTGTCTTCTGTATATGGAGTTAACTTATACTCTGAGCTACATACACAGAAATAGCTTTTGATAGTGTCAGCAAGAAACCATGTGCTCGGTACAGAATAAAAATAAGAATAATTAATATTTAACAATTCCCCCTTTTGAGGGTGACAGACATTGATTGGAACCCTCAAATTAAAATATTAATAAAATCTACTTTCTTCTTTGGCAAAATGATGTAATAAATAATATTATTAATAATAATATCGTTATATGTTCTCAATAATATAATGATATGTAAATTCATGTTATGGTAATTCATGTTATGGTAATTCATGTTATGGTAATTCATGTTATGGTAAGCCGTGACTAATATTCATATAAAATATATATTATACTTCCCTATATCTACTTGAAGCATCTCAGGTGTGATGTCATCTGATGTCATCTGGTCTTCATCTTGGTTCTTCTTCTTGGTTCTTTCAAACAATCTTTAATATGTCTTTTGCAATAGATGATAGCATGTAGATATGTAGAGACCGTGTGTCATGTGTCAATCAAAGTCCATAAATTCAAATGTTGATAAGAAAACAAAGTCCATAGATGAAATGTAGCTTTAATATCTGTGCAGTGTCACTTTTAGAGACCTGGACTTACATTGGCTCGCCTTGGAAATCATCTGTAATCCTCATATCATCCGCACTGGTCTTGGGACAGGTGTGACGTCTTTGGTCAGCACAGCAAGGGTTACATTGACTCTTCCTTGCCAAACATAGCACCATAACCAGTCCTTAGTGCACAGGACACATGTCAGGGTTGTAGCGTCCTGACAATTACCTGAGTGTTCACCAGCTTTCATGGAAGTCTTATAGGTGATAGGAAACCACTGGAACGTAATAACACTGTTCATCTTTGATACTGTACTCAGTTGTCAGTGATGGATGCTGTAGTTGTGAATGGTGACATGAATTGTATTTGACACAGTCTATTATTACTCAGAAATCATAGCATTGTTACCTTGTGGAACTTCTGGATAACGGCTTTCCTTTTTGTAACTTTTAAGAATCAATTGAATTTAGAAAAATACAAAATCTTTATTAACGTCTTTAGTATCTTGATTGAAGTCTTCATTCCCTATTCTATACCAAATCTGGTAATTTCCCTAACTTATAATATCACAGCGTACCATAGCAATCAATATTATCCATATAATTATTAAATGATATTAAAATGGAGTTTATATTTGGAAAAATAAAATAATAATAATAAATGATAAATGATAGTATATTATTAACCATATTCTTCATGTGATTGGACATTTTTATGTCATAGGTGTAATTTCTTTTTTGAACCCATAGATGTCAGTGTGACTTTTATGTAACAAGTGCTGATATTTATTATTAAAACTTTATTAATTTATGTTCAGTAAACCAATAATATGTAAGTATGTATAGTCATGAACCAAAATAAGAATATATATGAATAAATAAATGAATGAATGAATGAATGAATGAATTGTTGTATTTAACTCAGAATTGAAACATTTCTTATATAATGAAACCATATGATCACTATATTTGATCAAGCAATATTCTTGTATTAGACATTACTTTATGAAATATAGATTTTTTCTTGAGATAAAAAAATAAAAATGAAAAATAGAAAAATAAAAATGAGAATAAAAAATAAGAATAAGGCCTTTATATGTTGATGACAAATGCTGAGATTATGTCTCAGTAACACATTCCCTTAATATTTTCCTCATGTAGATGTTGTCATAACCTTGGATCACCAAAATATTGAAATTATACAACTTTGCATATAATACCCTTCATTAGAGGAAAAAATTATATTTATAATATTTATTGTTATTGTACCCAATAATACCTTATTAATATTTCTTCTTTATTAAAATGTGTGAAGAAGAGGTATTGATGAAATGTGATGATGTGATCAGGATCAAAAACACATTTCCCCCTTAATATCAAAAAATATTATTTTATGAAAAAATTAATTTGTAAAAACCCAAGTGAAAAATCATTATTTTTATAACTGTCATATCAACTTGTGCCATATATTTGTTTGAAGATGTGTACTCATCTATGTAACTATAAAAAAACACTGAATATCATAAAATTATAATTTGGTATGTTTTAAACTATAGAAAGGACTGGACTCATTTACAAGAAACTTGAGTTGAATGTTCTAACGCTATTTCGGTACAAGTCTGTAACTAAGACCCTTTGAATGTAAGGCTGAGGAAAATTCCTAAAATTAAAAAACAAGGCTATATGATATTCCTTAACTCACATATGTCACACCATGCAGTGGGAGGAAAAAAAAAAAAACACGTTTTAGATTATTACAGAAAGAAAATTTACATGTAGTACACACATTTTTAGGTTGTTAGATATATTATTTATTTTTAAGTGTTAAATATATAAAAATCATGCAGTTAATATAACTTCACATCTTTCTCACTCTTCTCATTACAGTCAATCTTGGGAACATCATTCGTTTCCTTAGAAATTCTTTCTACACTGTCTTTTTTGGACTTCTCTGTCACAAACTCGTTAAATACATAAACCATATGTAAAATATTTTTAAGTTGCTCTTTTTCTTTTTTCTTAGACATTAGCTTAGAATCTAAATTCGAATTCGCTATTCTGCATTCTGCAAATAAATTAGACCAAAATATTTCTAAGCTAGATCCATACAAACTTACAAATTCTATCTGACTTGATTTAGCATATGAATTTATCAAATCCATTTGTCTTACCTTGAAATCTCAGCTTGTAATCCCTTTGCTTTTACAACGCTGAGCTCCGGACTTCAGCACGGCTATTTTTAGCACATCTATCTTCAGCACTACCAGTGCTTGCTGTCAATCCGTCTGACACCTGTTAAAGTCTTCGTAATTCGTAGGTTCTTGTATGAGTTCTTTGTGACTTGAAGTTTTGAAGTGGAATTCCTGAATACTTGCACAATCTAGCGGAACTCTTCTGTCTTCCCCCGTGTGCAAGAAGAAGGAAATTCACGCAAAAATAGCACAAAAAATCAAAACTGGCTGGCTAGGCCAAATGTTAAAAATCGTTATTGAGCAAAAATATCTAATCAAGACTTAACCAGGTGCGTTATTCTTAAAAGAAAAATGTCATGATTTTCTGAAGAAAGTATAGTGGTTTATTGACTAGTCCACAGAAAAACCAAATTGCAGAAAACATAAAAGGTAGATGAAACAATTACAAACAGAGTGTCCATGTGTAGATATCAGCGCTTTTCTTGTTACTCATCTTTAAAAGGTAGAAGTCATCTGTCTGTGTGAAGTCATCATGGCATGGAGTAGCTAACAGCTGTTGTTCCTCGTGTCTTGTCTCATGTTCATGGAGAATGATGGTGAAGGAAGGGAGGTGACCGTCCCACGTGACAAAAAGCCCCCACACCCTCCTAAGAGACGTTTATATATGTTCAACACTGATCACGTGTCTTCTGTATATGGAGTTAACTTATACTCTGAGCTACATACACAGAAATAGCTTTTGATAGTGTCAGCAAGAAACCATGTGCTCGGTACAGAATAAAAATAAGAATAATTAAGTACTCCATAACTGCTTGCTGCTGCTCACACAACCGCTCCAACATATGTAACGTGGAATTCCACCGGGTAGGTAGGTCACATATGATGCGGTGTTCCGGAAGGCGGAATCGGCGCTGCAGAGCAGCAATGCGGGATCTTGCCAAGCTGGAACGCCGCAAGTGAGCACACTCTAGGCGGACCTTGTGCAGCAGGGCATCAAGATCCGGATAGTCCCTCAGAAAACTCTGCACAACCAAATTGAGCACATGTGCCAGACATGGGATGTGAGTGAGGTTGCCAAGGGCCAAAGCTGCCACCAGATTTCGGCCATTGTCACACACTACCATGCCTGGCTGGAGATTCGCTGGCAGTAACCACACATCGCTCTCCTGCTTGATGGCATTCCAGAGCTCCTGCGCTGTGTGGCTTCGATTCCCCAATGAAACTAGTTTCAAGACGGCCTGCTGACGTTTGGCAACGGCTGTGCTCATGTCGGTCATAGGTAAACGTTCACGGGTCCATGTGGAGGTGGACTGTGACGGCTCCTGCAGAGATGATTCTGAGGAACTTGTGTAAGAGGAGGAGTCAATGCGTACAGACTGGATTCCTGCAATCCTTGGAGTGGGCAGGACACGTCCTGCGCCACTCGCACGATCTGTACCTGGCTCAACAACATTAACCCAATGGGCAGTGAGGGAAACGTATCGCCCCTGTCCATGCTGACTGGTCCACGCATCGGTGGTGAGGTGGACCTTGCTACTGACGGCGTTCAGTAGCGCATGTTTTATGTTTCCCTCAACATGCCTGTGCAGGGCAGGGACAGCTTGCCTGCTGAAGTAAAAGCGGCTGGGCACATTGTACTGTGGGACTGCCAATGCCATCAAGTCACGGAAGCTGTCAGTCTCCACCAGCCTGAATGAGAGCATTTCCAGGGACAACAGTTTGGCAATGCCTGCATTCAGAGCCTGTGCCGGGGGTGGTTGGCCGAGAATGCCCGCCTTTTCTCCCATGCCTGTACTACCGATGGCTGTAGAGTAGACTGGGAGTGTGAGGATGACTGGGAAGGTGGTGCTGTGGGTGGAATTACACAAGGTCTCTGGACAACAGTGCCAGAGGTTCTTCCATGGCGATCCTGGGAGGAAGCCGAACCAGCTGTGCGTGAGCTGGAGGAAGAGGCAACACGAGCTGAAGAGGTGGTAGCTGCCGCTGTTGGTTGGCCTACATCTTCAGTGTGTTTCTGTAACTCCACCGCGTGCCTGGTCCGCACATGTTTCCACATATTTGTGGTATTGAGGTTGCTGACATTTTTCCGTCTTTTTACTTTCTGATGACACAGCTTGCATTTGACAAAACAAATGTCATCTGCAACTGTGTCAAAAAAGGACCAGGCACTGCAAGTCTTGGGAGCGCCCTTTTTGGCTTTGGAAAGAGACAGGCTCCTAACGGGTGCCAAAGTGGAGGCTACAGGCTCCGCAGTCTTCCCCCTCCCTCTCCCTCTTTGGCCCGTAAGGGGAATCTCTTCCTCAGAGCTGCTCCCACCACCTTCCTGTTCCTCACGCCACGATGGGTCAACGACCTCATCATCTCCACTACCCTCTGCCACCAACTGCTCCTCCTGGGTAGTCTCGGCAGCACAGTACGCACCAGAAAGCGGCACCTGAGTTTCATCATCAGATGCGTACTGCGCTGTGGTCACCGGAGGCACTGGCCCACCCGCCTCTTCAGAGTCAGAGAGACAAAGCTGTTGGGCATCACTGCACACTGCCTCTTCTTCCATTTCTCCAATGCTGCTTGGCTGGCCCCCTGTTTCCAAGCCAAGAGATTCAGAGAACAGAAGTAGAGACGGCTCCTGTCCTGGGCTCTCTGACTGCCTGGCCAATTTGGCAGGTGGTGAAGAGACAGATGGCTGCTCTCCAGTGCTCTGTGCCTGAGAGGATGTGGCACTAACTGAAGTCGATGCCGAGGCGTTAGCTGCCATCCACCTGACAACGGCTTCAATTTGGTCATCACGCAGCAGCGGTGCACGGCGCTCTCCGACAAAGCTGCGCATGAAGGACTGTTCCCTGCTGAAACTGAGTGACGACGAGTCACCGGTGCCCGCAGCAGGCACAGAATCACCACGTCCTCTCCCTGCTCCTCTCCCTGCTCCGCGCCCACGCCCACGTGCCTTACTCCCTGCCCTCTTCATCTTGGTTGACAGATAAAGATAAGCAGAAAAGTACTAAGGCCTTAGTGTGCTTATTCCTGAAATGCTCCTCCTAACAGGTGTAAGAAACACTAATGTTGTAAAGTGTGGACTAAACTTTATTATTTTTCAAATGTGGCCTACACAAGTGTTAAGATGTGTTTGGTGAACTTTCCTTTTTTTTTTTTTGCAGGTCGGGCTACAGAGCTAGTTTAAATCACACGGAGACCGTGCAGACAGCCGTAAACGGCGCTGCAAGGCCCAAAAACCCTCCTCTAGGTTATCCTATGTAGTGTTTTTCCACTATTTAGCTGGAGACGGGTGGAAAAACACTAATAGGAAATTTGAGAAAAAATGTGCAGCAGGCTGCACTATGAGCAAAAAAGGACAACTGTGTGAGGCAGTGTGAACCCCCCCTGAGCTGAATACAACCGGGTATATGGCTGCACACAGACTACAGAGTGAGCTGCACACACACACACACACAGAGACCTTGCAGAACGCTGTTAAAACAGCGCTGCAAGGCAAGAGCAAGGTGAACAGTGAAGAACACACAGCGTTTTGCTAAATTAGCCTTGGGAAAGGAAAATAAAGCAATTAGCTATCTCAACTGGCCCTCAGTTAGAACACAGCGTCCTGTCCCTAACTGAAATCACAGCAGAGTGAGCGCAAAATGGCGGCAGCGTTTTTTATAGTGCAGAGTGACATCATTTCAGCAGCCAATCACAGTCTTGCCAGTACTTACATGCCCACCATGCTAAACAGGATGTGCCCACACTTCCAATCATTCCTCATTGGCTGCTGCGTTCAGTTTGAATTCTGGGAACTTCCGATTCCGGTATCTGATACGCGGGAAGTATCGGAATTCGGTATCGGAATTCCGATACCGCAAATATCGGCCGATACCCAATACTTGCGGTATCGGAATGCTCAACACTATACATCACACAAAATAGTTAATAAATAACATTTCCCACATGTCTACTTTACATCAGCACAATTTTTGAAACAATTTTTTTTTGCTTGGAAGTTATAAGGGTTAAAAGTTGACCAGCAATTTCTCCTTTTTTCCACAAAATTTACAAAACCATTTTTTAGGGACCACCTCACATTTGAGAGGTCTATAAGACGGAAAATACCCAAAAGTGACACCATTCTAAAATTTGCACCCCTCAAGATGCTCAAAACCACATTCAAGAAGTGTATTAACCCTTCAGGTGCTTCACAGGAATTTTTGGAATGTGAGGGGGAGGGGAAATGAACATTTAACTTTTTTCACAAAAAACTTACTTGAGATCCAATTTTTTTTTATTTCGACAAGGGTGACAGGAAGAAATGGACCCCAAAATTTGTTGTGCAATTTCTCCTGAGCATGCCAATACCAGATATGAGGGAGAACACTACTTTTTGGGAACACGGCAGGGCTCGGAAAGGAAGGAGCATAATTTGACTTTTTGAATTAAAATTTCCTGGAATCATCGCTATCCAATTATCATTGGAGTTCAGATTTTGACAATGAATTCATCTAAGGATGCAGTGATCATATTGACACCACATGTGCATCACAGAATATTACACCATTGAGCGGTGAAGAAAGAACAAATTACAATTTTACCACTAAAATCTTGTTTTAGCACCAAGTTTTTAATTTTTCAAAGGGCGAATAGGAAACTTTTTAACAACAAACTGAAGTCTATCTTTTCCTGAGTGCGCCAATGCCCTACATGTAATTAGGAAATAGTTTTCAGGCACAGTGCAAAGCTCAAAAGGTAAGGAGTGCCATACTATAGGGCAGATTTTACTGTTATAGTGTGCAGGTGCCAAGACCCAATGGGAGAGCCTATGAGGTGCCAGAACAGCAGAACTCACTCATAAGTGACCCTATTTTACAAACTACACCTCTCAATGAATTCATCTAGGGGTGTAGTGATTACTTTGACACCACGTGTGTGTCACTGAATTTTATACCATTGGACAGTGAAGAAAAAATAACTACATTTTTACCACCAACATTTTGTTTTAGCCTCAGATTTGACATTTTCATAAAATGGCACTATTATTTGTCCCACAATTTCTACTGAACGTGGCAATACCCCATATGTGGCTGTACAGTACTACTTAGCCATACAGAGAGACTCGGGAGGAATGGAGCGTTATTAGTCTCCTTTAGCGCAGACTTTCCTAGAACAGTTTGCAGACTCCATATACAGAGGCCATAATTGCTAGAGGAGCAGAATCCCCCTAAAGTGACCACATTTTGGAAATTATACCCCTTTAGGAATTAATGTACAGGTGTAGATTTTGACTCCATGGGTATTTTCCAGAAACAAGCAGCAACGAATGTTGCCGAGTTAAAAACTGCCGTTGTGACCAGTACGCTGTAGTGACCAGTGCATTGTAGTGACCAGTACGCTGCAGTCTCCATTACGTTATGTCCAGCCTGTGCTTCAGCAGATATGCACCTGTAAGATAGGTGGGCTCTCATCGCTTCAGAAATGCCAAATATGTGAACGATGTATGTGGTTTAGGTGTAGCAAGGTGGCACAGGGTGGCAGTCTTGACTGAGTCCATTTAAAGCAACAGTCCACGAACACCCTGGCCCCTTGCACATAGAACAGACAGATATGGTCCCCAGGCAATTACCTTTCCGTCACAGTCTCTGCTGTCACTGGTGAAGAGGGTCCAGGGAAACACTCTGGCTCGGTTTTAATCCAACAGGGAAAACCTTTTAATGAAGATGCAATGAACAAGCTATAAAGTCCACTACAGCAGCAGCAATTCAAAAGCTGGTATCTGGACGCTTATAGTCCTCGACGGGGCACTTATGCAGTCCTGGTGGCCACTTCCACTGCCCGGAGGTCCAGGGCAACACACTCTCCCCTCCAGGGAAGTCTTCAGCTCCAGAGGCTGCTAAAGCACCACCTCTGGGTAAGCCTGCTTGGGCACTGACTGGGGACAGGAACTTCCTGCTCCTTTTGAGGCTGCTAGCTCAACCTCCTGGGTTAACCCCTTCTGTCCCTGTCTCTAATATGTACATAGCAGGTACAACACATTTCACAGTACATACATTACCAGACAGTACACATCAACTGGTTACATACAGGGAAACCACAACACAGTCAAAGAGAGAGAGGGGAGGCCACAAGGTCCTCTGCCACCTCCTTACATAGGCACACTGTGGGTTTCAGAAGGGAAGGGGCATTTGAATTTGGGAGTGCAGAATTTGATGAATTTCTTTTGAGTGATGAGCCATTTCTCTTTTCCAGAGCTTTTGTGCTATCAGTAACGTGGAAGCCCCTTTTATTTCCATTAACAGATGACAGAACTGAGTGCGGACTTGCTTGTGTGTGTATTGAGTTGAAGCTTTTACTGGGAACATTTTGCATAATGTTTTGGGATCACATTTATCTGGCGCTCTACGCTCTGAGCACTTACTTTGGGGTTTCCATCTACGTCTCTGAGAGACGAAATTCTGATGGAACCCCCGAGGTTTTCACTATAATGAGGCAGCAGATTTACGCTGGACTCCATGTGGCCTGTGTTCAGCTGTATCTTTCTTTTCAGAAGTGCACAAAACTGTTGTCGACAGCGCTTTTATGCTATCTTAACCCCTTTCTGCCAGCTGACGGAATAGTATGTCAGCTGGCAATATCCCCCCTTTGAGGTGGGTTTCGGCGGTGAGCCAACCTCAAAGCTGCAACACGTCAGCTGTTTTCAATAGCTGACATGTGCCCACAATGGGCGCAAGCGGAATCGTGATCCACAGGCACCCATTAACTAGTTAAATACCGCTGTCAAACTCTGACAGCGGCATTTAACAAGTGCTGCTAGCCGAGCATCGGTGGTCATCGGTGCGTTGCCATCACAACCAGAGGTTTCCTCGAGACCTCTATGGTTGTTGATGGCAGATTGCTATGAGAGCCACCCTGTGGTCGGCACACATAGCAAGCCTGTAATTCTGCTGCATACAGGTGATCTGTGCAATAGTTCAAATCACCCCCTTTTCGCCCCAATCAAAATAAAACAATAAAAAAATCAAACCTACACTTATTTGGTATCGCCGCGTTCAGAATCGCCCGATCTATCAATAAAAAAAGGATTAACCTGATCGCTTAACGGTGTAGTGACAAAGAAGTCAAAACGCCAAAAATATGTTTTTTTGGTTGCTGCGACATTGCATTAAAATGCAATAACGGGTGACTAAAAGAACATATCTACAAAAACGTGGTATAATTAAAAATGTCAGCTTGGCATGCAAAAAAATAAGCCCTCACCCGACCCCAGGTCACGAAAAATGGAGACACTACCGGTATTGGAAAATTGCGCACTTTTTAAATTTTTTTTAGCAAACTTTGGAAATTTTTTTTACCACTTAGATAAAAGAGAACCTAGACATGTTTGGTGTCTGTGAACTCGAAATGACCTGGAGATATAATGGCAGTTTTAGCATTTAGTGAATCTAGCACAAAAAGCCGAGTGTGGGATTGCACTTTTTTTTTGCAATTTCATCGCACTTGGAATTTTTTTCCCATTTTCTGTTAGATGACATTGTAAAACCAATGGTATTGTTCAAAATTACAACTCGTCCCACAAGAAATAAGCCATCACATGTCCATATTGACGGAAAAATAAAAAAGTTATGGCTCTGGTAAGAAGGGGAGCGAAAAATGAAAACGAAAAAAGCTCCGGGGGGTTCAGGGGTTAAAAAGACTGACACCGCCGGATCACAGGTCAGACGGCATTCACAGTGACTGCGTTCTGTCTGAATCATGTATTTTAGAGATAAATGTGCGCCAAGTCTTACTGTGATACACAAACAAGAACTGGAGGGCACCTCTAATGGGGATCTCTCGTTATATGCCAGGGTAATACATGACCAAGAAAGAAGAAAAGTAGCATGCCAATCACAAGGATCACCAAATAGATAATAACACAGTCTTTTTTAAAGTGACAACACAACAACACTGCAAAGTTAAAAACATTTAAAAATGCATATTGCAAATAGAGAAAAACACAAAATGACCCACAATAGGGCCGTGCCCTTGCCAGACCCCAAATGTAACGCAGTCCTTCCTAGCTACACCATGAACATATCATTTTATCCAAGAAATAGTCAATCAAATACAGCACATATATGAAATAAAAGTGTGAAAGTGTGCCAACTGATACCATACAAATAAAGCTGTACAGTTGAGTATGTACTGCATAGGAAACAAATGAAATAAACAGAACAAAGTGGCCAATTAGGGTCAACTATCAAAAAGCCTATTATAGCAATAACCTCTCCCAGGAACCAGGATGAGCTTTTACAAAGTAATACATATGGCCCGAATCAAGGGGATAACAAGTCTCATACCTGGGAAGAGTATCACCCACGTGGAAGAAATCCTGCCTGGGGTACAAATAGTACTGTGGGTGAAAGGAGTGGAGGAGGCAAGGGCACAGGTGGTGCACAAATATGGCCGCCAAAAGTCACAATGCGCACGTGCGAATCAGTGCGTGCGCAGTTAATGTGAAAATGTCTCTCATGCCAGTAGTGTTATAGTGACGGCGGGGAAATTGCGCTCCATGGCGATAGTGACCAAAGATGCCTAAGATTCAAAGTGGGGCCAGAAATAGCGCTAGCTCAATGCTCAGAAAAGAATCTGGCAAAGTTGCTAAGTGAATCTAAATTGGCACCCCACATTTCTAAGACGTCAAGCATGATAGCTGGACGAGCAAAAAACCTCAAGGACCTGCTATGTCGTAGTCACTATGTTCGTCCAACAACTAAATTAAATAGAGGTATGAGGATTTTTGGCACCTATTGGTGTGGGAGCTGCAACATATGGATTCACAACCTGAATAGCCTTGCACCCCAAGGCTTTAACGAGGAGCTCCTTTTTCATGTGGTGTAATTGATTGACTTTGTCTTGCATAAAATGATATGTTCATGGTGTAGCTAGGAATGACCACGTTACATTTGGGCTCTGGCAAGGGCACGGCCCTATTGTGGGTCATTCTGTGTTTCTTCTCTTTTTGCAATATGCATTTTATAAATGTTTTTAACTTTGCAGTGTTGTTGTGTTGTCACTTTAATAAAGACTGTGATATTATCTATTTGTGATCCCTGTGATTTGCATGCTACTTTTCTTCCTTTTTGGTCGAGACTTACTGTGATCTTTGGGAGGAAGAATGAAAAATTCAATAGCAGGTGAAGAATTTGTGTTATTTATTTTTTACCTTGTTCCTCGTGCGGTATAAGTGATTAGGCGAGTTTATTCTCTGGGTCGGTGCGATTACATCAATACCAGATTTATATTGGGTTTTTATGTTTGGCTGCTGTCACCCACTAAGGCTGGTTTCACACTTGCGTTTTGATCTGCAGCATTTTAAACGCAAACGCATTTAAACGCATTTGGTGCAAAAACGCATTTAAACGCGTTTAAATGCTGAGTTTTTTAGGTGCATGCGTTTTTGCATGTTTTAACGCAAACACAGCGTTTTGACGCATTTACAAGCGTTTATTCCTGCGTTTGCGTTTTTGAAACGCATGATGAGAAGTGTGTGACAGCTGCCAATCATCAAAATCAACTAGAAAACCCACTATAAACAGAAATACCTAGGGTTAGGGTTAGGATCCCTAGTAACCCTAGGGATCCTAACCCTAAAACACAAACTCTAACCTTAACCCTAAAACACAAACTCTAACCCTAACCCAAACTCTAACCCTAACCCAAACTCTAACCCTAACAAACTCTAACACAAACTCTAACCCTAACCCTAAAACACAAACTCTAACCCTAACCCAAACTCTAACCCTAACCCTAACACAAACTCTAACAAACTCTAACACAAACAATAAACCCTAACCCTAAAACACAAACTCTAACTCTAACCCTAACCCAAACTCTAACCCAAACACAAACTCTAACAAACTATAACACAAACTCTAACCCTAACCCTAAAACACAAACTCTAACCCTAACCCTAAAACACAAACGCTAACCCTAACCCAAACTCTACCCCTAACACAAACTCTAACACAAACTCTAACCCTAACCCTAAAACACAAACTCTAACCCTAACCCAAACTCTAACCCTAACACAAACTCTAACAAACTCTAACACAAACTCTAACCCTAACCCTAAAACACAAACTCTAACCCTAACCCACAAACTCTAACCCTAACCCTAACCCACAAACTCTAACCCTAACCCTAAAACACAAACCCTAACACAAACCCTAACACAAACCCTAACACAAACCCTAACACAAACCCGAACACAAGCCCTAACACAAGCCCTAACACAAGCCCTAACACAAGCCCTAACACAAGCCCTAACACAAACCCTAACACAAGCCCTAACACAAACCCTAACCCTTAAGGTTTAGGGTTAGGATCCCTTAGGGTTTGTGTTAGGGTTTGTGTTAGGGTTTGGGTTAGGGTGTTTTCTTGTGTTTTTCTATAAAAACGCACGCAAACGCATGTGCTTAAAAACGCATGCGTTTACATAGACATCAATACGTTTTTTTTGCCGCGAAAAAACGCATGCGTTTTTTTGCGGCAAAAAAAACGCCACAAAAATTACTACATGTTGCATTTCTGCAACACAACGCATGCAGAGAAAAAACGCATGCGTTGCAAAAACGCATCAAAACGCATGCAAAAAAAGCATGCGTTTTTAATGTTAAATATAGGGAAAAAAACACATGCTTTTATTGCGTTATTTATCGCACCATTTATTGACACCATTCCTTACCCCTGATGAAGCCACGGCTGTGGCGACACGCGTCGGGTTCTTAACCCCCCCTTGACCTCCCCTTGGGTCTGGCACACCTTTTGCTTGGACACGAGTGATGGGACTTTGAGCGTGACTATTTGGTCGGCAGGGGTTACTGGCCATCTCTCGTTTTCCTGCCACATTTTTATGGGCCATGTATCCACCATTGCTCCAGGTATATGTGCTGTAGATTGCAGCTGCATTCTTTGTTATTTATTGCCTATATATTTTTAGATATTTTTTCCCAGCACACAGATTTTCCATGGATTGTTTTGGTGGGTACGTGTACCTATTTCCCCTGCGATTCTGACACTGTACACCTTATCGTGCCAGGTGTATTTTGCATTTATTTAGCAGCGGGCTCTGGTCTCACACACTATACAGTTAGGTCCATATATATTTGGACAGAGACAACATTTTTCTAATTTTGGTTATAGATATTACCACAATGAATTTTAAACAAAACAATTCAGATGCACTTGAAGTTCAGACGTTCAGCTTTCATTTGAGGGTATCTACATTAAAATTGGATGAAGGGTTTAGGAGTTTCAGCTCCTTCACATGTGCCACCCGGTTTTTAAAAAGACCAAAATTAATTGGACAGATTCAATAATTTTAAATAAAATGTTCATTTTTAGTAGTTGGTTGAAAACCCTTTGTTGGCAATGACTGCCTGAAGTCTTGAACTCATGGACATCACCTGACGCTGTGTTTCCTCCTTTTTGATCCTCTGACAGACCTTCATGGGAGTGGTTTTCAGTTGCTGTTTGTTTGTGGGCCTTTCTGTCTGAAGTTTAGTCTTTAACAAGTGAAATGCATGCTCAAATGGGTTGAGATCAGGTGACTGACTTGGCCATTCAAGAATATTCCACTTCTTTGCTTTAATAAACTCCTGGGTTGCTTTGGCTTTATGTTTTGGGTCATTGTCCATCTGTAGTATGAAATGACAACCAATCAGTTTTGCTGCATTTAGCTGGATCTGAGCACACAGTATGGCTCTGAATACCTTAGAATTCATTCGGCTGCTTCTGTCCTATGTCACATCATTAATAAACACTAGTGACCCAGTGCCACTGACAGCCATGCATGCCCAAGCCATCACACTGCCTCCGCCGTGTTTTACAGATGATGTGGTATGCTTTGGACCATGAGCTGTACCACGTCTTCGCCATACTTTTCTCTTTCCATCATTCTGGCAGAGGTTGATCTTGGTTTCATCTGTCCAAAGAATGTTCTTCCAGAACTGTGCTGGCTTTTTTAGATGTTTTTTAGCAAAGTCCAGTCTAGCCTTTTTATTCTTGATTCTTATGAGTGGCTTGCACCGTGCAGTGATCCCTCTGTATTTACTTTCATGCAGTCTTCTCTTTATGGTAGATTTGGATATTGATATGCCTACCTCCTGGAGAGTGTTGTTCACTGGGTTGGCTGCTGTGAAGGGGTTTCTCTTCACCATGGAGATTATTCTGCGATCATCCACCACTGTTGTCTTCCGTGGGCGCCCAGGTCTTTTTGCATTGATGAATTCACCAGTGCTTTCTTTCTTTCTCAGGATGTACCAAACTGTAGATTTTGCCACTCCTAATATTGTAGCAATTTCTCAGATGGTTTTTTTCTGTTTTTGCAGCTTAAGGATGGCTTGTTTCACCTGGATGGAGAGCTCCTTTGACCCCATGTTTACTTCACAGCAAAACCTTCCAAATGCAAGCACTACACCTCAAATCAACTCCAGGCCTTTTATCTGCTTAATTGAGAATGACATAGCGAAGGGATTGCCCACACCTGTCTATGAAATAGCCTTGGAGTCAATTGTCCAATTACTTTTGGTCCCTTTAAAAACAGGGTGGCACATGTTAAGGAGCTGAAACTCCTAAACCCTTCATCCAATTTTAATGTGGATACCCTCAAATGAAAGCTGAAAGTCTGAACTTCAACTGCATCTGAATTGTTTTGTTTAAAATTCATTGTGGTAATGTCTATAACAAAAATTAGAAAAATGTTGTCTCTGTCCAAATATATATGGACCTAACTGTATATATCCCAGCTAATTGCTTGGGGTCTATATGTGTTTTCTGGTTGCTGGACATTAGGGTCTATTTTTTTGCCAACACCTGGGTACTGTATGGCTATTATGCAGTTTGGCTGGTTATATAGGGTCTACTTATTTTTGGTGGACTTTCTACATATGTATTTATGGTGATATCACATTACTGTTTATAACCAGTCACTTGTTACCCTGGCCCGTATTTGTCTTGTGGGTATAATATTGTCTTTTTCCCACACCAGCACTACCAGCATTTGCTATCATGTCCCAGTGTAACTTGTTGTATTTGTATTGAATTTTACGGTATAACATTTGTATTGTATATACTTGACCCACTGTTTGGGGTCCAGGGGGTCTTTATTTCCCCTTTTTTCTTTGGGGTGGTTTCTATTACCAGTGTTTTTAATACTTATGTTTTTATTTATCTATTTTCTATGTGGTATGTGCTGTTTGGACTTCAATATAAATCAATATAATCAATTTCTACATTTATCCTTATTCAGGGTGTTCCCCAGGTTTTGGTATGTCTCTTTTTTCTTCGTGTTTTTGATTTATCGCAAAAACGCAAAAAAAAAAAAGCAAATGTGAAACCAGCCTTAAAGACGCTTTTTATTGGAAAAAATAGTTTTTGCATCACCATATTTTGAGTGCTATAATTTTTCCAAATTTTGGCCCACAGAGTTATGTGAGTGCTTGCTTTTGCTGGACGAGTTGACGTTTTTATTGGTACCATTTTCAGACATATATTTTTTTATCACTTTCTATTCCGATTTTTTGGTTGGCCAAATGAACAAAAACCAGCAATTCAGAAATTTTTTGGGAGAGGTGAGGGGTTTATGTTGTTCCATATGTGATGAAATTGATAAGGCTATTTTATTTTTCTGGTCAGTACGATTACAGCGATCCACAGTTATATCTGTTTTTTAATTTTTAGAACTTTTACACAATAAAAACTATTTTCTAGAAAATATTATTATATTTGCATCATTTTATTCTGAGAGCTATAACTTTTTAGTTTTCCGCTGATGGAGCTGTATGACAACTTATTTTTTGTGGGATAAGATGATGTTTTCAGTGAATCAATGTTTATTTATATCCGTCTTTTTTATTGCGTTTTATTCCACTTTTTGTTTGGCAGTATGATGATTAAGCTTTGTTTTTTGCTTTGTTTTTTATTTATTTTTTATGGTGTTCACCAAAGGGGTTAATTAGTGGGACAGTTTTATAGGTCAGGTCGTTCTGGACACGGCAATGCCAAATATGTGTACTTTTATTGTTTATATTTTATTTTCTTACAAATATTTATTTATGGGTACAATATCTTTTAATTTTTTTATTATTCTTTTTTATATTTTTACAATTATTTTATTTACTTTTTTACTTTGTCCCACTATGGGACTATCATTTTTTACATGCTGATCGCAGCAGCATCACTATGCTCTGCAAATTCAGCTCTGCACTGACAGATAAATTTGAGCATGTCGACATTGTGTCACCGTGGCAACAATTACACCTCTGCACCTCTCCAGAATAGTTACTCCAGTCGGGGACTAAAGTAACATTTTTGGAGTAAAAACAGGGTGGGGACCCCTCTATTCTTAATAACCAGCCTTGCTGAAGCTGACAGCTGAGGGTTGCAGCCCCCAGCTGTGAGTTTTGCCTGGCTTGTTATCAAAATAGGGGGGAATCCATGCCGGGTTTTTCATTCATTTATTTAGTTATAGCGCAGGTGGCGGGTGAGGAATAACCCCATCATCCACTCCTGTTGTCACTGTTATTAGAGGCAGCAGGTGTCGGATGATGGGAGTAATAGTACCAAAAGCCCCCACCTGCTGTCATGTTCTGGCTTGAATATAACCCTCATCATTCTCCTCTGCTCGCACCGATCGCTGGCAGATCAGGGGAGAATGATGAGAGCAGTCTTCAGCACCTGCCGCCGGGGAACAGCGCTTTCTGTAGCTTTTCTTCCCTGGTGACCGTCCGTGTGATACTGATGTGGCACACGGCTGTATTACACACGGACACGGATATCTCCGGTACCGGTGTTTCCAGTACCGGAAATAAATGGACATGTGACAGAGTCCTAAATGTAACCTTTAATATTACCATGAAATTGTTTCAGCTGCAATTGGTCCTTAACGCCCTAGTGACCACCGATATGCCTTTTAATGGCGCTATTTAATGGTGCTGAGAAATAAGAGTATAGCTAGTATATGACAGGTGACACCCTGCAGTATCGAACCCGGACAGTTTTGCGATCAATCAATCCCTTAAATACCGTTGTCAATCGCGACGATATTTAAATTGTTGCAAGGGGATCAAAAGACCCCCTTAGTAACCATCGGACCCCCACAATGAAAATTGCAGGTCCCGATGGTTACCATGGTACCCTGAGGTCATGTGGTGACCCCAGGGTAAGGTGGCCTGTGAGATCCAGCTCTAAGCTGGGTCTCACAGGCTGTGTCAGTGAGACCCTGACAGTCTCATACACTGTAGTACACAACTACTGCAGTGTATGAGACCAGCAATCAAATGAAAAATTATTCTGTAAAGCGCTGTGAAATATGTTAGCGCTATATAAAAATAAAGATTATTATTTATTCACATCTCACTGTGGGACTAAGGGAAAAAGTAAAAAAAAGTTACCTAAGACATGTAAAAAAGTTTAAAACACACAGACAAAAGTACATATAAATCACGAAAAGTCGTTTTACCACTCAAAACGTAGCATTTGCGATAAGATAAAAATAAAAAAAATATTCATAATTGATATTTGCGAATCTGGAACCACCCACTCTATAAAACTGGCATGTTAATTATTCAGTATGGCGAATGCTGTAAAAAAAAAAAAAAACGCCAAAAATATCACTTTTTCATCATCGTGGCTCACAAAAAAAGTTAATAAAAAGCGACCAAAAAGTTGTATGTGAAGTGATGGAGCGTTCACTGGCGGTTTGGGGAATACTCGCTTGGCAGCGATAAAACACAAACCAAGACTATTTTCTTTAGAAAGTTCAACTGGGTTTATTACTCTACAAAACCCCAGCGGCACAAACACAAAGTAACAGCCTTCAGATCTGGCAAAACAAAGTAACAGTGTTCATGACAGGGCTCTGCTCCATCAGGATTGTGACCATACTTGGTAGAGTCCAATATTCAGGCTTGTTCTGGAGCCAAGCACACACAGTATGGGTTACCTGCTTGACAGCACCTCTGGTTTTCCCAGCCTGGCTTCATATGATTTCTGTCAGACATCCAGTTCCTGAACTTTCCAGAGCTCCAGCCAGCTCCCATCTCATACATGAGCAGCTCCATGTGCCCCTTTGGAGTCCAATCCACTCGCAGGACCTCTCATCACAGACCATTCAGGTCCACACACTCTCCACCCTGTGACTAGACCTCAGTCACATTCTATCCCTGTAACCACTCCCATATGTGGGAGGTGTGTGTGGTTAGTCAGACCCACCCAGCTCTCTGACTAACCCTGTAAGCCTCCCTTTAAGTAACACTTGTGGTCCCAGAACAACATTACTTCAGGCTTACAGCGCAGAGTATCTCCTCTGCGACACATTCCGGCCATTTACAATAATGCCAGACGTCTCATCATCACAGTTATGCCTGCGACTGCCATGCATTCCCATGGCCTCAATACGCCTCTGTGCTCATTCTGAGGAGAACATACAGCGGCCCCTAGCTGTAACAGGGGTCACTGCATCACAGTAAAAATAATGCCATAAAAGAAAATTCCAAATCGTCTCACAAAAAACAAGCCCTATTTATAGCCCATTTGGCAAAAAATAAAAAAGTTACAGCTCTCAGAATATGACAATGAAAAAACAAATTCATTTTTGTAAAATATTGTTTTTAGTCTGTAAACATAGCAAAGCATAATAAAACTATAAATTTGGTATTTTGGATTCATACCAATCCGGCGAACAAATGGGCCTTATCACTTTTACCACACGGTGAATGGCGCAATAAGTACAAAATAAGAACCATAACTGAATTGCTGGATTTTGTTCATTCTGTGTTTGAAAAATCTGAATAAAAAGTAATCAAAAATATTATTGTGAGGAGCTGGCCACTTACTAAAGACTATTGGATGAATGGACGTAGAGCTGAGTAAGAGATGCATACTTTTTCCAGCATGGAGCACCAGTTGTGTCAAAATTATTGTTGTGCTTTATTAGAGATTTGCTTGCTCGTGAGTTCAGCCTTAGGAATCAATGTTTTTATTCAGACCGTAAGCAGAGGAAGAAGTGCAGGCTAGATCTTATGCATACATAAGGCAAGACCTAATATTAGTAATCAAGGAAGTCAATCATTCCATTTTTCTTCCAGTCACTAATCCCATTGTGTGGATGGGGATTGTAGACACAGTGGAGCCATCCCTACAGGGAGTTTCACATGCAGTCCCAGGTGACGGGCTTCTGGAATATTCTTCATTCTTTGAGCTAAAAGCAAATGTTTAAGAGGGATGGTGTGAACATTTCTGCCCTTTAAGTGGGCTGATCTGTTATGACCTGGTGGTCAGGACAACAATGGACCTGGAGGTTAAGAGCACACGGAATGACCTGATAGTTACTGATAATAAGGACGAGCTCTGGGACGTGGGAACTCTGCTGACCGCAATCCCTAATCCTATCAGACACACTAGAAATAGCTGTGGATTGCGCCTAACGCTCCCTATGCAACTCGGCACAGCCTAAGGAACTAGCTAGCCCTAAAGACAGAAAAATAAAGCCTACCTTGCCTCAGAGAAATTCCCCAAAGGAATAGGCAGCCCCCCACATATAATGACTGTGAGTAAAGATGAAAATACAAACACAGAGATGAAATAGATTTAGCAAAGTGAGGCCCGACTAACTGAACAGACCGAGAATAGGAAAGGTTGCTGTGCGGTCAGCACAAAAACCTACAAAAAGACCACGCAGAGGGCGCAAAAAGACCCTCCGCACCGACTCACGGTGCGGAGGCGCTCCCTCTGCGTCCCAGAGCTTCCAGCAAGCAAGACAGCAATAAAAATAGCAAGCTGGACAGAAAAATAGCAAACCAAAGAAAAACAAACAGGAACTTAGCTTCTGTTGGGAAGACAGGTCACAAGAACGATCCAGGAGTGAACTAGACCAATACTGGAACATTGACAGGTGGCATGGAGCAAGGATCTAAGTGGAGTTAAATAGAGCAGCCAGCTAACGACTTAACCTCGTCACCTGAGAAAGGAAACTCAGAAACACCCACCAGAGAAAGTCCATGGACAGAACCAGCCGAAGTACCATTCATGACCACAGGAGGGAGCCCGACAACAGAATTCACAACAGTACCCCCCCCTTGAGGAGGGGTCACCGAACCCTCACCAGAGCCCCCAGGCCGACCAGGATGAGCCAAATGAAAGGCATGAACAAGATCGGCAGCATGAACATCAGAGGCAAAAACCCAGGAATTATCTTCCTGACCATAACCCTTCCACTTGACCAGGTACTGGAGTTTCCGTCTCGAAATACAAGAATCCAAAATCTTCTCCACCACATACTCCAACTCCCCCTCAACCAATACCGGGGCAGGAGGATCAACGGATGGAACCACAGGCGCCACGTATCTCCGCAATAACGACCTATGGAACACATTATGGATGGCAAAAGAAGCAGGAAGGGCCAAACGAAATGACACAGGATTGATAACCTCAGAAATCTTATACGGACCAATGAAACGAGGCTTAAACTTAGGAGAGGAAACCTTCATAGGAACATAACGAGACGACAACCAAACCAAATCCCCAACACGAAGTTGGGGACCCACACAGCGCCGGCGGTTAGCGAAACATTGAGCCTTCTCCTGGGACAATGTCAAATTGTCCACCACATGAGTCCAAATCTGCTGCAACCTATCCACCACAGTATCTACACCAGGACAGTCCGAAGACTCAACCTGCCCTGAAGAGAAACGAGGATGGAAACCAGAATTGCAGAAAAACGGCGAAACCAAAGTAGCCGAGCTGGCCCGATTATTAAGGGCGAACTCAGCCAACGGCAAAAAGGACACCCAATCATCCTGATCAGCAGAAACAAAGCATCTCAGATATGTTTCCAAAGTCTGATTAGTTCGTTCGGTTTGGCCATTTGTCTGAGGATGGAAAGCCGAAGAAAAAGACAAATCAATACCCATTCTAGCACAAAAGGATCGCCAAAACCTCGAAACAAACTGGGAACCTCTGTCAGAAACGATGTTCTCCGGGATACAATGTAAACGAACCACATGCTGGAAAAATAATGGCACCAAATCAAAGGAGGAAGGCAATTTAGACAAAGGTACCAAATGGACCATTTCAGAAAAGCGATCACAAACCACCCAAATGACCGACATGTTTTGAGAGACGGGGAGATCCAAAATAAAATCCATAGAAATATGCGTCCAGGGCCTCTTCGGGACCGGCAAGGGCAAAAGCAACCCACTGGCACGAGAACAGCAGGGCTTAGCCCGAGCACAAGTCCCACAGGACTGCACAAAAGAACGCACATCCCGTGACAAAGACGGCCACCAAAAGGATCTAGCCACCAAATCTCTGGTACCAAAGATTCCAGGATGTCCAGCCAACACTGAACAATGAATCTCAGAGATAACTCTACTAGTCCATCTATCGGGGACAAACAGTTTCTCCGCTGGGCAACGATCAGGTCTATCAGCCTGAAATTTTTGCAGCACCCGCCGCAAATCAGGGGAGATGGCAGACAAAATTACCCCCTCTTTGAGAATACCCGCCGGCTCAGGAACACCCGGAGAGTCAGGCACAAAACTCCTTGACAGGGCATCAGACTTCACATATTTAGAGCCCGGAAGGTACGAAACCACAAAATCAAAACGGGAGAAAAATAACGACCATCGAGCCTGTCTCGGATTCAACCGTTTGGCAGACTCAAGATAAGTCAAATTCTTGTGATCTGTCAAGACCACCACGCGATGCTTGGCTCCTTCAAGCCAATGACGACACTCCTCGAATGCCCACTTCATGGCCAACAACTCACGATTACCAACATCATAATTACGCTCAGCAGGCGAAAACTTTCTAGAAAAGAAAGCACATGGCTTCATCACCGAGCCATCAGAACTTCTTTGCGACAAAACAGCCCCTGCTCCAATCTCAGAAGCATCAACCTCAACCTGAAACGGGAGCGAAACATCTGGCTGGCACAACACAGGGGCAGAAGAAAAACGACGCTTCAACTCCTGAAAAGCCTCCACAGCTGCAGAAGACCAATTGACCACATCAGCACCCTTCTTGGTCAAATCAGTCAACGGTTTAGCAACACTAGAAAAATTAGCGATGAAGCGCCGATAAAAATTAGCAAAGCCCAGGAACTTTTGCAGGTTCTTCACAGATGTCGGCTGAGTCCAATTGTAAATGGCCTGGACTTTAACAGGGTCCATCTCGATAGTAGAAGGGGAAAAAATGAACCCCAAAAATGAAACCTTCTGAACTCCAAAGAGACACTTTGACCCCTTCACAAACAAGGAATTCGCACGAAGGACCTGGAACACCATTCTGACCTGCTTCACATGAGACTCCCAATCATCCGAAAAGACCAAAATATCATCCAAATACACAATCAGAAATTTATCCAGGTACTCTCGAAAGATGTCATGCATAAAGGACTGAAATACTGATGGAGCATTGGAAAGTCCGAATGGCATAACCAGGTACTCAAAATGGCCCTCGGGCGTATTAAATGCTGTTTTCCATTCATCGCCTTGTTTTTATACGCACAAGATTATACGCCCCTCGAAGATCTATCTTGGTGAACCAACTAGCCCCTTTAATACGAGCAAACAAATCAGACAGCAACGGCAAAGGATACTGAAATTTTACTGTAATTTTATTAAGAAGGCGGAAATCAATACAAGGTCTCAAAGAACCATCCTTCTTGGCCACAAAAAAGAACCCTGCTCCTAACGGTGATGACGACGGGCGAATATGGCCTTTCTCCAAGGATTCCTTTATATAACTCCGCATAGCGGCGTGTTCTGGCACAGATAAATTGAACAATCGACCCTTAGGAAACTTACTACCAGGAATCAAATTAATTGCACAATCGCAATCCCTATGAGGAGGTAGGGCACTGGCTTTGGGCTCATCAAATACATCCCGATAATCCGACAAAAACTCTGGAACTTCAGAAGGAGTGGAAGACGAAATTGACAAAAATGGAACATCACCATGTACTCCCTGGCAACCCCAGCTGGACACAGACATTGATTTCCAGTCCAATACTGGATTATGAACCTGTAGCCATGGCAACCCCAAAACGACCACATCATGCAGATTATGCAACACCAGAAAGCGGATATCCTCCTGATGTGCAGGAGCCATGCACATGGTCAATTGGGTCCAGTACTGAGGCTTATTCTTGGCCAAAGGCGTAGCATCAATTCCTCTCAATGGAATAGGATACTGCAAGGGCTCCAAGAAAAAACCACAGCGCCTGGCAAACTCCAAGTCCATCAAATTCAGGGCAGCGCCTGAATCCACAAATGCCATAACAGAATAGGATGACAAAGAGCAAATCAGAGTAACGGACAATAGAAATTTAGACTGTACCGTACCAATGGTGGCAGACCTAGCGAACCGCTTAGTGCGCTAAGGACAATCGGAGATAGCATGAGTGGAATCACCACAGTAAAAATATAGCCCATTCCGACATCTGTGTTCTTGCCGTTCAGCTCTGGTCAAAGTCCTATCACATTGCATAGGCTCTTGCCCATGCTCAGATAGTACCGCCAAATGGTGCACAGCTTTACGCTCACGCAAGCATCGATCGATCTGAATGGCCAAAGACATAGACTCATTCAGACCAGCAGGCATGGGAAATCCCACCATGACATCCTTAAGGGCTTCAGAGAGACCCTTTCTGAAGATTGCTGCCAGGGCACATTCATTCCACTGAGTGAGCACAGACCACTTTCTAAACTTCTGACAATATATCTCCGCTTCATCCTGACCCTAACACAGAGCCAGCAAGATTTTCTCTGCCTGATCCACTGAATTAGGTTCGTCATAAAGCAATCCAAGCGCCAGGAAAAACGCATCAACATCACGCAATGCCGGATCTCCTGGCGCAAGGGAAAATGCCCAGTCTTGAGGGTCACCACGTAACAAAGAAATAATGATCCTTACTTGTTGAACAGGGTCACCTGAGGAGCAAGGTTTCAAGGCAAGAAACAATTTACAATTATTTTTGAAATTCAAGAACTTAGATCTATCACCAAAAAACAAATCAGGAATAGGAATCCTAGGCTCTAACATCGGATTCTGAACCACAAAATCTTGAATGTTTTGTACCCTTGTAGTGAGATTATCCATCCAAGCGGACAGACCTTGAATGTCCATGTTTACACCTGTGTCCTGAACCACCCAGAGGTAAAGGGGAAAAGAGAGACAAAACACAGTGCAAAGAAAAAAAATGGTCTCAGAACTTCTCTTATCCCTCTATTGAGATGCATTAGTACTTTGGGCCACCTGTACTGTTATGACCTGGTGGTCAGGACAACAATGGACCTGGAGGTTAAGAGCACACGGAATGACCTGATAGTTACTGATAATAAGGACGAGCTCTGGGACGTGGGAACTCTGCTGACCGCAATCCCTAATCCTATCACACACACTAGAAATAGCTGTGGATTGCGCCTAACGCTCCCTATGCAACTCGGCACAGCCTAAGGATTTAGCTAGCCCTAAAGATAGAAAAATAAAGCCTACATTGCCTCAGAGAAATCCCCCAAAGGAATAGGCAGCCCCGCACATATAATGACTGTGAGTAAAGATGAAAATACAAACACAGAGATGAAATAGATTTAGCAAAGTGAGGCCCGACTAACTGAACAGACCGAGGATAGGAAAGGTTGCTGTGCGGTCAGCACAAAAACCTACAAAAAGACCACGCAGAGGGCGCAAAAAGACCATCCGCACCGACTCACGGTGCGGAGGCGCTCCCTCTGCGTCCCAGAGCTTCCAGCAAGCAAGACAGCAATAAAAATAGCAAGCTGGACAGAAAAATAGCAAACCAAAGAAAAACAAACAGGAACTTAGCTTCTGTTGGGAAGACAGGTCACAAGAACGATCCAGGAGTGAACTAGACCAATACTGGAACATTGACAGGTGGCATGGAGCAAGGATCTAAGTGGAGTTAAATAGAGCAGCCAGCTAACGAATTAACCTCGTCACCTGAGGAAGGAAACTCAGAAACACCCACCAGAGAAAGTCCATGGACAGAACCAGCCGAAGTACCATTCATGACCACAGGAGGGAGCCCGACAACAGAATTCACAACACTGATCCCATGGAGGGAGGAAAAGAAGCCACATGTTTAGTCAAGAAGCTGATGTTGAGGGGAGAGTGATGTTGAAGGGAGAGGATCTAGGCTGAGGTCCTGGAGACATGGATGGATGGCCTGTGGAGTTTTAGAAATCAGCTGCCAGTTGGGCTGGATCCCACTGCTATGCTTGAGGGATCTGTGGTCTGGATTTCAGGAACTTTGTTAAGGACTGTTGCTGCTGGATAAATTGGCTTTGGTTGTGTTACCTAGTCATCTGGAGGAGAATGGACTGTAACTACAGACTATACTGGTGGGAGTTACAAAATCTGCTGGCCAATCAAAAGCAGGGAGACAGTGAATATTACCTGGTACGAAGGCAGTGCGACTACTGGCCTCGGGAAAAGGTTCTTGAGGACTGGGGGCAATGTATTTTGGCCATCTACCCAGAGTTGTTGTAAAACCATGAATATAAGGAATAAAAAATAGTTAACCTGCCTAGGTGATTATTACAACCCACAACCTCAGATCTTCACAATTATGAACACCAAAATGGTACCAAAAAATCTGCAACTCCTCCCACAAAATATAAGCTCTCATACAGCTCTGTTTACCAAAATATAGAAGTTACAGCTCTCAGAATGTGGCAATGAAAAAAACTTCTTTTTATAAACAAGCAGTTTTACTGTGTGGTAGCAGCAAAACCTAAAAAAAAAGTTTATAAATCTGGTATCTCTGTAATCGCACCGACCCAAAGAATAAATCAGCCTGATCAGTTATACTGCATGGTGAACCAAGCAAAAATAAAAATAATAATTATTCTTGTTCTGCTGTCAATTTGTTCATTTTGCCTCCCAAAATTGGAATAAGGATCTGCTCAGATTTATCCTGTGCTTTCCACTGAGCATTTATATCTGGGTTTTCGTGTAAATTCCCCAAAACCGCAATTCAGACAAAACCCAGTGGGAACAACTCACTTAGGAGTCAGATGGAGTCACTTTGGACTCCTCTCTATCCCGGCGGTGTCCCATCATTTTTGGCGTCTTTTTAGATGGATACCACCAGAGCACACGCCAAATGGAGTACTAAGTGTCTCCATCTGCCTCATTACAGTGGGTGGTTCTGTTAGGGGTCGTCTAAATCGCATTTTTGTGGGATTTACACGGAAACCAGACGAAAGTGCTCAGCATAGGACACAAGAATGTGATCCCACCCTTATACTAGAAGTGAACAAAAAATATTATGTGCCCCAAAATATTACCAATAAAAACCCTAATTTATCCCTCACAAAACCAGCCCCCACTCAGGTTCGGCATCTGTCAATGGAACTATAGGGGGTTCCCAAGTTACTCGTAGAAAACATTTTTTGTGGGATTTACACGGAAACCAGACGAAAGTGCTCCGCATAGGACACAAGAATGTGATCCCACCCTTCTACTAGAAGTGAACAAAAAATATTATGTGCCCCAAAATATTACCAATAAAAACCCTAATTTATCCCTTACAAAACCAGCCCACACTCAGGTTCGGCATCTGTCAATGGAACTATAGGTTCCCAAGTTACTCGTAGAAAAAAGACTTTGGAAAAGTGACATGGCTCCCACTCCCTTAAATAAAATCCAGTAAATTCTGTGCTCTCAAATCCTTTTGAGCCCTACTGTGCCAAAACTACAGTAAGCGGCCACATGTTTGGCATTATTGTAATAGAGAGAAGGAACTTAACAATTTAAGAGTGCATATCGTGAGAAGCACAGATGGGCGCAATGTATGAGGGCACGACAATATATGGGGACTCTACACTGTATGGGCACACAATGTATTGGTACTAGACTAGCAATTCTCCAGAAAAAAAGCCTGGGGTGGATGTTACAAAATAGTCACTGCAGTCGTAGAAGAATTCATTGAGAGCTGCAATTTCTAGAATGAGGTCACTTTTGGGATTTTTCTGGCACCTTTGTCACTTGCAAACTATTCTAGCAAAATCCGTGCTCTAAAAGCCAAATAGCGCTCTTTCCTTCTCAGCCCTGACGTGTGCCCAAGCAGAAGTTTTTGAGCACATATGGACTATCGTCACGTTCGGGACAAATTGCACAACAAATTATGGGGTCCATTTTAACTTATTATCCATTGTAAAAATTGCAAATTTTGGGCTAAAACAAAATTTTTGTGAACAAAAAATGAAAATTTTCAATAAGACATCTTAATGTTATCAAATTCTTTGTATTACCTGTGGGTTACAAATGCTCACTATACCCATGGATAAAATCCTTGAGGGGTGTAGTTTCCAAAATTGGCTAGCTTATGCTTTTTTTTTTTTTTACTGTTTAGGTACATCAGAGGCTCTCCAAATGCGACATGATGCCTGAAGACTAGTGATGAGCTAGTGTACTCGTTGCTCTTGTTTTCCCGAGCTCACTCGGGTGGTCTCCGAGTATTTATGACTGCTCGGAGATTAAGTTTTCATCGCCTTAGCAGCATTATTTACAGGTATTAGCCAGCTTGATTACATGTGGAGATTACCTAGCAACCAGGCAACCCCCACATGTACTCAGCCTGGCTAATAGCTGTAAATCATTCAGCTGCCGTGATGAAAACGAAGTCTCCGAACACTAACAAATACTCGGAGGTCACCCGAGCAACGAGTACACTCGCTCATCACTACTGAAGACCACTCCATCAAAGTCTGCAATCCAAAACATCGCTTCTTCCTTTCCAAGCCCTGCCGTGCGCCCAAACAGTAGTTTTCCTCCACATATGGGGTCACTTGTGGGGGATTTTCATTGTTTAGGCACATAAAGGTCTCTCCAAACGCAACATGGTGTCTGTTCTCAATTCCAACCATTTTTGTGTTCAAAACGTCAAATGGTGCTCCTTCCCTTCTGAGCTCTGTGCCCAAGTAGTAATATTCCCCCACATATGGGGTATCAGCGGACACAGTAGAAATTGCACAACAAATTTTGGGATCCATTTTCTCCTGTTGCCCTTGTGAAAATAAAAAAATGGAGATAAAAGTACATTTTTCTGGGTAAAATGTGAATTTTTACTTTTACAGCTCTACGATATATACATCTGTGATGCACCTGGGGGTTCAGGGTGCGCACCACACATATAGATACATTCCTTGAGTGCTCTAGTTTCCAAAATGGGGTCAGTTGTGGAGGTTTCCACTGTCTAGGCACATCAACTGTTCTCAAAATGCAACATGGCATCTGCTCTCAATTCTAGCCATTTTTTTCGTTCAAAAGGTCAAACGGTGCTCCTCACCTTTTGAGACTTGCCATGTGCCTAAACAGTGAATTTCCCCCACATGTAGGGTATTGGCATACTCAAGAAAAATTGCACAACAAATTTCGGGTTCACTTTCTTCTGTTACTCTTATGAAAATAAACAATTTGGGTCTAAAGTAAAATTTTTGTGAAAAAAAGTTAAAGGTTCATTTTTTCCCTTCCACATTTCTTTAGTTCCTGTGAAGCACCTAAAGGGTTAATAAACTTCTTGAATGTGGTTTTGAGTACTTTGAGGGGTGCAGTTTTTAAAATGGTGTCACTTTTGGGTATTTTCTGTCACATTTGCTCCTCAAACTCACTTCTAATGTGATGTGGTCTCTATAAATGGTTTTGTAAATTTTGTTGCAAAAATGAGAAATTGCTCATTTTTAACCCTTCTAACTTTCTCAAAAAAATATGTTTCCAGATTGATGCAGATGTAAAGTAGACATGTGGAAAATGTTATTTATTAACTATTTTGTGTAACATAACTTTAGAATTTAAGGGCTTAAGAATTAAACATTTGAAAATAGCAAAACTGTTGCCAAATTTCTGATATTTTCAGAAATAAACGCAAGTCATAGTTAACAAATTTTACCACTATTATGAAGTACAATATGTCACAAAAAACAGTCTCAGAATCAGTGGAATCCGTTTAAGCATTCCAGAGTTATTATCTAATACTAGATGGCAGCCCGATTCTAAAGAATCGGGAGTCTAGAATCCATATATACTTTATTTATTCAAATGTAAGAATAATACAATTAATAAATAATAGTAAGAAAGAACAAAAAATGGCTGCACTCACCAGCTCTTGACAATTCTTGTTATTTAAGGTACAGTTACACAGGATCCATGAACATGCTGATGAGGGGAGGGATGAAAGACATCAGACGACAACTTTGCGTGTTGTGGCAAATGCCACAACAACGGTTCTTTGCTTAAGAACAATAATGTAAATAATAAATAATATATATCAATAACTATGTATATTGGTATGTTCTATGACATTTTAAAATATTTCATTATTATGTGGAAAGGCTCTTAGTACCCATACTGGCGCATACTTGTGTGCCCATCAGGTATTTTCACAGTAATTTTACATCTGATGGGTTGGTATGAAACGTTTTTAATCATCTCTTGGGCTTAGCTAAGCCTTCATTTTAAATAATTCTAATAGGTACAACAGAAATAAAAGCCTTTTTGTGTACCCAAATTTTTTGTGTTTATTTTTACAGAAGTGTAAAATTTAAGAAATCAACGTTCATAGTACACCGATGGGCTAATATAAGCATGCCCATCAACCACATCACGGTAGCCTTTGAACTGATGGGTCCTAACTAACTGATTCCTATTTCTTAATACTCAGACCTCTTTCACATCTGCATGTTTCTGATATTTGCAGAAGTAATGTTAAAAACAATACAACTTCCACACTTGGCACCAAAGAACTGACCTACAACACACTTTCAGCAAGTGCCATGCAATGTAGATGAAGCTTGGAGTTAACTTGCAGTAAATGCAGCAAACGCGGCTTCGGCAATTGCATTAAATGCAGCCACAACAAAAACACTGGTAAGTGGAGATTTTGTGGCGAAAACAGCAGAAACCACATGTGCCGCACCTGCCGCAAGTGAAGTACAAATTCCGTATACATTGCATGCAACTTACAGCAAGAGTGGCGTGGGTCAGCCCTTAGGCAGGAAGTGCAGAAATAGCCTTTTTTCCACCATAAATTCTCCAAATAGCAGAAAAATGTTGATGTGAAAGCAAAATCTCTATTCTTTCCCTATCTATCTAAAAATGTACCTATCTATATATCTATTTCTATGTACAGAACACACCTGAAGATAGAGATGTGTGTGAACAGCCATCCCACCCGTCTCTTACCTGTTCACAAAAACCTCACCCTTTTTAAAAACAAAATGAAATCTCTCAGCAGCTATACTGCTGGAGCTTCAAATACAGGTTCCTATCACCAAATACAGGCATTTGAATGATACACATCTTACATCTTGTACTTAATGTGTGTTCTACTTACCTATAAAAATATGTATTGACATAGACAATACAGTGTGGGCTGAAATTCCCAATTCTACCCACTACCCTCAGCTCCATAAAATTGTTCTCCAACATATGATTCATGATTGGTCGAGGCCTGGCGGCTCGACCAATCAGAGACGCGGGATTTCCAGGACAGACAGACAGACAGACAGACAGACGGAAAAACCCTTAGACAATTATATATATAGATATATATATATATATGTATATGATGTATATATATATATATATATATATATATATATATATATATACGTGCGCCATCAGCAGCTTTGGGCTCTGTGTCATTAGTATCCTTACTATTAGAGCTCATGTTGGCTAAGCTAAACAGCTTTAAGCGTGGTGGTGGCAAACAACAGGTTAATAAGAGGCAGTGTCAGGTAGTAGGAAAATAGCCAGTTAATAATAGGCAATAGTTCTTTGCAGGAATGCAGATATTAATAAATAGGCAGTTTATATTGCAGAGAAATTGCTGGGCAATAATGGACAATGTCCTTATGTGGCAAATAATAGAGCAATATACCCAATGTGGCAAAGAAGAGGTTAATAAACGGCAGTCTCTCAGTATAACAGTCAGTGAATAATAGGCAGTATATGGAGAAAACACCAAACAAAAGTTCAAAATTGGTGTGAAAATGTCACTGAACCACTTCACAACTAAATATATATAGTTTTGGTAAATGGTATTATCATTTTTTTGACGAAATTCGGCAGGAGCTTGAAGAGCAACGTCACTGGGCCCGCCTCCACGCAGTAGAAACTTGCTGTGAGGTAAAAATTCAAAAATCACACCAAAATGGCGGGCGGAGTGTGTCACAGTACGGCACGTTTCTGATTGGTTGCCGCCTGCTGCGAGCGACCAATCAGACACTGGACACTGTTGACGTCACTTATCTCCGGACATTAGCTCCGGACATTAGCTCCGGACATTAGCTCCGGACAAAGCCACGGAAGTTGGCACAAATTGCAGGAAGTAGTATTCTAGGCAATTATATATTAGATAGTGACAATGGTCAGATTTCAGACATTTAGCCTGGTCATTAATGTCAAAATTGGCTCGGTCTCTAAGAAGTTGAACAGTTCTGCAAAAAAATTAGTCGAAAACATTAAGATCAGCCTATTATGATACAAGCATGCAGTGAAACAGGAAGGAAAAAACTGTCCACCTGTAGAAATGAATGAGAAATTAGGAAATATTCATTCAAAGTTGTATATGGATTTCACATTACAATAACAGTGGTCAGTTTTAGACAGATGGCGATGATAATATTTTTAAAACTGAACCAGAATATGGAATAACACCCACTTACTGCTCTAAGTGCTCCAGTGTCTGCTGTGGGATATGTGTCTTATAAGATTAAGAGATGCATATTCCACAACGGACAGTGTTGTAGTACTTTTGCCCAAGTTAAATGGGTTGCTGGTCTTGGGGTACAAGTCTGCAGCCATTCTGTGTGACTGCAGACTTGTAAATTTTCATAGTGTGCTCACTGTTCGCTGCAATGCCACGTTTACACATTCAGTATTTGGTCAGTATTTTACATCAGTATTTGCAAGTCAAAAACACGAGTGGGTGAAAAATGCAGAAGTGGCTTTCCGACATTGACCCTAGGCGAAGATGGCTTCTGCAAAGAAAGGAGGTGAGAAGAAGAAGGGGCACTCCGCCATCAATTAGGTGGTCACTAGTGAAATACACTAACAACATTCACAAGTGGATCCATGGCATTGACTTCAAAAAGCGTGCTCCCTGGCTCTGAAAGAAATCCGTAAATTTGCAGAGAAAGAGATATGTACTCATGACTTATGTATTGACACAAGACTGAACAAAGATTTGTTGGCCAATGGCATCAGGTACCTTTACCATGTACTGTATATGTACATTTATCCAGGAAGCACAATGAGGATGAAGATTCTCCCAACAAACTGTACATAATAGTCACATATGCGCCAGTTATGACATGCAACGTTCTTCAGAAAGTTAATGTGGATGAAAACTAATTTGTCACCATTGCTGAAATACAAAAAAAATAAAGCAAAACAAAATGCAGAAGTAGTGCATGTGTTTCTATTATACTTTTCCTCTGACTGTTTCACTACTGATTTTGGCTTACAGATACTCATGTAAAATACTGACCAAATACTGAACGTGTGAGTGTGGCCTTAGGATGCACCAGTGTAGGCAGCAGGTGGTCATATTATCACAATAAGGCAATTTGCCTACTTTCGGCCACATTTCAACAAGATGTGTCTAACCTCGGTCAATAGACTTGCATTGAGCAAGGCCACACACATCTAGTTGGCACGTGCCCACATTTATGCAAATTGCATACTTGCAGTCACATGCCCCCCGTTTTGCAGCGCTGGAACCGGAGAATTTTCACAGTACACAGTGCTCGCAATGTGAGGATTCACAAGTTTGTAGTTACATAGCGTGAGTGCAGACTTGTAGCCTAAGGCCAAACAACCCCTTTACCCTATTGACATATACAGGTGAATCTCATAAAATTAGAATATCATCAAAAAGTTAATTTATATCAGTTCTTCAATTCAAAAAGTGAAACTCATATATTATATAGAGTCATTACAAACAGAGTGATATATTTCAAGTGTTTATTTCTGTTAATGTTGATGATTATTGCTTACAGCCAATGAAAACCCAAACGTCATTATCTCAGTAAATTAGAATACTTTATAACACCAGCTTGAAAAAATTATTTTAAAATTCGAAATGTTGTCCTACTGAAAATGTATGTTCAGTAAATGCACTCAATACTTGGTTGGGGCTCCTTTGGCATCAATTACTGCATCAACGTGGCATGGCATGTATGTGCAATATGAATCCCCTGGTGAACCTGAATGTTGGAAACGTGTTAAGGCAAAATCAATGTTGGAAACGTGTTAAGGCAAGAGTCTTTGGGGAAACCGGAGCCTGCAAAGTGCCAACAGGACTTAATAGGGCATATATCACCAAACAAATTTAAATAGTAGACAAAGATAACACAATTAAGCACAAAATGTGACAAACCACAGTTAATTTATGTTTTAAGGGGTGGAGGCAATCACTTTTTCACACAGGGCCCTGTAGGTTTGGATTTCCTTTCCCTTGATAATAAAGACCTTCATTTAAAAACTGCATATTGTGTTAACTTGTGTTATCTTTGCCTACTATTTACGTTTGTTTGGTGACAAACATGCAAAAGAATAAGTAATCATGAAGAGGGCAAACACTTTTTCACACAACTGTATGACTGTTGCTCTGCCATGAAAGGGAGCCATTGAAATGTTGAGCAGTACCCAATGATTATCACTAGTCAGCAAAATTTGTTCAGACATGAAAACAGTTTAATTTAACTAATTTCGGGGTGCTGAAAACAAAAATGATGCTTACATTTTCATATTGGTTCTAGTTTTTATGATACAGGGGTGTGTCGATATTTCTCACAGCCTTTGATATGCTAGGCAAGGGATACATCATCAGTCTTGCGTCATCAGTTTTGCACCATCCAACTGACTCATGGATTGCTTCATCAATATTGCATCATCTCCAAATGACTAATGAATTGAGTCATCACTCAGTATTTCATCATCTCTAAATGACGAATGATAGATGCCAAAGAAAGAAAGATGATGAAATCCTAATTAAACTTGCATCATGCAACTCTATAAAAGGCGCATGTTCTCCCTCTATCAGTCGCAATTTCAGCAGTCGACGGATATTATTATTCAGCTATTCAATGAAGCCTCGGACTTGCATTAATAAAGCAGATAATTTCTGCTATATCTGTGTTGAGGTGACTTTTGAGTCACAAAAGCGAAACTAGACTCATATGGTTAAGAAAGCCTACAATCTGTATTTTGGCTGCAAAATAGGAGATCAGGACAAGAGTTGGGCTCCACATACATGATGTAATCGATTTTCATCACACCTCACACAGTGGTTGAATGGGAAAAGACAATCAATTCCTTTTGCAGTGCCAATGTTATGGAGAGAGCCAACTGACCATACTACCAATTGTTACTTCTGCATGGTGCCTCCAATTGCGAAAGGAATTTCTAAAAAAAGAAGTGTACTATACATCCAGCACTTGTCGAAAGACAGAAAATTCTGTTACCTCCATTGCATATCAAGTTGGGTCTCATGAAGAACTTCGTAAAGGCAATGGACAAAAATGCAGAAGCATTCAAGTATCTCATTAGTAAATTTCCAAGGTTGAGCGAAGCAAAGATAAAGGAAGAAGTCTTCATTGGTCCTCAAATTCGTGTGCTTCTGCAAAATGAGGAGTTTCACCATTTACTGCGTGGCAAGAAAAAGGCTGCATGGGTAGCATTCCAGTTAGTGGCTTTGGGCTCACTCAGTGGTCCTCCACAGCCACCCACACAGACGGATATATACTAGACCTCATCTTCACCCGCCTCTGTTCCTTATCTAATCTCACAACCTCTCCCTTCCCCCATCTGATTACCATCTACTCACCTTCTCATCCTTGTCCTCCTCACCTGCCCCCCAAGTCCAGCCATTACCACATCCTCGCAGAAACCTCGCACATCTAGACATTCACAGACTCTCAGGCTCTCTCCTACCCCTGTCCTCCATATCTTCACTCCACGACATGGAAAGCACCACTGCTTTGTATAACTCCACCCTCACATCAGCCATAGACTCAGTCGTCCCCCTCATGCATGGCACAGTGCAACGAACCAACAGGCAACCTTGGCATAACAATCTCACAAAAAAACTTCAACAAGCATCCAGGGTTGCAGAGCAACATTGGAAGAAAACATGCCTGCCAGACAACTTCACTGCTTTCAAACAAGCTACATTTGACTTCAAATTAGCCCTCACCTTCGCTAAACAGACCTATTTCACTAACTTTGTATCTTCACTATCCTACAACCCAAAACAATTGTTCAGCACATTTAACTCTCTCCTCCGCCCACCACTGCCACATCCAACTCCCCTCATCTCTTCCAAGGACTTTGCCACCTACTTCAAAAACAAGATCGACCAAACAAGGCAAACCTTTACTGTTCCACCCCAGCCGCTCCATATACCAGACCTCTGCCCTTTCCTAATAACCTCCCTCTCCAACATCACTGAAGGAGAGCTTACTCGTCTCTTTTCCAAATCACACCTCACCACCTGTGCACTTGACCCCATCCCCTCCCACCTGCTCCCCAACCTCACTAACATGCTCATTCCAGCCCTAACCCATCTCTTCAACCTATCGCTATCTTCTGGTACCTTCCCCTCTGCCTTCAAACATGCCACCATCACACCCATCCTCAAAAAAACTAACCTTGACCCAACTGCTATGCCCAGCTACCGCTACATATCACTGCTCCCGTTTGCTTCAAAACTCCTTGAGCAGCATGTCCATGCTCAAATTTCCTCCCACCTTTCATCTAACTCTCTCCTGACAACCTCCAATCTGGTTTTCACCCCCACCACTCCACCGAAACTGCCCTGACAAAAATTACTAATGACTTACTCACTGCCAAAGCTAACAGACAGTTCTCCATCCTCCTCCTTCTTGACCTGTCCTCTGCTTTCAACACAGTCTATCACTGCCTACTGCTACAGATTCTTTCTTCCCCTGGCATCAAAGACCTTGCCCTGTCCTGGATTGCCTCATACTTTTCCGACCGCACATTTAGCGTTTCCCACTCCCACACCACCTCCTCATCCCGCCCTCTCTCTGTTGGAGTCCCTCAAGGCTCTGTCCTAGGGCCCCTACTTTTTTCCATCTATACCCTTGGCCTAGGACAACTCATAAAGTCCCATGGCTTCCAGTACCACCTGTATGCGGACGACACTCAGATCTACCTCTCTGGCCCAGATGTCACCTCTCTGCTGTCCAGAATCCCGAAGTGTCTGTCAGCCATATCCTCCTTCTTCAACTCTCACTTCCTAAAACTCAATGTAGACAAAACCGAACTCATCATCTTTCCCCCATCTCATGTATCCCCCCTACCTGATCTATCTATTTTGGTAAACGGCATCACGCTCTCTCCCGCACCTGAAATCCGCTGCCTCGGGGTAACTCTCGACTCTGCCCTGTCCTTCAAACCGCGCGTCCAAACTCTTGCCACCTCCTGTCGCCTCCATCTCAAAAATATTGCCAGAATCCATTCCTTTCTCAGCCCACAATCTACCAAAACTCTTGTGCATGCCCTCATCATCTTCCACATCGATTACTGCAACACCCTCCTCTCTGGCCTCCCTGCTAACTCTCTTGCACCACTCCAGTCTGTCCTCAACTCTGCTGCCTGGCTAATCCACCTCTCTCCTCGCTACTCCCCTGCTTCTCCCCTCTGCAAATCCCTCCACTGGCTCCCAATTCCCCAATGAATCCAGTTCAAACTACTAACACTGATCTACAAAGCCATTCACAACCTGTACCCTCCTTATATCTCTGAACTAATCTCCCAATATCTTCCCTCACGTAATCCTCCCAAGACCTCCTACTCTCCTCCATACTTATTTGTTCCTCACACAACCGCCTACAAAATTTCTTCCGAATGTCCCCCATCCTCTGGAATTCCATGCCTCAACACGTCCGCTTATCCACCACCCTCTGATCCTTCAGACGGAACCTGAAAACCCATCTCTTCAAGAAAGCCTACAGCCTGCAATAACCATTCTGCCGCCTCGCCATCGCCAGAGCCGCCGCCTCACCATCGCTGGAGCCGCCGCCTCGCCATCACCGGGGCCGCCGCCTTGCCATTGCTGGGGTCGCCGCCTCGCCATCGCCGCCGCCTCACCCCTACCTTCTTCCTCTTCTCCACTATCCCATAGAATGTAAGTCCGCAAGGACAGGGTCCTCTCCCCTCTGTACCAGTCTGTCACTGTAAACTTGTTTACTGTAAACAATATCTATAACTCTGTATGTAACCCCTTTCTCATGTACAGCACCATGGAATTAATGGTGCTATATAAATGAATAATAAAAATAATAATAATAAATAGTGGTAACAAATTTCCTTGGAAACACCAAGTCAGACAACTATAAAGAGCTGGTGGAAAATCTTCAGGCGTATCATAATCTTGGCTGCAACGTGTCATTAAAGATTCATCTCTTGCATTCGCATCTAAACTTCTGTGCACCAAACTGCGGAGCGGTGAGTGAAGAGCACGGTGAGCAATTTCACCAGGAAATTGCGACTATGGAAAAAGATATCAGGGTAATTTGAACCCTTCTATGCTTGTAGTCTACTGTTGGACAATCACCAGAGATCATCCAATGCTTGAATACAAGAGACAAGTAAAAAGGAGCCGAGTATCCAGTGAATAAGGACATATTTTGTACTGTGCAATAACGTATAATAATAGTTAAAATTAAAATTGTTCAAAATGCTTAGACATGTGAATTAATTAATTATATAGTAGATTTAAATACCCTTGAGTTTCCTCTGAATACATCTAATAAAATTTGTTTGACAATCCATGCAGTTTTATAATTGTAGAAGTAAAAACTACATGTTATAATTATTAATTTACGTAACAGTAAAATGCAAACGCTTCGATTTTATGGAAACTATAGCCAAATAACAGTTTTCCTAGTCATATTTGAATTCAGCACATCAAAATCATTAAGAAATGGCTAATTTGATTTCTGAACCAGACAACTTTTGAAATTTTGTTGCCTATTCATTTTGGACCTACAAGTTGGGTGACATTGGTTCTTTTTACATTTTAAGCTGATATCAAATATGAATATGTGTATGAATATATGATTATATTATTGACAAGTTCTTTTATACAGTTAGGGCCAGAAATATTTGGACAGTGACACAATTTTCGCGAGTTGGGCTCTGCATGCCACCACATTGGATTTGAAATGAAACCTCTACAACAGAATTCAAGTGCAGATTGTAACGTTTAATTTGAAGGGTTGAACAAAAATATCTGATAGAAAATGTAGGAATTGTACACATTTCTTTACAAACACTCCACATTTTATTTTCAATATTTTGTTGCAAATCCTTTGGAGGCAATCACTGCCTTAAGTCTGGAACCCATGGACATCACCAAACGCTGGGTTTCCTCCTTCTTAATGCTTTGCTAGGCCTTTACAGCCGCAGCCTTCAGGTCTTGCTTGTTTGTGGGTCTTTCCGTCTTAAGTCTGGATTTGAGCAAGTGAAATGCATGCTCAATTGGGTTTAGATCTGGAGATTGACTTGGCCATTGCAGAATGTTCCACTTTTTGGCACTCATGAACTCCTGGGTAGCTTTGGATGTATGCTTGGGGTCATTGTCCATCTGTACTATGAAGCGCCGTCCAATCAACTTTGCAGCATTTGGCTGAATCTGGGCTGAAAGTATATCCCGGTACACTTCAGAATTCATCCGGCTACTCTTGTCTGCTCTTATGTCATCAATAAACACAAGTGACCCAGTGCCATTGAAAGCCATGCATGCCCATGCCATCACGTTGCCTCCACCATGTTTTACAGAGGATGTGGTGTGCCTTGGATCATGTGCCGTTCCCTTTCTTCTCCAAACTTTTTTCTTCCCATCATTCTGGTACAGGTTGATCTTTGTCTCATCTGTCCATAGAATACTTTTCCAGAACTGAGCTGGCTTCTTGAGGTGTTTTTCTGCAAATTTAACTCTGGCCTGTCTATTTTTGGTATTGATGAATGGTTTGCATCTAGATGTGAACCCTTTGTATTTACTGTCATGGAGTCTTCTCTTTACTGTTGACTTAGAGACAGATACACCTACTTCACTGAGAGTGTTCTGGACTTCAGTTGATGTTGTGAACGGGTTCTTCTTCACCAAATTAAGTATGCGGTGATCATCCACCACTGTTGTCATCCGTGGACGCCCAGGCCTTTTTGAGTTCCCAAGCTCACCAGTCAATTCCTTTTTTCTCAGAATGTACCCAACTGTTGATTTTGCTACTCCAAGCATGTCTGCTATCTCTCTGATGGATTTTTTCTTTTTTTTCAGCCTCAGGATGTTCTGCTTCACCTCAATTGAGAGTTCCTTTGACCGCATGTTGTCTGCTCACAGCAACAGCTTCCAAATGCAAAACCACACACCTGGAATCCACCCCTGACCTTTTAACTACTTCATTGATTACAGGTTAACGAGGGAGACGCCTTCAGAGTTAATTGCAGCCCTTAGAGTCCATTGTCCAATTACTTTTGGTCCCTTGAAAAAGAGGACGCTATGCATTACAGAGCTATGATTCCTAAACCCTTTCTCCGATTTGGATGTGGAAACTATCATATTGCAGCTGGGAGTGTGCACTTTCAGCCCATATTATATATATAATTGTATTTCTGAACATGTTTTTGTAAACAGCTAAAATAACAAAACTTGTCACTGTCCAAATATTTCTGGCCCTAACTGTATAAGAAACACCAAACAATAAATGGGTGTTATCCATTTTTCATTATATTCATTGCCACCTGGTTAGAACTAACCACTGTCATTTGTGCCTGTCATCAGAATACAATACTAGAGGTCTATTTTCTTATTTCTCAATCATTTCTATGGGCGGACAGTTTTTCCTTCTGTTTTACTGCCCACTTGTATCATAGTAGGCTGACATTATTGTTTTTTGCAGTAATTTTTTGCAGAACCGTGTAAGGACCATTTTCCGATGGTTATATTAACCCCTTCATGACCCAGCCTATTTTGACCTTAATGACCTGGCCGTTTTTTGCAATTCTGACCAGTGTCCCTTTATGAGGTAATAACTCGGGCACGCTTCAACGGATCGTAACGGTTCTGAGACTGTTTTTTCGTGACATATTGGGCTTCATGTTAGTGGTAAATTTAGGTCAATAAATTCTGCGTTTATTTGTGATAAAAACGGAAATTTGGTGAAAATTTTGAAAATTTCGCAATTTTTACATTTAGAATTTTTATTCTGTTAAACCAGAGAGTTATGTGACACAAAATAGTTAATAAATAACATTTCCCACACGTCTACTTTACATCAGCACAATTTTGGAAACAAAATTTTTTTTTGCTAGGAAGTTATAACGGTTAAAATTTGACCAGCGATTTCTCATTTTTACAACAAAATTTACAAAACCATTTTTTTTAGGGACCACCTCACATTTGAAGTCAGTTTGAGGGGTCTGTATGGCTGAAAATACCCCAAAATGACACCATTCTAAAAACTGCACCCCTCAAGGTACTCAAAACCACATTCAAGAAGTTTATTAACCCTTCAGGTACTTCACAGCAGCAGAAGCAACATGGAAGGAAAAAATGAACATTTAACTTTTTAGTCACAAAAATGATGTTTTAGCAACATTTTTTTTATTTTCCCAAGGGTAAAAAGAGAAACTGGACCGCAAACGTTATTGTACAATTTGTCCTGAGTACGCCGATACCTCATATGTGGGGGGGAACCACTGTCGGGGCACACGACAGGGCTCTGAAGGGAAGGAGCACCATTTGACTTTTTCAATGAAAAATTGGCTCCAATCTTTAGCGGACACCATGTCGCGTTTGGAGAGCCCCTGTGTGCCTAAACATTGGACCTCCCCCACAAGTGACCCCATTTTGGAAACTAGACCCCCCAAGGAGCTTATCTAGATGCATAGTGAGCACTTTGAATCCCCAGGTGCTTCACAAATTGATCCGTAAAAATGAAAAAGTACTTTTTTTCACAAAAAATTTATTTTAGCCTGTTTTTTCATTTTCACATGGGCAACAGGATAAAATGGATCCTACAATGTGTTGGGCAATTTCTCCTGAGTACACCAATACCTCATATGTGGTCACAAACCACTGTTTGTACACATGGCAAGGCTCGGAAGGGAAGGAGCGCCATTTGACTTTTGAATGAAAAATTAGCTCCAATCGTTAGCGGACACAATGTCGCGTTTGGAGAGCCCCTGTGTGCCTAAACATTGGAGCTCCCCCACATGTGACCCCATTTTCGAAACTAGACCCCCCCAAGGAACTTATCTAGATGCATAGTGAATACTTTGAACCCCCAAGTGCTTCACAAATTGATCCGAAAAAATGAAAAAGTACTTTTTTTTCACAAAAAATTTCATTTAGCCTCAATTTGTTCATTTCCACATGGACAACAGGATAAAATGGATCCTAAAATTTATTGGGCAATTTCTCCTGAGTACACTGATACCTCACATGTGGGGGTAAACCACTGTTTGGGCCTTTTGAATGCAAAAATTAGCTCCAATCGTTAGCGGACACCATGTCGCATTTGGAGAGCCCCTGTGTGCCTAAACATTGGAGCTCCCCCACATGTGACCCCATTTTGGAAACTAGACCTCCCATGGAACTAATCTAGATGTGCAGTGACCACTTTAAACCCCCAAGTGCTTCATGAAAGTTTATAACGCAGAGCCGTGAAAATAAAAAAATCATTTTTCTTTCCTCAAAAATTATATTTTAGTCTGCAATTTTTTATTTTCACAAGAGTAACAGGAGAAATTGGACCCCAAGAGTTGTTGTCCAGTTTGTCCTGAGTACGCTCATGTCCCATATGTGGGGGGGAACCACTGTTTGGGCACACGTCGGGGCTCAGAAGGGAAGTAGTGACTTTTGAAATGCAGACTTTGATGGAATGGTCTGCGGGCATCACGTTGCGTTTGCAGAGCCTCTGATGTGCCTAAACAGTAAAAAAAAACCACAAGTGACCCCATTTTGGAAACTAGGCCCCCAAAGGAACTTATCTAGATATGTGGTGAGCACTTTGAACCCCCAAGTGCTTCATAGAAGTTTACAACGCAGAGCCGTGAAAATAAAAAAATCATTTTTCTTTCCTCAAAAAAGATGTTTTAGCAAGCAATTTTTTATTTTCACAAGGGTAACAGGAGAAATTGGACCCCAATATTTGTTTCCCAGTTTGTCGTGAGTACGATGATACCCCATATGTGGGGGTAAACCACTGTTTGGGTACACGTCGGGGCTCGAAAAGGAAGTAGTGATGTTTTGAAATGCAGACTTTGATGGAATGGTCTGCGGGCGTCACGTTGCATTTGCAGAGCCCCTGATGTGCCTATACAGTAGAAACCCCCCACAAGTGACCCCATTTTGGAAAATAGACCCCCCAAAGAACTTATCTAGATGTGTGGTGAGCACTTTCAACCCCCAAGTGCTTCACAGAAGTTTATAACGCAGAGCCGTGAAAATGAAAAATAATTTTTCTTTCCTTAAAAATTATGTTTTAGCAAGCAATTTTTTTATTTTTGCAAGGGTAACAGGAGAAATTGGACCCCAATAGTTGTTGCCCAGTTTGTTCTGAGTACGCTGGTACCCCATATGTGGGGTAAACCACTGTTTGGGCGCACGTCAGGGCTCGGAAGGGAGGGAGCACCATTTGACTTTTTGAACGCAAGATTGGCTAGAATCAATGGTGGCGCCATGTTGCGTTTGGAGACCCCTGATGTGCCTAAAAAGTGGAAACCCCTCAATTCTAACTTCCACACTAACCCCAAAACACCCCTAACCCTTATCCCAACTGTAGCCATAACCCTAATCACAACCCTAACCCCAACACACCCCTAACCACAACCCTAACCCCAACACATCCCTAACCCTAATCCCAACCCTAACCCTAACCCTAATCCCAACCCTAACCCTAATCCCAACCCTAACCATAACTTTAACCCCAAAACACCCCTAACCCTATCCATAACCCTAACCACAAGCTTAATCTTAACCTTATTTCCAACCCTAGCCCTAATTCCAACCCTAACCCTAAGGCTATGTGCCCACGTTGCGGATTCGTGTGAGATTTTTCCGCACGATTTTTAAAAAATCCACAGGTAAAAGGCACTGCGTTTTACCTGCGGATTTACAGTGGATTTCCAGTGTTTTTTTGTGCGGATTTCACCTGCGGATTCCTATTGAGGAACAGGTGTAAAACGCTGCGGAATCCGCAGAAAATTGACATGCTGTGAAAAATACAACGCGTTTTCGCACGGTATTTTCCGCACTATGGGCACAGCGGATTTGGTTTTCCATAGGTTTACATGGTAACATAGTAACATAGTAACATAGTTAGTAAGGCCGAAAAAAGACATTTGTCCATCCAGTTCAGCCTATATTCCATCATAATAAATACCCAGATCTACGTCCTTCTACAGAACCTAATAATTGTATGATACAATATTGTTCTGCTCCAGGAAGACATCCAGGCCTCTCTTGAACCCCTCGACTGAGTTCGTCATCACCACCTCCTCAGGCAAGCAATTCCAGATTCTCACTGCCCTAACAGTAAAGAATCCTCTTCTATGTTGGTGGAAAAACCTTCTCTCCTCCAGACGCAAAGAATGCCCCCTTGTGCCCGTCACCTTCCTTGGTATAAACAGATCCTCAGCGAGATATTTGTATTGTCCCCTTATATACTTATACATGGTTATTAGATCGCCCCTCAGTCGTCTTTTTTCTAGACTAAATAATCCTAATTTCGCTAATCTATGTGGGTATTGTAGTTCTCCCATCCCCTTTATTAATTTTGTTGCCCTCCTTTGTACTCTCTCTAGTTCCATTATATCCTTCCTGAGCACCGGTGCCCAAAACTGGACACAGTACTCCATGTGCGGTCTAACTAGGGATTTGTACAGAGGCAGTATAATGCTCTCATCATGTGTATCCAGACCTCTTTTAATGCACCCCATGATCCTGTTTGCCTTGGCAGCTGCTGCCTGGCACTGGCTGCTCCAGGTAAGTTTATCATTAACTAGGATCCCCAAGTCCTTCTCCCTGTCAGATTTACCCAGTGGTTTCCCGTTCAGTGTGTAATGGTGATATTGATTCCTTCTTCCCATGTGTATAACCTTACATTTATCATTGTTAAACCTCATCTGCCACCTTTCAGCCCAAGTTTCCAACTTATCCAGATCCATCTGTAGCAGAATACTATCTTCTCTTGTATTAACTGCTTTACATAGTTTTGTATCATCTGCAAATATCGATATTTTACTGTGTAAACCTTCTACCAGATCATTAATGAATATGTTGAAGAGAACAGGTCCCAATACTGACCCCTGCGGTACCCCACTGGTCACAGCGACCCAGTTAGAGACTATACCATTTATAACCACCCTCTGCTTTCTATCACTAAGCCAGTTACTAACCCATTTACACACATTTTCCCCCAGACCAAGCATTCTCATTTTGTGTACCAACCTCTTGTGCGGCACGGTATCAAACGCTTTGGAAAAATCGAGATATACCACGTCCAATGACTCACCGTGGTCCAGTCTATAGCTTACCTCTTCATAAAAACTGATTAGATTGGTTTGACAGGAGCGATTTCTCATAAACCCATGCTGATATGGAGTTAAACAGTTATTCTCATTGAGATAATCCAGAATAACATCCCTCAGAAACCCTTCAAATATTTTACCAACAATAGAGGTTAGACTTACTGGCCTATAATTTCCAGGTTCACTTTTAGAGCCCTTTTTGAATATTGGCACCACATTTGCTATGCGCCAGTCCTGCGGAACAGACCCTGTCGCTATAGAGTCACTAAAAATAAGAAATAATGGTTTATCTATTACGTTACTTAGTTCTCTTAGTACTCGTGGGTGTATGCCATCCGGACCCGGAGATTTATCTATTTTAATCTTATTTAGCCGGTTTCGCACCTCTTCTTGGGTTAGATTGGTGACCCTTAATATAGGGTTTTCATTGTTTCTTGGGATTTCACCTAGCATTTCATTTTCCACCGTGAATACCGTGGAGAAGAAGGTGTTTAATATGTTAGCTTTTTCCTCGTCATCTACAACCATTCTTTCCTCACTATTTTTTAAGGGGCCTACATTTTCAGTTTTTATTCTTTTACTATTGATATAGTTGAAGAACAGTTTGGGATTAGTTTTACTCTCCTTAGCAATGTGCTTCTCTGTTTCCTTTTTGGCAGCTTTAATTAGTTTTTTAGATAAAGTATTTTTCTCCCTATAGTTTTTTAGAGCTTCAATGGTGCCATCCTGCTTTAGTAGTGCAAATGCTTTCTTTTTACTGTTAATTGCCTGTCTTACTTCTTTGTTTAGCCACATTGGGTTTTTCCTATTTCTAGTCCTTTTATTCCCACAAGGTATAAACCGCTTACACTGCCTATTTAGGATGTTCTTAAACATTTCCCATTTATTATCTGTATTCTCATTTCTGAGGATATTGTCCCAGTCTACCAGATTAAGGGCATCTCTAAGCTGTTCAAACTTTGCCTTCCTAAAGTTCAATGTTTTTGTGACTCCCTGACAAGTCCCCCTAGTGAAAGACAGGTGAAACTGCACAATATTGTGGTCGCTATTTCCTAAATGCCCAACCACCTGCAGATTTGTTATTCTGTCAGGTCTATTGGTACTGTAAATCTGATGGAAAACTGCTAAGAATTCGCAGCGGACAATCCGCTGCGGATCCGCGGCCAATCCGTTGCGGATCCGCAGCCAAATCCGCACCGTGTGCACATACCCTAACCCTAGCCCTAACCCCAACCCTAGCCCTCTCCCTAACCCTAGCCCTCACCCTAGATCTAACCCTAACCCTAGTGGAAAAAAAAAATATTTTCTTTATTTTATTATTGTCCCTACCTATGGGGGTGATAAAGGGGGGGGGGGGTCATTTACTATTTTTTTTATTTTGATCACTGTGATAGGTTATATCACAGTGATCAAAATATACCTGGAACGAATCTGCTGGCCGGCAGATTCGGCGGGCACACTGCGCATGCGCCCACCATTTTGGAAGATGGCGGCGCCCATGGAAAAGACGGACGGACACCAGGAGTCTCGGTATGAGGTGGGAGAAAGGAGCATGGGGGTGGATCGGAGGACAGGGGCTGGCATTGGAGCACGGGGGAGTGGGCAGGAGGACAGGGGAGCAGATAGGACGACGGAGGGGAGCGGAGCACAGGACGGAGGACTGTGGAGGAGATCGGTGGCGTTGGGGGGGGGGGCACATCAAGGTTTCCAGCCATGGCCGATGATATTGCAGCATCGGCTATGGCTGGATTGTAATATTTCACCAGTTTTTTTAGGTGAAATATTACAAATCGCTCTGATTGGCAGTTTCACTTTCAACAGCCAATCAGAGCGATCGTAGCCACGGGGGGGATGAAGCCACTCCCCCTGTCCCTGCAGATCAGGTGAAATTGGAGTTAACCCTTTCACCCGATCTGCAGGGACGCAATCCCTCTATAGGCGTCACAGGTCAAATTGGCACCGACTTTCATGACGCCTACGTGGCGTCAAAGGTCGGGAAGGGGTTAAAGGTTATGTGTTATAAAATTTCTCACAGTTTGCTAGTTACACTGAACATAGTATGTCTTTATTCCTACTGGAATTGGAGATTAATTTTCTACTCTGCCCCTCCCCCATTTTGCTTGATACTATTTATTATACGTAAAACCAAAATAAATGAACTGGAGTATAAATTGATATACATGCAACTTGAAGTAGCATGTTCACACTGGCCATTAAACAAACAAAGCCTAAACTAAAAATGAAATGAACATATACCCTGCTGTAAGTAAGAAAAAGCATTGGTGCATATAAATAACATAGGGTACTAAGTAAATGCTGTTTTTGATCAAAGCACAGCGTAAAAGCCATTTCACCAGCGCCAAGGTGTACCCAGTCGGGACGGTTCTAACCTCTAGTATTAAAATTTTACCATGAGTCTAAACTTACCTCAATGTGAATAAGAGCCGAGCAGGACTGAGCATAGTTAAACCCCGATCCTACTCGGCCACTATTCACATTGAGGTCACTTTGACACGTGGTAAGATTTTATTACTAGAGGTTAAGACCATCCTGATTGGGGCCACCTTGTTGCTGGTGGGATGGCTTTTAGTAAACCAGTGTTTACTATGTACCCTATGTTATTTATATGCATTATTGCTTTTTACTTATGTGTATGTTCATTTTGGTTCCATATTAGGTGGTGTTTTTTTTAATTATATGTAGTAAAGGCTCATTCACACGACAGTATGTTAGTATCAGTGTATGCCAAAGCCAGAAGTGGAATTTACAGAGAAAAACTATAATTAAAAGATTGATACCTGTTCTTTTTTTTGGAGACACTCCTGTTTTTGTCATAAAAATACTGATCCTGAACATTGTGTGAATGAGGCCTAATACATACACTGCTCCAGGTTTGGCTTTTTTTTCTGAAGATTGTTTACTCATCTTGTAATCATTATTATTAGGAAAAGAAGGAATATATCACAAAAAAATTTATATTACAATTTCCATACTGATTTTTTTTCTCTGTCCCCACATAACACCTTCTAATAATATGATATTTTATTCAGTGACCAAATTTCACATGAGACCACATCATCAACTACTTCAGGCCAGTCTCACACGTCCAGATAATTCCGGTACCGGAAAAATCGGTACCGGAATTATCCGTGTCCGTGTCTCCGTGTGCTTACCGTGAACATCAGTGTGGCACACGTGCGGCAGCCATGTGCCGCCCGTGTGCCGACTGGGTACCACACGGAGCGTGCAGGAGACAGCGCTAGAGATAAGCGCTGTCCCCTGCATCTGGTGCTGAAGCCGCCATTCATATCTTCTCTCCAGCAGCATTCGCTAGAGAGAAGATATGAAAAATCCTTTTTTTTTTTTTCCGTGTTTAAAATAAAGATCCCTGTCCCCTCCCCCCCTCTGGGCGCCCACCCGCTGTTACTAAAATACTCCCCCGGCTCCCTCGAAGCATCCTCTCCGCGCCGCACCTTCTCCTGTATGAGTGGTCACGTGGTGCCGCCCATTACAGTCCCCCTATGGGAGGTTGAGCCGCATATTCATGACTGTAATCGGCGGCACCACGTAACCGCTCATACAGGAGAAGCTGGCGCTGAGAGGAAGCTGCGAGGGAGCACCACGCTGGGGGGACAGCGCTTACTGTAGCACTGTCTCCTGCACGGCACACGGACTGCACACGGACAGCGTCCGGGTGCGGTACGTGTTTTACACGGACCCATTAACCTTAATGGGTCCGTGTAATCCGTGTGCTCCCACGAACACTGACATGTCTCCGTGTTTTGCACACGGACACACGGTTGTGTCCACGTGAGTCAGTGTCTCCGGTACGTGAGGAAACTGTCACCTCACGTACCGGAGCCACTGACGTGTGAAACCGGTCATATTCATACTATACCGTGTTAGCCAGTAGATAGAAAAACATTAAAATTTGAGAGTTCAGGGTGGGGGATTAGACAGTGTTTTTTTAAAATTGTAAATAACTGTCAAAGTATTGTGAAATCTCACTTATCAGATGTTTTTCTGATGTTTCTTTACAATCTGCGTAATCTATGTCTATTGTTCAATAAAGACAGTTTAAAAAAATAATTTGAGAGTCCTCAGTGGTTGATGCCTTTTAATGGCTAACTGAAAAGATGGTAACTAATTGCAAGCTTTCGAGACTGCTCAGGTCTCTTCATCAGGCTCAGTAAAACACAAAATCTGAAGTCACATATTTAATCCACAAACATTATCAATATCCTGCCAACAGGGGGAGCCCCAATAACGAGATTTATTATTGCCTTTAATGGGTGCTATACAGTATACTGCTTGTATGTTTAGGTTCAAATTGTACTTATTTGTAATAAAAAAAAACATAGAAGCAAAAAAAAAAAAAATCTCAATCACAGGTTCCTTTTGACATTTCCACTGCACCAGTCCTAATGAATCTCTCAATTGTCTCTATAGCCAAAAAAGACTGAAGCGCTGTTATTGCAATATCATGGGGAGTTATGTATGAGAATCAGGCTTGAGATACCTCCAGTTTCCAGAACATTTCTGTATGAGCATATGTCAGATGGTAAGAAGCTTAGTTCTTTAATGACCAGTAATTATTTCATTTTTGCGTTTTCATTCATTTCTTCACTTTCAGCCACGAGCCATAACTTTATTTTTCCATCAACATAGCCATATGAGAGCTTTTTTTTTGAAGGACAAGTTGTAGCTTTGAATAACACCATTTATTTTACCATATGACATACTAAAAAAATGGGAACAAAATTTCCAAAAATAAAATGGTGAAACAACCCTGATTACGTCTTTATTTTTTGGGTTTTGTTTTTATAGTCTTCATTGCTCAGCTAGAATGACCTTGAAACATGATTCTCCATGTCACTATGGCTATGTTGATACCAAATATTTTAAATTTAAATTATGAAAAATTCAGAACTTTGTAAAAATAAAAAGGCTTTGGTTTTGTGTAGCCAGATTTCGAGACCTGTAGCAGTTTTATTTTTCTGTTGATGGAAGGGTTGAGTTACGATTTTTTTTTTCCTTAATGAGCCAACATTTTTATTGATACCAATATGGAGTACACATACCACTTTGATCACTTTTTATTGCATTTTTTTGGGAAGGTGATGTGGTCTAAAAAATGTATAGTAATTCTCACGTTTTTTGTTTTTTCCACTCTTTACGATATGAGTTTATCAACCCCTGTCCAGGACGTTTTGTGACATTTCAGTTTGGGAACGGGTAGAGAATATGATTCACTAGTATAATAGAATATACTACTTTTATTTCCTTTTTCAATGGAACAGGCTCAGATGTAAAACAATATGAAGTGGTCCAGCTCCATATTATCATTAAAAGTGCCAGAAATTTGGCATTGAGACCAGATGGGTTTCTGAGTCCTTTTGTTAAGAGGCAAGTAAGTTAGCAGATCTTTATGTTCAACTTTTTTTATTCCAGATGGGTAGAAAAAATTACATACTTTTGTCTGTTTATTGATTTGACTAGTTGTCTGGTCCTTCCAAATAAACAAGACATAAAGCAAAGGACTCCGGTATTGAGAAGACAACCTTGCCCAGAATGGAATCACACAATCATCTACAACTTAGAAAATCCAAGTGATCTCAGGATGTCTCGACTGGATCTAACTGTATGGGATCAAGGATTGAATGAGCGATTTCTTGGTGGAAGCAGATTGAGCACAGGTGGAGTATAATCATTTCACATATACCCCAAAATGTGGAGAAAAACAAGGTGTGTACATGGTCTTTGACATTAAACGGGTTGCTTAGGTTTATCGTGAAAAATCTGCAATCATTCTCTGTGACGTCAGACTTGTTAATCCTCACATTGCACACAGCATGTGCTGTCAGGATTCTCTGAGGCCTCCCATGTCTAGTCGGAATGTGGTCAGCTGGATCTAATTTTCATCCTTTCTTGGTCTGTGTGTTCATTATTGCCATCATTGTCATATTATTATTATTATTATTTATTGTTATAGCGCCATTTATTCCATGGCGCTTTACATGTAAGGAGGGGTATACATAATAAAAGCAAGTACAATAATCTTAAACAATACAAGTCATAACTGGTACACGAGGAGAGAGGACCCTGCCCGCGAGGGCTCACAATCTACAAGGGATGGGTGAGGATACAGTATGTGAGGATAGAGCTGGTCATGCAGCGGTTTGGTCGATCGGTGGTTACTGCAGGTTATAGGCTTGTCGGAAGAGGTGGGTCTTCAGGCTCTTTTTGAAGGTTTCGATGGTAGGTGAGAGTCTGATATGTTGTGGTAGAGAGTTCCAGAGTAGGGGTGATGCGCGAGAGAAATGTTGTATGCAATTGTGGGAAGAGGAGATAAGAGGGGAATAGAGAAGGAGATCTTGTGAGGATCAGAGGTTGCGTGCAGGAAAGTACCGGGAGACGAGGTCACAGATGTATGGAGGAGACAGGTTGTGGATGGCTTTGTATGTCATGGTTAGGCTTTTGTACTGGAGTCTCTGGGCAATCGGGAGCCAGTGAAGGGATTGACAGAGGGGAGAAGCTGGGGAATAGCGGGGGGATAGGTGGATTAGTCGGGCAGCAGATTTTAGAATAGATTGGAGGGGTGCAAGAGTATCTGTTATTTTATGCAAAAAAAATAAATTCAAGCTTCTCATTAAACAGAATAAAAATAATAGGACAGCACACGGATGGAATCCATAACTTGTATTGGTGAGTTTGATCTGTGACCAAGATCAAAAACAGACAAGTCTCTATTTTTGCTAGGATATTCAATGTCCACAAAAAACTCAACAGATGTGAACATCCACGTAGATAATAAAGTATATGTTATATCTGTAAAAAACATAGATAAAACATGTGTCTGAATGACACCTGAGCTGTACAGTGATTTGTGCAGAAGCGTTATTGGGGTTGTGTAATCTTGTTACAAGGGTAATATTGCAAAGTGCAAAAAAGAAAATCGAGGAGTTTTTAATTTTATAATCTTCAACTTTTTGCCAAGGTTGCCGGCCATCTTTACAATCTATAAGAGGTGGCCGGTTTCCTAAGTAAAGAGTGCAAGCTTGTTACACAGCTTGCAAGCACTGCTCGATTGCTGGTTCTGGCTAGCATTAATGTCACTACTCTACACTCAGGAATATTCACAAAATATAATAAAATATAACTTTTATTAATCAATCTAAAAATACCAAAAGTGCAAATGACCAAAAACCACAAGCAAGGGTATAAAAAAAAAGTTGTAATCAAAGACAAGACAGAGGAGCCAGGGGGTGGTGCCTAGCCCTGTTCTACTGCTGAACAACCCTACCTACCAGTGGAGGTTGGCACCCTAGTACTGCACAAGTGGGGCCCCTGATCAATGGCGGCTCTCCCTTCTAACCCTAACAGGCCCTATATAGGATTTGTGGACAGAAAGACCTATCAGTGTGTAAGCAGGATGTAGCTAAGTGTAGCTATGGGAAGCCAGTCCATCAAAAAAACAATTGACTGATACCAACCAGTAGGTTAGTCAATTACAATACAGACGTGATCAAAATTGTTGGTACCCCTTGTTTAATAACAGAAAAACCCACAATGGTCACAGAAATAACTTGAATCTGACAAAAGAAAAGATCTATGAAAATGAACAAATGAAAGTCAGACAATTTTGATCACGTGTGTATATAATCAGTACTGGATTTTCACATACTAATGAGGAGGGAGGAAATTTGCTATAGTCTGTCCCTGTGGAATCCCTACCTGGTTGTGGAGGTTGGCACTCTACCAGAAACGAATTTGACACCCCCACTCATCAACGTCTGTCCCTCCTAGCGCTGCCAAATACTAGGAAAACAAAAAGGAGGGGATGATGGCCAATATAAAGTGCAAACAAGTGAAGATACGGATAATGTATACTGTATATCATATATAATGGACCATTAGTTTGTAAAGATACAGCATTTGTAGAAAAAAAGAGATAATTGGTAAATGAAGACTAAATTCCCATAGGGCTATAAGATAGAAACATTACGTGGCTCATAATCTACAAGAGGACTATGATGAATCCTTCTATGTAGTCACCATACAGTATCGTCCATAGAAGAATACCTCAGATTTATGGTTATTAATCCATGTATAGATATTTTCAATGATAACTGTGCTTTTACTTTTATATAGAATACAAAACCACTGTTCAGGGGTTTACATTGTTACTCATTTGTGAATAATCATAGGATTGCTTGAGTGTGGAATATTAAATGCAAGACACTGTTCCAAGTGTATATATCTTTAACATCATTCCATTGTTAACTACCACATAGCTTAGTCCAGGGAAAAAAAAAAAAAAAATATATATATATATATATATATATATATATATATATATATATATAGCTAGGAGCATCACTCTGTCTGAAGCCTTTATAGACTGTACAAGCGCAACGCGCCTGCGCAGTCTGGACCCCACAGGGTTACGTATCTGGGGATGAGGATTGTGGCCCAGGAGATCGCGGTATGCGTAAGCACTGAACGCATGTGGTAACGCTCATTAAAGTAATGAATATGGATGCGACTCCACTCCCATAAGCGTGGCTCGCATATTCATTACTTTCATGAGCGGTACCATGTGACCGCTCTGCACTGGAAGGAGCTGCCGGCCCGGGACGACGGAGAAGCAGGGACGTGCCAGGAGGGTGAGTATGACGCGGGAGGGTGAGCCATGCTATATTCACCTGTCCCCGTTCCACCACCGCGCTGTGTCTTCCGCTTCCTCTGACTGTGATGTTCAGGTCAGAGGGCGCGATGATTTGTTTAGTGCGCACCCTTTGCCTGAAAAGTCACAGCCAGAAGACCCGAAAGACACAGCGGCGTGCGGCGGTGGAAAGGGGACAGGTGAATATCGCAAGTGCCGGGGGCCTGAGCCAACGGAGACTCTGGCACCTGACCCCCATAGCACGCCGGTGTCCTTGCCTGCTCAGGCCCCTGACACTTGGCTCCCAGCGATGAGAAGTATGTCATTTTTTTTTTAATCGCAGCAGCATACGGGGCATATTATGCTATGGAGCTTCTTGTGGGGGCCATCAACCTTTATGGAGCAGCATATGGGGCATATTAGGCTATGGAGCATCTTATGGGGCCATCAACCTTTATGGAGCAGCATATTGAGCATATAATGCTATGGAGCTTCTTATGGGGCCATCAACCTTTATGGAGCAGCATATGGGGCATATTATGCTATGGAGCATCTTATGGGGCCATCAACTTTTATGGAGCAGCATATGGGGCATATTATGCTATGGAGCATCTTATGGGGCCATCAACCTTTATGGAGCAGCATATGGGGCCATCAACCTTTATGGAGCAGCATATGAGGCATATTATGCTATAGAGCATCTTATTGAGCCATCAACCTTTATAGAGCAGCATCTGGGGCATATTATGCTATGGAGCATCTTTTGGGGCCATCAACCTTTATGGAGCAGCATACGGGGCATATTATGCTATGGAGCATCTTATGGGGCCATCAACCTTTATGGAGCAGCATACGGGGCATATTATGCTCTGGAGCATCTTATGGGGGCCATCAACCTTTATGGAGCAGCATGTGGGGCATATTATGCTATGGAGCATCTTATGGGGCCATCAACCTTTATGGAGCAGCATGTGGGGCATATTATGCTATGGAGCATCTAACGAGGCCATGAACCTTTATGGAGCAGCATACGGGGCATATTATGCTATGGAGCCTCTTACGAGGCCATCAACCTTTATGGAGCAGCATATGAGGCATATTATGCTATAGAGCATCTTATGGGGCCATCAACCTTTATGGAGCAGCATCTGGGGAATATTATGCTATGGAGCATCTTATGGGGCCATCAACCTTTATGGAGCAGCATATGGGGCATATTATGCTATGGAGCATCTTATGGGGCCATCAACCTTTATAGAGCAGCATACGAGGCATATTATGCTATAGAGCATCTTATTGGGCCATCAACCTTTATGGAGCAGCATCTGAGGCATATTATGCTATAGAGCTTCTTATGGGGGCCATCAACCTTTATGGAGCAGCATACGGGGCATATTATGCTATGGAGCATTTTATGGGGCCATCAACCTTTATGGAGCAGCATACGGGGCATATTAAGCTATGGAACATCTTATGGGGGTCATGAACCTTTATGGAGCAGCATGTGGGGCATATTATGCTATGGAGCATCTTATGGGGCCATCAACCTTTATGGAGCAGCATATGGGGCATATTATCCAATGGAGCTTCTTATGGGGGCCATCAACCTTTATGGAGCAGCATACTGGGCATATTATGCTATGGAGCATTTTATGGGGCCATCAATCTTTAAGGAGCAGCATATGGGGCATATTAAGCTATGGAGCATCTTATGGGGGCCATGAACCTTTATGGAGCAGCATGTGGGGCATATTATGCTATGGAGCATCTTATGGGGCCATCAACCTTTATGGAGCAGCATAAGGGGCATATTATTCTATGGAGCATCTTATGGGGCCATGAACCTTTATGGAGCAGCATGTGGGGCATATTATGCTATGGAGCATCTTATGGGGCCATCAACCTTTATGGAGCAGCATCTGGGGAATATTATGCTATGGAGCATCTTATGGGGCCATCAACCTTTATGGAGCAGCATATGGGGCATATTATGCTATGGAGCATCTTATGGGGCCATCAACCTTTATAGAGCAGCATACGAGGCATATTATGCTATAGAGCATCTTATTGGGCCATCAACCTTTATGGAGCAGCATCTGAGGCATATTATGCTATAGAGCTTCTTATGGGGGCCATCAACCTTTATGGAGCAGCATACGGGGCATATTATGCTATGGAGCATTTTATGGGGCCATCAACCTTTATGGAGCAGCATACGGGGCATATTAAGCTATGGAACATCTTATGGGGGTCATGAACCTTTATGGAGCAGCATGTGGGGCATATTATGCTATGGAGCATCTTATGGGGCCATCAACCTTTATGGAGCAGCATATGGGGCATATTATCCAATGGAGCTTCTTATGGGGGCCATCAACCTTTATGGAGCAGCATACTGGGCATATTATGCTATGGAGCATTTTATGGGGCCATCAATCTTTAAGGAGCAGCATATGGGGCATATTAAGCTATGGAGCATCTTATGGGGGCCATGAACCTTTATGGAGCAGCATGTGGGGCATATTATGCTATGGAGCATCTTATGGGGCCATCAACCTTTATGGAGCAGCATAAGGGGCATATTATTCTATGGAGCATCTTATGGGGCCATGAACCTTTATGGAGCAGCATGTGGGGCATATTATGCTATGGAGCATCTTATGGGGCCATCAACCTTTATGGAGCAGCATATGGGGCATATTATCCAATGGAGCATTTTATGGGGCCATCAACCTTTATGGAGCAGCATATGGGGCATATTAAGCTATGGAGCATCTTATGGGGGCCATGAACCTTTATGGAGCAGCATAAGGGGCATATTATTCTATGGAGCATCTTATGGGGCCATTAACCTTTGTGCAGCATTATATGGGGCATATTTTTGTATGGAGCATCTTATGGGACCCATCATGAACTTTATGGAGCATTATATGGGGCTCCTGATTCAATATGGATATTCAAAAACATTTACCGTATATACCCGAGTATAAGCTGACCCGAGTATAAGCTGACCCCCCTAATTTTGCCACAAAAAAATGGGAAAACTTATTGACTCGAGTATAAGCCTAGGGTAGAAAATGCAGCAGCTACCAGTAAATATCAAAAATAAAAATAGATACCAATAAAAGTAAAATTGAGACATCAGTATATTAAGTGTTTTTGAATATCCATATTGAATCAGGAGCCCCATATAATGCTCCATACAGTTCATGATGGGCCCCATAAGATGCTCCATACAAAATACACCCCATATAATGCTCCATATTAAAATATTCCCCATATAATGCTGCACAAAGGTTAATAATGGCCCCATAAGATGCTCCATAGAAACATTTGCCCCATACAATGCTGCATAAAGGTTGATGGCCCATAAGATGCTCCACACATTATGGCCCCATAAGATGCTCCATACATTATGCCCCATAAGATGCTCCACACATTATGCCCCATAAGATGCTCCACACATTATGGCCCCATAAGATGCTCCATACATTATGACCCCATAAGATGCTCCATACATTATGACCCCATAAGATGCTCCATACATTATGGCCCCATAAGATGCTCCATACATTGTGGCCCCATAAGATGCTCCATACATTGTGGCCCCATAAGATGCACCACACATTTGCCCCATATGCTGTTGCTGCGATTAAAATAAAAAAAAAAAATCACATACTCCCCTCTCTTCGCTCAGGCCCCCGGCACTTGCGATAGTCACCTTCCTCGTTCCACGCACTGCTCTGTCTTCCATCCTCTGCACTGACTGTTCAGGCAGAGGGCGGGGTGCACACTAATCACGTCATCGCGCCCTCTGACCTGAACAGTAAGTGCAGAGGATGGAAGACAGCAGCGCGCAGCGGTGGAACGAGGAAGGTGATTATCGCGCAATGCTCACATCCCCGTAATACTCACCTGCTCCCGGCGTGGTCCCTGGCAGCGTCTCACTGTCAGATGGTCTCCGGGAGCTGGCGGCATCTTACTCTGTTCAGCTGTCACATACCGCTCATTACAGTAATGAATATGCGTCCATATTCATTACTTTAATAAGCGGTACCACGTGACCGCTGAACACAGGAAGATGCCGCCGGCTCCCGGAGACCATGGGACATGCAGGGACAGCACCAGGAGCAGGGGAGTATGTCACCGCGCTGCTCCCCCGCCAACCCCCCGGCTGACAATAACTCGAGTATAAGCCGAGAGGGTCACTTTCAGCCCAAAAAAGTGGGCTGAAAATTTCGGCTTATACTTGAGTATATATGGTAACCTACTGATGTCTCAATCAATTTTACTTTTATTGGTATCTATTTTAATTTTTTAAATTTACCAGTGGCTGCTGCATTTCCCACCCTAGGCTTATATTCGAGTCAATAAGTTTTCCTAGTTTTTTTGTGGCAGAATTAGGGGTCTCGGCTTATACTCTGGTCGGCTTATACTTGAGTATATACAGTACCTATCCGGTATTGCCGCGGGGTCTCTTCGGGCCGGAGGCCGGGACATGAATCCTCTGTCGGAAATGGCGCATGTGTATTGGTGTATTGCACACTTTAGGCACCATTTTGTAAGTTATGCATCCGGGAATGAGGATTGTGGCCCAGGAGGGTTGTGGCGCCAGAATCGGCACCTGCGCAGTCTGGGCTTTCCGGCACCATTTTTGTACTGAATCTATATATAAAGTACGTCAGCAGAGCAATCCAGCCACTTTCTACTGTATATATATAGAAAATACGTCAGCGCAGCAAGCCAGTGACTTTTTACTGCGCAGGATGGGAGCAGCACATGACAGAATGGGGGCGCAGAATGGGTGCAGCACATGACAGAATGGGGTTGCAGGATGGGAGCAGCGAATTACAGAATGGAGACGCAGGATGGGAACAGCACATGACAGAATAGAGGCACAGGATGGGAGCAGCACATAACAGAATGGGGGCACAGGATGTGAGCAGCACATGACAGAATGGAGGTGCAGGATGAGCGCACCACATGACAGGATGGGGATACAGAATTGGGGTAGCACATACCAGAATGGGTGCGCAGGATGGGGGCAGCACATACCAGAATGGGGGCTCGGGATGGCAGCAGCACATGACAGCATGGGGGTGCAGGATGGGAGCACCACATGACAGGATGGGGGCGCAGGATGGAAGCACCACATGACAGGATTGGTGTGCAGGATGGGAGCACATGACAGCATTGGTGCGCAGGATGGGAGCACATGATAGGATGAGGGCACAGGAAGAGAGTAGCACATGACAAGATGGAGGCGCACAAAACAGGATGAGGACACAGGATGAGGGCTGCAAATGACCAGGATGGGGGCACAAGATGGTAGCAGCACATGACAAGATTAGAGCTCGGGATGGAAACAGCGCATACCAGGATGGAGACCATATACCAATATAAATGCTGGCCACCTGGGTGTAGAGCGGGTTCAATAGCTAGTATATAATATACACTCACAAATACCACTATAGAAACCACTCAACGGGTTTCCCCTCACACAGGAGGTTCATCAGGAGTAAGATAATGAAAAGCAGCAAATGTAACGAGGAAAGGACTACTTAGCTGTCTGTTGTAAATGCAGCAGTGCTAGATATCTTAAGGATGGAATCCTGAGCACGCAGGGAAGATCCCCTTTCGATACAAGCATCTTTTTGTATTTTATAGAACAATCCACATGGATGAAATATATTGTCTCTATACTTACCAGACTAATTGTATCTTATTACACTTAAATATAACTGAATAAGCAGAAAAGCATCTGTTATGTTGTACCTGTTAGTGCTTAGGCACATTTCTTGTTTATCAGAAAGTTCTGGATAACCCCTTTAGGCCACATTCACACAGTCAGTGTTTTGTGATTTTTTTACCTCAGTATTTGTAAGCCAAAACCAGAAATGGAACACTCAGAGGAAAAGTATAACAGAAACATGTCACCACTAGTGATGAGCGAACGTGCTCGCCACTACTCGTTACTCGCCGAGCACCGAGCATTTCTGGGATTAATCGGCGGGAGCTCGGGTCTCCGCCCTGCAATTTTGGCACTCTTTAGAGCACCAATGAACATGCAGGGATTGTCTGCCATGCACTGTAATTTCGCAGCCATCTTTGTTGTGGTACAGCGACATCAGGTCTATAAGAGACCAGACACTGCCCTGCTCGGCACATTCAGCTCCGGACTCAGCTAGCGTAAGGAGAGCTGCTTCTGAGATAGGGTCAGATTTGGGGATTTATTAGTTAGTGTGGGTCTACCATCATAGAATCCACAAATCCCGATAAACCAACAGTGCTTTAGTAACTTTTTTTTATAGTGTCATAGCCTAATTATTGACACAATTTTGGTGGGCCCAAAAAAATCCAGGCCAAATATTTAACAGTGTTCTATTTCCGTCATACGCCAGATCTATCTGTGCTCTAAAAATAGTTGCTTTTCAGGTCTACAATCCACTTTTTGTTGTCTGCTACCCTAGGTCTATACAGTATTTTGGGGTAAAAAATACAAAAAATACAGGCCACGTATTGAACAGGCTGTTATCTCCGTCAGACTCCTGGTTTATCTGTGCTCTACAAATAGTTGCTTTTCAGGCCTACATTCAACTTTTTTTACTGTCTGCTACCCTAGGTCTATACAGTATTTTGGGCTAAATAAAATAACAAAAACTCCAGGCCACATATTGAAGAGTGTGATATCTCCGTCAGCCTCCTGGTCTATCTGTGCTCTACAAATAGTTGCTTCTCAGTCCTACTTTCCACTTTTTTGGCTGTCTGCTACCCTAGATCTATACACTATTTTGGGGTAAAAAATAAAAACATACAGACCACGTATTGAACAGTCTGTTATCTCCGTCAGACTCCTCATCTAGCTGTGCTCTACAAATAGTTGCTTTTCAGGCCTACATTCCATTTTTTTGACTATCTGCTACTCTAGGTCTATACACTATTTTGGGGTAAAAATAAAAAAAATACTGGCCACGTATTTAACAGTCTGTTATCTCCGTCAGACTCCTAGTCTATCTGTGCTCTACAAATAGTTGCTTTTCAGGCCTACATTCCACTTTTTTGGCTGTGCACTACCCTAAGTCTATACAGTATTTTGGGGTAAAAAAAATAAATAAAACTCCAGGCCACATATTGAAGAGTGTGAAATCTCTGTCAGACTCCTGGTCTATCTGTGCTCTCCAAATAGTTGCATTTCAGGCCTACATTCCACTTTTTTTGTTCTCTGCTACCCTAGGTCTATACACTATTTTGGGGTAAAAAATAAAACAAAAAAAATACAGGCCATGTATTGAACAGTCTGGTATCTCTGTGACACTCCTCATCTATCTGTGGCCTACAAATTGTGTCATTAGATTAGAATCAAGGCTTGCATTCACCTTTTTATTAAAATGGGCAAGGCGCGTGGCAAGGGACAGGGAAGTGGACATGATGGTGATGGTGCATGCAGAGGTCGAGGCCGTGGGCAAGCTAAAAGTGGGCCACAACAAACACCCACATCTTCTCGCAACAGATTCCTGTCAGAATTCATAGGGCATGGCAGAACAGCACTCTTGACACCAGAGCAGCATGAAAAGGTAGTTCGTTGGATGACAGATAATGCTTCCAGTCATTTTGCCACCACCCCCAGCACTGTGTCTTCCACACGGTCAAGTCAGAGTAGCCGTGACTCTAGACTGCATATTCCTAACCCTAATCCTCCTTCCTCCCACCATGTTTAGTGCTCTGAGACAACTGATCCAACACTTGGACACTCCGAAGAGTTGTTCACTTTTCCATTTATCGATTCTGGCCTCTCTCCCGGTCCAATTGAAGTGAGGCAAGATGAGATTCCATGTAGCGATGCCCAAACATTTGAGCAGCCATGGTCACATGAAGGCGACAGTGTTAACGTGTCACAAGAGGTGGACGATGATGAGACACAATTGCCCAAAAATCAGGAGGAGGACCAGGGTGCGGAAGTGGAAGAAGAGGTGGTGGATGATACCTGCAGTTACCCAGACTCAACTAGCACCATCATCAAGCATGTCCACATCCTTGTCCCAGCGCAGCCTTCAGTTGTCCAAACCACAGTCATTGGAATGCAAGCAGAAGTATGCCTCCAACGCCCCACAGGCCACAGTACTAAACTCACAAATCTCTCATCTGCTTGTGCTCGAAATGTTGCCTTTTAGCCTCGTGGAGACAGAATCTTTCCGCAACCTGATGGTGGCGGCCGTCCCAAGGTATTCGGTCCCCAGCCGCCACTATTTCTCCTGGTGTGCCATCCCGGCATTACGCAAGCACATGTCCCACAACATTAGCCGTGCCCTCAACAATGCTGTTACTGGGAAAGTCCACCTAACAACGGACACGTGGACAAGTGCTTGTGGGCAGGCACAGTACATCTCGCTGACGGCATACTGGGTTAACATAGTGGAAGCTGGGACCCAGTCAGACCTTGGGATGGTGCAAGTCCTCCACACCCCGAGGATTGCGGGCCCTACGTCAATCTGGGTTGCCCCCACAGTCTACAGCTCCTGCACCTCCTCCTCCTCTTCAGCCTCCATCTCCAAAAGTAGCACATCAGTCACAAGCTGGAAGCACTGCAGCACTGCCTCAGCCAAGCGCCAACAGGCTGTGCTGAAGCTAATCTGCTTAGGTGACAAACAGCACAATGCTGAAAAGTTGTCGACAGCTCTGAAAGAGAATTTAGATCTGTGGCTGACACCGCTGAACCTACAGCCAGGCATGGTCGTGTGTGACAATGGCCAGAACCTAGTGGTGGCTTTGAGGTGATGCAAGCTCACACACGTGCCATGCCTGGCCCATGTGCTTAACCTCGTGGTTCAGCGTTTTCTCAAAACCTACCCGGAGCTGCTGGATCTGCTTATGAAAGTAAGCAGACTGTGTGCCCATTTTCGAAAGTTAGTTACCGCTTCAGCTGCCCTTGACGTGCTTCAGCAGCGTTTGCAGCTTCCGGCTCACCGACTGATGTGTGATGTCCCCATGCGTTGGAACTCTACACTGCATATGTTGGAAAGGATTTGACAGCAGAAGAGGGCAGTTGTTGACTATCAACATCAACAAGGCCATCATTATTCAATTCAGACTCCACACATAAGACCTCAGGAGTGGACATGGATGTCAGGACATCTGTGCCATCCTGCAAAACCAAGATGGTGACCAGCGATGATGCCATAATTAGCGTCACCATTCCGCTTCTCTGCATTCTGAAAAGCTCCCTTCTCACAATTAAAGAGGATGGATTGCAGACAGAGCACGAGGACATGGAACAATGAACCATGCAGGGTGATTACACACAGCCCAGCCTCATGTCATCCCACCATGGATTTGTTGACAAAGAGGAGGAGGAGAAAGAGCTATAGCTACTGTTAAAGAAATAGTTAATCTTCATTTTGTTAAATATCAGAAAATAGCCGAAAAACAAAGTCTTGCACAATGTCTTGCATAAGATGTTATCATCTGTCTCTCCTTGTGAACAGTTTCCCGGGACATTCCACATAGTAGCGGCCAGAGTTTCTCAAAATCCAGAATGTTCAGCCAAAATCCAATAAAACCGCAGATATGCACAACAACTCCCCGCATCCTTTCACCTCATCCATCTTATATCCCAGGATGTTTTTTCAACTTATTGTATAAGACATTCATTTATGCCAATTTATTATGTAACTCTACATTTCCTTTTGATCTTGGGCCTTTATAAGCCCAGCCCTAAAAATAAAGGACCAGAGACTATTCTGACAGACAACGAGCGTGTGTCTCTCTGATTATTGCTTCATTGCGTAGGTACCTAAAGACAGAACACCTGAGTAGGTTGGAAATCCCTTCTCTAACACTACTTTCATGCGGTATAGACGGTACTACAAGCACAATTGTCATACCTATGTCTGTTCAGCGTGGATAGCCTGAGGACAAGGAGGAGGACACCTTGGTCACTTAACCTGTTGTTGAGGACATGGAAGGCTTTCCTGTTACCAGTCTGGCACGCGTGGCTGACTTTATGTTGCGCTGCCTTTCCCGTGACCCTCATATTGTAAAAATGTTGGGTGACAGTCATTACTGGGTAGTGACACTTTTAGACCCACGCTACAAGAAGAACTTTCAATCTCTTGTTCCAGAGGCAGACATGTATACTAAATGGTTCAGTACCAGAGGGCCATTGTTGCAGAATTATTAAAAAAATTCCCATCTAAAAACACTGGTGGCAGACGTCAGAGTGCGTTGGACAACCAAGGAGTACACCTGAAAGAGACACAACTCCAATCCAGCAGTGGCAAGGCAACACTGGCAAAGTTCTGAGACAGTTTTCTCATACCCTCCCATCGCTCTGGCCCAGAGCCGCGGTGTAAAGTCACAAGGAATGGAATGTTAGAGAAGATGGTGAGGGAGTACCTTGCTGACCGTACAAACCTCTTCCGTGATTCCTCTGTGCCTTTTAATTATTGGGTATCAAAGCTGGACACGTGGCATGAACTGGCTCTCTACGCTTTGGAGGTCCTGCCCTGCTGCTAGCGTTTTGTCAGAGCGGGTTTTTAGTGCCGCTGGTGGAATTATAACAGATAAGCGCATCCGCCTGTCAACTCAAAATGCTGACAGGCTGACTCTTATAAAAATGAACAAGGGTTGGATTGGGCCAGACTTCTCTACACTACTAAATGATAACAGCAAAATATAACCTCCAATACAGTGTCTATTTGGAGGTGTATTTCCATGCACCTCTTCACACCCCCACATGGGTATACGCTTCCTAATTTTGGCTATTTGCTGTCCTCCTCCTTCTCCTCATGCACCAATAGTCGAACGCCAGGGTGAACGTGTTCTGTATTGCTACAGCCAGTTTTTTTCTTGCAAGTGTGTCTGAGGCCCGTAAAAAAATGTTTAAAAAATGTACCCCACATGGGGAAATGTTTGTCAGCCCATGCACTTAGTGTATGGGCATTCCAAGTATAGGAGACCCGCTCCTTTACATAGGGAAAACATTCATAGGACATATGGAACGCCCACCAGGGCCATGGGGTACCGGGTCTGGTAATTAAAGGGATGTGTCACGGCGGCAGTGACCCGTTTTGTGGCCCTAGGTGCCCATGTAAAAGGGAAGGTCTTTAAAGCAGTTTGTAAGATAATAAATGTTCGTGATGCCACCTGTGGTATTTGGTCAGGGATGACCGACGCTGCATAAAGGGGTCCACTGGGGTGATGTTATGGCAGCAGGGATGGTATGGCTTTCCACGGGTGAAGCTGGGTCCCCAGGGCACCCGGTGTAGTAGGGACAGGTGGTAAGTGGTGTAGAAAGAAACAGAGGACACAAGTTGCAGTCTCTTTACCTCTTTACTGTGGAATTCAGGCAGCCGCAGTCCAGGGTATCGGATCACAGGTGCTGGTATGGTCCGGCCGGCTTGGAAGCGACTCAGGAATCCTCTTAACCAGGTGGGGTTGGAAGCCTTCCACTATGCGCTGTGTTGTAGTTCCTTGCTGCCTTAAGCCTCACACAAGGTCCTCACGTTCTCTCTGTCCCCCAGGTTGGTAGGACACTAACCCGCATGACACGTAACTCGAGCCTTTTACAGGGTCTCTCAGGATGACGCCAGGCTCTGTTACTATGCCTTCAGGTGCTAATGGTGGACAGGTGACTTGAAATCTAGCTGTCCCGCTGGTTTCTTTACCCCCACAACCTCACACAAGGTCCTCACGTTCACTCTGTCCCCCAGGTTGGTAGGACACTAACCCGCATGACACATAACTCGAGCCTTTTTACAGGGTCTTTTAAAAAAGTAGACCCCCAGGGGGAAATATTTGTCAGCCCTTACACTTAGTGGATGGGCATTACAAGTATAGGAGACCCGCTCCTTTAAATTGGGAAAACATTCATAGGAGGACACCCTCCACGTCTCTTCAGACACCACCACTAGAACACGAGGGTGAACGTATTCCGTGATGCTACAGCAACTCTAGTTTTTTGCAAGGGTGTAAGATAGCCGTAAACAAATTTAAAAAAAAAAAATGTATCCCCCCATGAGGAAATGTTTGTCAGCCCATGCACTTAGTGTATTGGCATTCCAAGTATAGGTGAAGCGCTCCTTTGTAATGTGAACATTTTTTTGAGACCCTCCTACACGTTTCTTCCAAGGGGGATTGTGGTGCGTGCAAATTACGGCCAGGCCTTGCATTCACTTTATGCACAAAATTAATGGTAATAAAAAAAATAAAAAATAATGTGAACTTTTGTTTCATGTGGCCATCTAGTACGTAGCTTCAAAGGGTTATTGGAGTGCATGTAACATTGGTGCAGGGCAGGCCTTGCATTCACTGCATAAGCAAACTGTATGGGAGACACACTTTTTCTAATGGGAAAAATGTTGTCCTGAGGCCCTCAAGTACGTCTGCTGAAACAGTTATTGGGGTGCATGTAACATTGGTGCAGGGCAGGCCTTGCATTCAGGGGCTGGCTGGCACTTTTCAGCATGGGGGGCAATCACAAGGCAGTGGCCCTCGAGTTGCGGTGGACCTCCTTTTTCCTGCTTATCTCTGGCCATTGCCTTAAAGGGGTTGTCCACTACTTTCAGTTACCCACCAATGTATCCCCCCGGGGCCCCTAATGAATTTTCTAAATACCTTCAGTTGCCGTTTTCGCCTGTGAGCGGCGCTATGGCGGCGGATGAGTCCGGGTCCCCCAGGCTGAAGCCGCCGCTAATTTCCGCGGACGTCACGTCAATTTCCAGACTCTGGAAATTCACGTGACGTCAGCAGGAGGCGTGACCCAGCCTCACTGTCAGCGGTCACTCATCAAGAGTGACTGGGACTGGGCTGTGGGCGGGGCTGGGGTCAGCCTGCGGGGCTGTGCTGGGATCTGCGGGCCGGCAGGGATCTGTGGACGGGGCTAGGATCTGCGGCCGGGGCTGGGGGCTGCTGGTCGTTCCCATGTGCTGGGGTCTGCTGGCCGGCCACGCTCATTTGCTGAGATGTGCGGCGGCGGGAGTTGTGTGCGGTGAATCTGCCGTCAGTGGATCTGCTGGCAGGGGGGGTTCTGCGCGGTGTGTCTGCGGAAGGTGCTAGAGTATGCGGGCGGGGGATCTGCGGGGCTGTGCGGTGGGGTCATTGATGTGTGTGTCTCTGTGTGCAGGCATCGTCCGATGGGACTACAAGTCCCATAAGGCTCTGCCTGCTACAGTGACAGTGAGAGACACATTAGCCAATGATGGGACAGTAGTAGTCCCATTATCCGGCTAATGTGTTGAATGTAAAAAGAAACAAACACATACACACATATACAGTAAATACATATAACATACTGTACATTACACACATACAGAACATACAACATGCACCATACATCATACGACATGTGACATATGACATGCGACATGCACCATGCGACATGTGACATGCAACATCCACCATGCGACATGCACCATGGGACATGCAACATGAGACATGCAACATGCACCATACGACATACACCATGCCACATAGACATACAGTACATTAAACATAGAGTACATACTCACCATCACTTGTCACCTTGTTCCCCGAAGCCAGTATCACCTGTAAAAAATATTAAAATAATAAAAAAAACTCTATACTCCCTGATCCGCAGAAATCCAATTAAAACGAGTGTCCCTCAACGATCTCCCATGGAGAGCAGCATCATCAGCTGATGCGACCGATCTCCAAGGGCTCCAGGAATACAATGATGGAAGGTATCCTTCCACAATGTATTCCCCACAATGTATTCCTACGCCCCTGTGAGAAAATAGTCCCTAGTCTCACTTCTGGCACTGCTGTGTGAGAAAGTTCCCACGCAGCAATTGCCATAAAGTGAGACCAGTGAACTACAGTAACCTCTGTGATGCACTGCAGGAGCCATTGTCTCCTGTCAGTGTGTCACTGAAGGTCTATAGAGCAGTGACATCAACCGATGTCACTGTTCTATAGGGGAGATCGTCGTGGGACCCTGGTTATTAATTGGACTGCGTCGGACAGGTAGTATACGGTTTATTATTTTACGTTTTTTGCAGGCGCTGAAGTATGGTAAGTATGGTTAAATTAAGAATATTAAAATACTTTTTTCTGGCTGTGTATTTTTTTTTTTTTTTTTTAACTCTTTCACTATTATAGGATTAATAATGGATAGGCGTCATATTGAGGCCTCTCCATTATTAACCCGGCTTAATGTCACCTTACAATAGCAAGGTGACATTAACCCCTTATTACCCCATATCCCACCACTACACGGGAGTGGGAGGAGAGGGGCTAAGTGCCGGAATTGGCGCATCCCACAGATGCGCCATTTCTGGGGCGGCTGCAGGCTGGTATTTGTAGCCGGGGGGGGGGAAGGGGCGCTGTCTGCATAGCCTTTGTGGCTATAAAATATAGGAGGACCCCACGTCATTTTTTGGGGGGGTCCCCCTATTTTAATAGCCAGCAATGGCTACGCAGACAGCTGCGGGCTGATATTCATAGCCTGGGAGGGGGCCATGGGTATTAACTAGGGTTGAGCAACTTTTAGTTTTTTAGGGTCGAGTCGGGTTTCGCAAAACCCGACTATCTCAAAAGTCGAGTCGAGTGAAATCGGCCAATTATCACGAAAAGTCAGGGGATCGACCGAAACACGAAGCCCAATGCAAGTCAATGGTCGGCTGTGAGTGGAGGCCAGGAAAACACCTACAGTGCCCATTTTAATGGCAAAAACATCCATTCTTGGTACTGAAGTTTGTCAATCTTAATTTACCTTATAATAATAGTTAGGCATTGGACATTGGGGGTCATTTGGCTAAAGTTGTGGGGGGTATGGCTGTTTCAAGTATTTAGTGGGCCCAGGAAACGTGGACCACGTCACGGCAGCGGAGCAGGGAGAGGTAAGTATTTTAACTTTGCAAGTGCTGTGATCCTGAGCAAGCAGGGGGGGGCCAGTCGTTCGCATTGGCACTGGCACAGGGCCCCTCAAAGTACGGCGGTGTGTTTGCATGGCGGGGGCGCCTCCCACCGGCAGCGACACTTTTGCGTACTATGAGGGGCCCTGTGCCAGTGACATCGCCAACGAGCATTCCCCTCCACCTAATGAAGGAACCTGCACTTTCATCTGCACCTTCCTCTTTGTCCCCGTGTAAGGTGGTATAGTATGCGGGAAGGGGAACCTCACTTTCAGCAGGGTCAGAATCTGGCTGTGTAGCGTGCAAGGGGAATGTAGCGGTCTGGGTCAATGTACCAGCAGAGTCATCTAGCACTGGCTGGGCAACGGGCAGGATGAGAAGTAAACACAGATATAGTTCCAAATACAAAAGTAGGCTAAAAGCAGTTCAAAATTGGTAACAGGACTAAACAGGCGGCATTGCTTTGTTCAGTGGAGGACAACTGTAATGAGAGGCTGACACAGTGAGTAGGCCCAAATCAGTAAGTAGTCTAAATGCAGTTCAAAATTGGTAACAGTAGTAAACAGGCGGCACTGCTTTGTTCAGTGGAGGAGAACAGCAAAGAGCGGCAGACACTGTTAGTAGGCCCCAACCAAACTAGTAGCCCCACTGCATTTGTTCCATTTAACAACTAACAAGAGCCTGAAGATAGAAGCTCAGGAAAGGCAACCAGGAGAACACCTTGGAGCAGCAGACACTGTTAGTAGGCCCCAACCAAACTAGTAGCCCCACTGCAGTTTTAAAATTCCGATAGGCTGAAAACCTGACAATTGCAGGTAATTTTTTTTTAAGAGGACAGCTGTATTGAGTGGCATAGACAGACACTGCTAGTAGGCCTTACACCACAAAGTTGTCTCGAAGCAGGTTTAAAAAAGGTTACATGGGTACACAGGCAGCATTGGTGTGGTCAGCGGAGGACAATTGGAAGGAGGGACCGCAGACAGACTTACTAGGCCTAAATTAAAAAAAGTAGGCTCTATGCACTTTTAATTAGGTTCCAGGGGTACACAGGCAGCATTGGTGTGGTCAGCGGAGGACAATTGGAAGGAGGGACCGCAGACAGACTTACTAGGCCTAAATTAAAAAAAGTAGGCTCTATGCACTTTTAATTAGGTTCCAGGGGTACACAGGCAGCATTGGTGTGGTCAGCAGAGGACAATTGGAAGGAGGGACCGCAGACAGACTTACTAGGCCTAAATTAAAAAAAGTAGGCTCTATGCACTTTTAATTAGGTTCCAGGGGTACACAGGCAGCATTGGTGTGGTCAGCGGAGGACAATTGGAAGGAGGGACCGCAGACAGACTTACTAGGCCTAAATTAAAAAAAGTAGGCTCTATGCACTTTTAATTAGGTTCCAGGGGTACACAGGCAGCATTGGTGTGGCCAGCGGAGGACTATTGGAAGGAGTGTCTAACAGAGTTAGTACTCCAAAATAATACATAGATGTTAATGTCTTGCAAAAAAAAAAAAAAAAGGGTGGCATACCTAGGTACAGGGGTGGGCTCCTCTGCTGACTTTCAGACATTGTTATTTGGCGCAAATTATTTACTGGTGTAAATGTAGGACACTGCCCCTGACTATTTTAAGTAGCATCATACATGTCAACACATTGGTATTGTCAGTGCCAGGCATTGAAGGATTTCACCGCATAGACTAAACAGCGGTGGAGCAGTGACAGATAATTTTGCAAGTGGTAGAGCACAGTTTGAGGTGGAGGGCACTCTCTCGTGCCCGGCGGTACTGGCCCAAGGCCCATCATGTTACAACGGTGTGTCTGACGTTGGGTGCGCGCCACCACCGCCAGAGACACTTCATTGTACTATGAGGGACCCGGTGCCAGTGCCGTCGGCCAAAAGTGGGCACACCCACCTCTTCAGACAAACGGCAATCTCACGGGTGCTTTGTCATGATCCCAATGGCAGGGGATCACAAAAATGACAAGCACAGATACAAACAAGCTCTAGGGCGATGGAACCTGAGCTGACCGCGACCCTAAACCCAACACACAAATAAAAGCAGCCGGGGAACGTGCCTACGATGATCCCAGACGTCTCGCTCCAGCCGAAGATCCAACTTCCCCTATCAGAAGAAACACAGACCTCTCTTGCCTCCAGAGAAACACCCCACAGCAAACAGCAGCCCCCCACATATAATGACGGTGAAATGAGAGGAAAGCACATACGTAGTATGAAAACAGTTTCAGCAAAATGAGGCCCGCTAAAGCTAGATAGCAGAGGATACAAAAGTGAACTGCGCGGTCAGCGAAAAACCCCTCAAAAAACCATCCTGAAATTACTTGAACTCATGTGCCAACTCATGGTACATGAAAAGCAATTTCAGCCCACTAGAGCAACCAGCAGCAGAGAATCACATATCTGCAGGCTGGACTAAAAACCAAATCAAGCAAAACACAAAACAGGAAAATCCAAACTTAGCTTGTCCAGAAGGTTCTAGGAGCAGGGAGCAGAGGTAACAAGACACACTGGATACATTGATAACCGGCGAGGAAATGCCAGCAAAGCCAGGTTAAATAGGAAACTCCCATATGCTGATGGAACAGGTGGAACCCAGAAACCCAGGAAAGACAAGTCACCCAGTACCATCAGTAACCACCAGAGGGAGCCCAAAAACAGAACTCACAACAGTACCCCCCCCTTGAGGAGGGGTCACCGAACCCTCACGAGAACCACCAGGGCGACCAGGATGAGCCCTATGAAAAGCGCGAACCAAATCATCAGCATGAACATCCGAGGCAACCACCCAAGAATTATCCTCCTGACCATAACCCTTCCACTTGACCAAATACTGGAGTTTCCGTCTGGAAACACGAGAATCCAAGATCTTCTCCACAACATACTCCAATTCTCCCTCCACCAGCACTGGAGCAGGAGGCTCAAGCGAAGGAACAACAGGTACCTCATACTTCCGCAACAACGACCGATTGAACACATTATGAATAGCAAACGATGCCGGGAGATCCAAACGAAACGACACAGGGTTAAGAATTTCCAAGATCCTATAGGGACCGATGAACCGAGGCTTGAACTTAGGAGAAGAGACCTTCATAGGAACAAAACGAGAAGACAACCACACCAAGTCACCAACAAGAAGTCGAGGACCCACGCGGCGACGGCGATTAGCAAACTGCTGAGCCTTCTCCTGGAACAACTTCAAATTGTCCACCACATGACTCCAAATCCGATGCAACCTATCCACCACCATGTCCACTCCAGGACAATCAGAAGGTTCCACCTGACCAGAGGAAAAACGAGGATGAAACCCCGAATTACAAAAGAAAGGAGAAACCAAGGTAGCAGAACTAGCCCGATTATTAAGGGCAAACTCGGCCAGCGGCAAAAAGGTAACCCAGTCATCCTGATCAGCAGAAACAAAACACCTTAAATAAGTTTCCAAGGTCTGATTAGTTCGTTCAGTCTGGCCATTCGTCTGAGGATGGAATGCAGACGAAAAGGACAAATCAATGCCCATCTTAGCACAGAACGTCCGCCAAAATCTAGACACAAACTGGGATCCCCTGTCAGAAACGATGTTCTCAGGAATCCCATGCAAACGAACCACATTCTGAAAAAACAGAGGGACCAACTCAGAGGAGGAAGGCAACTTAGGCAAGGGTACCAGATGAACCATTTTAGAAAAGCGATCACACACAACCCAGATGACGGACATTTTTTGAGAGACAGGGAGATCCGAAATAAAGTCCATGGAAATGTGCGTCCAAGGCCTCTTCGGGATAGGCAAAGGTGACAACAATCCACTGGCCCGAGAACAGCAAGGCTTAGCCCGAGCGCAAACCTCACAAGACTGCACAAAAGAACGCACATCCCTCGACAAGGAAGGCCACCAAAAAGACCTGGCCACCAAGTCTCTAGTACCAAATATTCCAGGATGACCTGCCAACGCAGAAGAATGGACCTCGGAGATGACTCTACTGGTCCAATTATCCGGAACAAACAGTCTCTCAGGCGGACAACGATCAGGTTTACCCGCCTGAAACTCCTGCAAAGCACGTCGCAAGTCTGGGGAGACAGCAGACAAAATCACCCCATCCCTAAGGATACCAGAGGGCTCAGAACTTCCAAGGGAGTCAGGCACAAAACTCCTAGAAAGAGCATCCGCCTTCACATTCTTTGAACCTGGCAGGTATGAAACCACAAAATTGAAACGAGAGAAAAACAGTGACCAACGAGCCTGTCTAGGATTCAGACGCCTGGCAGACTCAAGGTAAATCAAATTTTTGTGATCAGTCAAGACCACCACACGATGTCTAGCACCCTCTAGCCAATGACGCCACTCCTCAAATGCCCACTTCATGGCCAAAAGTTCCCGATTACCAACATCATAATTCCGCTCAGCCGGCGAAAACTTTCTAGAAAAAAACGCGCATGGCTTCATCACTGAGCCATCGGAGCTTCTCTGTGACAAAACCGCCCCCGCTCCAATCTCGGAGGCATCAACCTCAACCTGAAAAGGGAGCGAAACATCTGGCTGACGCAACACAGGAGCAGAAGAAAACCGGCGCTTAAGTTCCTGAAAGGCCTCCACAGCCGCAGGAGACCAATCAGCAACATCAGCACCCTTCTTAGTCAAATCCGTCAAAGGCTTAACAACACTAGAAAAATTAGTTATAAAACGACGATAGAAATTAGCAAAACCCAAGAACTTCTGTAGACTCTTAAGAGATGTAGGCTGCGTCCAGTCACAAATAGCCTGAACCTTGACGGGATCCATCTCAATAGTAGAAGGGGAAAAAATATACCCCAAGAAAGAAATCTTCTGGACTCCAAAGAGACACTTTGAGCCTTTTACAAACAAGGAATTGGCCCGCAGGACCTGAAACACCTTCCTGACCTGCTGAACATGAGACTCCCAGTCATCAGAAAAAAACAAAATATCATCCAAATACACAATCATAAATTTATCCAGATATTCACGGAAAATATCGTGCATAAAGGACTGGAAGACTGAAGGAGCATTAGAAAGTCCAAAAGGCATTACCAAATACTCAAAATGGCCCTCAGGCGTATTAAATGCGGTTTTCCACTCATCACCTTGCTTTATTCGTATAAGATTATACGCACCCCGAAGATCAATCTTAGTGAACCATTTAGCCCCCTTAATGCGAGCAAACAAATCAGTCAACAATGGCAAAGGATACTGATATTTTACGGTAATCTTATTCAAAAGACGATAATCTATACAAGGCCTCAAGGAACCATCTTTTTTGGCCACGAAAAAAAAACCTGCTCCCAAAGGGGACAAAGATGGACGGATATGTCCCTTTTCCAAGGACTCCTTAACATAATCCCGCATAGCAGTATGCTCTGGCACTGACAGATTGAACAAACGACCTTTAGGAAATTTACTGCCTGGAATTAAATTTATAGCACAATCGCAATCCCTGTGAGGAGGAAGCGAACTGAGCTTAGGCTCCTCAAAAACATCCCGATAGTCAGACAAAAACACAGGAATCTCAGAAGGAGTAGATGAAACGATAGAAATCGGAGGTGCATCATCATGAACCCCCTGACAACCCCAGCTTAACACAGACATTGATTTCCAGTCAAGGACTGGATTATGAGTTTGTAACCATGGCAGACCAAGTACTAGAACATCATGCAAATTATACAGTACCAGGAAGCGAATCACCTCCTGATGAACGGGAGTCATACGCATGGTCACTTGTGTCCAGTACTGAGGTTTATTTATAGCCAAAGGTGTAGAGTCAATTCCCTTCAAAGGAATAGGGACTTCCAGAGGCTCCAGACTAAACCCACAGCGATTGGCAAATGACCAATCCATAAGACTCAGGGCAGCGCCTGAATCCACATAGGCATCGACGGAAATGGATGATAATGAACAAATCAGAGTCACAGACAGAATGAACTTAGACTGTAAAGTACTAATGGCAACAGACTTATCAACCTTTTTTGTGCGTTTAGAGCATGCTGATATAACATGAGCTGAATCACCACAATAAAAGCACAACCCTTTTTTCCGCCTATACTTTTGCCGTTCACTTCTGGACTGAATTCTATCACATTGCATTATCTCAGGTGACGGTTCAGACGACACCGCCAAATGATGCACAGGTTTGCGCTCCCATAAACGCCGATCAATCTGAACAGCCATAGTCATAGACTCATTCAGACCAGCAGGCGCAGGGAACCCCACCATAACATCTTTAATGGCCTCAGAAAGGCCATCTCTAAACTTTGCAGCCAGAGCGCACTCATTCCACTGAGTAAGTACCGACCACTTCCGAAATTTTTGACAATAAATTTCTGCTTCATCTTGCCCCTGAGAGAGGGCCAACAAAGCTTTTTCAGCCTGAATCTCTTGGTTAGGTTCCTCATAGAGCAAACCCAATGCCAGAAAAAACGCATCCGCATTAAGCAACGCAGGGTCCCCTGGTGCCAATGCAAATGCCCAATCCTGAGGGTCACCCCGCAGGAAAGATATAATTATCTTGACTTGCTGAGCAGGGTCTCCAGAGGAGTGAGATTTCAAAGAAAGAAACAACTTGCAATTGTTCCTAAAATTCAGAAAACGAGATCTATCTCCAGAAAAAAAACTTTGGGACAGGAATTCTAGGTTCAGACATAGGAGCATGTACAACAAAATCCTGTATATCTTGAACCTTAGCGGCAAGATTAATCAGGCTGGAAGCCAAACTCTGGACGTCCATGATAAACAGCTGAGATCAGAGCCATTCAAAGATTAAGAGGAGGAGGAAGTAGCCAGGCTGCAATAAGGCTAGGCAGCAAACTCTGAGGGAAAGGGGAAGAAAAAAAAAAAAAAAAAAACTTCCTCAGACTACTTATCCTCCTACTTCAGCCAATACAATTAACACTTTGTGGGCCGGTTATACTGTCATGATCCCAATGGCAGGGGATCACAAAAATGACAAGCACAGATACAAACAAGCTCTAGGGCGATGGAACCTGAGCTGACCGCGACCCTAAACCCAACACACAAATAAAAGCAGCCGGGGAACGTGCCTACGATGATCCCAGACGTCTCGCTCCAGCCGAAGATCCAAATTCCCCTATCAGAAGAAACACAGACCTCTCTTGCCTCCAGAGAAACACCCCACAGCAAACAGCAGCCCCCCACATATAATGACGGTGAAATGAGAGGAAAGCACATACGTAGTATGAAAACAGTTTCAGCAAAATGAGGCCCGCTAAAGCTAGATAGCAGAGGATACAAAAGTGAACTGCGCGGTCAGCGAAAAACCCCTCAAAAAACCATCCTGAAATTACTTGAACTCATGTGCCAACTCATGGTACATGAAAAGCAATTTCAGCCCACTAGAGCAACCAGCAGCAGAGAATCAAATATCTGCAGGCTGGACTAAAAACCAAATCAAGCAAAACACAAAACAGGAAAATCCAAACTTAGCTTGTCCAGAAGGTTCTAGGAGCAGGGAGCAGAGGTAACAAGACACACTGGATACATTGATAACCGGCGAGGAAATGCCAGCAAAGCCAGGTTAAATAGGAAACTCCCATATGCTGATGGAACAGGTGGAACCCAGAAACCCAGGAAAGACAAGTCACCCAGTACCATCAGTAACCACCAGAGGGAGCCCAAAAACAGAACTCACAACAGTGCTTGCGCCAAGTGGCGAGACCACGGCCCCGTGGGGGGAGTCAGCCCATTTAGGGAGGTGTAAACATGTCGTATGCTGGACATCCAGCAGCTGCAAATGGAGAAATTGGAACACTCAGTAAGACCAGTCCAAAAGCAAGACCTTTTTAAAGGAAAGCTAGGTGTCAGCCGGGAAAGGTGGGGCAAAATAATTAGAAATCCATGAGTGGTTCATTTTAATGAAGGTTAGATCATCAACATTTTGGGTAGCCAGACGAGTCGTTTTTTCGGTCAGTATTGAACCAGCAGCACTGAATACTCTTTCTGATAGCACACTAGCTGCTGGGCAAGCGAGCTCCTGCAATGCATATTCGGACAATTCAGGCCAGGTGTCTATTTTGGATGCCCAGTAATCAAATGGGAATGACGGGTGAGGGAGAACATCGATAGGGGAGGAAAAATAGTAACCATACTGGACAAATGTTGTCTCCTGTCACTTTGAATTGATGCTGCAGTACCTGTCCTGTCTGCGGTCATTGCAAAATCACTCCACAACCTGGTCAGAAAACCCCTCTGTCCAACGCCACTTCTGATTTGTGCACCTCTAACTAGTGTTGAGCATTCCGATACCGCAAGTATCGGGTATCGGCCGATATTTGCGGTATCGGAATTCCGATACCGAGTTCCGATATTTTTGCGATATCGGGAATTGGTATCGGGATGAAGATTGATGTGTAAAATAAATAAAAATAAAAAATATTGATATACTCACCCTCGGACGCGCCCTGGTTGAAACCGCTGCAACCGCCATGCTTCCCTTCCTAAGAATGAGCGGTGAAGGACCTTCGATGACGTCGCGGCTTGTGTTTGGTCGCGTGAGCGGTCACATGAGCGGTCACGCGACCAATCACAAGCCGCGACGTCATCGAAGGTCCTTCACGTGCTCATTCTTAGGAAGGGAATCATGGCGGTTGGAGCAGTTACAACCAGGGCGCGTCCGAGGGTGAGTATAGCCATATTTTTTATTTTTATTCTTTATTTTACACATGAATATGGATCCCAGGGCCTTAAGGAGAGTTTCCTCTCCTTCAGACCCTGGGATCCATTACAGGATACATTCCGATATTTGTGTCCCATTGACTTGTATTGGTATCGGATATCGGTATCGGCGATATCTGATATTTTTCGGATATCGGCCGATACCATCCGATACCGATACTTTCAAATATCGGACGGTATTGCTCAACACTACCTCTAACACATCTGCCCTGTTGCCCCCTGCAGCTCGTGTGAGAACCATCACCAGCGCTGTGTGCTGGGAATGCCTGAATCAAACGGTCAACCAGAGTTGCTTGTTTGGTTGCCAATATTTGTTCAAGGTTCTCATGTGGCATGATGTTTTGCAGTTTCCCCTTATAGCGTGGATCCAGGAGGCAGGCCAACCAGTAATCGTCATCGGTCATCATTTTTATAATGCGGGGGTCCCTTTTTAGGATACGCAAGGCATAATCCGCCATGTGGGCCAATGTTCCAGTTGTCAATTCACTGCTTGTGCTGGGTTGAGGAGCACTTTCGGGCAAATCAACGTCACTTGCCTCCCTCAAAAACCCTGAACCTGGCCTTGCAACGCCACCAGTTTCTATTGCCCCCTGAGAAGCTTCCTCATCCAAAAAATGCTCATCCCCATCATCCTCCTCGTCCTCCTCCTCTTCGCCCGCCACCTCGTCCAGTAGACTTCCCTGACCAGACAATGGCTGACTGTCATCAAGGCTTCCCTTGTCCTCGGCTGCAGACGCCTGCTCCTTTATGTGCGTCAAACTTTGCATCAGCAGATGCATTAGGGGGATGCTCATGCTTAGTATGGCATTGTCTGCACTAACCAGCCGTGTGCATTCCTCAAAACACTGAAGGACTTGACAGAGGTCTTGTAGCTTCGACCACTGCACACCTGACAACTCCATGTCTGCCATCCAACTGCCTGCCCGTGTATGTATATCCTCCCACAAATACATAACAGCACGCCTCTGTTCGCACAGTTTCTGAAGCATGTGCAGTGTGGAGTTCCAACTTGTTGCAATGTCGATGTTTAAGCGATGCTGGGGAAGGTTCAAAGATTGCTGATGGTTCTACATACGGCTGGAGTGTATGGGTGAACGGCGGATGTGCGAGCAAAGTCTGCGCACCTTCAGGAGCAGGTCGGGTAACCCCGGATAACTTTTCAGGAAGCACTGCACCACCAGGTTTAAGGTGTGAGCCAGGCAAGGAATGTGTTTCAGTTGGGAAAGGGCTATGGCAGCCATAAAATTCCTTCCGTTATCACTCACTACCTTGCCTGCTTCAAGATGTACACTGCCCAGCCATGACGGAGTTTCTTGTTGCAAGAACTCGGACAGAACTTCCGCGGTGTGTCTCTTGTTGCCCAAACACTTCATTGCCAATACAGCCTGCTGACGCTTGCCACTAGCTGTTCCATAATGGGACACCTCGTGTGCAACAGTGGCAGCTGCGGATGGAGAGGTCGTGCGACTGCGGTCTGTGGACAAGCTCTCGCTTCTGCTGGAGGACGAGGAGGAGGAGGGGGGGCAAACGCCTACAGCCAACTGTTTCCTATACCGTGGGCTAGGCAGAACTGTCCCAATATTGCTGTCCCCTGTGGACCCTGCATCCCCATTAAGCCAGTGTGCCATGATGGACACGTAACGCCCCTGGCCATGCCTACTGGTCCATGCATCTGTTGTCAGATGCACCTTTCTACTCACAGATTGCCTGAGTGCATGGACAATGCGGTCTTTAACATGCTGGTGGAGGGCTGGGATGGCTTTTCTCGAAAAGAAGTGTCGACTGGGTAGCTCATAGCGTGGTACAGCGTAGTCCATCAGGGCTTTGAAAGCTTCGCTTTCACCTAAGCGGTAGGGCATCATCTCTAACGAGATTAGTCTAGCAGTGTGGGCGTTCAAACCCTGAGTACGCGGATGAGAGGATGAGTACTTCCTTTTCCTAACGAGAGTCTCTTGTAGGGTGAGCTGGACTGGAGTGCTGCATATGGTGGAACTAGCAGGGGTGATGGTGGACATGGCAGACAGAGAGGGTTGGTGATGGTATTCTTGCTGTTGGCCTACATACAGTGTTTCCTACCAAGAACCTGGTGATTCCTTGACTGCTTTGGCCTTGCGACAAAACCTCCACATTTGCTGCAGGTGGTGTGGTAAACGGTGGGCTTACAGTGAGGGAAGGGATGTCGCAATGCTGACTATCTTCATTGTGAGAGGGTGTAACAACGTTAAGGGACGTTTGGTAGTTAGTCCAGGCTTGCAAGTGCATGGTGGTTAAATGACTACGCATGCAACTTGTATTTAGATTTTTAACATTCTGACCTCTGCTGAAGGTCCTTGAGCATTTCTTACAGGTGACTTTGCACTGATCATTTGGATCTTGGTTAAAAAAATGCCAGACTGCACTCTTCCTACTATCGGATACCTTTTCAGGCATTGCACACTGAGCTACTTTGACTGGATGGCCACGCTGTCCTACAACTGGTTTTGGTTTTGCCACACGTTATTGGCCAGATACGGGCCCGCCAGATGGAACCCGTTGCGATGTTGATGCCTGCTGCGGCTCCTCCTCCGCTTCAGAGCTACTGCCGGCTGCACCCTGTTCTCCAAATGGCTGCCAATCGGGGTCAACAACTGTGTCATCTATGACCTCCTCTTCTATGTCCTGTGCACCTTCCTCTGTGTCACCGTGTAAGCCGCTGCTATAGCGTTCGTGACAGGGCTCCATAGTCTCATCTGGGTCAATTTCTGGCTCAGTACACTGCGAGGGCAATGTTGTGATCTGAGTCAAAGGAACAGCATAATAATCTGGCTGTGGCTGTGCATCTGTGCACTCCATGTCCGATTCATCTTGTAATGGGCATGGCCTGTTAACAATTTCCCTTTCTAATCCAGGAACGGTATGTGTAAAGAGCTCCATGGAGTAACCCGTTGCGTCGCCTGACGCATCCTTCTCTGTTGTTCTGGGTGAAGAACGCAAGGAAGTGACTAGTCCCTGACCGGGAACAGAGGAGGCAAAAGAGCTAGAGGCAGAGTCAGCAAGAAAAGCCAAAACTTGTTCCTGCTGCTCCGGCTTTAAAAGCGGTTTTCCTACTCCCAGAAAAGGGAGCGTTCGAGGCCTTGTGTAGCCAGACGATGACGGTGGCTCAACAACTCGAGACTTAGGTGCTATATTGCTTTTCCCACGACCACCTGATGCTCCACCACCACTACCATCATTACCAGCTGGCAATGACCGCCCACGGCCACGACCTCTTCCACCAGACTTCCTCATTCTTGGAAATATGTAACCAAACTAACAAACGGTATTTGATACTGTAAAACCAGTTACAAGGTGGACACAAAATTGTTGTGAATTTAAATCTCCCTTTATTAGTGTGTGAGACTGCAGGGAAAATCAGGCCCACTGTATTACAGTACACAGTTTCAGTGGCAGACAGTGGCTGACAGATATGCCACTAACAGGACTGACGCAGATGCACACACTGGAAATAACAATCTCCCCTTCTTTTTTTTTTTTCTATGGAAGACTAGTGAATAAATCTGGCCCACTGTTTTACAGTATTGTTTCTGTGGCAGAAAATGACAGACAGATACCACAGACTGGACTGGCAGAGATGCACAGATTTGCCAATATTAATCTCCCCTTTTTTTTTTTATGGGAGACTAGTGAATAAATCTGGCCCACTGTATTACAGTATAGTTTCTGTGGCAGAAAATGACTGACAGACAGATACCACAGACTGGACTGGCACAGATGCACTGATTGGCAATATAAATCTCCCTTTTTTGGTGTGGGACAGTGCAGAAAAATACAGGTCCACTGCTTCACACTACACAGTTTCAGGGGCAGAAAGTGGCTTGAAGATATATATACATAAAAAAGGGACTGTACTACAATTACTATCTCCCTACAGTAATCTCAGAAAAGTATGGCAGGCACCAATAAAAAGGACTGCTGCATACAAAAGTGTGGACAAACAAACAAGATAGCTGTGCAGAAAGGAAGGCGCAACAGGGTTTGTGCTTTGAAAAAAGCAGTTGGTTTGCACAGTGGCGTACAAACAGCAATGCAGCTATCAGGGAGCCTTATAAGGCAGCCCAATGAGCTACAGAGCGGATGCACAGAAATCTAGCCTCCACTGTCCCTTGGTGTTGGACAGTGGAAATCGCTACAGCACAAGCTGTTTGGGGGTTTATATTCCCTGCCTAACCCTATCCCTTCTTCTGATGAAGCTGCAGCAACCTCTCCCTATACTCAGATCAGCAGCAGTAAGATGGCGTGCACGCCCCTTTATAGCCCCTGTGACGCCGCAGAAAGCAAGCCAATCACTGCCATGCCCTTCTCTAAGATGGTGGGGACCGAGAACTATGTCATCACGCTGCCCACACTCTGCGTCCTCCTTCATTGGTTGAGAAATGGCGCTGAACGCGTCATATGAAACGCGACTTTGGCACGAAGGTCACGTACCGCATGGCCGATCCCACGCTGGGATCGGATCGTGTTTCATGAAACCTGACTTTGCCAAAAGTTGGCGACTTATGAAAATGACCGATCCGTTTCGCTCAACCCTAGTATTAACCCCAGGGAGGCTACAAATATTGGCCCCGGCCGTCGGCTTTCCCCCTCTGGCGCAGAAAATTGTGCGGGAGCCCACGCCATTTTTTTCTTCTTTTTGTTTTAACTGAAACTTATTGTTCATT